>NC_138206.1:8861876-9464376 GCF_964194415.1 Vipera berus
TTTTAAGATGTGTGGACTTCAACTCCCAGAATTCCTCAGCTAGCATAGCTGGCTGAGGAATTCTGGAAGCTGAAGTCCACAAGTCTTAAAGTTGTCAAGGTTGCAGACCCCTGCTCTAAGACATTTACAGGGTCTTCTGAACAGAAGATTCTCCGTGTGAATCAATATGTATGGTCCTTGGCGCTCCAGAAGGACTAGGGGGTGACATGATTGCAACCTTCCAATATCTAAGGGACTGCCGTGAAGAAGACAGGGGGATCAACCTATTCTCCAAAGCATCTGAAGACAGGACAAGAAACAAGGGATGAAAACGAATCGAGGCGCAAATCAACCTAGAACTAAGAAGAAATTTCCTGACAGTGAGAACAATTAATCAGTGGAACAACCTGTCTCCAGAAGCTGTGGATTCTCCAACACTAAAGAGATTGGACAACCATTTGTCTGGGATGGCATAGGGTTTCCTGCTTGAGCAAGGGTGGGACTAGAAGACCTCCAAGGTCCCTTCCGACTCTGTTATATGGTTATTCTCTCTGAGCCTTGTTGTTTTCTTTCAGACATTTCATTACCCAACCAGGTAATATCATCAGTTCTAGCAGGGAGGTAGGTATTTATATACTTATCGTTTCAGTGTTGGTAAGAGTGTTGATTCATGGTAGTTACTTAACTGGCTGTTGTTTACTGTTTGATTGTTTGAGTAAGTAGTTCCTTAATCAATTAATACCAGACCAACAAGTAAGCAGTAAAGAAGCATTAATTAACACCAGACCTTAATCCCCTAGCTGGGTAATGAAATGTCTGCAAGCAAACAACCACAGCATTTTCTGACACTCAGATAAGCAGAGACCAACACTAAGCAGTAAACAATACCCCAATCAAGGAGCTACTAACTCAGTAAGCAACAGCCTAATCAAGAACATCCCAACCAACGTTGATAGAGCCACCCCCACTCCTTTCTAGCACTGATGATGTTACCTAGTTGGGTAATGAAATGTCTGCAAGAAAACAATAATCTCAGAGAGCACCAAGGACCTCCCAGTCCTCCTCCTCCTCCTCCATCCCCCATTCCACAAACTCCACTTCCTTCTAGCACTGATGATGATACCTAGTTGGGTAATGAAATGTCTGCAAGAAAACAACCAAGCTCAGAGAGCACCAAGGACCTCCCAGTCCTCCTCCTCCTCCTCCTCCTCCTCCTCCTCCATCCTCCATTCCACAAACCCCACTTCCTTCTAGCACTGATGATGTTACCTAGTTGGGTAATGAAATGTCTGCAAGAAAACAACCAAGCTCAGAGAGCACCAAGGACCTCCCAGTCCTCCTCCTCCTCCTCTTCCATCCTCCATTCCACAAACCCCACTTCCTTCTAGCACTGATGATGTTACCTAGTTGGGTAATGAAACATCTGCAAGAAAACAACCAAGCTCAAGAGAGCACCAAGGACCCCACAGTTCAGCTCTGATCTACAAATATTCTCTTTTGTTCAATATATATGAGTTCTACCAATACAGGAACATTTTTAGCAAGTGGTAAGGAAAAGAAAAGAGCTGAAGTCAAAATGAGATATGAAAAGACGGGACAATCTTCTGAACATCCAGGCACAGAAAGCCTTTAATAGGCAATACGGGAGAAGAAGACGTAGATACTTTTAATTTCAGTTAGGAGATTTATGACATGGCTGAGAAAAAGATGTGTGGCAGTAATGCAAACTAGGCTATCTAAGCACCAAACTGCACTTCCGTGGTGATTTCGTTATTTGGGTTTTTGGAAGGAGTTAGGGTTATTGATTGGCTGATCACAATGCAGATACTGAAGCTACTGTTTGAAATAAGACACTTCAACGCTTTCTCTTTGTTTCATTCTCATCTCATGAGAAACGATATTGATTGGATTTATCTCTCCCGCTATACCGTCCCACTGGGTTCAGTTAGCCTCAATGAAGAAATAGTAATGGATCTCGGAAAGCAGCAGATAGACCGTCTGATTCTTCTTAAGCAGAGTTCTCAAATAGATCTCTATGGGGATTCTCAATCATTCAGGTTGTCCCAAAGGTGTTTTTCAAAAGGCAACTGGACTTTCTTGTGTGTGGGAGTGTCTGTGTGTGTGTGTGGGGGGGTGTTTGCCTTGAAAACATTTCACTTCTCATCCAAGAAGCTTCTTCAGTTCTGACTGGTGGAGGATGGAAGGATTTAATAATACTAATAATACTAATACTGATGATGATGATGATGTTGGAAGGGACCTTTATATAAAAATAGAATAGAATAGAATAGAATAGAATAGAATAGAATAGAATAGAATAGAATAGAATAGAATAGAATAGAATAGAATAGAATAGAATAGAATAGAATAGAATAGAATAGAATAGAATAGAATAGAATAGAATAGAATAGAATAACAGAGTTGGAAGGGACCTTGGAGGTCTTCTAGTCCAACCCCCTGCTCAGGCAGGAAACCCTATACCGGACATGTCAAACTTGTGACATATGTTGTCCACCAGTCTCTTCTTAAAAACTTCCAGTGTTGGAGCATTCACAACTTCTGGAGGCAATCTAGAATCCTTCCACTGATTAATTGTTCTAACAGTCAGGAAATTCCTCCTTAGGTCCAGGTTGCTTCTCTCCTTGATTAGTTTCCATCCGTTGCTTCTTGTCCTGCCCTCAGGTGCTTTGGAGAATAGCTTGACTCCCTCTTCTTTGGGGCAGCCCCTGAGATATTGGCACATTGCTATCATGCCATCCCCTGGTCCTTCTACATCAGGGGTGTCAAACTCAATTTCATTGAGGGCCGCATCAGCATTGCAGTTGCCCTCAGGGGGCCAGGTGGGTGTGGCCTACTGGGTGGGCGTGGCCTACTGGGTGGGCGTGGCTAGAGTGTGTATGGCCTACTGGGTGGGCGTGGCCAGCTCTACATCGTTCGCATCAAGGGTGCCTATGGGGGCCTGGGCAGGAGTAGGACAGATCTGAGGGTCTCTGGCAGGAGGAGGGTCTCTGAGCCAGGGCCAAGGAAGTGGGGGCCATTCCCTCACTGTTTCCAGGATGGCTTCACAGGCCACATGAAACCACTTCGCGGGCCAGATCTGGCCCCCGGGCCTTGTGTTTGACATGTCTGTTCTACATTTTCATTCTTTGCAGTCAACTGGTCTGCAGATAAAAACCCCGCCCCAAGTGGTCTCAACGACTCTCAGAGAGGTAATGACCGAGCTTCAGAGGGCTCACGTCCAGATGATTGCGAAGAATATAAGTCCTTCCATTCGCCACCATTCCGTCAGAATTGAAGAAGCTTCTGGGATGAGAAGCAAAATGTTTTCAAGGCAAAACAAAACAAGCAAACAAACAAACCCACAAAAAAGTCCAGCTTCCTTTTGAAAAGCACCTTTGGGTCTTCAGGAAGAGTTCCCCACTGAGAAAGTCTCTTCCCATGTTGATTCCTGGAGAAGATGACAATGATCAACAGCTGAAAGGAAGGAGGCCCTAGTGCAGGGGTAGGCAACCTTGGCTCTTTTATGACTCGTGGACTTCAACTCCCAGAATTCCTGAGCCAGAATGAGGGAAACTTTAGCCCCTTCATGACTTGTGGACTTCAACTCCCAGAATTCCTGAGCCAACATGGGGGAACTAAGGCCCCTTCATGACTTGTGGACTTCAAGTCCCAGAATTCCTGAGCCAGCATGGCTCAGCTTGGAAACCTCTCCCTTTCCCCTCAGCATGGCTGGCTCAGGAATTCTGGGAGTTGAAGTCCACGAGTCATAAAACAGCCAAGGTTGCCTACCCCTGGCCTAGTGGGTAAAGTTAAGACTTACTGTATACCAGTCTGGACTCTATAGATGGGAGGAAGCATAGAGGTCACATACCTAGGTTTATACAGGTAGTCCTCGACTTACAACCCTTCATTTAGTGACCGCTCAAAGTTCCAATGGCCCTGAAAAAAAGTTGCTTGTGACCATTTTTCACGCTTACGACCTTTGCAGCATCCTCACGGTCACATGGTCGAAATTCAGACACTTGGCAACTGGTTCACACTTATGACCGCTGCTGAGTCTGTCCTAAGGTCATGTGTGTTATGTACTGGGCTTTTGGAATATCACCACATGCGTTGCTGGAGAACTAATGGTTCTCCAGCAACGCAGACAGGACGTCTCCGGTCCTGCAATTGGTCAACTTTGGGCGGCAAACATGGGTTCAATCCGATTGGTTGCTCCCATAGGGTCTGACTATATATTGAGGCAGGGTGACTCCAATTCCTCAGTACAGTTTCTGCTTAAATAAAGAATGAGTTTTTCTGTACTCATCTGCGTGTCTTCGTTCCTGCTCATCAGAGCCCACAACATAATAATTGTGGGAACGGCCAGTTTTTGGCCTCCCAACCTTCAGCTTTCCCAAACGTTTCTTATCGACCTCTACGTGAATTACAGTGATGAGCACACTCTCCTGGTTTGCACAGGATGGCATGTGGGAGGTTTGGGAAACGCTATGATAGAGCTTTCACATATATCTTTTAGTATCTTGTTTTTGTAATGATCTCATAGGCACCTGAGAAGTTCTCACTACTATCCAATTATCACTATGTATCCTATTTTTTTGAGATTGATGGGGTTTATGTAATGTTGTATTTGGTATTCAGAAAAAGGAGGTGAATAAAAGTTCAGCGGGCAGTTGCTCCGGGTTTTTTTAAAGAGATGAGGCTGCCTGGCTGGTTCAGAGCATCTCTATCGACCCGGGTCTGAATTCTTTTCCCTACAATAATGTGATTACCCTTTGCGACCTTCTGACAAGCAAAGTCAACGGGGAATCCGGATTCACTTAACAGCCGGCTTACTAACTTATCAATTGGAGCGATCCACTTAGCAACTGTGCAAGAAGAAAGGTCTCAACATGGGGTAAAACTCACTTAACAAATGTCTTGCTTAACAACAGAAATGTTGGGCTCAGTTGTGCTCGTAAGTCAAGGACCACCTGTACCTCGCTGTATCTCCCTGACAGCAATCAGCACCCAGATGAGCATGGATTAACATCCAGATTAACACCAGACCAACAATCAAGAGCTAAACATTAGAATCAAGATCATGCGAAGTAGTAGTACCGCTTTACAAAGCCCTAGTAAGGCCACACCTAGAATACCGCAGCCAATTTTGGTCACTGTATCACAAAAAAGGTGTTGAGAGTTTGGGGAAAAATCAGAGAAGAGCAACTAAGATGATCAAAGTCCTGGAGACTAAAATATACGAAGAACGGCTACGGGACTTGGGTTTGGCTAGTCTAAAGAAAAGGAGAAATAGGGGAGACATGATAGCAGTGTTCCAGTATCCAAGGGGCTGCCACAAGGCAGAGGGGGCCAGGTTGTTCATCAAAGCACCAGAGGGAAGGATGACAAACAATGGTTGGAAGCTAATCAAAGAGAGGAACAACCTGGAATTGATGGGAAACTTCCTGACAGTGAGGACAATCAACCAGTGGAACAGCTTGCCACCAGAAATCGTGGGTGCCCCATGACTGGAGCTCTTTAGGAAGAGACTGGACAGTCACCTGCTTGAGATGGTGTAGTTTCTCCTGCTTCAATACCCCAGTCAAGGCATTGGCAGACAAGCTAACAATAAACAACAGTCCATCAAGATCACTCCTACCAACACTGATAGGGCAAAGTCCACACCTTACAAGCAGTGGTGACGCTGTAGACCAGCAGCACTACAGTTGAACCCTGATCCACAAATATTGTCTCCTATCAATTAAACTCCATTAAAGCCTCTGCAAATCCCAACATGCTACTGATCTGGATACAATTATGACTACAGAGAAAAGAGTTGATCAAGTGAATTGCGGATTTTCTCATGCTCTCGCTTTCCCTTTAAAACAACCAACATTGTGGGACACAATATTCCTTTTAATAATATTTGTTGCCTGAAAAGCACTACCGGACACCTTTTAATTTTTGGTATTTAAGGTGCTCAAATGTGGACTGTTCCAGGATGATGAAACCAAGAGTATCAAGCAAAGACAACGTAACTGCAGTTTGTAATCATGACTTGCTACAAGTTAGAATATCTTGGCTGCAGAGAATGATTCTGACCCTTCTCAGTTCAACAACAACAACAACAAAGTTGGAAGGGACCTAGTCCAACCCCTTGCTCAGGCAGGAAACCCTATACCATTTCAGACAAATGGCTGTCCAGTCTCTTCTTAAAAACTTCCAGTGTTGGAGCATTCACCACTTCTGGAGGCAGGTGGTTCCACTGATTAATTGTTCTCACTGTCAGGAAGTTTCTCCTCAGTTCTAGGTTGCTTCTCTCTTTGATTAGAAGCTTCTTTAATGTTGGTTGTATAGGAGAAGAATTTAATTACCGGTAATTAATTTTATTAAATTTATATACCGCCCTTTCCCAAAGGACTCAGGGCGGTTTACAGGGTATTTAAAATCAAACAATACGAAATACAAAAGTTAAAAAACAATTTTAAAAGATTAAATTATCCCTTAACTAAAAACCTCAGTTAAAAATTCTCAGCCTGGGCTGGAGAGCTCAAAAAGCCAGGTCTTCAGGTCCCGGCGGAATGAACGAAGGTCGGGGGCAGTCCTAAGCTCCACGGGCAGCTGGTTCCAGAGGGCAGGCGCACCCACAGAGAAGGCCCTCCCCCTGGGTGTTATCCGCCGGCAATCTTTTACCGGCGGCACCCTGAGAAGACCCTCCCTGTGCGAGCGCACTGGACGAAGGGAGTTTGATGCTGGCAGGAGGTGTTCCCTCAAATATCCCGGACCCAGGCCAGAAGAAGAAAAAGAAAAAAAAAGAACCAGAAATTGCCAGCTAGTATGAAGCTGGTGAAGACACAGCCTCAACAGGAGAACAATAGAGCAGAAATAAGTTTATTGCAGTGTTTCTCAACCGTGAACACTTGAAGATGGGTGGTCTTCAACTCCCAGAATTGGCTTGGTTGGGGAATTCTGGGACTTGAAGTCCACTCATCTTCAAGTGGCCAACGTTGGTTCATTGTGTTCTCTCAGGCACATCCTCTGCCTCAGAGCCTCAGACCTTAATCAACAATAAGCCTAGTGAGCAAAATTTCAGCAAAATTCCCGTTGAAAGATCTTGGGGAATTTTAGCTGATTCAGCACTTGGCAGCCCATTTATGAATCAATACTTGCTGTGATGAGCACACCGAAGGCTACTCTATTTGTATTTTCTCTACTTAACCCATAAAGTCCTGCACTGTATACACATAGTCCTTGACTTACAACTTGGTTGTAATTTGAGGACTAGCTCCATTGGCTGGGAGAAGAAAAAAGGATAAAGCTTCTTTCTTCCCAGTGATCCTGCAAAATAGGAATTGAAGAGGTGAGGCCTTTCGGGGGGCTTTGAACTTCAGCTCTCACAATCTCTGGCCCTTGGTTTAAAGTCTAAAATACCTGGAAGACAATGAATTCTCTATCCCAGCTAAGGGGCCAATGGTAGAGCATCAGATCTGGGTTGTAAAAATCTGGATTATCATCAGGCAGCAGGCAAAGTACTTGCTGCCCATCTAGTGGTTGCCTGGATATGTTTGCAACTGATATATGGTAGCCCTAATGCAGGGATAGGCAACCTTGGCTCTTTTATGACTTGTGGACTTCAACTCCCAGAATTCCTGAGCCAGCATGGGGGAAACTTTGGCCCCTTCATGACTTGTGGACTTCAACTCCCAGAATTCCTGAGTCAGCCATGAGGGGAAAGGGAGAGGTTTCCAAGCTGAGCCATGCTGGCTCAGGAATTCTGGGAGTTGAAGTCCATGAGTCATAAAAGAGCCAAGGTTGCCTAACCCTGCCCTAATGTGTAGATTCTTGACTGTCCACGTATGTATCCCACCACAATGTAGAAACTCTTGTGTATGTCTTTCTCTCTGTGTCTGTCTCTCTTATCTCTCTATCCTTGTCATTATCCTTATCATCCTTATCCTTATCTTTATCCCTATCCCCATCTCCATTTCTACAGATAGTCCTTGACTTAAAACCATTTGTCATCCATGTATGTATCCCGCCACAATCTAAAAACTCTTGGTGTATGTCTTTGTCTATGTATCTTTATCCCTCTATCCTTTATCCCTCTGTCCTTACCTTTACCCTTACCCAGTGGTGGGATTCAGCCGGTTCGCACCAGTTCAGCAGAACCGGTAGCTATTTTTTTCTTGCCCAGGCCTAGAATGGACTTCCAGAAGCGGCATCCACACAGAGAACCCAGTGGTTCACCTATTTGAATCCCATCACTGCCCTTACCCTAACCATAACTCTAACCCTTACCCTTATCCTTATGTCTGTCCCTATTCTTATCCCTATCCCCAGGGCTTTTTTTCTCATAGAACACTCAGAACGGAGTTCCGGCACCTTTTTTGGATGGAACCTTGTAGGATAGACATGTGTGAGTTCCGGCACCTTTTTCTTTTACAAAAAAAGCACTGCCTATCCCTATCCCCATTTCTACAGGCAGTCCTTGACTTACATCCATTTGTGTCCTCCACATATGTATCTGACCACAATCTAGGAACTCTTGGTGTCTGTATGTCTTTGTCACTCCATCTCTGTATCTCTATTTCTGTATCCTTCTATTACCATCTATCCCTCTATCCCTATCCCTATCCCTATCCCTATCCTTATCCCTATCCCCATCTCTATTGGTACTCCTTGACTTACAACCATTTGTGTCCTCCACATACGTATCCGACCACAATCTAGGAACTCTTGGTGTCTGTATGTCTTTGTCACTGCATCTCTGCATCTCTATCTCTATCCCTGTATCCTTCTATTACTATCTATTCCTCTATCCCTATCCCTATCCCTATTGCCATCTCTACAGGTAGTCCTTGACTTACAACCATTCATTTAGTAAGTATTCAAAGATGCAATGGCACTGGAAAAAGTTGATTTGCGACTGTCACTGCATCCTGATGGTCACGTGATCAAAATTCAGGAGCTCGATAGCAGGCATATATAGCAACGTTGCTCTTATACCTTCAATTCTACGTGGGGAAAAACCCGAATGACCAAAGATCTACAAACACCCGCGAAAACCTCAGAAAACAAATATATATATATATATATATATATATATATATATATATATATATATATATATATATATATATATATATATATATATATATATATATATATATATATATATATATATATATATATATATATATATATATATATATATATATATATATATATATATATATATATATATATATATATATATATATATAAAAATTCCATTTATATCCCGCCCTTCTCCGAAGACTCAGGGCGGCTTACAAGCTTAGCAGTAGCCTTCATTCTATGTATATGCCTGCTTATTAGGGCTTTCACACACCCCCAAGCGGCCTAGAATGGACTGGTCCCAACTGTGGTCGTAAGTCAAGGGCTACCTGTAGCTTTATTTCCATCTCTACTATAATCAATATTTTGCCCTCCACCAGTTTCAAACAAATAATGAATTATTCAGTAAGGAAGGCTATCTAAACTTCAGATCCAGAAGTTTAGATTAATTAATTCACATTCATTCATCTGCTTTATTAATAATGAATACGTAGCAATCAGACATTTATTTAAATGGTTATATCTGAATCAAATGTACATCCTTTCTCCTTTGCCAAAATGCCCCAAAGAACATATCAATCTGTCTGTGTTATCTTCTGGATGGGCTGATAAAACAAAATTCATTTAGGAATAGAATAGAATAGAATATGGAATAAGAATAGAATAGAATAGAACAGAACACAACAGAACACAACAGAACACAACAGAGTAGAGTGGAATGGAGTGGAGTGGAGTGGAATAGAATAGAATAGAATAGAATAGAATAGAATAGAATAGAATAGAATAGAATAGAATAGAATAGAATAGAATAGAATAGAATAGAATAGAATAGAATAGAATAGAATAGAATAGAATAGAATAGAATATACGGAATGGAATGGAATAGAAAATAGAGAATAGAATAGAATAGAATAGAATAGAATAGAATAGAATAGAATAGAATAGAATAGAATAGAATAGAATAGAATAGAATAGAATAGAATAGAATAGAATAGAATAGAATAGAATAGAATAGAATAGAATAGAATAGAATAGAATAGAATAGAATAGAACAACAGAGTTGGAGGTCTTCTAGTCCAACCCCCTGCTCAGGCAGTAAAACCTAAACCATTTCAGACATATGTTGCCCACCAATCTCTTCTTTAAAATGTCCACTGTTGGAGCATTCACCATTTCTGGAGGCAGGTTGTTCCACTGGTTAATTGTTCTGACTGTCAGGAAATTTCTCCTTAGTTCTAGGTTGCTTCTCTCCTTGGCTAGTTTCCATCCGTTGCTTCTTGTCCTGCCTTCAGCTGCTTTGGAGAATAGCTTGACTCCCTCTTCTTTGTGGCAGCCCTTGAGATATTGGAACACTGCTATCATGTCACTCCTAGTCCTTCTCTTCATTAAACTGGATATACCCAATTCCAGCAACCGTTCCTTATATGTTTTACCCTCCAGTCCCCTGATCATGACAATCAATATATTTAGAAAAGACAGTTATATTTTTTTTAAAAAAAGCTACCTAGAAGAGTTCTGTGGGAATGTACTGAAGGTACAATTGTTAGGTAAATAAAGAATTGTCAACAAAGGGAAGTGCACATCATCAGGAAAAAAAAATATTCAGAAAAAAGAGTTGCCTTAAACTCCATTAAAATCTCTGCAAATTCCAACGTGCTGCAGATTTGGGTATGATTAAAAGTACAAAGAAAATATTTGATCAAATGAATTGTGTGTTTGCTCATATTCTTTCCTTTCCTTCTTCAAATTCTTCATGTTGGGGTGAGACTTTGGGTGATCATCAAATAACAAAGAACAGCTATTTCATCCTTTTTCTATGATCACTATGAGATTCTGCCAGATCACCAACAAATTCCTTCCATTTTCTAAGGTACAATCCATCTCACCCCTGAGATTTAAAATAATTTAAAGTGAATAAATATTAAAAGACCACATTAAAGTTTAATGAAGAGACGGACAAGGGGGGACATGATAGCAGTGTTCCAATATCTCAGGGGTTGCCCCAAAGCTATTCTCCAAAGCACCTGAAGGCAGGACAAGAAGCAATGGATGGAAGCTAACCAAGGAGAGAAGCAACCTAGAACTAAGGAGAAACTTCCTGACAATGAGAACAATTAATCCTTGGAACAACCTGCCTCCAGAAGTTCTGGGTGCTCCAACGCTGGAGGTTTTTAAGAAGAGACTGGAGAACTGTTTGTCTGAAATGTTATAGGGTTTCCTGCCTGAGCAGGGGGTTGGACTAGATGACCTCCAAGGTGCCTTCCAATCCTGTTATTCTATTCTATTCTATTCTATTCTATTCTATTCTATTCTATTCTATTCTATTCTATTCTATTCTATTCTATTCTATTCTATTCTATTCTATTCTATTCTATTCTATTCTATTCTATTCTATTCATTTAGTGATTGCTGAAGTTACAACAGCACTGAAAAAGTGACTTACGACCATTTTTCAAGCTTATGATGATTGCAGCATCCTCATGGTCACATGCTCAACATTTGGATGCTTTGGCAACTCACATTTATGACAACTGCAATATCCCGAGGTCATGTGATCACTTTTTGGCACCTTCTGGCAAGCAAAGTCAATCGGGAAGCCAGATTCACTTAACGCCTGTGTTATTAACTTAACAACTGCAGTGATTCCCTTAAGATCTATGGCCAGAAAGGTCACAAAACGGGTCAAAACTCACTTTTACAAATGTCTCGCTTAGTCCTCAATTTATGACCACCATTGAGCCCCAAATTTATGTTGCTATCTGTTCCTAGTGGAACACAGAGCATACCTCGGAAAGGTAAAGTTCTTTTGAAGTAAGTTTGACTCCACGTAATGTCATGTACTTCTCCTAGCAATAATTCAGAATTCAAGTACTGCTTCCTTTTCCTTAAATGTCTACAGTCTACTGACTAGAAGGTCCCTTCCAACTCTGTTATATGGTTATTGTCTCTGAGCTTTGTTGTTTTCTTGCAGACATTTCATTACCCAACCACATAATAACATCAGTTTTAGAAGGACTCAAAGACCTCCGAGGTCCCTTCCGAACTCTGTTATTCTGTTGTTGTTGTTGTTGTTGTTAGTTGCGAAGTCGTGTCCGACCCATCGCGACCCTATGGACAATGTTCCTCCAGGCCTTCCTGTCCTCTACCATCTTCTGGAGTCCATTTAAGCTCACGCCTACTGCTTCAGTGACTCCATCCAGCCACCTCATTCTCTGTCGTCCCCTTCTTCTCTTGCCCTCAACCTTTCCCAGCATTAGGCTCTTCTCCAGTGAGTCCTTCCTTCTCATTAGGTGGCCAAAGTATTTGAGTTTTAGCTTCAGGATCTGACCTTCTAAAAAGCAGTCAGGGTGGATCTCCTCTAGGACTGACCGGTTTGATCGCCTGGCAGTCCAAGGGACTCGCAGGAGTCTTCTCCAGCACCATAGTTCAAAGGCTTCAATTCTTTGGCGCTCAGCCTTTCTTATGACCCAGCTTTCAGAGCCATACATTGCAACTGGGAAGACCATAGCCTTGACTATACGCACTTTTGTTGACAGGGTGATGTCTCTGCTTTTTAGTGTGCTGTCTAGATTTGCCATGGCTTTCCTCCCCAGGAGCAAACGTCTTTTAATTTCTTGGCTACAGTCCCCATCTGCAGTGATCTTGGAGCCCAGGAAAATAAAATCTGTCACTACCTCCATTTCTTCCCCATCTATTTGCCAGGAATTGAGAGGGCCGGATGCCATGATCTTGGTTTTCTTAATGTTTAGTTTCAACCCAAGTTTTGCACTCTCCTTCTTCACTCGCAACAAGAGGCTCTTTAGTTCTTCATCACTTTCTGCCATTAGAGTTATTCTGTTATATTCTGTTAATTCCAAACCATTTCGATTCATGTCATAAAATGAGACCCAGCCCTCTAAAAACTCAATCCCCTTCTCAGCTTTGTGGATTAGAAGCGATAGCTGTAAAACTGTCTGGTTCCTCTCTGTTAAGGCAAGAGTAGACATCTTGCAGGCTACGGTGTGCAAGCTAGGCATCTGAATAAAGCTAAAATTAACCATTACTCCTAACATGAGTCTTAGCAGCAGTTCAAGTATTCAAAGGGTCTCATCTGTGTATTATCTAGCATCAGGATGGTCCCCAGGGGTTATTGTACTTGGCCCTTGGGAGAAAGAAAGAAAGAAAGAAAGAAAGAAAGAAAGAAAGAAAGAAAGAAAGAAAGAAAGAAAGAAAGAAAGAAAGAAAGAAAGAAAGAGAGAGAGGACCAAAATCATAACTAAAAATTCTGTGCATCTTTATGTACTCTGTTCAGATGTACAGTCTTATTCATAATGCGATTTCCTTCCTAAGCTTCGTTGGGCAAGACGTGGTTTTTCTGAATTTAAAACGAGTCGTTTTTTTCATGGTGCCAGTGTGAACTAATCCCCTTTGTACGTTTGATGTCTAGAACACAGAGATCCAAACGCAGATCAATATTTGTAATGTGGCCTGATCAAGAGTGAGGCTGTTTCAAACAGCTTGCTTATCTGGTGACCTGCAAAAGCCAGCAAGGAAATATACAGCTGCTTCCTTAAGGGCTAAAGGCTGGAAACTGTCTATTCTCTATAAGATGCACCATGTGATTTATATCTCACGCTGCAGATCCGAGTGGAGAGAGAGAGAGAGAGAGAGAGAATAGCTAAATCCACTTAATGAATCCACAGTAAAGATTATATTTCCAACTATGTACTTGAGATCCGTAACTCACTGTCTTAGCCCTGAACAATAGGCCCACTCTGGCAGAATCAAGAATTGTGCTGGATAGCAGATGGCAATAATAAACAGCTTCCCCGTTTGTCATTAATTGGAGACTTTCAAGTCACACATTGTGGGTGGGTTCAACCATACTAAGCAAACGTTGCTCTTCCGGGCTTTGAATGCGCGAGG
This sequence comes from Vipera berus, assembly GCF_964194415.1. Classification (NCBI taxonomy): domain Eukaryota; kingdom Metazoa; phylum Chordata; class Lepidosauria; order Squamata; family Viperidae; genus Vipera; species Vipera berus. The sequence continues at coordinate 8,875,839 of NC_138206.1, forward strand.
GAACGTTGGAATGTACTGGATTTCTTCCTGACCATGTTGATCTGCCTATTCTGGAACAGGCCTAATAATTTTTTTTGGGAAGTGAATTTGTACCCGCTCCAGCTTGGAACCGCCACATTGGCAGAGTGCAGATGAAAAACAGAATGTTCTCCGGTTCCCTTCAGTTGTGCATGTTGTACACAACTACCCTTAGCGCTTACCGAATCAATCCGTATCTTGGCTTTGCAGGATACCCTGGATGTAAATTCACGCAACAGGTTGCATTCGCAGAAAAAGCCAATGTAGACAAACACACCACACTAATCAACAATTAAAATGAACCACCCTAAGCAGCTTATGCAGGTATAGTCGCATGTTCTTTCAAGATTATACAAGGATCGAGAACCAATCAGCAATTATACAAAACTCTCCACCGTTCAACCTTCACACAGGAAGTTTGTGTAGCCTCGCTCACAGAAGACAGAATAACCAAGTTGGAAGGGACCTTGGAGGTCTTCTAGTCCAACCCCCAGGCAGAAAACCCTATACCATTTTGGACAAATGGCTGTCCAGTCTCTTCTTAAAAACTTCCAGTGTTGGAGCATTCACCGCTTCTGGAGGCAGGTTGTTCCACTGATTAGTTGTTCTAACTGTCAGGAAATTTCTCCTTAGTTCTAGATTGCTTCTCTTCTTGATTAGTTTCCATCTGTTGTTTCTTGTCCTGCCTTCAGGTGTTTTGGAGAATAGCTTGACTCCCTCTTCTTTGGGGCAGCCCCTGAGATATTGGAACACCATCATGCCACCCCTGGACCTTCTTTTCATTAAACTAGACATACCCAGTTCTAGCAACCGTCCTCGACCTATCATGTTTTGCTAAAATGGTAAGAAAATCTCCATGGATCCAGGCGACGTTAAGGCCATGAAGGAATACTGGGAAATGTCTTTAGCATCAATAAACATCCTGCACCAAAGGTGTGTCCATCATTCTCATCTCTGTGTCTTGTCACCTTTTCTTTCAACTCCTCCTCCTTCTTCCTGTCACTTAAACATGCTCCAAGCAGAACATGTAATTGCAGCTTTGGACAAACTCATCTTAAGTCAAGGCATGATTCCAACAACTGCAAGGTGGTACATTACATAATCTGTGCTCCACAGAACCCTACTCAAGGCAGGTTCTTGTCTGCTGTTTCTACTGCAGAAGTCCCCACCGCTAAAGGGAATAAGGCACTTTTCCATTTTTAAAGAGTAGCTTGTTTCTCTGACAGCGCTGAGAGGAGTTAGCAGACTTCTGACTGGACACGCTGTTTATGTTCATGTAAATATTCCCCCTTTAGCACCGTGGTGGCTAGAAGCAAGGAAGTGTCCTACGGAAGCAAAGAAGCAAATTGAACCGCTTGGGAACCAAGATGAAAGTCGATTTCCATCACTGAGTGCTTCTCCAAGAAAGGAAAGTCTTTTTATTCTAAGGACAAGATTGAAAGAGGACGTAAAATGCTAATAAATAAGTAGCAAGGAGAGCTAGGTTGACAAGGACTCCCTGAAAGAGTCTTGGCGAGGATGGTAACGATCCTGTTATACATGCGGTGTTTTATAAAGTATCCCCCAAAAAACTAAACCCTACCCCAGAAAATTTACAAAGGAAACACTGGAGGAAGAGAGGTATCTTTGAAGCTTTCTGACAGTACTAGATCTTGTGTTTCAGGCAACGGGATCAATTCTTGTCATACTTCTTCTTTTCTAAGCTACATGCAACTTTCTCATTTTTGTTTTGGCTTCCTTACTTCCAGCATGAATACCATTTGAACCAGTGACAAGCAAGATTTTTCACACGCCATCGTGCAAATTTAGTAGCACCTCCATCTATTTCAAAGATTTGCAACCCTTTGGGATTGTCGAACACATCTTTTGCATAATTAAGAGAACCTCTTTTTTTTTAAGGAAAAAAAAAGTTGTAATAAGGAATCGGCTGGCCACGATAAAGAGGATGACAGGCATTGTAGTCCCTGGGAACATCAGCACATTGGAGATCCAGGACCAATTTAAAAATTTAAGAAGGGCCTTGCCGGGTAATTGAAAAGTTTCTTCAGCTTGGCACTCTGTTCTCCACGGATTCACGGAAGAACTGGAAAAATGAACACCAAGTGGCCATCCCCATTTTAGGGAAAAGAAAAAAAAAGTTGCACTGCCTTACAAATTGGTTGTTTTCGGAAAAATTACCAAAGCCATAACTTTGAGTCAGGAATCCCATCCAGTCTCCATAAAATCTGATTTTTCCCCACCCCCATGTATTAGGGGTTCATCTGCTTTTCGATTCTTAAGGCTCCTTTTTAAAAAAAAAAAAAAAGAAAAAAAGAAAAAAAAATCTAAGATGCTGTTCCGTGCACCCCCCCTTCCCAGTCCCACACCGAAACTCTGAATTCTCCAATCAGGAAGCCTGCCTTTATCAAAACTCCACGCGATTGGCTTTTTAAGGGGAAGAACAAAAGGTGCACCCGGTGCTCAAGAGTTCAAAGCAAAATAAATAAAATAAAATAAATAAATAAATAAATAAATAAATAAATAAATAAATAAATAAATAAATAACTGGCAAAAAGCCATCAAATGATTGCATTCAAAATGAGCCGGCTTCGGATGGGGATCTTGCCTTAACGTGGCTTTCTTTTTTCCCCTCTCTCTCTCTCCCCCCCCCACCCCCCCACCCCGCACCCGGGAGCTGAATTATTAACAGAGGCCAGTGCAAAACCTAAACTATATTAAAACGCATGCAATGCAACACGCGCGCACACATACACACGCACACGCGTACGCAAAGAGTGCAGGCCTGCTTTGGGTAAAAAAAAAAGCAATTTTTCTTTGATTCAGGAGAGAGAGAGAGAGAGAGAGAGAGAGAGAGAGAGAGAGAGAGAGAGAGAGAGAAATATTTCATCCCCCCAGCCCGACCGTGGCAATCCATGCCCACCGAAGCACGGCAGAGTTGTGTGTGTGTGAGGTGTCTTTTCCCGGCTTTTCCCTGTGGGTACCACTGGATTTGCACAGATGGGAAAGCTTGTAGGGGCTCTCCAGAGGGTCGGGATGAAAGCGTTCCCGACCCTCTGGAGAGCCCCTACAAGCTTTCCCATCTGTGCAAATCCAGTGGTACCCACAGGAAAAAGCCGGGAAAAGACACCTCACACACACACACACACACACACACACCCCGCTCCCCCTCACACCCCCCCGACTCCTGTGTGCGGTTCCTACCTTAGTAGTCACAATGCACAGGCAGTCCATTATTCTGGAAAGCTTCCCCCCAGCCTGGGGCGATCTTCAATCAAGGCAATCCACCCCGGGGTAAAGGCAAGGCAAGGCAAGGCAAGGCAAAAAGGTTTTGGGGAAAGAACTCAAAGAAGGGACGGGCAGCGGAGCCGAGAGCCGACTCCCTCGCTAGCCAGGCTGCCTCTGTGGCGTTTCCCCCACCCCCCCCCCCCACCCGTTTTTACTCTCTTACCAAGGAGGACCCCGTTAGCATCCCTCCTCCTCCCCATGGCTTAAAGGCAGTTGTGATTCTTCCCGGCGCGCTCTACCCGAGAGCATCGGGAAGCATCCTCCAGGAAAAGTTCCAGCCGATGGGCTGCGTCGTCGCTCAGCATCCCTACTACGGCACCGGCGGCGCCTTTGGGAGAGAGGAGAGAGGAAGGAGGATGCGGGCAAAGGGAATTCGGATCAGGGTTTTGTTTTTTTTTTGTTTTCCCTGCTATAACACCCCCCCCCAAAAAAAAGGCCTCTGGCTGTTGAGCCTGTCACTCTCCGCTTCCCCCCCCCCCCTCTAGCAGGCATGTTTTCTGCCTATGCTTGAAAACACAAAACTCCCTTCGGTGAGTGTTTTTTTTTCTTCTCTTCTCTTTTTCTTTTTTTGCAGATGCAGAAGCCTCGGAGAAAGAAGTGGAGGAAGGGATGAGCTTAGGGGAAGCACTACTTATTCTTTGAAGTGCCGGGGTGGGTGGGTGGGGGGTGGGGGAGGGGACTCCCCGGCTGTCTCCCCCTCCCCCTCATTCCCCCACACCAAAAAAAAAAAAAAGATTAACGCAGCTATCTCTTTGAGCATCTTCGGGCACTTCGTCTCTGCATCAAGTCAAGATGAGCGCGCCCGTCTATTTTGCAACCGTCCCTTTGGCTCACGAAGCTCCCTACACAGAGATCCCGTCTCAAGCCTCAGCTAGCTGGAACTAGCTCTGGTATGCATTGCAGGTTTTCTCGCTTGTGTGTGTAAATGAGGTGTGTGTGTGTGTGTGTGTGTGTGTGTGTGTGTGTGTTTTGTGCCTGGCCAAAATAGTTTCTCCAAAGGAGAAACCCACAGCCAAACATTGGCTGGAAAGAGAGAGAGAGACAGAGAGACAGAGAGGTGACTTTTTACAACTTCAAGATGGCCAAACTGTGGTGGACCTCATGGATCCCACGGAAATGTTCTTGGCTGGTGCTTCTCCACCCTTGAGAAGGACCAAGGAGTGGAAGTCACTGAGGAGACCGGCTGCATGAAAAAGGGGTTGTATCATACACACTTCTTCTGTGGCAGGAACGTACGGTAAGGAAGGCTGGTGCTATAATATGGTGGTAGATTCCCACTTTTAAGGAAGTTCTGGTCCCTGTTCTGCTCCAGTTCAAAGGGAGCAGGAAAACAAACTTACAAATGCAACTTCTGATAAATGGGAACTTGATCTTCCCTATTGTGGCCTCTACTGTAATTTATTTCCTTCCTTCCTTCCTTCCTTCCTTCCTTCCTTCCTTCCTTCCTTCCTTCCTTCCTTCTTTTCCTCATTCAGCAAATTTACACACTTCGCCCATCGGAACCAAAAGTGACTCTGATCCAATAAACGATCTACAACAATCCAATAAAGCAGTAAAATAAATAAAACGATCATCACCTAAAACCATGTTATAATAATTCTTTTTTTAAAAAAGCATTTAAAACTCCAGAAGCAGAACTCTACCGACTGGCTTGGGACCTCAATGGGAGCATCATCTTTCAGAGCGGGGGGGGGGGTCTAACTAGATGAGCAGATCTCATCTCCCATCCCTAGGCTGTCGTTGTTTTTAATCTGCTTTAAAGCCAATTTTCATGCTTTAATACCCAGTGTTTTCATGTTTTCATCCCGTAATGGGTTTATCTTGTCAGTTTATGGTATTGGAAGCCAGCCAGAGTTGCATGATAGTGAGATGGGCGGTATACAAATTTAATTAATAAATAAGTGAGAATGTATGTATGTATATATGTATTTTTTTTAATTTATTTATTATTTATTTATAAAAGGTAAAGGTTTCCCTTGTCCTGTCCTGTCCAACTCTAGGGCATGGTGCTTATCTCTATTTACTAGCCAAAAGAGCCAGCATTGTCCAAAGGCATTTCTGCGGACCTCTAGCCAGCATGGCTATGCGCCGAGGCACGCAGAATGCTGTTACCTTCCCAACAAAGTAGTAATTTATCTACTCACATTTGCGTGCTTTCAAACTGCAAAGTTGGCAGGAACTGGGGCACGGGAACGGGAGCTCATCCTAACCCACCTCATGAGTTCACCCATTCCCCCCCCCCGGTGTTCCTCAGGCTTCCTTGGTACAAGTAGGTTTTGCAGGAACCTTCAGACGCTCAGGACTGATGAGGCTGACCTCATTTCTGGCAGGAAAAGCCCACCACATGGCGGTGCCAAAAAATGTAGGTCTTGCGATGATGGAACTTGTAACATGCTCATTCCGTTGGATCAGGTAGGACAGGCAGATGAAATCGGGAGGAAGCAGTCCCTCAAGTAAATCTGGTCCCATGCAAGAAGATCAACATGTAAAGGCCAACACAAAGATGAAGTGAGGGAAGATCAACATGGAAAGGCCAACACGAGCACCTTGAACTGGACTCAGAAGCAAAATGGAAACCAAGGCACCTTGCACAGCAGAGATGTAACGTGCGCTCTACCAGAAACACACATAACTTCTTGCGCCACCGCGTTTTGCGCCAACTAAAAAATTCCAGATACTCTTCAAGGGCAGCCCCGCGTAGAGCACATTGCAGTAGTCCAATCCTGAGGTGTCCAGAGCGTCAGTGATTGTGAGTAGAGCCCTTTCATCTAGGAATGGGCGCAACTGATGCAAAATAATAAGCTGCGCAAAGGCCCTTTGCATACTACCACACTACACATAACTCCTACTACACATTTGAAATTCAAAATCTACTGATTGGGCCAAAATATTGGATCCCCATATTTGGCATATGCCAAAAAATGACAACAATCATTTCAAAGATCAGATCATCTTAAGAACAGTGGGGTCCTTGGTGCTCTCTGACCTTGGTTGTTTTCTTGCAGACGTTTCATTACCAAACTAGGTAACATCATCAGTGCTTGAAGGAAGTGGGGTTTGTGGAATGGAGGAGGAGGAGGAGGACGACGACAACGACAATGACCATGGGCTCCTTGGTTGCTTTCTTGCAGACGTTTCATTACCAAACTAGATAACATCATCAGTGCTAGGTGATAGCATTAGGTGATCAGTGCTAGTTTGGTAATGAAACATCTGCAAGAAAGCAGTCAAGCTCAGAGAGCAGCAAGGACCCCACAATTCAATCCTGAGCTACAAATATTCTCTTCTATTGGTAACTTAAGTTTTGATGCATAAATATTTTATTTCCTTTGCCGAAACCATGCCTTCCCCCCCCCTTTCCTGTTGTGTCTCTTAAGACTGTAAGGCTGGGAATAGTTACTGTCTGATTAATCTAAGAACCCTGCCTAAAATCTTTACAGCTGAAGAGCTGAGGACAAATGTTTACACAATTAATTAAACAATCAGGTCCAGTCTTCCAAAATACAGAAGCATCCCCTTGTTCAGAAGAGTCCAGAGAATTGTTGTTCCTTTTTCATCTGGCAGAGAACCAACTTTCCTGCCAATGCAGTAAGATGAGACGGTGTCAGTTATCTTTGCAGTACAATCCTAGATACCTAATCGCGTTGAATGTAGTTTGTTAAATTTTATGAAAATGCCATAGTAGAATAGCATCTCAGCTCTGATCTCCTCGGAGATATTCCATTACGTTCTTCCACACGTGTAGTTTTTCTATTATTTTCAATATTTAGAGTGCCATCTCTCTCTCAAAAAAAACCCTGATTTTTAATTTTTGCCCTTTAGGTCGAGATCAACGTTGTCTTGCATTTCTATGAGAATTTAATTCTTAAAGAATGCTGATACATTCCATGTCTTGGGATTCTGTATCATACAAGGCATATACAGAATAGAGGAGAAGGCCAAATAACATGAGGCAGATCTGGAAGGTGATGGAGAGACAACATCAAAGACACTAGAACAGTATCAAATAACAATGTTTGAGGCTGCCAGGAGGAGGAGGAGGAGGAGGAGGAGGAGGAGGAGGAGGAGGAGGAGGAGGAGGAGGAGGAGGAGGAGGAGGAGGAGGAGGAGAAGAAGAAGAAGAAGAAGAAGAAGAAGAAGAAGAAGAAGAAGAAGAGGAGGAGGAGGAGGAGGAGGAGGAGGAGGGGGGGGAGGAGGAGGAGGAAGAAGAAGAAGAAGAAGAAGAAGAAGAAGAAGAAGAAGAAGAAGAAGAAGAAGAAGAAGAGGAGGAGGAGGAGGAGGAGGAGGAGAGGAGGAGAGGAGGAGGAGAAGAAGAAGAAGAGGAGGAGGAGGAGAGGAGGAGGAGGAGGAGGAGAAGGAGAAGAAGAAGAAGAAGAAGAAGAAGAAGAAGAAGAAGAAGAAGAAGAAGAAGAAGAAGAAGAAGAAGAAGAAGAAGAAGAAGAAGAAGAAGAAGAAGAAGAAGAAGAAGAATGATATTCCATTATCCATGGATGGTCCTGCTTTGACTGAATCTTCAATGGATCTCCCAGTTGGTAACAGGAAATCAAGAGAGGGATTCCAAACAATTCATTTGTTAGTACCATTTTATAATCCCTTAGTAAGACCAGACTTGTAATACTGCATCCAGTTTTGGTTGCCACAGTATAAAAAAATATGTCGAGACTCTAGAAAAGACAGCAGAGTACAGCAACAAAGACAATTAAGGAGCTTACCAATTATTACTAGCTACGCATGGCATATCTAGAAGGGTGATTCCCTGCAACATCATCCAAAATTCATAGAGGCAATAATTCTATTAGGCCAAATCAAGTTTTGCAAAAGGGCTCCTAGGTTTTAAGTTTCAAAACAATCTTCATCAAACCAGTAGGGGGAAAGCTCTCTGATCTGGCAACTACAGTATGTCTAGATCAGATTATCTTGCTAAATGGAGGAAGGGTCATCCAGACATTTACAACTGGCTCTTGCAAACACAATAACAATAGCACTTAGACATATATACCACTTCATAGTGTTTTAGAGTCAGCATATTGCCCCCAACCATGTGGGTCCTCATTTTAGCGATCTTGGAAAGATGGAAGGCTGAGTCAACCATTCTGAGCCCCATCAGGATTGAACTCCAGGCTGTGGGCAAAGTTTGCCTGCAATAGTGCGCCAGCAAGGCACAACTTTGTGTTAAGCTGTGGTCTTCCAAAGTTTCAGGGAAGAAACAGCAAGCCAATGGTTGAATGTTTTTGACTTTGAGAAATATAAACTCCAACTATTAAAATCAGGACTGTTTTTAGAGACAAGGTTTTATATGAAACTTAGCAACTTCAATAAATAATTCATTTTCTTTCTACTCTGCCAAGTGTATTCTTGCTATATAAACAAGCCATATAACACTTAAAAACAACTGTTTTCTCTTTCCTATTTTCAAATACTACCGTTTACCCTATTAAAAAGTAAGAGTCTATAAATCATCTTCTGAAAACAACAGTTCTCTGTCCAAAGAAATCTTTTCTGTTTTTTTGTAACCAGCACCAAATGTTTAAAATTTAAAATTTGTTTTCTTTCATTAATGACTCCCGATTCATTATTTAACATCTCCCCCTCCCCAATTTGGTTAAACTCAACACAGAACTATACAAGAATGAGCTTAACGTCCCTGATAATCACGATGAGGTGGTCACTGACCTCGAGCCAGACATCCTAGAATGTGAAGTGAAGTGGGCCTTAGGAAAGCTGAGCAACAACAAAGCTAGTGGAGGTGACAGTATTCCAGCTGAGCTGTTCAAAATCTTAAAAGACGATGCAGTAAAAGTGCTACACTCAATTTGCCAGCAAATTTGGAAAACTCAACAGTGGTCACAGGATTGGAAAAGATCAGTTTACATTCCAGTTCCAAAGAAAGGCAGCGCCAAAGAATGTTCAAACTATTGCACCATCGCACTCATTTCACATGCTAGTAAAGTTATGCTTAAAATCCTACAAGCTAGACTCCAGCAGTATGTGGATCGAGAACTAGCAGAAGTACAGGCAGGATTTCGAAGAGGCAGAGGAACTAGAGATCAAATTGCCAACATGCACTGGATCATGGAGAAAGCTAGGGAGTTCCAGAAAAAATCTACTTCTGCTTCACTGACTATGCTAAAGCCTTTGATTGTGTGTGTAATGTATTGGGCTTGTTTTGTAACACCACATGGTAATGACTGGTAGGCTGTTTGAGCTGGGAGCTAGCTAACGGCTCCCAGCGCCTCAGACAACCCGTCTCCAGTGCTGCTATTGGTTGCCCCTAGGGCGACAATAGGTTGCTTCAAACCTATTGGCTGCCGCCTAGGGGCCAGGGTATAAATTGCTGCATCTGCAGCCCAGTTCCTCAGTTCAGATCCTGCAAGCAATAAACCATGATCTTTGCTGAACTCACTCACCTCGTCTTCATTCCTGTGCAACAAACCCAGTACACAACACTGGCAACGAGGATGGGATCCTGCTTCTCTGTTGGAGCTGAAAGTCATTAGGGGAGAGGCAGTGCACGCCTGGCGGGAAAAGCAATTCCCCCTCCCTACGGTCGGCTAGCTAAGGCACGCTAGCGACCACGCGCGCAGAGGACCAGTCCCTGAGCAATGGAGACGCAAGATTTGAAGACGCAGAAGCCAGCCGCGAAGACCAGCAGAATGCCCAAGGTCAGAAGGCTGCGAGAATTCAACATCAAGAAACCAGAAGGATGGCCCTCGTACCTGTCCCAGGTCGAGAACTACCTTTGGGCAAACCAGGTCGCAGAGGACAGACTAAAGACCGCCACACTGCTCTGTGTCTATGGCCCAGCGACGTTTGATCTTGCCGAAAACCTATTCGCGCCCATGCCATTGGAATCCGTCTCCTACGCTGAACTGAAGAAGACGCTCGGAGAACACTTCCAACCGAAGATGTCAGTGATTTCATGGCACTACACATTCGAACAATGAATACAGCAGCCGGGAGAGACCGCATCTGAGAACATTGTGGCCTTGAGGCAGGCCGCATGCCTGTGTCGATTTTCAGACGTCGAAGAGCGACTTCAAGACCGGCTTGTCTGCGGCCTCTGCAACTGGGAGCTGCAGCAGAAACTTTTTGCCAGAGAAGTCCTGACATTCGCGGATGCCCAGAATGAAGTCATGGCGGACAAAGCCGCTGGGGGAGCCGTCCGAACGATACGGCCCGCCAAAATGATGCAACCACGAGGACGCCGAATTCACCGAGGACTCCGAAGGAGACGCTGAAGTCAACAAGTTGCACAGACAGCCCAACCAACAGCACCGCAGCAGCAAACAACAAGAGACTACTTACAAGGCAGATCTCTTGCCTAGATGTCCAGGTTGTGGCGGCCGCCATCAATGCTTGGACTGCAGGTTCCGGACAGCCATGTGCCGGGCCTGCGGGAAAATCGGCCACATCGCATCAGTCTGCAGAGGTCGCCAGAGGGACCGGCCATCGAATCACCAGTTGGAGGATCTGACCAGGAGAGGTACCAGGGCCCCAGGGCCATTCAGCATGGGGTTTTGCTCAAGCTGCAGAAGTGTCTGCCATACTGGGGCCTGACACCCCCTTAAACCCAAGTATAGACTTCAGGTGGAGCTGCAAGGGGTCCCCTGTAAGATGGAGATGGACACAGGCTCCGCCATTTCCATTATTTCTCTGGACACATTTAATTTCGTGTGCAGTCGCAGTAGGAGATGGGCCAAGCTGAGGCCCTCTGACATACTTTTAACAGATTTTCAAAACGCAAAAGTAGCAGTCAAGGGTGAAGCCATCTTGGCCATTAAATTTAAGGGGTTTTCAGGGCACCTGGATGTTGTCGTAGTAGGGGGCCAGAGAACGAGCCTAATTGTGTGGAGAGAGTTTCCTCCTTTAAATTTCTGGGAGTCTACCTCTGTGAAGATCTGACCTGGAAAGTTAATACAACCCAGGTGGCTAGAAAGGCCCAACAGAGGCTTTACTTTCTCAGGGTCTTGCGGAAGAACAGGGTAGAACAATGGCTAATGACCCTCTTTTACCAGTCTACTATAGAGAGCATCCTCTCGTATGGTATTGTGGTTTGGTATGCTGGTCTGACAGCCACGGATAGGAAAGTATTACAGAGGGTGGTGAGTACAGCACAAGACATTGTGGGCTGTCCCCTGACACCACTGGATGACCTCACCAGGGCCCGCTGCCTTGGAAGAGTGAGGAAAATCCTCAGGGACGACTCACACCCTGGATGGTATCTCTTTACTCTCCTACCATCGGGTAGGAGATATAGGAGTATAGCCAGCTGCACCAACAGGCTGAAAAACAGCTTTTATCTGTGGGCTGTTAGGCTTTTGAATGAGAAATAACTTTTGTGAACTTTTGTGGATTTTATGCAGAATTGACTTGGAAGGCTGTGTTGTGACTCAGGGCCAGCCTATGGGTCCGGCAGCCGGCTCAGATGTCTCGGATGACTCAGATGAGGGGGAGGAGGAGGGTGTGGAAGACGAACTGGCTGATGACGGCTTGGAGGCTTCGCAGAGCCCCCAGCCGGGGCCCTCTTCTCAGCTGCGTGAGCCCGATAGTGCGGAGGATGATGACCCACAGCTGGCCCTGTTCAAGGATGCCCGACGCAGGAGGCAGTCGAGCAGGACCAAGCAGAGAAAGGCTGTGGGACTCCTCGGGAGGAGGCACAGGGAGACCACGCCCTGAACTCTAAATAAAAGGAGTGTTTGGGGAAGGGCTGGTTGCTGAAAGCAACCCTTCCGTTTGAGGATTCAAGTTCCAGTGTTTTTTTTCTTGTTCTGTTGTTTGTGTAATAAATCTTGGCAGACGCTTTCAAGCCTTAGACGCTCTCCAGTCTCTACTGTTTGAACAGGGGTTTGCCTTATTGCAAGGCTGGTAGCAGGCTGGTTCAGAACAGTTTGCTTTCAGCCTCCCACCCCTTACTACTACGATGGAGCAGCTACGTGCCGAGAATGCTCAGCTCACCCAGCAACTCACTTTGCTGGCAGCTCAGGTGGCTCAACTGCAAGCTCAGGTACATGCTGCACCCCCACCCAGGAGGAAATGTCAGATAGCAATGCTGGATAAATTTGCTGGCAATCCAGAACTGTTTCCTGCCTTCCTGGGACAATGCCAGCTTTTTATCAGCGTGAGAGCAGCTGATTTCCCCACTGACCGGGATAAGGTGGGATTCGTGTTAAGCCTTCTGTCGGGGGATGCAGCTCGTTGGGGCACGCCTCTGCTGGCACAACCTAGCCCTTTCTTGGATAACTTTGGGGGGTTTTGTGACCATATGCGCCTAATGTACGAGGACCCAATTAAGGCGCAGACTGCCACCCGACGCCTGAAAGCTCTGAGGCAGGGTCAGCGCCCCCTACAGGCCTATATCAGCGATTTCCGGCTGCTTAGCCAGGATTCCGCCTGGAATGAGGCTGCGCTCGTGGATGCCTTCCAGGATGGATTGTCGGAGGAGATGTTGGATGAGCTGGCCCGTGTGGACATTCCCTCAGACCTGAATGGGCTGATCCATCTTTGTCTGCGGATCGATGCCCGGCTGCAGCAGCGAAAGAGTCGCCGTGCCACCCCACAGACCCCTGCCGCCCCTGTTGAGCGTGAGCCCCCAGTCCAGAGGGAGGAGCCAATGGAGCTGGGTGCCGCCAGGTCCCGTCTATCGGTGACGGAAATGGACAGACGACGATCGGGGGGGTTGTGTTTTTACTGTGGGGACCCTGGACATTTGGCTGCTTCTTGCCCAAAGAAGCGTCAGCGGGCATCAGTGACCAAGCCTGCCCCGAGAAAGTCCCCTACTTTGCTGTCGGGAAACGGCCCGAGCCCGATCTAGATGGTGTGATAGATCGGGCGACCTACAACGACCACGCTGAGCGACGCCGTTCCGATGGTGCCTGTGAACCTCCACGGCATTTGATTTTGGAGGCACGTCTGATCCTTCCTGGCAAGCCAGAGGGGATTCCGGTCCATGCCTTAATTGACTCTGGGGCTACCACAAACTTTATGGACTCGGCCTTTGTGGCCAAATGGGCTGTTCCCCAGTGTCCAGTGGATCCGCCCATGCTAGTGGAGACTATCGATGGTCGAGTGCTCCTGTCCGGGCCTATTACGGCCGCCACGCAACCAGTGTGTATGGCCATCAGTTCCCATGTGGAGGCCATCCAGTTCTACATCACTTCGGATCTGCACTTCCCCGTGGTCTTGGGACTGGCGTGGCTCCGGGCGCATGATCCACAGATCTATTGGTCTCAGAACTTGGTCACCTTCCCAAGTTTGCAGTGCGTGGACCACACCCGCCATATCTGTGCCGGCCAGGTGGAGGGTTCCCCAGGGGTTTCCTTGCCTCCCGAACTGTCCGACTTTGCTGATGTGTTCAGCGAGTCAGAGGCGGATCAATTACCCCCGCACAGGCCCTACGACTGCTCCATTGATCTAGTCCCTGATGCGCCTCTCCCAGTGGGGCGTTTGTACTCCATGTCGGAGCCCGAGTTGGCTGCACTGCGGGACTTCCTGACAAAGAATTTGGCTCACGGTTTTATCCGGCCCTCGTCCTCGCCAGTGTCTGCGCCCGTGCTCTTCGTCAAAAAGAAGTCGGGCGAGTTACGGCTTTGCTGTGACTACCGGAAACTCAACGCCATCACGGTGCGTAACCGTTACCCGCTGCCCCTCATCCCCGAGCTCTTGGACCGACTCCGGGAGGCTAAGATCTTCACGAAACTGGACCTGCGTGGAGCTTACAACCTCGTCAGGGTTCGGCCGGGTGATGAGTGGAAGACGGCGTTTGGTACTCGCTATGGACATTTCGAGTACACGGTGATGCCGTTTGGCCTGACCAACGCCCCCGCTGTGTTTCAGCATTTTATGAACGACATCTTTCGGGATCTGTTGGACCAGTTTGTCGTGATTTATCTGGACGACATCCTGATTTACTCCCCGTCGCGTGAAGTGCATCATCAGCATCTCCGTCAGGTCCTGCAGCGCCTCCGGGAACATCGGCTATTTGCCAAGTTGGAGAAGTGCCAGTTCTACCAGGTGACCATCGATTTCCTGGGTCACCGCATTTCTCCTGAGGGCATCGCCATGGAGCCGAGTAAAGTTGAGTCGTTGCAGAGTTGGCAACCCCCGCGTCGCGTGAAGGATGTTCAGCGACTCCTTGGATTTGCCAACTACTATCGAACATTCATCCCTGGCTTTGCTGCCTTGACAGCCCCCCTCACCCGGCTCCTGCAGAAGAAGACTCGGTTCCAGTGGAACGCCCCCGAACAACAGGCGTTCCAGGCTTTGAAGGACGCCTTCATGAAGGAGCCCATCTTGAAGCATCCTGACCCGCAACGGCCGTTTGTCGTGGAGGCGGACGCCTCCGACATTGCCATTGGGGCCGTGTTACTCCAGGCAACGACGCCCAGCGGTACCCTTTTCCCTTGCGCGTATCACTCTCAGAAATTGAACCCCTCGGAGCGCAACTATACCATCTGGGAGAAGGAGCTGCTGGCCATCAAGGCGGCGTTCGAGGCTTGGAGGCATCATCTGGAGGGGGCGCGGCATCAAATCGAGGTCCGGACGGACCACAAGAATCTGGAAAGCCTGCAGACCGCTCGGAATTTGAACCAACGCCAGATCCGGTGGTCCCTTTTCTTTGCGAGGTTTGACTTCCGGGTGCGGTACATACCAAGCGGGCACAATCAGAGAGCGGATGCTCTGTCCAGGAAGCCCGAATATACCCGAGTGGAAGACAAGCTTCTGCCCAGGAGAGTGATCCCTGTCGAGTCTTTTGCTGCGGTGCGGGAGCCGGTTGATATACGGGCTCGGATCCGGGAGGCGCAGCAGCAGGAGGCGTGGGTGGCTCAGCGGAAGGAAGAGGTGGGGCCAGATTCACCTTGGTCGGTCACGGATGGACTTTTGTATTATCGTGACCGGCTCTATGTTCCGGGAGGGCCACTCAGGGGACTCGTCCTCAGCCAGTGTCATGATAACCCGGCTGCGGGACATTTTGGCCTGTTCAAGACTCTGAACCTGGTCTCCCGTACCTTCTGGTGGCCCCGAGTCCGACACGACGTCCAGTCTTATGTCACCTCCTGCATCCCATGCAGGCAGGCCAAGTCAGCGACAGGGGCCCCGCCTGGTTTACTGCAGCCCTTGCCAACACCCAAGAGACCCTGGGGGGCTGTGTCCATGGACGTTTTGACGGATCTACCCCCATCCTCCGGCTTCACGACAGTGTTTGTGGTGGTGGACATGCTGACCAAGATGGCGCACTTCATCCCCTGTCGCGGCTTACCGTCAGCTCGCGCCACTAGTCGCATGTTCATCCAACAGGTGTTTCGGCTGCACGGCCTCCCCGATAGAGTCGTCTCCGATAGGGGGGCCCAGTTTACAGCCCGCTTCTGGCAGGAGTTGATGCGTGCGTTGGACATTAAGGTTTGCCTCTCGTCCGCGCATCATCCTCAAACTGACGGGGGTACCGAGAAGGTCATCGGTATCTTAGAGCAGTATCTGCGCTGCTACGTTAACCTGCAGCAGGACAATTGGGTGGACTATTTGGCCATAGCCGAGTTTGCCTTTAACAACTCGCAGCACACCTCCACGCAGATGACACCGTTCTTGGCCAATGTGGGTTATCACCCCCGGTTTTTCCCCCTTTCTCCCGTGGACTCACCGGAGCCGGCAGCGAACGACTTCATGGCGGAGTTACAGGCGATCCATCGGTTGGTGCGACGACAGCTGGAGAAGGCCAAGGCCGACTACAAGAGGTTCGCCGATCGGTCGAGAAGGGATACGCCTCCACTATTCGTGGGGGATCGGGTCTGGCTGTCCACCAGGAACCTACCATCCACACGGCCGGCGAGGAAGCTGGACCACCGTTACCTTGGACCGTTCCCAGTCGAGGCTGTCATCAATCCGGTCGCCTATCGTTTAACTCTGCCACGTTCCCTGCGCGTGCACCCCGTCTTCCATTGGTCCTTGTTGGTCCCCGAACAACCGGCTTGTCCACTTCGCCAAGCGGAACCTCCCCCATCAGGACCTCGTGATGGAGGCAGCACCCCCGAGTACGAGGTCGCCAGCATCAGGGATTCCCGTTGGTTGAAAGGTCGCTTCCAGTACCTGATCGAGTGGAAAGGGTACGGGCCGGAGGACTTCACATGGGAAGACGCGACCGCCGTTCATGCCCCTGCGTTGGTGACTGCTTTTCACGAACAATTCCCATCCCGACCGCATCCGGATCGGCAGCCCCGGGGGAAGGGCCCTGCGGTGCGGGATAGTGTTGTGACTCAGAGCCAGCCTGTGGGTCCGGCAGCCGGCTCAGATGTCTCGGATGACTCAGATGAGGGGGAGGAGGAGGGTGTGGAAGACGAACTGGCTGATGACGGCTTGGAGGCTTCGCAGAGCCCCCAGCCGGGGCCCTCTTCTCAGCTGCGTGAGCCCGATAGTGCGGAGGATGATGACCCACAGCTGGCCCTGTTCAAGGACGCCCGACGCAGGAGGCAGTCGAGCAGGACCAAGCAGAGAAAGGCTGTGGGACTCCTCGGGAGGAGGCACAGGGAGACCACGCCCTGAACTCTAAATAAAAGGAGTGTTTGGGGAAGGGCTGGTTGCTGAAAGCAACCCTTCCGTTTGAGGATTCAAGTTCCAGTGTTTTGTTTCTTGTTCTGTTGTTTGTGTAATAAATCTTGGCAGACGCTTTCCAGCCTTAGACGCTCTCCAGTCTCTACTGTTTGAACAGGGGTTTGCCTTATTGCAAGGCCGGTAGCAGGCTGGTTCAGAACAGGCTGGTGTGTGGTGTAGTTGGTTCACATAGTGTAGTAAGATGGAGGGTTTGTTGTCACTGTGTGTTGGGGGGTGGGAGCACAAAGGGAGGCTCAGCTAATCTCAATGTACACATAGTTGTACTTTGACAATAAAGGTTCATTTCATTTCATTGGGCTCAATTGGTTTGATGCACTAGGCATCCAAGTAACTGGTATCAACCAGACACAAGTAGCGAGTTTAGCGTCAGTTTGCGAGGAGTTCGCAGACATATTTGATTCAGCCCTAGGAACTTACACAGGCCCACCAATAGCATTCAAACTAGACGCAAATGTAGTTCCCGTCAGGATTAAGCCTCGCAGGGTCCCTTTTGCCCTCAAGCACAAAATAGACATGGTACTAGACAAGCTTGTTGAACAGGGTGTTTTGCAACCAGTAGATGGTGGGGAGTGGGAAACTCCTATTGTAACACCACTCAAAGCCAATGGGGAAGTCAGGATTTGTGCAGACTATAAATGCACAATCATCAGCCAGTTGGACGCATTTAGTACTGTATTTCCCCCAAAATAAGACCTAACTGGAAAATAAGTCTTAATGTGTCTTTTGGGGCAAAAAATTAATATACCGGTAAGCCCCGGTCTTATTTTGGGGAAAACACCGGTAATTCTAAACCAGAATCAAATCCTAGAATCAAGATTTCATTTCTCTGTTTCTTTCAAAAATCCAAAAAGGTTTTCCAACTAGAGATAAATTAGGTCAAAGTTATTTTTCTTTAATCGAAACTGTCAGTTTTGTCGTTTCCACCAATTCCATCAGCTCTACATCCTTTCTTCCACCATAGGAATTTGTAAATCTTTCCACCTTTGGCATATAGTGGTCTTACCACTGTTACCCTATAGAACAGGGCTTTTCCAACTTGGCCCTTTTACGACTTGTGGACTTCAACTCCCAGAATTCCTCAGCCAAATCCACAAGTCATAAAAGGGCCAAGTTGGAAGACCCTTGCTATAAAAAAACAAAGGTCCACTTGATCTTTCAATTTGCTTGTCTGTTAATCCTAAAAGAAAAACCTCTGCTTTCATCTGTATACAATCCCATACTTCTCTTCTAAGATCATTGACTTCAACTGCACTTACTGCCCAATAAATTGAAGCAAGTTTCCACATTTGGTTTGGAATTCCGTTTTTTCACAGTTACGACCTTTGCAGCATCCCCCTGGGTCACATGATCAAAATTCAGGCACTTGGAAACTGGTTGGTATTTACGACTGTCGCCGTGTCCCAGGGTGACGTGATCCCCTTTTGCAACTTTCTGATAAAGTCAATGGGGAAGCCAGATTCACTTAACAACCATGTGACTACCTGGACAGTTGCTTTACGAATGTGGCAAGGAAGGTCACAAAACAGGGCAATACTCACTTAACAAATATCTCACTTAGCCACATAAATGTTGGGCTCAATTGTGATTGTAAGTTGAGGACTACCTGCAGCTTTAGGGAACTTAACAGTATATATAAATGTACCGTGGTACCTTAAGATAGAGAGTAGGAAAATGAGAAATAGAGACAAATGTAGAGTTGTTTTAAGATTAAGTCCCTCTTCAAGACAGACAGGCGATTTAGGAAAGTAGAAAGTGAATGAATGAATGAATGAATGAATGAATGAATGAATGAATGAATGAACAGGATAATTACAAGCATCTTATTTTTTTCTATAATAACACAATCTTTACTGCAGTATTTTGCAAACCTGGCAATGTTAAGATATGGGGCCTTTAATTCCCAGAATTCTTCAACCTGCTGGCTGGATAAGTTTGGGAGTTGAAATGCATACATCTTAAAATTGCCAAGGTTACCAAGATTGGGAAACACCAGTCCACCAGGACAAAATTGAAACTAAGTCTCTGTATCAGTGGTCTCCATGCCCTCAAGAAAACTCTAAAAGCCACAATATTGTGACGTTCACTTTTCCAGAAGTATTATCTGCTTTATACTTGAGTGTAAAACCTTCCAGTGCTCACAAATGTGACATGAAATGTGACATGAAATGGGAAATTCAATTTGGAAAGTGAGAAAAACCAATGAGTGGCATTCATTTAAAGACACCAAGAACTATCTAAACATTCCCACAATATTTTCCAAATTTCTGACATAATAGAGAATCTCTATTTCTTTTTCTGGGTGTATCTTGTTCTCTGCCTGGTTGAAGTATGCTTCCAATAAAGGAGAAAGGAGATTCTAAGAGTAATTTTTCCTGTAAATTATTAAAGTTATAAACACAATATTATTGTCTGGTCTCCAGAGGCAGGCAGTTCAGTCAATCACAAGGCAAGAATCCCCATTGGTTACTCAAGATGTAATTGTTGTTGTTAGTTGCGAAGTCGTGTCCGACCCATCGCGACGCCACGGACAACGTTCCTCCAGGCCTTCCTGTCCTCTACCATCTTCTTTGGGCCAATCACCAGAAGATGGTAAGGAGCAAGGAGGCTTAAGACACCGGATTGGACGTTAGCAAGCCCATCTTCAAGATCCAAGTGCTACCCTGGGATGGTGTGAGTTCCCGTTCTTTGCTCCAACTCCTCCCAGGGGCATGAAATGAGCCCTCATTCCCAGACAATGGTGATGTCATGGGCTAAACCTTTCAATCTGGAAGCGCCTGAGTACTTCTGATGCAAATGTGATGCGACCAGGAGACGCTGAGTTCTAGTCCTGCCTTAGACATAAAAGCCCGCTGGGTGACTTACGGCCAGTCACATTTTCTCAACCCAACTCATTCCGGGGTTGTCGTTGTTGTAGGGAAAATAGGAGGAGGAAGGAGAATCAGGTATGTTTACAACTTTGAATTATTTATAAAAATAATAAAGGCAAGATATAAACAGATAATAAACACCAAGAACCATTATTGGAACTAAAATTTATGGTGTGTGTGTGTGTGTGTGTGTTTGCTTTGCAGTGCATCAGCTTCCTGCTATAATATGTTTTAATTATTTTTACTAAGTATTTTTTAAAGGAAGGAATGTGGAAGCAAAATTTATCAGTGTCTACATCAATGCAGCTCTTTTCTACTCTGATATATAACTCCCTAATTAAAAGACTGACAGAAGATTTTTTTTTCCACCAAAACCAATCAGGGTGATTAGTGAAAAGACAATCCCACAGATGAAATGCCAGACTTGAGAAGGCTATCACAAGTTCTAGAAGTCCAACGTTATGCAGTGATACTTGCAACACATTTCATGCAATTTATTGCACAAATCACAATCTTATTAGAGCAGGCGGTAAAAAAGGTTGCACCATTTAAAGTCATGTCAAAACTGATGCCAGGCCAAAGAAATCTCCAGCATTATTTTTCTACCATTTCTCACTCATCCCACTGGAACAGAATTTGCTTTATGAATGAAGGCAAATATACGTGTCCCAGGGTAATGTTGAAGGATCCAGTCTGAGTTGATCACTGTGATCAGAGTTTTAGTCTTCCAAGCTTTCAGACTTGTGCTGGAGCCCATCGTCAGGGAACTTCTGTGTGAATGCACTGGGCTGTTCTGTGCATAGTATTTATGTGGTGCCTGGTTGTGTACGACTTTTAGTTGTTAATTGGAGTACTGATAGTGCGCTATTAAGTCGTTAATTGTTACATTGCAATGAACAAGGACATACATTCAATTTCAAAGCTACTAAGATTGTTGGCTGAGCAGGGACAAAAATAGCCAGGGAAAGTATTGAAGCTTGGGAAATGGGCTTCTTGTCAGTCAACAGGAGTGCTGATTTACCACCAGCTTACCAGGTACTTAAGGTGCAGCAGCACAAGGATACGACAACCAATGTCTTAATAGCCAGCCATCAACACTCCAGTTAACAATGAAAAGTCACACACAACCAGGCACCACATAAATACTATGCACAGAACAGGCCAGCGCACACATACAGAGAGAAGTTCTCTGAGCATGGTCTCCAGCACGAGTCCAAAAGCTTGGAAGACTAAATCTCTAATCCCGGTGATCGATTCAGATTGGATCCTGCAGAATTTGCTTCAGAAGTTCTTTGTAAAGAAAAGAAAGTCTCAAAGAAATTGTCATAGTTGGAATTAAGGAGGACTGTGGTTCTGAGTTACAACAGGATCAGGAAGAGAGAGAGAGAGAGGGAGAGAGAGAGAGAGAGAGAGAGAGAGATAACAGATGTGAAAATTTTGTCTTTGAATTGTTCAGTCATCTGTACCATACATTTTCCCTAGATTCTCGACTCATTAAATTACACAGGAGATACAAAGGGAGAATTTCATGAAGCTTTTCCCATAAAGATGCTATTGTTGCCACCAAAAGGGATTTCTGCCCTTCAAGAGGGACTAAAAAGTGTCCCCTTTCCTGGACCAATTCAGAGAATTGCCCATCCAATTATTCTGCCGACAAATTCAGGAGAGAATCTCAGAAGGCCATTTGTATTCAGTCCTGTTCAAAAGTAAGACCTCGAATCGAGATTGATGACAAATAAGCAGCCGGTTGTTGTTGTTGTTAGCTGCGAAGTCGTGTCCGACCCATCGCGACCCTATGGACAACATTCCTCCAGGCCTTCCTGTCCTCTACCATCTTCTGGAGTCCATTTAAGCTCACGCCTACTGCTTCAGTGACTCCATCCAGCCACCTCATTCTCTGTCGTCCCCTTCTTCTATTGCCCTCGATCTTTCCCAGCATTAGGCTCTTCTCCAGTGAGTCCTTCCTTCTCATTAGGTGGCCAAAGTACTTGAGTTTTAGCTTCAGGATCTGGCCTTCTAAAGAGCAGTCAGGATTGATCTCCTCTAGGACTGACCGGTTTGATCGCCTTGCGGTCCAAGGGACTCGCAGGAGTCTTCTCCAGCACCACAGTTCAAAGGCCTCAATTCTTTGGCGCTCAGCCTTTCTTATGGTCCAACTTTCACTGCCATACGTTGCAACTGGGAAGACCATAGCCTTGACTATACGTACTTTTGTTGACAGGGTGATGTCTCTGCTTTTTAGTGTGCTGTCTAGATTTGCCATGGCTTTCCTCCCCAGGAGCAAGCGTCTTTTAATTTCTTGGCTACAGTCCCCATCTGCAGTGATCTTGGAGCCCAGGAAAATAAAATCTGTCACTACCTCCATTTCTTCCCCATCTATTTGCCAGGAATTGAGAGGGCCAGATGCCATGATCTTGGTTTTCTTAATGTTAAGTTTCAACCCAAGTTTTGCACTCTCCTTCTTCACCTGCAACAAGAGGCTCTTTAGTTCTTCTTCACTTTCTGCCATTAGAGTGGTATCATCTGCGTATCTTAGGTTGTTGATATTTCTTCCGGCAATCTTAATTCCAACTTTTGATTCATCTAGCCCTGCCTTTCTCATGATGTGCTCTGCATATAAGTTAAATAGGCAGGGCGACAGTATACAGCCTTGCCGGACTCCTTTCCCAATTTTGAACCAATCAGTGGTTCCGTGTCCAGTTCTCACTGTTGCTTCTTGACCCGCATATAGGTTTCTCAAGAGACAAATAAGATGGTCTGGTACTCCCATCTCTTTAAGAACTTGCCACAGTTTGTTATGATCCACACAATCAAAGGCTTTAGCATAGTCAATGAAGCAGAAGTAGATGTTTTTCTGGAACTCCCTAGCTTTCTCCATGATCCAGCGTATGTTGGCAATTTGATCTCTAGTTCCTCTGCCTCTTCGAAATCCTGCCTGCACTTCTGGTAGTTCTCGATCCACATACTGCTGAAGTCTAGCTTGTAGGATTTTAAGCATGACTTTACTAGCATGAGAAATGAGTGCAATGGTGCGATAGTTTGAACATTCTTTGGCACTGCCTTTCTTTGGAATTGGAATGTAAACTGATCTTTTCCAATCCTGTGGCCATTGTTGAGTTTTCCAAATTTGCTGGCAAATTGAGTGTAGCACTTTTACTGCATTGTCTTTTAAGATTTAAGCCGGTACAGTTGCATAAACATTGGGGTTGCAGGTATGTGGTCTCAGATTGCCAAGCCTTGCAGGCGAATTTTTGCACAAGGTGCAGTGTTAAAAATCCAGGAGAGTCCATTGTAAAATGCAGTACCGGTAGTCCTTGACTTACACGTATACATTGTGTGACCGTTCGAAGTTACAACAGCACTGTTGACCGAATGTCTATGGAGATTCTCAGTCATCCAGGTCATGGTTGTCCCAAAGGTGCTTTTTCAGGAGGCAACTGGACTTTCTTTTTTTTCCTTTGAAGATGTTTCGCTTCTCATCCAAGAAGCTTCTTCAGCTCTGACAGGATGGTGGGGAATGGAAGGATTTATACTCCTTGCAGACAGCTGGTCATTTGCATTCTTTCAGAGAGTCGTTGAGGCCACTTGGAGGTTTACCTGTGTCTTCAGGGTCACCTGAGTGGTGTGTGTGGAGCCTTCTTGGCTGCAGGATGTTTGCTGTCTTGTGTCCCTTCACTGTTGAAGACAGGCACAAGGCTGTTGGGGATGAGCCCCTGTTGTCTGAACGTCACACTGAAGCGCAAACGGTTCCTGTAGTTTGCAATGTTTTCTGGAAATCCGTTCATCCTCCCCGCGCCATTCAGAGGCTGTTCAACCCAAAGTGACTGTTGACCATTTTTCACACTTAGGACTTTGGAGCCTCCCCATGGTCATGTGATCAGATTTCAGATGCTTGGCAACTGGCCTGTATTTATGAGGGTTGCGGTGTCACCTCGCTGCGTCTGCTGTGCAGAGCTGCAGGCCAAAGAGGCGGGGGACAATGGTGACAGCGGCGGTGGGCAGCGTGGGCCACGGGGAGACAGCAGTGGCATTGTCTCACCCACCCCGCTGCCATCACCACCATCGCCCTCCAGGCCTCTTCATCCTGGTGCTCGGCACGGCGGCAGTGGTAGTGGCGGGAGGGATGTGAAAATGGAAAGCTGTGGCTGGCACCGCTGCTCTGCACTCTGCCCACTTGCTCGCTCACCCATGGGTGGGCAAAGGGTTCTCCCTCCAGCCACCCCCATCACGTTGTCCTGCCGCAACTTGGCGGTGACGGGTTGGTGGTGAGCTGGCCATGCCAAGTTGTTCTAGACCAGTTTGCCATTGCCTTATTCCTAGGGCAGAGACAGAGTGACTGGCTCAAGGTCACTCTGCAGGCGTAGTGCCTAAGGTGCGAGCAGACCTCCCAAGTTCTAACACGAAACTGGCTCCAAATTCATCTAGAAGAGTTTATTGTTGAGTATTCTGTGACAGACGGTCTCGTTTACCTAGGTTTCAATGACTGATTGATTGATTGAGTACATGTCATCAACTTGTTTACAACTCCCAGCAACCACACAGATTTTCTCCATGATGATTTGTCACAGTAGAGAATAACAGAGTTGGAAGGAACCTTGGGGATCTTTTAGTTTAAAATCCTGCCAAAGCTGGAGAAACTATATCATTTCAGACAAATGGCTGGGCCAATCTCTTCTTAAAAACCTCCAGTGTTGGGAGCACTCAAAACTTCAGGAGGCAAGTCATTCCACTGATCAATTATTTTCACTGTTAGAAAATTTCTCCTTAATTCTAGGTTAGATCTCTTTTTGATAAGTTTCCATCCGTTGCTTCTTGTCTTGCCCTCAGGTGCTTTGGAGAAAAAGTCGTTCCCCTCTTCTTGGTGAGAGTCTCTCAAATATTGGAACAGTGCTATCATGTCATCCCTAGACTTTCTCTTCATTAGACTAGACACACCCAATTCTTGCAACTGTTCTTCATATTTTTCAGCCTCCAGCCCGCTAACCAACTTTGTTGCTCTTCTCTGTGCTCTTTCTAAAGTCTCAATATTTATTTGGATCATGGTGATTCCAAGTGTGGTCTTACCAAGGCAGGTTAATGCAGTACCAATAACTTCACGTGATCTTCAAACCGTTGAAGCACAGTCTTCCAACTGTGCACACGTTTTAACTCTAACTGAGTCCATCTTTATTCCTTTATTCCGGCCATCCTCTTTTTTCTTTTCTTTTCTTTTCTTTTCTTTTCTTTTCTTTTCTTTTCTTTTCTTTTCTTTTCTTTTCTTTTCTTTTCCTTTCCTTTCAAAACCATGTGAATTATTAGTACCACTTTATAAAGCCTTAGTTAAGACCACACCTGGATTATGGCATCCAGTTTTGGTCATCACATTATAAAAAAAAAGATGCTGTGACTTTGGAAAAAGTGCAAAGAAGAGCAACTAAGATGATTAAAGGCCTGGAGACAAAAAAAACCATATGAAGAATAGTTGCAGGATTTGGGTTTGGCTAGTCTAGAGAAAAGAAGGACTAGGGGGACATGATAGCATTATTCCAGCATTTGAGAAGTTGCACAGAGAGGAAGAGATCAACTTACTTTCCAGAGCACCAGAGGGCAAGACAAGAAACAATGGATGGAAACTTATCAAGGAGAGAAGCAATCTGGAATTAAGGAAAAACTTCCTGACAGTGAGAACAATTAACCAGCGGAACAGCTGGCCTCCAGAAGTTGTGGGTGCTTCATCACTGGAGGTTTTTAAGAAGAGACTGGACAGCCAATTGTCTTAAATGTTATAGGGCAGGGGTGTCAAACTGCTGGCTCGCTGGCCGGATGCGTCATGGCGAAACCGCGCCTACCCCATTGCCGACAATGGGGAAAAAGTCGCAATACGTCGTGACACGTCACGTGACGTTGCAAGTTTGACACCCCTTGTTATAGGGCAGGGGTCAGCAACCTGAAATAGTGAAAGAGTCACTCAGAACCGGTTCCCTCACAAAAGGAAAAAATGGGAGCCGCAAAAAAATGTGTGTGCATGTGCATACATGCGCGCATGCGCAGAACAGGGTTTGACTGAAGAGTGGAGCCAAGGCGAGATATGCACCTACCCTGCATATTTGAATTGACTGGTTGAAATTTTTTAGTCCCACTTTTTTTTGGGACTGCACATGGCAGAGGACTGGGAGCCGCAGGAGACGGCTGAAAGAGCCGCATGTGGCTCCGGAGCCACAGGTTGCATACCTGTGTTATAGGGTCTCCTGCTTGAGCAAGGGGCTGGACTAGAAGACCTCCAAGGTCCCTTCCAGCTCTATTCTGATCGAACCTTCCACCTTTTTCAGCATTAATGCAAACACAGCTGGGTCCTTGCAAAATAAGGATGATAATACACCTCAGTTTCAAACCTATCCAGCTATAAAAGCCCACCAAACATACCAATCAAGGTAACTATCTACCTTGTGCTTAACCCTCTGGCACTGAAGTTAGCATGACTTAAGTTTGGTGAAGCGTGCCTATTATCTGTTCAATTCTGAAAGGCCGCTAATTTAGTGGATCTCTCCCCCTTACTTTGGTTTGGATCACTTCCTCCCCCCTCTATCAACCCTGGTAATTTCTGCTCAACTGCAGGGACACAAATTGCATATTATTAAGATGTTTAAGTCTCTCTCAGACAATATCACCTACTAATCAGGAAAGTCCCAGAAAATTTCCTACAGGAAAACAGATCACGCTTAGAGGTTTAGCCAGCTTCTCCATCATCTATAAATAGCATTCCTTGCTTTTTCATATCCAGAAACTATTCCACTGATTCTATTGTTTAAAATAATTCCGAGCTGTAACAAAAAAGGGGGGATTGGTATATTTTATTAATTAACTTCCTCCGCACAAAAGCTTCTCTTTGGGTGTGACCATGTCAGAGTTCTCCCCATGCTCCTACACAAACACACAGACACACAAATAATGTAATACCTTACATTGTTTTCATTTGATTGTCTGGTCCCCTTTTATATTTATCTCTTAAAAAACAGCCTTCTTCCTAAAAAAAACCCCCAAAAACCCCACTATGATGGTGTTAGGCTTCAGAAGAATAACAGAATCGGAAGGGATCTTGGCAGTGGGGTACCCCAAGTTCCCATCTTAAGCCCAGTACTCTTCAATATTTTCATAAACAATTTAGATGAGGGAATAGATGGGGAACTCATCAAATTTGCACTAAGACACTAAGCTGGCAGGAATAGCCAACATCCCAGAAAATTGACACAAGAGCCAGATGGCTTTTGACGGACTTGAACCACTGGGCCCTATTGAACAAAATGAAATTCAATAGAAAGAAAAATAAGGCCACACACACACACACACACACACACACACACACACACAAGAGCTCACAGCCCCACACAAGCAAGCAACGGGTATTTTTGCGTGTGCACACATGCATCTAAACACCTCCAGAAAATCATTCCTTCTTCCCCCCCCTTCTCCTGATTCCAGGCTGCCAATCCTGAAAAGTTGGGGAATTCTGGTATAGGGTCTGCTGCTCAAGTATTTATTTATTTATTTATTTATTTATTTATTTATTTGTTTGTTTGTTTGTTTGTTTGTTTGTTTGTTTGTTTGTTTGTTTGTTTGTTTATTTATTTATTTATTTATTTATTTATTTATTTATTTATGGGACTTATATGCCGCCCTATCTACCGAAGGACTCAGGGCGGCTAACAACAATAAAAAAACAACAATACAAAAATTAAAAAAGAATTAAATAACAGCCCCAAAATAAATTAACTACACAGTTAAAAATTAAAACATATTTAAAAACCCCATCATCAATCCAGGTCAGCCTGATGGAAGAAAAAAGTTTTGAGGTCGCGGCGAAAGGACTGGAGGTCCGGGGCCATCCGAAGCTCAAGGGGGAGCTGATTCCACAGGGCTGGCGCTCCCACAGAGAAGGTCCTCTCCCTGGGGGTCGCCAGCCGACATTATCTGGCCGACGGCACCCTGAGGAGGCCCTCTCTGTGTGAGTTTTAATTGGGGTTTTAACTGGGGTTTTATATTTTTTTTCAGGGATTTAGTTTAATCTTTTTTAATTGCTCTTAAGTTTTGTATTGATGCTTTATATACCCTGTAAACCGCCCTGAGTCCTACAGGAAAGAGCGGTATATAAATTCAATAAAATTCAAAATTCAAAATTCAATTCATTGTGTTCTTTTTTTTTTTAGCCTATGTGGTTCTAGGTTTTAATCTATGGGACAGCTCTGTCAGGAAGCTGCAATAAAAACACCCACTTTAACCTTTAAAGAAAAGGGCAAAATAGTATTTGACTTTAGTAGTTATATTCGGCGGTTGACATTAAAAACTACAGAAGGCAAAGCAATTGAGCATAGTCTGTTCAATTATAATTGCCTTTCAACTCACCGTAAAAATTCAAAACACATCAAAAGAGATCTGAAGATGGGTACAGTGATGTAAATAAGGCAATTATATACAGGATGTGCCATTTCAGAAATCTTGCTTTCTGCGTATTTGTTGAAAGGTAATAGGAAAGCAATCGTGGCGAACACAGGCATTGGAAAACTCAGAATTAATAACTAGAGCTCTTATGACGTTAGGGAAATCTTAGGCAATCTAGTACAGGTAATCCTTGACTTACAACAGTTCATTCAGCAATCTTTTGAAGTTAGAACAACACTGAAAAAAGAGACTTATGACTGTTTTTCACACTTAATGACCATTGAAGCATCCCCATGGTCAGGGGTAGGCAACCTTGGCTCTTTTATGACTTGTGGACTTCAACTCCCAGAATTCCTGAGCCATGCTGAAGTCCACAAGTCATGAAGGGGCCATAGTTCCCCCATGCTGGCTAAGGAATTACAGGAGTTGAAGTCCACGAGTCATAAAAGAGCCAAGGTTGCCTACCCCTGGCTTAGTGGTTTGCTTGCAGACATTTCATTACCCAACTAGAGAACATCATCAGCATGAATGAATGTGAGGCTTCCTCCTTATTTACACATAATACCTTGCCTGGCCATTTTTGGTGAAGTGGTGGACTTCTCCTTGGACGTTCCTTGACTAAGTATTGTTTTCTGCTTAATTGTTTGTCTGGTGTTAATCCCCGCTTAACTGGGTGTTGGTTGCTGGAAGGGATACACTCTGGCCTTTTTGTTTCTTAGCTTTTATTGTCTCCTTCGAATGGTGTGTAAAGGTGGTTTTCCTCTATATGTTTATCGATGGCTGATTCGTCTGAATGCTTCAAGAATTCCGTAGCATTTTTGGACTTGGCGTGGATGCTCCGTTTCCCAGGAACCCAAAGATGGAACACATCCACCCCAACTGCCGACAAGCTAATGTTTCTCTTTCCCACCCTGGCTATTTTTTTTTCTTAATTGGAGCTTTGGAAACAGACCATTTCCACTGAGAAAAGAGTGCCCAGAAAGAGGTTCTGTTTTTCTCACACAACATCTGCTTTTTTTTAGAATAGAATACTTTTTTTTGTCAAATGCTTATTTTATCCAGCCAAGCCACATGGGTGCACTTCAAGGCTTCTTTCCTATCTGAGCACTTCCTGAGTGGAGATTTGCTCAGAACAACGACCAGCATCTGCCATCAAAATTATGCAAATGACTAAAAAAAATCCTTAGCCTCTTTCCTTTATAGTTCATATGTTACAAATATAAGGAGTTTGCTGTCTGATTCAAAATGATTGGGTGCCTTTCTAAGTGGACCCACGGTTATGACTGTGATTAGGCGCGTCTGCCTCGTATTTTATACCTACAATGGTTATGACCCATAAAGATGCAACTGCTTTTCTTTCATTATTATGTGCCCTCTTAGTATAATAGAAACCAACCAGTAGCAGAGCAATTGTGCGTGGAGTATCCGTTGCTGCAGCAGGGAGGGAAAATGAAATTGCAAAGCGATGGCCCCCAAAATAATACTTTCCAAGGAACGGACTTTTCCCAAAGCGGTTCTCAGCATTGAAGCAAAGATACCTTCCCCCTAATTCCACCTTAATTTTCCTTTGCTCTTCTCGTCAAAGTAAGCTGACAGCATTATTCGAACTGTCTTACATGTATGCTTTTTAAAGGAATAACCAGCCCTCTCTGTGCTGTCTTTAAGCTAATTGTTGTTGTTGTTGTTAGTTGCGAAGTCGTGTCCGACCCATCGCGACCCTATGGACAACGTTCCTCCAGGCCTTCCTGTCCTCTACCATCTTCTGGAGTCCATCTAAGCTCACGCCTACTGCTTCAGTGACTCCATCCAGCCACCTCATTCTCTGTCGTCCCCTTCTTCTCTTGCCCTCAACCTTTCCCAGTTTTAGGCTTTTCTCCAGGGAGTCCTTCCTTCTCATTAGGTGGCCAAAGTATTTGAGTTTCAACTTCAGGATCTGGCCTTCTAATGAGCAGTCAGGGTTGATCTCCTCTAGGACTGACCGGTTTGATCGCCTTGCAGTCCAAGGGACTCGCAGGAGTCTTCTCCAGCACCATAGTTCAAAGGCCTCAATTCTTTGGCGCTCAGCCTTTCTTATGGGCCAGCTTTCACTGCCATACATTGCAACTGGGAAGACCATAGCCTTGACTATACGCACTTTTGTTGGCAGGGTGATGTCTCTGCTTTTTAGTGTGCTGTCTAGATTTGCCATGGCTTTCCTCCCCAGGAGCAAGCGTCTTTTAATTTCTTGGCTGCAGTCCCCATCCTCAGTGATCTTGGAGCCCAAGCTAATTGTATTGGCCCAGAAATTGCTACAAGTAGATGGATTATCTACTCATCTTTGTGGTTCCTGTACTGTATTAATTCATTGCATGATAACTGGTAGATAATTACACAAAGGTAAAGGCTTCCCCTCTCCACTCGTGTCTGACTCTAGGGGGCAGTCCTCGCCTCCGTTTCCTAGCCAAGGGAGGCAGCATTGTCCGAAGATGCTTCCATAGTCATGTGGCCAGCATGACTACACGCCAAAGGTCAGGAAATGCTGCTACCTTCCTACTGAAGTGGTACCTATTTATCTACTTGCATTTCCACGCTTTCGAACGGCTAGGCTGGCAGGAGTTGAGACAAGTAATGGGAGCTCGCCCTGTCACGCAGTGCTCGGGTCTCGAACACAGCCCTTCAGCTTTCCAGATGACAAGCTCAGCATTTTTTAATTGCTTATCCATTGAGCCCCTCCTTGAAGTCCCTACTGTATTAATTCATTGTTCAATAACACATACATGTTTCAAATGATAGCAATTCATTGTCCAGGTATTTTCTTAGCAATGACATTTCTTTGTCATTGTTTCATCTGATTTTTTTTTCTTTATTTCCCAACCTAGTCTAACAACTATGGATTTGCTGGTGGTTTCCTATCCTGACACTAACCAACTCTAACCAGACATACCATTTCTGGAGTAGCTGAAGTAGGCTAATGTTTTTGTAACTGATGTTGAAGTGTTGCCAGAGATTTCATCACGCAGTAATATTCTTTGCACAAATAATTTGCATTTTCCATAGTGTTGATTTTAAAGCAAAGATAATAATTTTGGTCACCATATCACACACAAAAAAACATGTTGACAGTTCGGGAAAAATTCAGAGAAGAGCAACTAAGATGATCAAAGGCCTAGAGACTAAAACATACGAAGAACGGCTGCAGAACTTGGGTTTGGCTAGTCTAAAGAAAAGAAGAAATGATAGCAGCGTTACAGTATCTGAGGGGCTGCCACAAGGAAGAGGGGGCCAGGTTGTTCACCAGAGCACCAGAGGGCAGGACGAGAAACAGTGATTGGAAGCTGGTCAAGGAGAGAAGCAACCTGGAATTAAGGAGAAACTTCCTGACAGTGAGGACAATCAACCAGTGGAACAGCTGGCCTCCAGAAATTGTGGGCACTCCATCACTGGAGATTTTTAAGAAGAGACTGGACAGTCACCTGTCTGAGAAGGTATAGGTTCTCCTGCTTGAGCAGGGGGCTGGACTAGAAGATCTCCAAGGTCCCTTCCAGCTCTATTCTATTCTATTCTATTCTATTCTATTCTATTCTATTCTATTCTATTCTATTCTATTCTATTCTATTCTATTCTATTCTATTTGATTCTAGATGACCTTGAGATGATCTATAAGCATTTCAACCCACCAGCTTCTATTTTCTTCCCTTTTGACTTAAATATTCTTTTTATGGATATTAAAATATCCATCATATTTTTCTTTTATTCTGAAAGGAGCCAAGAAGAGGAAGAAAAAGACCAGAAATTCAAAACTCATTTGCAGCACTTAAGAAAGAACTGAGATAATTTTCTTTTAGCCAAGTCTAAAGCCATAAAAATACCACATGTTACATTAATGGAAAACTTTAGTTTTTAACTTCACCCTGGCTAGAAAACTAGTCTTTATTACAGAAGAACCATGACAATAAGAAATAGTGTTATTAACCTATCCGTCCATTCACCTTCACTGCTGAGATGTACACAGTTACAATGGTCATTACTATGTCAATATAAAAGTAATTACGCCTCCCTGAGCATTCTGTCCTCTTGTCCACTTATCTGGAAACTGCCCATTATTTGCTAATAGAGGCAAACAGAGTTCTAAAGAGAAAAAACAACCGCAAAATGATACTGTCCATACATTAGTTTTTGCCTTGAGAAAGTCACTGATTATTTATGCGTCCAATACAAGCAATTCAGGACCTCATCCTGTGTTCACCTCCAAGGAAAGTGCTAACTCAAAGCATATTAAGGAGAAGGAGAAGGAGAAGGAGAAAGGAGGGGAGAGGGGGGAAAGGAGGGGAGGGGGAGAGAAGAGAGGAGGGGAGGGGAAAGGAGGAGGGGAGGGGAAAGGAGAAAAAAAAGGAGGGGAAAGGGGGGAAAGGAGAAGAAAGGAGGGGAGAGGGGAGGGGAGGGGAGAGAAGAGGAGGGGAAAAGAGAAGAGGGGAGGGGAGGGGAAAGGAGAAGAAAGGAGGGGAGAGGGGGAAAGGAGGGGAGGGTGAGAGAAGAGAAGAGGGGAGGGGGGAAAAGGAGAAAAAAGGAGGGGAGAGGAGAGGGGAGGGGAGGGGAAAGGAGAAGAGAGGAGGGGAGAGGGGAGGGGAGGGGAGAGAAGAGAAGGGGGGAAGAAGAGGGGAGGGGAAAGGAGAAGAAAGGAGGGGAGGGGGGAAAGGAGGGGAGGGGGAGAGAAGAGAGGAGGGGAGGGGAAAGGAGGGGAGGGGAAGAGAGAAGGGAGGAGAGATGGGAGAGGAGAGAGAGGAAAAGAGAAAGAGAAGATTTGTAGCTCAGGTTGGAACTGCCAGGTTCTTGGTGCCCTCTGAACTTGGTTATTTTCTTGCAGACGTTGCATTACCCAACTAGGTAACATCATCTCATAGATGTTTCATTACCCAAGTGGGCAGCATCATCAGTTCTGAGGGGGTTATTGAGCAGGGCAATGAAACATCTGCAAGAAAGCATCCAAGCTCAGAGAGCCACCAGGATCTCAAAGCCGGTCCATTTCTACCCTTCCACTGAGAATGTATCTTCTCCTCACACAAAGCCTCGGTGCGGGTCAGGAAGACACAACCTGGGCAGAATAGGGCATACAGTAACAAACTGGCTCCACTGTGTACAAAGGAATGAGACAAGTCTGTATATTCTCCCCTTCACTATTCCTTCAGTTTATATTGTGGATATATATATATATATATTAAGGCAGGGGTCCCCAACCCCCGGTCCACAGACCAGTACTGGGCCGCGGCATGCCAGCAACTAGTCTGCACAAACAAGCAAAGACCCATCCGTGGGATGGAGGCAGCACACAAAACCACGCACCCTCCGCTCCTTGGGAAAACCTCTCTCCACGGAACCGGTCCCTGGTGCCCAAAAGGTTGGGGACCTCTGTATTAAGGGGAAAATGCAGTGGTGGGACTCAGCCAGTTCGCACCACTTCGGCAGAACTGGTAGCTAATTTTTGGTTCCCCAGGCCCAGAATGGACTTCCGGAAGTGGCATCCACACAGAGAACCGGTTGTTCACCTGTTTGAATCCCACCAGTGGAAAAATGGATGGGGGGGCAGATAAGCATCTCTCCTCTCATCAATTGCCATTCCCTAATTCACTTATGAGAAGGAAGGACTCACTGGAGAAGAGCCTAATGCTGGGAAAGGTTGAGGACAAGAGAAGAAGGGGACGACAGAGAATGAGGTGGCTGGATGGAGTCACTGAAGCAGGAGGCGTGAGCCTAAATGGACTCCAGAAGATGGTAGAGGACAGGAAGGCCTGGAGGAACGTTGTCCATGGGGTCGCAATGGGTTGGACACGACTTCGCAACTAACAACAACAATCCCCTTCTCTCTGCAGGTCCCTCTGATCAACCAGCCACTCCTGAAGTGGTTTAGAATTCTCCATATTCATTATTGTAACATCGGCACAAAAACGGTTGCATGACTCAAAAAGATCCTACGAATTGCTAGGGGAGAAATAACCTAAGATATAAGAGAGGAAAGAAGACTACCTAATGCAGGTAGTCCTCAACTTACGACCGTTCATTTAATGACTTCTCAAAGTTACAGCACCCCTGAAAAAAGTGACTTACCGTATGACTGCTTCTCATAGTTACAAGCGTGGCGGCATCCGCCACGGTTACGTGATCGGAATTCAGCTGCTTGTTAACTGACTCACATTTATGACGGCTGCAGTCTCCCGGGGTGGCGTGATCCCCTTTTGTGACCTTCTGACAAGCCAAATTAATGGGGAAGCCGGGTTCACTTAACAACGGTGTTACTAATTTTACAACTGCAGTGATTCACTTAACAACTGTGGCAAGAAAGGTTGTAAAATGGGGCAAAACTCACTGAACAAATGTTTCACTTAGCAACAGAAGTCTGGGGGCTCAATTGTGGTCGTAAGTTGAGGACTGCCTGCATAATCAAAGAAAGAAATTATAAATTGTCTCAGACATTTGGGCTGGGCTGTTCGGTCAGCCCCGTTACGTGACTGGTTTGTTAATTGCCGCTTCATATTGATGGAAAGTTGGAAGTAATCTATTTCGACCTTTGGCCCCTGATGTATTGATTGACTATGATTCTGTGTTTGTTTGTTTTTAAAAAAATAGAGTTATTCTCTTTTCTGCTTTTAGTTTCTTGTCAGACACCGAGTAGCAAGAAGCCCCGCTGCATAAATAGCTTACATAAATAGTATAAAAATAAAATTTCCCCCATCAGCTTACCTTTGCAATGTTCTCTGTGGAACAGTGATCGTGAGCTGGTTTCCCCTTCTCCCGATATTCCCGTGCCTGCGATTTGTCAGACGGATCTGAAACTGCCATCTAGAAAAGAAGAACAGATGCCTGTCAAAGAGTATCCACCAAACACTTTTCCCAACAACCAGATTCACTTTTCCCAGAAAATGATGTTCCCTTTTTAATTCTGCTAAACGGAATTCAATTAGTAATAACAGATTAAATTATTCCTAACAGAATAACAGAGATGGAAGGGACCTTGGAGGTCTTCTAGTCCACCCCCCCCCCTTCTCAAGCAGACAAATGGTTGCCCAGTCTCTCCTAAAAATCCTCCAGGGACGAAGCACCCACAACTATTGTTGGCAAGCCATTCCACTGATTAATTGTCAGGAAGTTTCTCCTTAATTCCAGGTTGCTTCTCTCCTGGATTAGTTTCCATCCGTTGCTTCTTTTCCTGGCTTCAGCGGCTTTGGAGAATATTTCTTTGCCCTCTTTCAACCAATAACCATCTTGCAAGGATACATAATGCAAACTGTTTATTCAATGCATTACTATAAAACAACCACAATATGGCATTTCCTGGGAATAATTCCATTTACTGCACTGCCTGTAGTGTTAACAGCCATCCTTGGAAAACAGTTGTCCTTGTTTCGAAAATTCAGTTGGATGGGCTTTCGAGTAGTAAACCTACACGTTAAATCAAATCAAATTTTTATTACGGCCATAAGGCCTGCAGTCAGACACAGAATGAAACAAATAAAAATGAATGTATAAGCTAAAAGAATATACGTGCACTATATGCTCAGTGGGTTAGGACGCTGAGCTTGTCGATCAGATGGTCGGCAGTTTGGCGGGTCGAATCCCGAGTGCCGCGTAACAGAGTGAGCGCCTGTTACTCATCCCAGCTTCTGCCAACCTAGCAGTTCGAAAGCACGTAAAAAATTCAAGTAGAAAAATAGGGACCACTCCGGTGGGAAGGTAACAGCGTTCTGTGCGCCTTTGGCGTCTAGTCATGCCGGCCACATGACCACGGAGACGTCCTCGGACAAACGCTAGCTCTTCGGCTTTGAAACGGAGATGAACGCCGGCCCCTAGAGTCGGAAACGACTAGCACGCATGTGTGGGGGAACCTTTACCTTTACCTTTTAAAAGAAAGGAAATCAATACAATTTTATTTTACAGTCACCCAACCAAAAAAAAATGGATGACAGAAACAGAGGAACAGAATTGGGTGACCCACCAGGATATATCTGAACATCATTTGATTTGATTTGATTCGATTTAATGTAAGGAATATGTTATATTTTCTAGTAACATTTCAGGGAAATCTCTGCCCTGGTATTGATGCTGATTTTTTTTTCTTTACAGGAAGTCCTCGACTTACGACCATTGAGCCCAAAATTCCTGTTGCTAAGCGAAACATTTAAAACAGATGATAAAAAGGGGGGGAGGTTCCCTGTAAAAATTTGAAAGAATACACAGAGTCCTCAACTAACAACCACAACTGAGCCCAAAATTTCTGTCGCTGAATGAGACCTTTGTGTTAAGTGAAGTTTGTCCCATTTTACGAGCTTTCTTGCCACGGCTGTTAAGTGAATCGCTGTATTTGTTCAATTAGTAACAGGGTTGTTAAGTGAATTTGGCTTCCCTCCACTGACTTTGCTTATAAGAAGGTCACAAAAGTGGATCACATGACCTCTGGAACACTGCCACCGTCATAAGTGTGAATCAGCCCCTGGGATATTGGAAGACTGCAATCATGTCCATGGTAACCCTTCTCTTACCTCATGTAACTGTGAAACCTAAAAGTTATTTCAACAGTCTCCCTTTCACACCCAATCACTGCTAAAATACATTTTCAGTTGTCGATGACATACTGTAGTACAGCTGTGTTCTCAGATAGCTCTCTAATCAGAATTACCAAGTTTCTCCTGCTTTTTAATTACTGAATCTTAGGCTAGTGCACAGTTCATGGTTCCAGCACCCAATAAATAAAATATGGTATTTAATCATTGGCACAGCGAAGGGAGGAATTAACCCCATGACACAGGGGGAAGAGAGCTATTTATGAGATCCTATTACCAGCCAGCAAAAATGGGAATTGCAATAAACCCAACTGAAATTAAATGTAAACAAAAATATAAGGGGAAAACATTATAAAACTAGCATCAAGAACATAGTAAAGGTAAAGTTTCCCCCGCACATGCGTGCTAGTCATTTCCGACTCTAGGGGCTGGTGCTCATCTCCGTTTCAAAGCCGAAGAGCCAGCGCTTGTCCGAGGACGTCTCCGTGGTCATGTGGCCGGCATGACTAGAGGCCAAAGGCGCACGGAGCGCTGTTACCTTCCCACCGGAGTGGTCCCTATTTTTCTACTTGCATTTTTACGTGCTTTCGAACTGCTAGGTTGGCAGAAGCTGGGACGAGTAACAGGCGCTCTGTTACGCGGCACTCGGGATTCGACCCGCCAAACTGCCGACCTTCTGATCGACAAGCTCGGCGTCCTAACCCACTGAGCCACTGCGTCCCTTATCAAGAACATAGGAACAGGGAAATCTGAGGAATAGTCCAAAGGAATTTCTTAGTGTAGCACCCACAACGTCTGAAGACAAACTGTACCAATGCTTAATTGTCCTCACTGTTAGGAAGTTTCTCCTTAATTCCAGGTTGCTTCTCTCCTTGATTGGTTCCCATCCATTGTTTCTTGTCCTGCCCTCTGGTGCTTTGGAGAATAAGTTGACCCCCTCTCTTCTTTGTGGCAGCCCCTCAAATACCAGAATGCTGTTATCAGTGCTTTTTTGTAAAAGAAAAAGGTGCCGGAACTCACACATGTCATACAACCCGCCTTGCCTACCCTACAAGGTTCCATCCAAAAAAGGTGCTGGAACTCCGTTCTCGGCGTTCTATGAGAAAAAAAGCCCTGGCTGTTATTATGTCACCCCTGGTCCTTCTTTTCTGTAGACTGGCCATAACCAAGTCCTGCAGCCATTCTTCGTATGTTTTAGTCTCCAGGCTTTTAATCATCTTGGTTGCTCTTCTTTGCACTTTTTCCCCCCCAAAGTCTCAACATCTGTTCTGTAACGTGGAGACCAAAACTGGACGCAGTATTCCAGGTGTGGTCTTACGAAAGATTTAGTTTAAAGGACTGTAACGTTCACCCAGGTGTCTGGTAAGCGTTAATGGAAGTTAGGGGCCATGTACACATCCTTGTTGCCTTAAATTTGCTGAATACAAATTTAAAATACTGCTCCCCAATCTATATTTATGGGGCCTCTTCTCCCACTTCCCCCGCCCCGCCTTTGAATCATAAAGTGTCCATCTCCGTAATCGTTTGAAGAAATTATCACCATTTTCTCAAGTTCGACCGATATTTTGACATACATGAATAAAGCGGCGAAATGTATTTCATCTCGGTGATTGCAATAAAAGAATTACAAATTTTTCAGTCTCATCATGCCATTTGCAGACGGTAATTCAGAGCATTATGCATTTTACAGCTCATAAAACATCCGGATGGGCTGACAATATATTTTCAAAACCTTTCACAGAAAAGGAACAGTATCTTCTGAATCCAGAACGCCCACGTTTTGAATCAGCCCAGGTTTTAACCCTCTTATAATCTTCATGCACTTAAGGGAACAACCCTGTTCAATTCTTTGCTCACCTTGAAGGAACTGTAGACACTGTCTGAATATATTTTGGCTTTGTTACACAAGGTCTGAACATGGATAATTTTTTTTTAAAAAAATGTTGAGATAACAGTAATACGGCTTTCTGGGCATCACATCTTATGATGAATCCGATGAAAGTTTTATAACTAATCAAACCTAGAGCCTGGATCTAGCATGAGTAAGCAATAGCATTTAAACATCTATACCACTTCACAGTGCTTTAAAGCCCTCTCTAAGCGGTTTACAGAGTCAGCATGTTGCCCCCAATTGCCTGAGTCCTCATTTTACCGACCCTGGAAGGCTGGAAGGCTGAGTCAACCGTGAGCCGGTCAGGATCGAACTCCTGGCAGTGAGCAGTGAGTTAGCCTGCAATACTGCATTTCAACCACTGTGCCACAGGAAGGGAGGGAGGGAGGGAGGGAGGGAGGGAGGAAGGAAGGAAGGAAGGAGGGAGGGAGGGAGGGAGAGAGAGAGAGAGAGAGAGAGAGAGAAAGAAAGAAAGAAAGAAAGAAAGAAAGAAAGAAAGAAAGAAAGAAAGAAAGAAAGAAAGAAAGAAAGAAAGAAAGAAAGAAAGAAAGAAAGAAAGAAAGAAAGAAAGAAAGAAAGAAAGAAAGAAAGAAAGAAAGAGCAATAGCAGACTTATATCTCACTTCATAGTGCTTTACAGCCCTCTCTAAGCGGTTTACAGAGTCAGCATCTTTACCCCCAACAATCTGGGTCCTCATTTTACCGACCGTGGAAGGCTGGAAGGCTGAGTCAACCGTGAGCTGGTCAGGATCGAACTCCTGGCAGTGAGCAGTGAGTTAGCCTGCAATACTGCATTTCAACCACTGTGCCACAGGAAGGAAGGAAGGAAGGAAGGAAGGAAGGAAGGAAGGAAGGAAGGAAGGAAGGAAGGAAGGAGAGAGAGAGAGAGAGAGAGAGAGAGAGAGAGAGAGAAAGAAAGAAAGAAAGAAAGAAAGAAAGAAAGAAAGAAAGAAAGAAAGAAAGAAAGAAAGAAAGAAAGAAAGAGCAATAGCAGACTTATATATCACTTCATAGTGCTTTACAGCCCTCTCTAAGCAGTTTACAGAGTCAGCACATTGCCCCCAACAATCTGGATCCTCATTTTACCGATCCTGGAAGGCTGGAAGGCTGAGTCAACCGTGAGCCGGTCAGGATCGAACCCCTGGCAGTGAGCAGTGAGTTAGCCTGCAATACTGCATTTCAACCACTGTGCCACAGGAAGGAAGGAAGGAAGGAAGGAAGGAAGGAAGGAAGGAAGGAAGGAAGGAAGGAAGGAAGGAAGGAAAGAAAGAAAGAAAGAAAGAAAGAAAGAAAGAAAGAAAGAAAGAAAGAAAGAAAGAAAGAAAGAAAGAAAGAAAGAAAGAAAGAAAGAAAGAGCAATAGCAGACTTACAAAGCGCTTCACAGTGCTTTAGAGCCCTCTCTAAGCAGTTTACAGAGTCAGCATGTTGCCCCCAACAATCTGGGTCCTCATTTTACTAACCTCAGAAGGGCTGAGTCAACCCTGCTAAGTAGCAGGGAAGATTTTCTCCTCAGTTCCCAAGATGGTAAAGGTAGTCTTCGACTTACGACCACAACTGAGCCCAAAATTATTGTTGCAAAGTGAGACAAGTGCATTTTGCTCCATTTTACGACCTTTCTTGGCACAGTTGTTAAGTGAATCACCGCAGCTGTGAAGTGAATAACACGGTTGTGAAGTGAATCTGGCTTCCCCATTTTCTTTGCTGGTCAGAAGGTCGCAAAAGGGGATCACATGACCCCAGGGCACTCCAACCGTCATAAATACATGCCAGTTGCCGAGCCTCTGAAGTTTGGTCACATGACCACGAGGATGCTGCAATGGCTGTTAAGGGTGAAAAATGGTCATAACTCACTTTTTTCACTGCCGTTGTTACTTTGAACGGTCACTAAATGAACTGTTGTAAGTCGAGGACTACCTGTAGTTGGCTTAAGAACGTGGAGATCCTGTTCCCTTGAGAAGTCAGTACAGGTAGTCCTCGACTTACAGCCATTTGTTTAGAGACTGTTCGAAGTGACAGCGGCACTCAAAAGAAGTAACTTACAACCATAACTCGCACTTACAAGCATCACAGCATCCGCACAATCATTGATCAAAATTTGGACACTTAACCACCAGCAAAAACACTGGATGTTTTTAAGAAGAGACTGGACAGCTATTTGTCTGAAATCCTACAGGGTTTCCTGCCTGGGCAGGGGGTTGGACTAGATCAGAGGTCACCAACCTTTGTCAGTTGGCAGACCAGAGGAAAAGGGAGGGGGAAGCATTTCACATGCGTTTGAGCGCACGTGTGCGCATCGGCCCGCAAGCACGCACGTGCCACAAATGGGGCAGGGCTAGTGCCTGCGTGATACTCACTAGCCCTGTCCCATTCTTGCGTGGTGCAGCACATTGTTTTTGCGCCCCACGGCATGGCGACGGCATGTATTTGCAGCACAACGGCGCCCCGTTTTTGTGCCCCATGGCATGGCAGTGCCCCATTTTTGCACCCCATGGTGCAGTGGCATCCATTTTTGTGACTTGCAGCATGGCGGTGGCCTGTTTTTGCATCCCATGATGCAGCGGCACCCTGTTTTGTGCCCCGTGGCATGGCGGCGTCCCATTTTCACACCCCGAGGTGCAGCAGCAGCCCGTTTTTGCACCCTGTGGCATGAAGTCCTGTTTTTGTGCCCCACGACACTAGCGCAAGTGAGGGGTTATAGCCCAGTGGCCAGCAAGCTGCGTCCCACTACTGGGCTGCAGCCCACAGGTTGGGGACCCCTGGACTAGATGACCTCCAAGGTCCTCTCCAACTACTACTACTACTACTACTACTGCTGCTGCTACTGCTACTGCTGCTGCTGCTCTACTACTACTACTACTACTACTACTACTATTATTATTATTATTATTATTATTATTATTATTATTATTATTATTATTATTATTATTATTATTATTATTATTATTATTATTATTAATCATCGCACAGTCAGCCAGATGTTCAGACTGGATTTGGCTTTTTTGTCTACCTATCAAGTGCTTACCAAGGACCTGGGATAGGCAGATGTGGATGTTTGATGGTATTACACATATCGTCGCAGGATGGAAGCACTTCCTAGTAAGGCTGCCTTTTGCAATTGACTAATGGCGAATTTGTCAATGCCGTTGATGGTGTTCAAGTGGTGCTCCCGTTGTTTTGGGATTGCACCCAAGGTGCCTATTACTACTATTACTACTACTACTACTACTATCATCATCATCATCATCATTATCATCATCATACCTATCGAGTCCTTACCAAGGACCTGGGATAGGCAGATGTGGATGTTTGATGGTATTACACATATCGTCGCAGGATGGAAGCAGTTCCTAGTAAGGCCGCCTTTTGCAATTGACTAATGGTGAATTTGTCAATGCTGTTGATGGTGTCCAAGTGGTGCTCCAGTTGTTTTGGGATTGCACCCAAGGCGCCTATTACTATTGGTACTACCCTTGCTTGCCTTTGCCACAGTCTTTCTATTTCTATTTGTAGGTCTTTGTATTTTGTCACCTTCTCCAGTTCTTTCTCGTCTATTCTGCTGTCTGCAGGCACTGCCACGTCCACTATCCAGAATTATTATTGTTATTGTTATTGTTATTGTTATTATATAATGTGTGTTTTTACGACAATTGTAGCATCCTGGAGTCATGTGATGGCCACTTGCAACCTTCCCAGCTGGCCTCCAACAAGTGACGTCAACAGAGGAAGCCAGATTCACTTAGCAACCCCATGAGTCACTTAACTGCAGTGATCCACTTAACAAACCTGGCCAAAAAAAAAGCTCATAATATTTGGCGTGACTCCCTTAACAACTGTCTTGCTTAGCAATGGAAATTCTCATCTCGGCTGTGATTGTAACTCGAGGATTACTTGTAAATACGTGGAGAAATTGAAGGAAAGAGAAAAGCACAAGGTGGACGGAGCAAATCACAGCAGCAATCAATGCCCCATTGAGAAATCCGAAAGGCCCAAATGAAACCAGTTTATGCTGGAAAGAATTGACCCACATAGTCCCTTAAGAGTTAACAGTCTTGATGACATTCAATCAATCAGTCCCTCGGTGACATATCGCTTTGGTTTGGGTCATTGATGGATTGATGAGTCTCATCAAGACTGTTAATTGGTAGTTACTTTGGTTTGAAATTCCTGCCCTACAAGCCTCTAGTTCTCAAGATATCCCCCACAGTCCCTGCTTAGCATTCTAGGAATCATCGGAGGTCACGCCCCCTGTAACATAAAAAGCTATAAATCATAGTTAATTACAGTAGCTGGGTTCGTGCTTCACACTAAGCCAAAATCAAACAACCTAAACACGTGGATCCATTCAATGGCTGCTTTTCTTTGTGTGGCCATTTTACAAACTTGTGCCAGTGAAACGTCTGTCAAACCAATGTCAAAACAAATATCTGAAGCCCCAAATACCAAAATACCACCTGGAACCAAAGGAAACCATCTTCCATGGAGTTAACCCTGTCAAATTAAGGTCAGAGAGCGATTCAATAGCTACTTGTTATTCTTGGTCGGTCAAGAGACTCAAACACAGAGGCAAATTTTCAAGTTTTATTGCTCCCTTTCTAATTAAAAAGCTCTACGGAGGTACAAAGTCTACTTGGTCAGGCAAAGTTTCAGTTCCAGAAGAATCACGATCGTTTCCACCATCCCCCCCCCAAAAACCTCACTACAGATTGTCCTCAACTTACAACCATTTATTTAGTGCAACACTGAAAAAGTGACTTACGACCGTTTTTCACACTTACGACCGTTGCAGCATTCCCCATGGTCACATCATCCAAATTCGGAGGCTTGGCAACCGACTCATATTTATGACGGTCGTGGTGTCCTGGGGTCATGTGATCCCCTTTTGCGACCCTCTGATAAGCAAAGTCAATGGGGAAGCCAGATTCACTTAACAACCGTGTTACTAACTGAACAACTGCAGGGATTCACTAAACCACTAGGGCAACTGTCTCGCTTAGGAACAGAAATTCTGGGCTCCATTGTGGTCATAAGTCGAGGACCCTATATTTTTCAGGGCTGTTGTAACTTTGAACGGTCACTAAATGAAAGGTTATAAGTTGAATATAACCTGTAGTAAGGGAAATCCATTCCACCCCAATTCCAAACTAAAAAGTTGCCATAAAACCTCAATCTCTGACCAAGACTCGATCCAAGCGCCAGCCATACTTACCATTTGGACATTTTGACAGTCATTTCATATACTCTAACAATTTTTACAACACTCACATAAAAAGGACAACTCACATAAAAAGAGGGAAAACTCCACGCCCTCCTAGCACTGATGATATTACCCAGCTGGGTAATAAAACATCTACAAGCAAACAACCAAGCTTAGAAAGTAAACTTTTCGCTTTTCTTTTATTTCAAGCTGCAACACATTTGCACGCTTGCACTGCAGGAGTTTTTTGTTTGTTGGTTTGGGGGGCTGATTTGGGGAAGGGGTGCATTTGAGTCAGGGGTGACTTCTGGGTTAATAATAATAATAATAATAATAATAATAATAATAATAATAATAATAATAATAATAATAATAATAATAATAATAATAATAATAAAGTTGGAAGGGACCTTGGAGGTCATCTAGTCCAACCCCATGCTCAGGCAGGAAGCCCTATACCATTTCAGACAAATGGCTGTCCAGTCTCTTCTTAAAAACCTCCAGTGTTGGAGCATTCACCACCTCTGGAGGCAGGTTGTTCCACTGGTTAGTTGTTCTAACTGTCAGGAAGTTTCTCCTTAGTTCTAGGTTGCTTCTCTCTTTGGTTAGTTTCCATCCGTTGCTTCTTGTCCTGCCTTCAGGCGCTTTGGAGAATAGCTTGACTCCCTCTTCTTTGGGGCAGCCCCTGAGATATTGGAACTCTGCTATCATGTCACCCCTAGTCCTTCTCTTCATTAAACTATACATACCCAATTCCAGCAACCGTTCCTTAATCACCTCTGTTGCTCTTCTCTGTACTCTTTCTAGAGTCTCAACATCTTTTTTTACATTGTGGTGACCAAAACTGGATGCAGTATTGCAAGTGTGGCCTTGCCAAAGCATTGTAAAATGGTATTAACACTTCACATGATTTTGATTCTATTCCTCTGTTAATGCAGCCTAACACTGTGTTGGCTTTTTTGGCAGCTGCAGCACACTGCTGGCTCATATTTAATTAGACCTTTACCGTTTTCTTGGTGAGATTCTAATAATGGCCATTGCCTTCTTCCTAGGGCTCAGAGAGAATGACTGGCCTAAGGTTACTCCATTGGCAT
This sequence comes from Vipera berus, assembly GCF_964194415.1. Classification (NCBI taxonomy): domain Eukaryota; kingdom Metazoa; phylum Chordata; class Lepidosauria; order Squamata; family Viperidae; genus Vipera; species Vipera berus. The sequence goes on from NC_138206.1 coordinate 8,920,737, forward strand.
TGTGTCTAAGGTAGGCTTAGAATTCATGGCTTCCCGTCTTCCATCCTTGTGCTTTAACCACTACACCAAACTGCATCTCTCCATAAGAGTTACAGCATGCAAAACATTAACTGAGTTAACCTGACAATTTTTCCTCATTGTTTTCCTTGCCGCAGGCAAGCATCGATCAAAAATGTGCATATATTTAATAGATGAACATATTTGCACGGATCTCCCAGTAAACATTTTGATCCTTAGCAACACATTACAAAATGGATCTTTCTAGAATGCAGTCTATCATATGCTGTTTTCCATTGTCATCACAAATCTGTGAATGAATCTATCAGAGGTTCTGAGAACTGGGAAATACTGTCTTCTATTAAATTAACTGCTTTGATTATACCGATCGTTAAACCTTTTTAAATAGCTGCAGGCAAACGAACAAAATGCATAATCGCACACGACTCGATTGCTAATTTCACAATGTGGTAATACAAATTAATTAATTTAGCAAATATACATCACAAAGAGAGACCCCTTCCCCGGATGAAGAGTAGGAAAAGGGGAAAAGAAACTGGACAAACTATCAAACAAATTATATACTGTCATAATTTTTTATTTTTAATTTTAATTCCATTTATATCCCGCCCTTCTCCGAAGACTCAGGGCGGCTTACAAGCTTAGCAGTAGCCTTCATTCTATGTATATGCCTGCTTATTAGGGCTTTCACACACACCCATAATATGGCAGGTTAATTCTTGGAGTACTATAGACTTCACATGAGCACAAGTAGTTCTTGACTTACGACCACAATTGAGCTAATTTCTGTTGCTAAGCGATTAAGCGATTTTTTTTGCCCCATTTTACAACATTTCTTGCCACAGTTGTTAAGGGAATTACTGCACTGTTAAGCGAATCTGACCTCCCCATTGACTTTGCCTGTCAGAAGGTCGCAAAAGGGGATCACATGACTGTGGGGCACTGCAATTGTCATAAATATTAGTCAGTTGCCGAGCGTCTGGATTTAATAATAATGATAATGATGATGGTGATGATAACAATAACAATAACATGACAATGATAATGACAACGACAACAACAATAATGTTGGAAGGGACCTTGGAGGTCATCTGGTCTAACCCCCTACTCAGGCAGGAAACCCTATACCATTTCAGATAAATGGCTGTCTACGCTCTTCTTAAAAACTTCCAGTGTTGGAGCATCCACAGCTTCTGGAGGCAGGTTGTTCCACCGGTTAATTGTTCTAAATGTCAGGAAGTTTCTCCTTAGTTCCAGGTTGCTTCTCTCTTTGGTTCGTTTCCAAACGAACCAAATTTTGGTCACGTGATCATGGGGATGCTGCAACGGTCATTTTAAGTGTGAAAAATGGTCATCAGTCACTTTTCCCAGTGCCGTTGTACCTGCGAACGTCCACTAAACAAACTGTTGTAAGTCGAGGACTATGGTCAATAAATGTATTAAATGCTGACAATTTCTGGTTTGGTCAGAACAGACTGGATTGGAAAGGATGTGGAGATAGAAAAATATGCAAGAGGAAAGATAGTTAAAGCTGATCAAACTATACCTAGCCTTGATCTTAGCTGAGATGTTTCTGCCTGAGGCTCAAATGAAGCCCTATGATCCCATTAGATCCGGACTGATAAGTAAATTCAATTGCAATATAATCAATGTAAGAAAGAAGCAGTTTGGTATAGTAGTTAAGGCCCCAAGCTAGAAACCAGGAGACCATGTCAGGAGCAAGGAACCACGAGCGACAAGCGGTCAGAATAGTTTATTACGAACGAAGACGAACATACGTGTCCCCAGATGTTGCAGGATCCAATCTGGGTGGGCCACCCAAACCAGGGGTTTTGTCTTCTGAGTTTTTGGACTCATGCTGGGGGGCATCTTCAGGGAACTTCTCTCTAGCACAGTGTGTGCTTTGGGCTGTTCTGTGTGTGATATTTATATGGTGCCTGGTTGTGTGTGGCTTTTTACCTGTTGATTGGGGGGGTGTGCTGATGGCTGGCTTTTAAGTCGTTAGCTGTCGTTTGCTTGTGCTGCCCTCGCCTTCTGAGTACTTGATAGGCTGGTGGCAAATCAGCACTCCTGTTGACTGACGAGGGGACCGTTTCCCAGGCTTCAGTCACTTCCCTGGCTGTTTTTGTACCTGCTCGTCCAACAATCTTATAGCTGTAAAATTGAATATATAGTTTCTTTATTGCTGGTCACCCATATTGCCAGACTAAAGCACACTCTGCATAATTGTCAGATAGATCCCGTGAAGGATTAGGGAGGATCTCTTTTGAGCCTCTTTCTGCAAACCAAGGATTCAAGGCTGATCTGCCTCTTAGCAACTTGGGAAAGAGCGCCTCCCTCCTCCCTCAGCACCTGAATCCACCATAGACTGTGAGTTCTAGTCCCACCTTAGGCGCAAAGCCAACAGGGTGACCTTGGACCAAATGTCTGTGGTCCTTATCTATTAACACAATGTTTGGTTGAGTAGCTAGTGCCTGCCTGTCTGTCTGGATCCAGAAGTCTTGACTTGATTCGATATGTCAAGTTGAGATGATCAACAACAGACACACACACACACACACACACACACACCCCTATCTCTATCTCTCTATCTCTGTCTATATATATCTTACATCTGGAATACTACATCCAGTTTTGGTCACCACACTATAAGAAGAAGTTGAGACTTTGGAAGAAGTGCAGAGAGGAGCAATTAAGATGATTAGGGATTGATTAGCCTGGAGACGAAAAAATATGAAGAACCATTGCAGGAATTGGGTATGGCCAGCCTAGAGAAAAGAAAGACTAGGGGTGACATAGCACTATTCCAGTATTTGAGGGGCTGCCACAAAGAAAGGGGGGGGGGGTTCAACCTATTTTCCAAAGCACCTGAAGGCAGGACAAGAAACAATGGATGGAAAGTAATCAAGGAGAGAAGCAACCTGGAATTGAGGAGAAACTTCCTGACAGTGAGAACAGTTAACCAGTGGAACGGCTTGGCTTCAGAGATTGCTGCTGCTTCATCTTTTTGTTGTTGTTGTTAGTTTTATTCATTTGTAACATAAAATGTGAATATACAAAAGCAAATAGTAGGGGACAACAATAGAAAACAAAAAAAGGGGTGAAGAAAGGGCGGGAAAGAAAGAAAGGAAAGGAAATTGTAGCTGCATCATCTGTGGAGGCTTTTAAGAGGAGACTGGACAGCCACTTGTCTGAAATGGCCATATTGTCTCCTGCTTGAGCAGGGGGTTGGACTAGATGACCTCCAAGGTCCCTTCCAACTCTGTTATATCTCCATCGCCATCTCCATCTCCAGTGATGCATCCTGGACCAAGAGATATGCAGAACATTTACTCCAATCCAATATTTATTACATCTAATGTTATTTAAATAGGAAATGTTACTTTAATTGCAGTTTTATTGCTTTAAACTACCACGAGTGCCATCCGGAGTTGGGTAGTGGTATAAATCTAAAATCAATAACTATGCATTCTCTAAAGCAGCCTCCTTTGACCTAAGGAACTGCCCACTGTATGGGCTGTAATTCCAAGAATTCCCCAGCCAACATGGCCATTGCGGAGAACCCTGGAAGCTGAAGTCCACCCATGTGGAAGCTGACCAGTTGTAAGAAATAGATTTATTCCAATTGGCGTGAAGTTTTGTCCAACACGTTCTTTCCCCACACATTTGCAGAAATTGCTTTGCTCATGACTGCAGCACATTGTAATAAAAAGTGCCCACCAGTTCCCTTCCATTTATGCCTCTACCAGCTATCGGTGTGACGTGAAGCAAACCGAACAGATTGCTCAGCCTGTTGCCTTGTGAAATAAATCCCTTAATTCAAAACAGAATTTTAAATAAGGAGTGAAATTGGAAACCGAGAGAGCGGCAAGAAGAGTTGACATCCAACGAAGAGCACAGAGATGGTGCCAAGAAAAATTTTGGAGGGAGGAAATAACAGTGGGGAGGTTGAACGTGTGTGATGAGGGCAAGCAATGGGATCTGAGTAAAACGGAGTTGCAACTCAGGTAGAAAATGCATGTGTGAATTCATGCATTATCCCCGATGTGTGCAGTTTAAGAACTAGAGATCTATAAAAACCAATCAGGTACAGATAGTCCTCGACTTACAACAGTTCATTTAGTGAGCGTTCAAAGTTACAACGGCGCTGGGGGGAAAAAAGTGACTTATGACCATTTTTCACCCTTACGACCCTTGCAGCATCCCCATGGTCATGTGATCAAAATTCAGACCGTTGGCAACTGACTCATATTTATGACTGTTGCAGTGTCCTGGAACCTTCTACGACCTTCTGACGAGCAAAGTCAGTGGGTGGGGGGAGCCAGGTTCACTTAACAACTGTGTTACTAATTTAACAACTGCAGTGATTCACTTAACAACATTGGCAAGACAGGTCGTAATATGGGATGAAATTCATTTAACAAATTGCTCGCTTGGTGACAAGAAGTTTGGCCTCCGTTGTGGTCGTACGTCGAGGGCTACATGTACTCTGAAGAGGTGCCTATGCACCTCTGAAGAGGATTTAGCATTTGTGCATCACAAGTAGTCTACTCCAGAGGTCCCCAACCTTTTGGGCACCAGGGACCGGTTACATGGAGAGGGGTTTTTCCGCGGACCGGAGGGTGCGTGGTTTTATGTGCTGCCTGCATCCCGCAGATGGGGCTTTGCTTGTTTGTGCTGGCATGCCGCAGCCCAGTACCGGTCCATGGACTGGGGATTGGGGCCCCCTGGTTTACTGGTTCCCTACTTTAAAAAAAAATGAGTAAAAGTCTGCATATTCAGATTTTCGTATGGGATGATACCATTAGCTATTTACATTATGTGGCTACTTAGGGTATTTCTTTCTAATAGAGGAAATAATATAAGTAATGTAAGCGGTGTAACAATTTAAATCAGGGGTCTTCAAACTTGGCCCTTTTATGACTTGTGGACTTCAACTCCCAAAATTCCTCAGCCAGGCATGAAGTCCACAAGTCATAAAAGAGCCAAGCGTGAAGACCCCTGATCTAAATGTAAGATGGGGAAGAGGATTATAAGGACTGGAGCAAGGGAAAGGGCAAATAAACATAAAATTATATTCATGCCTGCAATTTGTTAGGAATCGTTGTGCAGAGGTCTCCTTGTGCTACCAAGGAGTTCCACAGACAAGGAAGAGTACTGAGAGCAGTAAGAGTCACACAGTAACCACAAGAGTACACTGAGTTGTGAAAACAAAAAGTATTTTACTTTAAGGTGGTGTAAAAACAAAAATGCACAGTCAAAAATAAACAGTCCAGGTCATACACAATAGTAACAGTCCAAGGAGTATTCCAAATACAAAGTCTTCTTACCGGTCCAGAGGTCAAAACACAGTTGTGTAGGTTTATCACAGTAGTAAACCAACAGTACAGCAAAACAGCACTAGTAGAGAGAGCAGAGAATTCAGAGAGAGAGAGAAGCTACGTTCCTAGCTCCCTCTTATGGCCATGAGAACACTTACACACCCATTGGCCAATTAACGTCTTAAAGTCACAATATCATGGTTAATATATTTTCAACCCAACATTGTAGGCTATCACCATATGCCTAACACAATTAATGTTTCTATTTCAAAACATACTATGCAATGTTGATTTAACAACCTGTTCTGAGCATCTGTTCTGGCCAAACACTCATTCTGTCCAAATTTACATCATTGGTGTCAATGAACGTCATTTGCACTATTATATAACCGCCATACATTGAGGCAATTGATTCAAATTGAGCTGAAGCGTACATCACTCACAGGAAGGAATTGGAACACGTTGAAACTGAAGAATGAGATATGTTTATATAGGGTCCCTGGTGCTCAATGAGCTCGCTAGTTTTCTTGCAGACGTTTTACTTCCAAACTAGTTAACATAATCAGTGCTTAAAAAGGAGTGGGGTGTGCTTTGTTTATACTTGGTAAGATGTTTATCCTTGATAACGTGGTGCTAATTCAGATCATAGCTTCCATTCCACTCCAAGACACGCTGTTCATACCAATACGTTTTAGGTAATTTTTGTGAAGTGCTTGCCTTTAGTTAATTCTTAAAAATAAGTCTCCTTGGATATGTGTTCTTCCACGGGAGTGACCCAAATGTGCCACTTTTTCTCCCTTTATCCTTAAATATAGTATCTTCTGCAAGTGCAGTGAACGTTAAAAAAAAGATCTGCTGCAATGGGCTCCGAATTTTAACCAGCTGACAACAGGGAAACTGGAAAATCCAACAGCATTCAGTAATCGTCTGTCTTGGATGGAAAATTAACTCTTTCATCTTCAATCAATCAGATTAGAATTGGGAGGAATCCTGGAGGTCTTCTAGTCCAACCCTACTGAAGCAGGAGACTCTGTCTATAAGGTGGCTGTCCACTCTCTTCTTAAAGACCTCCAAGTGACAAAAGCACCCACAATTTCTGAAGTCAAGCAGTTCCATTGGTTAATTGTCCTCGCTGTTAGGACGTTTCTCCTTAATTCCAGGTTGCTCCTCTCTTTGATTAGTTTCCATCCATGGCTTCTTGTCCCGCCTTGATAAGGCGCTTTGGAAAATAAGTTAACCCCCTCCTCTTTGTGGCAGCTCCTCAGATACTGGAACACTGCGATCATGTCACCCCTAATCCTCATTTTCTCTAGACTAGCCATTCCCAATTCCTGCCATTGTTCTTCATATATTTTAGTCTCCAGGCCTTACGTGTTCTTCTCTGCACTTCTTCCAAAATCTCAACATCTTTCTTGTAAGCTGGGGTGACCAAAACTGGGTGCAGTAATCCAGGTGTGGTCTTACTAAGGTTTTATAAAGGTAAAGGTAAAGGTTCCCCCGCACATGCGTGCTAGTCGTTTCCGACTCTAGGGGCCGGTGCTCATCTCCATTTCAAAGCCGAAAAGCCAGCGCTTGTCCGAGGACATCTCCGTGGTCATGTGGCCAGCATGACTAGACGCCAAAGGCGCATGGAACGCTGTTACCTTCCCACCGGAGTGGTCCCTATTTTTCTACTTGCATTTTTACGTGCTTTCGAACTGCTAGGTTGGCAGAAGCTGGGACGAGCAACAGGCGCTCACTCTGTTACGCGGCACTCGGGATTCGACCTGCCAAACTGCCGACCATCTGATCGACAAGCTCAGCATCCTAACCCACTGAGCCACTGCATCCCTTAAGGTTTTATAAAGCGGTACTAATACTTCATGTGATGGAATAGTTTTATAACTTTCAACAAGTCTTGGAGACTCCAAATCTGGCAACCGCAGGTAAGTCCTCGACTTACAATTGAACCCAAAACATCTGTTGCTAAGCAGGATAGTTGTCAAGAGACTCGTGCCCCATGTTACGACTCTTCTTGCCACTGTGGTTAAGTGAATCACTGCAGGTATTAAGTTAGCAACATGATTGTTAAATGAATCTGACTTCCCCCATTGACTTTGCCTGTCAGAAGGTCGCAAAAGGGGAATCACATGACCCCGGGACTCTGCAACCGTCATAAATACATGCCAGTTGCCAAGCGTCTGAATTCTAAAGATGTGACCATGCAGATGTTGCATTGTGTTTAAAACCGGTCATAAGTCATTTTTTCAGGGCGGTTGTAACTTTGAATGGCCACTAAATGAACCTTTGTAAGCTGGGGACTAGCTGTACTTATATCTTCCATATCTTTTTCTCCCAGAACGTCATTGAATGGGAAACGTGGAAAGCACTTGCAGTTCCTACTTAATAATATTTTCAAGCAAGAGTGGGTAACTTGGGATTCTTCCTGCCTGCGAGAGACACTCCAAAAATGCAAAGTTAAGTACAAATGTATATTAAAATATCTCTGCAGAAGATAATCAATTTGAAAATCCATTAGCAAATAAAACACTCTGGAAGAAGGAAGGAAGGGCAGAAGACCTAACGAAAGAAGGATTCAGTGCCTGATTAAAATTGTACGCTGGAATGACAGAACAGGAATGAGGAACTGCCTTTATAACCCAGAGGATCCCCAGCCAGGAATCACAACAGATCAACCATCAATAGAGCTGGGAAAATACCTCAAATTTCAGTGACCAATTTTTAGTCTGCCTCCTACAGTGATACCATTGTACAGGTAGTCCTCGAATTATGGCCACAGTTGAGCCCAACATTTCTGTTGCTAAATGAGAGGCTAACGTCCAAATTGCCAGCATAGGACCACAGCTGGTGATAACTTTGAGAATGGGTCACAAGTTACTTTTCCTGAGGCCATCCTAGGTTTGAATCCTAAGTTGCATTAACAGAGGGATTCAATCAAGATCGCGTGAGGTACTAATACCACTCTAAAAAGCCTTAGTAAGACCACACCAAGAGTACCGCAACCAGTTTTGGTCACCACACTATAAAAAAAAGTTGTTGAGACTCTAGAAAAAGTGCAGAGAAGAGCAACAAAGACGATCAGGGGACTGGAGGCTAAAACATATGAAGAACGGTTACAGGAACTGGGCATGGCTAGCTTAGTGAAGAGAAGGACCAGACATGATAGCAGTCTTCCAATATTTGAGGGGCTGTCACAGAAAGGAAGGGATCAACCCATTTTCCAAAGCAACTGAAGGCCAGACGAGGAATAATGGACCGACCTGACCAAGCAGAGATTCAACCTAGAGATAAGGAGAAATTTTCTGACAGTGAGAACAATCAACCAATGGAACAGCTTGCCTTCAGAGGTTGTGGGAGCTTTATCACTGGAAGCTTTCAAGAAGAGATTGGACTACAATCTGTCAGAAATGGTAAGGTCTCTTGCTTAGCCGTGGGCTGGACTAGATGACCTATAAGGTCCCTTCCAACTATTCTATTCTGTTCTGTTCTGTTCCACTCCGTTCCATTAATAAATGGTTCTAGGTTAAGGAGATATCAACAACCTAAGATATGCAGATGATACTACTCTAATGGCAGAAAGTGAAGAGGAACTAAAGAGCCTCTTGTTGCGAGTGAAGAAGCAGAGTGCAAAAGGTGGCTTGAAACATTAAGAAAACCAAGATCATGGCATTTGGCCCTCTCAATTCCTGGCAAATAGATGGGGAAGAAATGGAGGTAGTGACAGATTTTATTTTCCTGGGCTCCAAGATCACCGCAGATGGGGACTGTAGCCAAGAAATTAAAAGACGCTTGCTCCTCGGGAGGAAAGCCGTGGCAAATCTAGACAGTACACTAAAAAGCAGAGACATCACCCTGCCAACAAAAGTGTGTATAGTCAAGGCTATGGTCTTCCCAGTTGCAATGTATGGCAGTGAAAGTTGGACTGTAAGAAAGGCTGAGCGCCAAAGAATTGAGGCCTTTGAACTCTGGTGCTGGAGAAGACTCCTGTGAGTCTCTTGGACTGCAAGGCGATCAAACCAGTCAGTCCTAGAGGAGATCAACCCTTTAGAAGGCCAGATCCTGAAGTTGAAACTCAAATACTTTGGCCACCTAATGAGAAGGAAGGACTCACTGGAGAAAAGCCTAATGCTGGGAAAGATGGAGGGCAAGAGAAGAAAGGGACGACAGAGAATGAGGTGGCTGGATGGAGTCACTGAAGCAGTAGGCGTGAGCTTAAATGGACTCCAGAAGATGGTGGAGGACAGGAAGGCCTGGAGGAACGTTGTCCATGGGGTTGTGATGGGTCGGACACAACTTCGCAACTAGCAACAACAACAAAGTTAAGGAGGGGAGGGGAGGAGAGGAGAGAAGAGGGGAGGGGGAAAGAAAAGGAAAGGAAAGGAAAGGAAAGGAAAGGAAGGGAAGGGAAGGGAAGGGAAGGGAAGGGAAGGGAAGGGAAGGAAAGGAAAGGAAAGGAAAGGAAAGGAAAGGAAAATGGGGAAAGGAAAGGAAAACCAACAGCAAGTGGATGGCTTCATAATATTAAACCAACAAACCCTTTAAATTGTTTTAGCAGAAAATTGTGACAGGCTGAATCTCAGTATGCTCTTGGCCATGTAACCACAATGGAAAACTTTGTCTTGGAATGGAAATTTCACATGTAATGGCTTAGATTTGGAAAACGATCAGAGGTGATAGGTTTGTAAGTAAGACAAATGACACTAAGATTCTTAGAGAAGAAGCAGTTAAGCGCCCCAATCCTACTGAGATTAAGCATTGCCTTTAAACAATAGCTGCTGAAGAAGTCATTTTTAACGTAGAGTCACCCTGAGTTTATTTTTTTTTCAAGGAGTTACAATATTGATGTTATTAGAAGCAATGAATAAACCACAGCTTTCTCTCCCCTCCGTGGTAGCGCTGCCTACCTATGTGAAATCTGCAGAGAAACACATTTGCAGAAACTGAATTCTTATTATTTTAGCTAATGTTTTATGCATAAGTTATCTTCATAAAGGAAAACACCGCAACCATGGCAGAGCACAGAACTATAATATAAAAAAATAAAATGGATCAAAGAAAGTCATCTGGTCCATTGATGGCTGAAAGCTGCTAGAGGATCCTTGACCTTCCAGAAAAATTAATATTAACACAAAATGAGCTGTGAACTGCAAGGGTGCCTAAGGTAAAGGTAAAGGTTCCCCCGCACATGCATGCTAGTCGTTTCCGACTCTAGGGGCCGGTGTTCATCTCCGTTTCAAAGCTGAAGAGCCAGCGCTTGTCCGAGGACGTCTCCGTGGTCGTGTGGCCGGCATGACTGGACACCAAAGGCGCACGGAACGCTGTTACCTTCCCACCGTAGCGGTCCCTATTTTTCTACTTGCATTTTTTACGTGCTTTCAAACTGCTAGGTTGGCAGAAGCTGGGACGCGTAACAGGCACTCACTCTGTTATGCGGCACTCGGGATTCGACCCGCCAAACTGCCGACCTTCTGATTGACAAGCTCAGCGTCCTAACCCACTGAGCCACCGCGTCCCTTAGAAGGGTGCCTATATATAGCCATAATAATTACAGGTAGTCCTTGACTTACGACCACAATGGAGTCCAAAATTTCCATTGCAAGCAAGATAGCTGTTGGGGTTTGCCCGTTTACAATCTTTCAGGCCACCGTTGTTAAGTGAATCAGTGTAGTTGTTAAGTTAGTCACACGATGGTTAAGCAAATCTGGCTTCCCCATTGACTTTGCTTTTCAGAAGGTCTCAAAAGGGGATCACATGACCCCGGGACACTGCAACCGTCATAGATATGAGTCAGTTGCCAAGCATCTGAATTTTGATCACGTGACCAGGGGGATGCTGCAAAGGTCATAAGTGTGGAAAAAAAAGATCATAAGTCCCTTTTTTTTAAACGTCGAGCAGTCACTAAGTGAATCTATAACTATAAATAAATAAAATAAATAAATAAAATTATAAATCCAGGGCTACTGTATATTAATTCCATGTCCTGCAAAGAAGCATTTCTTTTCATTTCCTGCTATTTCCCTTCGTTAGATTATCTTGCTTGCTAATACTAAAAAAAAAGATACCATGTTGTCTGCTTTCTCTGCATTATTTTCTATTTCTCTCTCTACATTTTGCCGCGTTTTCTATGCTAAAAAGCTCAAATTCTTCACATGGAATTTCTTCCAGATCTTGAATTTCAATTTTGTTGTTGTGGTTGTTGTTATGGCACTCATCTCCAGCTTCTCAATATCCCTCTCAGGAATTACAGTAGCAAACAAAACAGTACGGCAAACTTAAAGTTGGGAGTCCCATCAATTTTTATTGACTTCCTCTGTAAAACAATTTCCTATGGTCGGCCTCTCCTCCCCTTCCCTATAATTTTTTGCAAGAAAAGAGAAGTTTTGTAACGTTAGACAGGACACGTCTCTGGAGATTCTCAGTCATGCAGGTCATGGTTGTCCCAAAGATGCTTTTTCAAAAGGCAACTGGACTTTGTTTTTTCTTGAAGACGTTTTGCTTCTCAAACATCTTCAAGGAAAAACAAAGTCCAGTTGCCTTTTGGAAAAACATTTTTGAGATTAGACAGAATAGGTCATTTGGCTGATACAGTAAAACAAAACTGCATGCTTTGAGATGAGTTGTTTTGGGGCATATGTCATATATCCTCTCCTTCATATGTCCTCTCCTCTCCTCCCTTCCCTTCCCCGCCCCTCCCAGCCTTAACTTAGGACCATTTATGAATAGAATGGAATGGAATGGGATGGGATGGGATAGAACAGAACAGAACAGAACGGAAGGGAAGGGAAGGGAAGGGAAGGGAAGGGAAGGGAAGGGAAGGGAAGGGAAGGGAAGGGAAGGGAAGGGAAGGGAAGGGAAGGGAAGGGAAGGGAAGGGGATGGGACAGAACAGAGAATAGAATAGAATAGAATAGAATAGAATAGAATAGAATAGAATAGAATAGAATAGAATAGAATAGAATAGAATAGAATAGAATGGAATGGAATGGAATGGAATGGAATGGAATGGAATGGAATGGAATGGAATGGAATGGAATGGAATGGAATGGAAGGGAAGGGGACGGGACGGAACAGAACAGAACAGAGAATAGAATGGAATGGAATGGAATGGAATGGAATGGAATGGAATGGAATGGAATGGAATGGAATGGAACAGAACAGAATAGAACAGAACAGAACAGAATAGGAGACGGCAAATGTCACCTAGTTTTAATCCTAATTATTTTACATTCTTTTACATGTGCTATATTTCTATGACCTACTTTATACCTACCTGTTTTCCCGAAAAATAAGACCCAACCAGAAAATAAGCCCCAGCATGATTTTTCAGGATGCTCATAATATAAGCCCCACCCCCAAAATAAGCCCCAGCTAAGACCATCAACCAGATGAACGCATTTACTACCGTATTTCCCCACATATAAGCCCTAACTGGAAAATAAGCCCTAATGCATCTTTTGGAGCAAAAATTAATATAAGACCCAGTCTTATTTTGGGGAAAACACGTATTTTACTTGCTCATTACTTGCTCATTACTTGTTGAACATTATATATGTCTATAATTTGAAGGTGTTTCTGACATGAATAAAAAAAATAACTTCAAAACAAGAGGCAAGGATGAGCATAGACTGAACACTAGTAATTTTAGCATCTTTTCTCAAGAGATCTTTTCTCAAGAGTTCTAGTTGGCACTGTTGAAGGGTCACTGAGTGATGAGGACACTTGAAGAACAACGCATCTGTTTCGGAAAGGGAAAGCCACTAATATGTGAGACTCTCAGATGCGGTTAAGCAGAAACAAGCTTTGGAAGGCAGAGCTGACAACACAAGTCCCTGTGTCCCCGCTAGATAAGCGACAGTCAAGCTGAAACTAAGTTCATCAAGTAAAAATAGAAAACGGGAGAAAATCTTTTGCTCAAACTTCCTCAAACTTCCCAAAAATTTACCCAGACTTAATCCACATATCAGAGAAAAAAGTCTGTATACACAATATAGTTAATTGGAAACTAGTCAAGGAGAGAAGCAACCTAGAACTAAGGAGAAACTTCCTGACAGTTAGAACAATTAAACAGTGGAACAACCTGCCTCCAGAAGTGCTGAATGGTCCAACACTGGAGGTTTTTAAAAAGAGACTGGAAAGCCATTTGCCTGAAATGGTATAAGGTTTCCTGCCTGAGCAGGGGGTTGGACTAGATGACCTCCAAGGTCCCTTCCAACTTATTATTATTATTATTATTATTATTATTATTATTATTATTATTATTATTATTATTATTATTATTATTATTATTATTATTATTATTACCTCCCAGCAGAACTGCATCATAGATGACAGGCATCTATGACAGGCTCCTCAAGTACCGCCCTAGAATCAGTATGGACACACATATACACCTATCAACACCCACACCAAGGACAAGCTGCCCTATAAAACAGCCCTATTGCACCCATTTCCTCTGTAGCTAACCCCACAGGCAAAACCTCTTTGCTTTTGGGAATAAATAAATTTCCTTTCCTCACAGCTCTCTGGATTTCATTTTGATTCATGCAGCCTGCCCATTATGGTCATAAGTCATGACGGTCACAAAGCAGGCCAGTCGCATGATGGACCCAATTTTATGATCTTTTTGGCAGTGCTCGCCAAGCAAACGGGGCAGTCATCAACCAAACGGCACAGTCACACAGTGGCTTGCTGTCTGTGTGGTTTTTGACAAAAACCCGAAGTAACTGTCATTTTTTGTCAAAAGCGTTGTAAAAACGGGGTCACGTTTTATGCAATGCAAAGGACTGAAAATGTGGCCATGTTGCCACACACCTGACATTCAGTCACGTGAATTCAGAAGGAGCCGGACCATTGAGACTTCAGAACAGGGTCTTAAGTAGCTCGAAGTTAGGCACGTCGTAACTTCGAACAGCTGCTAAACAATAGCAATAGCACTTAGACTTATATACTGCTTTGTAGTGCTTTACAGCCCTCTCTAACCGGTCCTCCCTAAGCGACCAGTCATTAGAAGGCCAGATCCTGAAGTTGAAACTCAAATACTTTGGCCACTTCATGAGAAGAGCCTAATGCTGGGAAAGGTTGAGGGCAAGAGAAGAAGGGGACAACAGAGAATGAGGTGGCTGGATGGAGTCCCTGAAGCAGTAGGCATGAACTTAAAGGGACTCCAGAAGATGGTAGAGGACAGGAAGGCCTGGAGGTCCATGGGGTCGCGATGGGTCGGACACGACTTTGCAACTAACAACAACAGGCGTCGGGTGCAAATGACCAGGTTTACATGTGGAGGTTCATAGGAAGATTTTCAACACTCGTCACCAAGTCAGAGTTAAATAAGGCTCAACAGCACTCAAGGAGAGTTAGATTTAGTGCTCTTGTGGCTATGTAGGGATTCTAGGCTGATTCCCCTTTTCACTTCGTCCCCAGATTCTGCCATCCCTTCTCTTACAACTAGGGAGAGCCAGGTTGAAGCAGTTCCTAAACCATTGGCATCTAAGAAGATCAGGCAGTCTTCTTCACAAATGGCTTGCGGTGCACTCTGCAAAAAGTGGGATTGCCTATATTTAAAGAGTGCCTACTCAGCAGTCATAATTTATGTCTTAATAACTTCCATCCTAAACGGCTCCCTTAGGGCTATCTTTGAATTCTGCTTGGCTGTATACAGGCTGCTGTAAAAACGAAAGAGTCCACCTCTTGAACAAAAGAACCCAACAGCCAGGCATATATTACAGCAGTCTTCTACATGTGCCAAGGTTCCTGCTGATTAATGACAAGAATTAAGGGGACTCTGTCTGTAAGAACATTGAGAAATGAGGGGAGGAAAAGGTTCATATCAAGACTTAATGAATATCAAGGCTGACTTTGATTACCTGGCTGAGAAGGGAAACTTGATAAATATTTGTTCCGTGAATTCGTCTAATTTTCTTCGAAAGCCACACCTAGAATTTCATAGATGTTCATAGAATAATAGAGTTGGAAGGGACCTTGGAGGTCTTCTAGCCCAACCTCCTGCTCAAGGAGGAGATCCTGAACCATTTCAGACAAATGGTTGTCCAGTCCCTTTTTGGAAATTTTCAGTGAAGGAGCCCCCACAACTTCTGAAGGTAAGCTGTTCCATTGGTTAATTGCTCTCACCGTTAGGAAAGCTCTCCTTAGTTCTAGGTTGCTTCTCTCCTTGGATAGTTTCCAATCATTGTTTCTTGTCTTGCCTTTTGGTGCTTTGGAAAATAATTTCACTATCCTGTCACCCTTAGTCCTTCTTTTCACCAGACTAGACACACCCAGTTCCAGTAACTGTTCTTCTATGTTTTAGCCTCCAGCCCCCTAAGAATAGAATAGAATAGAATAGAATAGAATAGAATAGAATAGAATAGAATAGAATAGAATAGAATAGAATAGAATAGAATAGAATAGAATAGAATAGAATAGAATAGAATAGAATAGAATAGAATAGAATAGAGATTGGAATAGAATAGAATAGAATAGAATAGAATAGAATAGAATAGAATAGAATAGAATAGAATAGAATAGAATAGAATAGAATAGAATAGAATAGAATAGAATAGAATAGAATAGAATAGAATAGAATAGAATAGAATAGAATAGAATAGGAGATTGGAATAGAATAGAATAGAATAGAATAGAATAGAATAGAATAGAATAGAATAGAATAGAATAGAATAGAATAGAATAGAATAGAATAGAATAGAATAGAATAGAATAGAATAGAATAGAATAGAATAATAGAATAGAATAGAATAGAATAGAATAGAATAGAATAGAATAGAATAGAATAGAATAGAATAGAATAGAATAGAATAGAATAGAATAGAATAGAATAGAATAGAATAGAATAGAATAGAATAGAATAGGAAGGGACCTTGGAGGTCTTCTAGTCCAGCCCCCTGCTTGAGCAGGAGAACATACACCATCTCAGATAGGTGGGTGTCCAGTCTCTTCTTAAAAATCTCCAGTGATGGAGCCCATGTTTTCTAGGGGTAAGCTGTTCCACTGGTTGATTGTCATCACTGTAAGGAAGTTTCTCCTTAGTTCCAGGTTGCTTCTCTCTTTGGTCAATTTCCAACCATTGTTTCTCCTCCTTCCCTCTGGTGCTTTGGTGAACAACCTGGCCCCCTTTGCCTTGTGGCAGCCCCTCAGATACTGGAACACTGCTATCACGTCTTCCCTATTTCTTCTTTTCCTTAGAATAGCCAGACCCAAGTCCCGCAGCCGTTCTTCATATGTTTTAGTCTCCAGGCCTTGGATCATCTTAGTTGCTCTTCTCTGAATTTTTTTTTCCAAACTCTCAACGTCTTTTTTGTCATACGGTGACCAAAATTGGCTGCAGTATTCTAGGTGTGGTCTTACTAGGGTTTTATAAAGTGGTAATAATACTTCTCACGATCTTGATTCTAGGCCTCTGTTTATACAACCCAGGACTGTATTAGCTTTTTGGGCTGCTGCTGCTGCTCATAGTCAAGTGATCGTCCACTCGGACTCCAAGGTCCGTCTCACAGTCGCTGTTTTTGAGCCAGGTCTCGCCCAATCTGTATTTGTGCTTTGGTTTTTCCTGCCCAAATGTAAGACTTTGCTTTTCTCCACATTGAAACTCATTTTGTTGGATAGGGCCCATTGTTCAAGTTGGTCAAGATCTTTTTGGATCCTGTGTTTGTCTTCTGGGGTGTTGGCTACTCCTGCCAGTTTGGTGTCATCTGTGAATTTATTTTATTTATTTATTTATTTTATTTTAATTCCATTTATATCCCGCCCTTCTCCGAAGACTCAGGGCGGCTTACAAGCTTAGCAGTAGCCTTCATTCTATGTATATGCCTGCTTGTTAGGGCTTTCACACACACCCCAAGCAGCATTATTACAAAGTCAGCTTATTGCCCCCAACAATCTGGGTCCTCATTTTACCTACCTCGGAAGGATGGAAGGCTGAGTCAACCTTGAGCCTGGTGGGATGCGAACCTGCACTAATTGCAGGCAGCTGGTGTTACTTAAGGAGGCATCAGCCCTCTGCTCCACCAAGGCTCATTAGATGAGTTCCCCTTCTATTCTCTCATCTAAGTCATTGATGAAGATATTGAAGAGTACTGGACCTAAGACAGGACCTTGTGGTACCCCGCTGCTTACTTCTCTCCATGCGCATGTAGTGCCATTGAGGGCTACTCGTTGAGTACGGTTTGTTAAAGGTAAAGGTAAAGGTTCCCCCGCACATGTGTGCTAGTCGTTTCCAACTCTAGGGGCCGGTGCTCATCTCCTTTTCGAAGCCGAAGAGCCAGCGCTTGTCCGAGGACGTCTCCGTGGTCATGTGGCCGGCATGACTAGACGCCAAAGGCGCACGGAACGCTGTTACCTTCCCACCGTAGTGGTTCCTATTTTTCTACTTGCATTTTTTATGTGCTTTCGAACTGCTAGGTTGGCAGAAGCTGGGACGAGTAACAGGCGCTCACTCTTTTACGCGGCACTCGGGATTTGACCCGCCAAACTGCCGACCATCTGATCGACAAGCTCAGCGTCCTAACCCACTGAGCCACCGCGTCCCTCTACAGTTTGTTAGGCAGTTACAGATCCATCTGGTAATGATGTTGTCTATCCCACCTTTTCTTACTTTATCAAGGAGTAGGTTGTAGTCTACCTTGTCAAAGGCCTTGCTGAAGTCCAAGTATACTAAGTCCACTGAGTTTCGCTGGTCTACTAGTTTAGTCACTTTATCAAAGAGTGAGATGAGATTAGTTTGGCCTGATCTATTTTTGACAAACCCGTGCTGGCTACTAGTTATGACTTTGTTTGCTTCTAGTTGTTCGCAGATCTGTTTTTTGATAATCTTTTCTAGGATTTTCCCAGGAATTGATGTTCAACTGATTGGTCTGTAGTTTCCTGGGTCTGTTTTTTTTCCTTTCTTGAAGATGGGGACCACATCAGCCTTTTTCCAATCCTCTGGTACTTCCCTGGTGCTCCAGGATTTATGGAGAATGTGATGCAACAGTTCTGCCAGATCTTTCAGA
Source organism: Vipera berus (assembly GCF_964194415.1). Taxonomy (NCBI): domain Eukaryota; kingdom Metazoa; phylum Chordata; class Lepidosauria; order Squamata; family Viperidae; genus Vipera; species Vipera berus. The sequence goes on from NC_138206.1 coordinate 8,939,079, forward strand.
ACTCTGGATTTAGCCTACTGGGTCCCAGTGATTTATATTCATCAAAATTAGATAGGTGCTCTCTTACCATTTTCTTGCTTATTTTAATTTTTGTTTCTGGTATGTCTTTTGTAGTGGGTTTTTTTGATGCGTTCAGCTGTAGTATCTTTTTGTGTGAAGACTGACACAAAGTATGAATTAAGCAGCTCTGCTTTCTCCCTGTTGCCTGTAATTTCTTTTCCATCTTCTCCCTTTAGCAGGCCTACAGGTTCCTTGATTTTTTTTCTTGTTGTTAATACGTTGGAATAAGCTTTTTTTATTGTCCTTGATTTCTGGAGCTAGCCTTTGTTCGTTCTGAGCCTTTGCTTTCCTAACTTCATCTTTGCATGCTCTGGTTGTCTGCTTTAGTTATGTGCCCCTCTTTCCATTTTTTGTATTTGTCCTTTTTTGTCTTTTAGTTTGTTAGGGAGTTCTTTGTGCAGCCATGCTGGTTTCTTCTTGGATTTCTTGTTTTTCTTTCTCAGTGGTATTGTGCTGGTCTGGGCTTTTGTGATCACATTTTTCAGGGTTTCCCACACTTCCTGGGTTGATTTCCCCTTTAGGATTTCCATCCATGGGATTTTTCCTAGATTACTGTTATGTCATGTTACTGTAGGTGTAAATTTATTTATTTATTAATTTCTACCTAGCAAGACAGTGTCTCTAAGTAGTCATCAAGGATTAAATATAGCAAACACCATCCAAACAACCAAGATAAAGCAAACACAAGGTCTGAAAACATTCCACTTCTAGCCTAAGGCCTAGAAGCAAACAAATCAGCCAATAGGACTCACTTAACTTCCCAACCCAAAAGTTTAAGGGAACAAGCTGGTTGTCAAGATTGAATCGCTAGGATGCCTGCTAAGTACTATCACTAATCAACTTGCCATAGAAACGGGAGGAGGGGTAGAGAGTGCAGGGTGGAAACGGGACTCCATGAACTGTGAGAGCCTGCACAAATGCCAAGGTCACTAATGCAGGTGCTTAAGAGAAAAGTGGACTGTTCCCTTAACAAAACAAAGTTCTATGATTTGACAACGTGAACACCCAATGGATGGGGATGAGGAAAGCTATTGTTTAACTAGGCAATTTTTCCTGCGGGAAAACCAGAGTTGGTTTTGCTTCTTCAGTTCCGAGATGTGTATTCAGTAAAGCTTATCTCTAATAACATTCAAAAGCCTTGAAGATTCCTTTTTTTGGGTTCACTAGTTGGACAGTTGACACAGGTTTTAAGAAAGGTCACTGATGCCATTGCATTTGGGTCTCAATGGGGACGATGTTCCACAGAGAAGGCACAAACCACATGACATTCCCTAATATAAGTAGTTCTCAACTTATGACTGGTCACTTAGCAGCCATGCAAATTTATAACAGACTCCCCGCAAGAGGTATGTATGACCTGCTTCTGAAATTCCAATCCCCCCCCCCCTCCATATGATCACATTGGACATTTTGGGCACACAGCAATCAACACAAATTTATAACCATTTGCAGTATCCGAACTGGGCAAAGAGATTGCAGACACCCAACATATGTCCAGATATTTATTTATTTACTTATTTAGAAAATTTATATAGCCACTTACTTGCTCACAGAGACTCCAGGTGGCTTGCAAACAATAAAACACAATATAGAGGGGGAAAATAAAAATAAAGAAATAAAAAAGCAATAACCCCCCACCTCCACTCAGTAACAGCACACAATTAAATAAGCCATTTGATGAGCTCCATCACACTCTGGTTCCCAAAACCACATCATCAGAGCCTACCCAAAGATTGACAAAGAGGGACCAATCTAATTTCTGCAGGGATGATGTTCCAAAGGGAGGGAGCCACCATAGAGAAGGCCCTTCTCCTGGGTCCTGCCGAATATATCTGTCAACATCCAATTCGAGAATCCAAATAAAACTCCAGGTTCATTCTGTTTCCGAAAATCTTACTGTTTATTGAATATGTGGCACAATAATGTCAAAGCAAAACTAACTCTGAAGTTCCCCAAACACCAATTCATAGAACTAAATAATAATTTCTCCTGCCAAATCCCCAACCTCTCACATAGTCCATGTAAACAATTTCACTTTCTTATGGGAACTGTCTGCTTCCTCTCCACGCCTGCTGCAATGTCCTTGAAAGGGTTTCAGGCTCCCACAGTCTTCAGCAGAATTGTAGAGGTTTCATTATTCCATCTAACCCATTCTAAAGCAACACCTCCCCCCACCACCACCACTTACTCTAATGGGAAGTTGAAACAAAGAAGCGCGTAGCTACCCAAGTTTCATTCTTGACAGTATCTCCTTACAGGACAGGATCCGCAACATTCCTTGCCTCCCCGCTCTAGTGGATGTGACCAGCAAGAGACAGTTCCTCACATAACCTGGTCCTAAGCCATGAAGGGCTTTAAAGATGACAACGAGCAGCCTGAACTGCACCCGGAAGCAAATTGACAACCAACGCGGCTCCCGCAGATATGGTTCCCTCCATCACGGAAGTCTTTTTTAAGAACCCCAGTTGGAAAGCAGAACTGAAACTCAACCAATTGCTGCCAATGAGCCCTAAAAAATGCAACTTGGCTAAATCCTTCAGCTTCCATTACCAGCCATTTTGTGGCTACAAAAACAAAGGTAAGCTCTCTCTCTCCTTACCGGGGCAGGGATGGGAAGGATGTACAAAATATCGACTCTATTCATCCATCGATTATGCAGTCATTATGGGATGTAGATCCTGCCTTTCCAAGTTCAAAATAGAGCACTCAAAGTGGCTTCCCAAAATAAAATAAAATAAAAAACACTTGATCATCATAACCATCCATAAAATCAATAATAAAAACATTTAAAAAAAACAACAACAACCACGTGGGGGTAGTGAAATGGAGCGATGCAAAATATGCAACACTGAAAAACTGAAAACTGTCCTTGCTTTAAAGCAAGATGTTCCGATTGGCTGGTGGAAGAATCTCAAAGGAAGAAGGAGAAAAATAACAATTTTGGAATCAGAGGTTCCGTAGAGGTACGGAATATTGTTTCGCCCTAGAAACAAAACGAGGCGTTTATATTTACAGATCAATTTTCTTAGTATTGCACTAAAGTAAAGGTAAAGGTTCCCCCGCACATGCGTGCTAGTCGTTTCCGACTCTAGGGGCCGGTGCTCATCTCTGTTTCAAAGCCGAAGAGCCAGCGCTTGTCCGAGGTCATCTCCGTGGTCATGTGGCTGGCATGACTACACGCCAAAGGCACACAGAACGCTGTTACCTTCCCACCGTAGTGGTCCCTATTTTTCTACTTGCATTTTTACGTGCTTTCGAACTGCTAGGTTGGCAGAAGCTGGGATGAGTAACAGGCGCTCACTCTGTTACGCGGCACTCAGGATTCAACCCGCCAAACTGCCGACCTTCTGATCGACAAGCTCAGCGTCCTAACCCACTGAGCCACCGCGTCCCTTTGCAGTATTGCACTACATGGGTACTTATGTTCAGATTGTCCTCTGATCTTATTTTCCTAGAAATGAAGAAGGAAGAAAGAGCCCAATCGGGATGTAGGCCACAACAGTGGGGAAAGGAGACCTAATCTATCAAATCCTTCTGCAAACATCTGATACTTACTACAGAAAGGAAATATGCTAGTTTTTATATTAGAACTACAGGTAGTCCTCAATTTACAATAGTTCGTTTAGTGACCATAGTTCAAAGTTACCACGGCATTGAAAAAAGTGACATGATCGTTTTTCACACTTAACAACCATCACAGCATCCCCGTAGTCACGTGATCAAAATTCAGATGCTTGGCAACTGGTTCACATTTATGACCGTTGCAGTGTCCCAGGGTCACGTCATCACCTTCGGACAAGAAAAATCAAGGGGGAAGACCTTAAGATTTGTAGACTTCCACTCCCAGAATTTCTCAGCCAGCCATTCTGGGAGTTGAACTCCACAAAATCTCAAAGTTGACAGGTTTGGAGGCCCTCTGTAGTAAGAGAGTTTTTGGACCTTTAAATGTGCTGAATTTCAAGGAGCGCTAAGAATTGTAGTCGTCTACCCTTCTATGTGAAAATCTTTCAGATGTTCGACTATCGTCTCTTCTGCACGGTAAACATATCCTTCCTACCGTTCACGTGCAACCTTGTCTTCATGTTGTTTGTCATTTCCTCTAGACTTGTTTCATGGTCCTGTCTAATCCAAGGCATCTACTTTGCTTTGCAATTGTATCTTTCCCACCATTCCAGTCTCCGTCATAGAAAATAGACTTGAATGAATCTGAGGATTTCCGTGATCCTTAGAGGAGCAGTGGCTGAGTGGCTTACAGACAACTGGAGATGGCCTCTGCTTTGGTGGTTCGAGTCCCACCCCCGCATGACAAGGTGAGCTCCCGTCACTTGCCTCAGCTTCTACCCACCTAGCAGTTTGAAAGCATGTAACATGCAAGTAGATAAACAGGTACCACTTCAGTGGAAAACGTGCCGTGTTTTGTGCCCAGATGTGAGGCCCAACTGCGAGGCGAGATTGATGGTGAGAAGACCCCAGGCAACACCACAGGATGCCACTCGTCTTTCTGGTGAGGAGCTGGGGTGCACCATGGATCAGCACATGAGCATGAAGTAAACAGACTAGCTCTCTTTGGTAGCCAAATAACTACTCTATACCAACGCTGTAGCCTCTTGGCTAATTGTAACATTGCCATACAGTCAGGGCTTTTTTTCTCATAGAACGCTCAGAACGGAGTTCCGGCACCTTTTTTGGATGGAACCTTGTAGGATAAACAAGGCGGGTTGTATGACATGTGTGAGTTCCGGCACCTTTTTCTTTTACAAAAAAAGCACTGCATACAGTAATAAACCGTGGTCCTTTAGTTCTATATATGGAAAGATTCTTATCCAGAATAAATCTGAAATCTCATAGTGTAATATATTTTTGACTGGACCGATCATAATTCATTTTCAGTTCTAAAAATGTGCTTATTTAAATCTGGGTGTAAGAGTGTGTGTGTCTCTGTCTGTCTGTCTGTTTCTCTCTCTCTCTCTCTGTGTGTGTGTGTGTGTGTGTGTGTGTGTGTGTGAGAGAGAGAGAGAGAGAGAGAGGGAGGGAGGGAGGGAGAGGGAGAGAGAGAGGGAGAGAGAGAGATGAAGTCTTTAAAAATGATACCTCTGACGTTTTATGCTGATTTTCATTATCCGTTCCTGGAGACGGTGTCGTTTCCCACTTTTCTGCAACCTGGTTAGCTTCTTCTATCTTTTGCTGGCAACTTTTCTGACAGTTCAGTAGTGTCACTTCATAGAATTCTTGAATGTCTGTTGGTAAAAGAGAAATAATATATATATATATACATAAATTAAATAGAACAATGGCATTTGATGTGACGGAGACGGAGGTTAGCGATATGTTTTTTTACTTAAAATCGGCATATATTATGGACTTGTTGAAAAATACATTATGCCTGAATATGAGCAGAAGCTGCTGACATAAAAATTCTTATTCCCTAGTGCCTAGACTTTTTAAAGGGCCATTTTCCTTTAAAAAATATTGCATTAAGCTTTTCATAAATATTATATGAATACATGAATAATGCATTGACCATCATTACTGAAGGAAGACTAAAAATAGGCATATTCATTGGAAAAGGCTCCAATATATGCCAAACAATAAATTGTTTTCTCCACAATGTATAATATACATAATGTGGTAGTAGTGTAAGGTAAGGTATCCTCCCTGTAATCCTATAAACTGCTACCCAACCTTCATAGGTTTCACTACCAGGCCTACAAGATGCACCTTCCAATACGGGCAGTCCTCGACTTACGACCACAATTGAGTCCAAAATTTCAGTTGCTGAGTGAGACATTTGTTAAGTGAATTTTGCCCCATTTGATGACCTCTCTTGCCACAGTTGTTAAGTGAAGCACTGCAATTGCACTGCAAGCAAAACACACAAAACATTGTGGACTGTCCCCTGACACCACTGGATGACCTCGCCAGGACCCGCTGCCTTGGAAGAGTGAGGAAAATTCTAAGGGACGACTCACACCCTGGTCGGTACCTCTTTACTCTCCTGCCATCGGGCAGGAGATACAGGAGTATACCAACAGGCTGAAAAACAGCTTCTATCCATGGGCTGTCAGGCTCCTGAACGGGAAATAACTTTATGTATGATTGACTTGCGAGGCTGGTGTGTTGTGCAATTAGCTCACATGGTGTAACGAGATGGTGGGTTTGTTGTCACTGTGAGTTGTGGTGGTGGGGGCACGAAGGGAGGCTCAGCCAATCTCACTGTATACATGTTGTACTTTGATAATAAAGGTTCATTCATTCAATTGTCGAGTTAGCAACATGGCTCTTATGTGAATCTGGATTCCCCCCTGACTTTGCTTGCCAGAAGGTCGCAAAATGGGATCACATGACCTGCAGCCATCCTAAATATGAACCAGTTGTCAAGCATCTGAATTTTGACCATGGGGATGGTGCAACAGTCTTAAGTGTGAACCACTGTCGTCATTTTTTTTCAGTGCCATTGTAACTTCAAACGATCATTAAACAAACTGTTGTAACTTGAGGACTACCTGTACATAAAGTGCCCTTGTAAAAAAAAACCTTTACAGCAAGCTATCAGACTACATTAAATTCTAGTTAAGCTGATCTACTGCTCATGTCTATATACAACAATTTAATCAACTAATGGTCAGCACTAAACTGACGCTAGATAAGAATTAACGGAATTCAAGAGGGTTGGACTTAAATGGCTTGTGGAAACATAACAAACCTAGGCTGATTCCTCTCTTGACTCCACCTCCGGGTTCTGACTGTCCTTCTCCTACATAAGGTGAACTAAATCTGAGTAGCCACAAGGAGAAGATTCAGTCAGGAATCTGTGGTTTAGTAGTAGTAGTAGTAGTAGTAGTAGTAGTAGTAGTAGTAGTAGTAGTGATGATGATGATGATGATGATGATGATGATGATGATGATGATGATGATAAAGTTGGAAGGGACCTTGGAGGTCATCTAGTCCAACCCCCTGCTCAGGCAGGAAACCCTATACCATTTCAGACAAATGGCTGTCCAGTCTCTTCTTAAAAACTTCCAGTGTTGGAGCATCCACAGCTTCTGGAGGCAGGTTGTTCCACTGGTTAATTGTTCTCACTGTCAGGAAGTTAGACTCCTTAGTTTTATGTTGCTTCTCTCCTTGACTAATTTCCATCCATTGCTTCTTGTCCTGCTTTCAGGTGCTTTGGAGAATAGCTTGACTCCCTCTTCTTTGTGGCAGCCCCTCAGATATTGGAAGACTGCTATCATGTCACCCCTTGTCCTACTCTTCATTAAACTAGACATAACCCAATTCCTGCAACTTTTCTTCATATCTTTTAGCCTCCAGTCCCCTAACCATCTTTGTTCCTCTTCTCTGCACTCTTTCTAGAGTCTCAACATCTTTTTTTTACATCGTGGTGACCAAAACTGGATGCAGTATTCCAAGTGTGGCCCAAAGTGTTTCTGTTCACTGACCATATCTTAAAGATAGTACTAGTAGTTCTCACTTAATAATTGCTCTTTTTAGCAACTGTTTGAAGTTACAACAACACTGAAAAGGTTACGACCAGTTTGCTTAAAGTTCTACACTGTACTACACTGGTAGTTGTGTTTTGAAAAAGAGGTTTCATGGGGGGAACTTTTAAAAGTCTGCCACAGAAACAAGTAGCATCAAAGGACAAAAGCAGATAATTTCCATTTAAAAAAGATTCTTGTGCAATTTATATTAAAATCTAGCATGAGAAAAAAAGGCTTCATACTGTGAGCTGCTAAGAGTTGGTTATAAGATGGGCGGCTCTATAAATGTTTTAAATGAATAAAGTACGTTGAGTTGGCAAAGGGGGAAAGTTGTCAATTTTTCTCCATTTCTTTTATAAAATCAACTTTTAAGTGACAGACCGGAACGCTAATCTACTTAAAAAAAATATTAAGGGGAGAAAAATGGAAGAAGCAGAAGAAATCAATAGGGTAGCCTGAAAAAATGTAATGGAAATCGGAAAATCAAAAAAGAACACAAATAGGATATGGAAATAAAAGGAAGTTACCAATAAAATTACATCCATGTAGTCTGGAATTAAAGAGACGGCATCACAAAAGTTAATTTAATTTAATTTTAATTTATTAATATTTCTATACCGCCCATCTCCCGAAGGACTCAGGGCGGTGTACAGGGCAAGAATAAAACACAGAGTTACAAAAATTAAAAGATAATTAAATACATGCCCATAAAAACAGTTGGTACATTAATAAAAACCCCAATAAAATGATAGTAAAAAACCCCACCAATCCCCCCTCAGGCCAGGCCGGCTTGTTCGAACAGGTATGTTTTCAGATCGCGGCGAAAGGAGCGAAGATCGGGTGCCGTCCGGAGCTCAACCGGTAACTGGTTCCATAGCTCTGGGGCGCCCACAGAGAAAGATCTCCCCCTGGGGGCCACCAATCTACATTCTCTGACCGGTGGCACCCTGAGGAGTCCCTCTCTGTGGGAACGCACAGGGCAGAGGGAAGTTGACGCCGGGAAGTTGGAATAAACTGGGGTTTATCCGAAATAAATGAAAAGGGGAAAAAAAGCCATATACAACCTATTTACTGAAAATGGAAAAAGACCAAGATTAGAGGGGGGAAAAGATAATAAATATGTCGGTTTTGATCTGAGCTACCTTCTCAGTATTTCACTGGAAGACTTTTGAATATATCAAGGCTGAGCACAAGATTAGAAAGTCCAAACATTCTGGAAGAAGAAATGGGGGGGGGGGGAAATCTCATCTGGAAGCTTTTGCTTACCCAAATTTAATTAACTACGATAAAGTTGTGACTTATAAAGATATTTTGGATAATGAAGGAAAATTGAAAGACAGACAAGATTTACAAGAACAAGGTATTGATTTAGCATGGTGGCCATATCTGCAAATTCAAACAAGACAAGAAAAAGTTGTGAAAACAACGGGATTTTATAAAGAACAGACAGAATTTGATCAGATGCTGTTAAAAACAGATGAAAAGTTACGGTAATCAAGAAACTCTGTGGATTTCTGTTAAACTTAAAGATGGAGGAAGACCAAGTAAAAGAAACAATGATAATATGGGCAAACAATTTTGGGTATAATATAGAATTAGAAGATTGGCAAAGTTATGGGAAAGAAATATTAAACTAACTAAAGCAGTGCCATAGAACGAAAACTTACATAAAATGTTTTACAGATGGCATATGACACCAGTGAGAATTGTCACTGCACGTTTTTTTTTTTGTTCGTCAGAAAAGTTCATGTCTAACTGTACATTTCCCCTGCCCTCTGCACCTGTTGTGATAACTTATCTGGTAACCATAGTGAATCCCATATGACCAGTTATGTTATGGTTTCAGACTGTTTAGTGCGCATGTCTAGAAAAAGTTCTCACAGTTATTGTTTATTGTCTTTCACTTTTGCTGTTACTGTCTGTTATGTTAGGATGTAGTCAGCTAGCTCTCTTTATAATATATATTTAGTTTTTATATTTTTGTAATTAAAAGGTATTTAGTAAGATTATGCGTCGTGTTTTATTTCCTTCCTTCATGCACATCATGCATCCTCTGAAGCACGGTCCTTCGCCCTCTACTAAGGTAATTTATACCTTGACAAGACTAGCAAAAATGTTTAAAAATACTTCAAACAACTATTGGAAATGCAAACAAAGACCAGGTACTTATTATCACATCTGATGGACATGCCCTAAAGCAGGGGTGTCAAACTGCTGGCCCGCGGGCCGGATGCGTCATCCCAAAACCATCCCCACCCCATTGCCGCCAACAGAGAAAAAGCTCCAATACGTCGCATGACGTCGCCAGTTTGACATCTCTGCCCTAAAGTAAAAAGATTTTGGGTTAAAATACATTTATGGTTGGAGAAGATGACTAAAGAACAAATAGACTTTGAACCAGAATTATTTTTGTTAGGAATAATAGGAGCCAATTAGGAGAAAGATTGCAGATATCTAACACTACATATATTAACCGCAGCAAGAACTGTATTCACTCAGCATTGGAAAAATGAAAACTTACCAGCTGAAGAAGTACTGATTAAGAAAATTCTAAAGTGTGCAGAAATGGATAGATTGACTTTAAAGATTAAAAAGAAAGAAGATTCAGTGTATTTTAGAACATGGGATAATTTCTATCAATGGCTAGAAAAACGAGTCAGAGAGAAAGGAACGTGATATGTAATTTTGAATATATATTAGTAGGAAGAAGACTATTGAGTGATTAAATAACATTGTTTATGATAATTAACTATATCTATTATTGTTAGTTAAATACATGTACCCAGACACTATGCTGTTTGCTAAATATTGAAAATGTTACTTGGAAAAACCCCAACCCTAACCCAAATCCCAATCCTAATCCCAACCCCACTTTATCCCTAACCCTATAAAAACTAATAAAATCTATATATATATAAAAGAAAGTCCAAAACATTCTGGAAGAAGAGATGGGGGGATCTTGGCTGCGTTATTCCCAATACAAGCTCAGGTTTCTGAAGTCACCAGAAATCATGCTTCACTTCAAGGAGATTTGACTTTCAGTTGAGATTATCCTTGCAGCGTGAGCATTACAGAAATCTAAGCAGGGAACTCCTATTGACTTGAAATGAGTTCAGGTCTCCATAAATAAGGGGTCTTCAAACTTGGCCCTTTTATGACTTGTGGACTTCAACTCCCAGAATTCCTCAGCCAGCGTGGCGTTTTCGGTTGCCACAGTGGTGGGAGAGGGGATATGTGCTTTTAAGGTTAGACTAAACAATAAATTGTCCCGTGGGAACCAAGGTCATTGCTGCCTGAGTTTTGGAGGGCTGAGGCTTCCATCAGAAAGCCCACCAAAGTAGTTTATCAGGGAACGTGATTTATGACATGTTACTGGGGTGGGAAATTGAACTTTGTAACATTGCAACCTTTGGGAGGGAACTTCAGTCTTGGTTTCACTTATGATTGTGCCGATACTTTGGAGCAAATAAATATGTTCTTTAAGGAAACCTCTTGCCTTGGAATTCTGTTTTTACTGGTCTCATCTATCAGAGCCATGACGGCAGGATTGATAGTGTAATCCTACGTAGCGGCAGATATTTTTCTTTCCTAGGGCGCAAAGAAAAATATCTGCTGTGAACTCTGTATGGCATCAGCAAGGGCATCCAGCCAGTAAACACTCAGCTCCTTCCAGTCACCCCAACTCTATCCCGAATTAAGGGATTACAGTGTTTCAAAAAGGGAGGGTTTTTTTAAATAAAGGCAGGATAAAAAGGTAAAGGTAAAGGTTCCCCCGCACATGTGTGCTAGTCGTTTCCGACTCTAGGGGCCGGTGCTCATCTCCGTTTCATAGCCGAAGAGCCAGCGCTTGTCCGAGGACATCTCCGTGGTCATGTGGCCGGCATGACTAGACGCCAAAGGCGCACGGAACGCTGTTACCTTCCCACCGTAGTGGTCCCTATTTTTCTACTTGCATTTTTACATGCTTTCGAACTGCTAGGTGGGCAGAAGCTGGGACGAGTAACAGGCGCTCACTCTGCTACGCGGCACTCGGGATTCGACCCGCCAAACTGCCGACCTTCCGATCGACAAGCTCAGCGTCCTAACCCACTGAGCCACCGCGTCCCTAAAGGCAGGATATAATTAAACAAATGCATGCATGCATGCATGCATACATACATACATGCTTTCTTCAAGCCCATATTTCTCTAGCCTATTTAGGAGAATCCCATCAGCAACAGAGATGCCTTGACATGCAAAAACAGCATTTCCATCCTCCATCCACCAAAGCTTCTTACGCTTCTCGAATAAATAAGGTTTTTTGTTTGGCATGATTTCTTGAAAGATCCAAGACCAATCATTCCGTCTAGGCCGGGGGTAGGCAACCTCGGCTCTTTTATGACTCGTGGACTTCAACTCCCAGAATTCCTGAGCCAGCCATGCTGAGGGGAAAGGGAGAGGTTTCCAAGCTGAACCATACTGGCTCAGGAATTCTGGGAGTTAAAGTCCACGAATCATAAAAAGAAGCAAGCTTGCCTACCCCTGATCTAGGCTATGATCAGCAGGTGCTTTGAAAACACACAGTTCTGCTAATTTGTATGTGAGGAAAGTTCATGCATTCATGTGAGAAAAAGAGAACAAAATTGAAAACAGGCTAATCATTTTTTGCCACACACACCCCTTTCTCTCTCTCTTGGCTTAATAAGCTCACGTCTAAATTCATCAACCCTTGAGATATATTGCAGCAAGCTCTCGTCGCCAGGGATAATCTCTGGAGTGTCACGAAGACGGTGAGGTTTGGGTATCACTCCGCTTGATCAGAGCAAAGAAGTCACCACTGTGTTCTAAATCACATCTCCAGTGATCTTTGAAGATGGAGTGTATGTGGCTGATAGAGCAGAGTTGATTCCATTAATCCTACCTACTACAGTGACTGCTTGAAATGGTGGTTCTTATGAACCAATATGGCTGAGAATCACACACACACACATACACTTAAAATGTTCACAGTGATATGAATTGATTTTTTATTGCTTTGTTTTGCTCAGTTTTTAGGCACATGTTGGTTTATTTTCCCATGAGTTAGAAGCCTGGAGAGGAGTCTTTAATCAGGAGTGGAGTGGAGTGGAGTGGAGTGGAGTGGAGTGGAGTGGAGTGGAGTGGAGTGGAGTGGAATGGAATGGAATAGAATAGAATAGAATAGAATAGAATAGAATAGAATAGAATAGAATAGAATAGAATAGAATAGAATAGAATAGAATAGAATAGAATAGAATAGAATAGAATAGAATAGAATAGAATAGAATAGAATAGAATAGAATAGAATTCTTTATTGGCCAAGTGTGATTGGACCCACAAGGAATTTGTCTCCGGTGCATAAACTTTCAGTGTACATACAAGCAACAAAGTAATACAATCATAATAGGAGAAGATAGTAGAAAAGATGAGAAGGATAATAGTTATACAGTCATGAGACATGGTTAAATATTATTACAATAGACATAAGACAGTGCTGTGGGAATTAGGTGTTCAGCAGAGTGATGGCATGGAGGGAAAAACTACATTTATATCTAGTTGTTTTAGCATGCAATACCCTATGACGGCATCCTTAGAGGAGGAGTTGAAAAGGTTTATGTCCAGGATGTGAGGAGCCTGTAGATATTTTCTCAACCCTCTTTCTGGGTCGTGCAGTATACAAGTCCCCAATGGAAGGTAGGCTGGTTGCAATAGTTTTTTCTGCATTCCTAACTATCCGTTCAAGTCTGTGTCTGTCCTGTTTAGTTGCTTTGCCACACCAGACAGTACAATAACAACAACAACAACAACAATAGTAATAGTAATAATAATATAAAGTTGGAAGGGACCTAGAAGTCCAACCCCCTGCTCAGGCAGGAAACCTTTTTTTCTCATAGAACGTTCAGAACAGAGTTCCGGCACCTTTTTTGGATGGAACCTTGTAGGATAGGCAAGGCGGGTTGTATGACACGTGTGAGTTCCGGCACCTTTTTCTTTTACAAAAAAAGCACTGATTATAACATTTCAGACAAATGGCTGTCCACCCTCTTCTTAAAAACCTCCAGTGTTGGAGCACCCACAACTTCTAGAGGCAATCTAGAATCCTTCCACTGATTAATTGTTCTAACTGTCAGGAAGTTTCTCCTTAGCTCTAGGTTGCTTCTCTCCTTGATTCGTTTCCAACCGTTGCTTCTTGTCCTGCCTTCAGGTGCTTTGGAGAATAGCTTGACACCCTCTTCTTTGGGGCAGCCCCTGAGATATTGGAAGACGGCTATCGTGTCCCCCCTCATCCTTCTCTTCATTAAATGAGACATCCCCAATTCCAGCAACCGTTCCTTGTAAGTTTTGTACTTATAGAAGTAGAAATGACAGACTCAATAATTCCTCCATAGAACTGTATCAGCAGCTCCTGGGACAATCTGCATTTTTTGAGTTTTGAAATTTGCAATTGTCTTGCAAATTCTAGAGGAATCAAAGTTGGATTTCTCTTCCTAATGAGGACTTGGGGACAAAAGCCAAATAATAATATGAGATCAAATGCTCTCTTCTCCCAACCTCAATGAAGTCCTGTTCGCTCTTCAGCTGCCTAAACAGTATATGCCTTAGATCACCTTTGTTTATGCTCAGAACTCAAGCTGCTTTAGTAAATGGAGTTGTGATAAATGTCACATCAATAAGATTATTAAAATGATCAAACTGAAAAGACAACCCCAGAAGTGAAGCAGAGCGTAGAGCTTATTATTTTTATATTGTAAAAACAACATCCCCCAAACGACCATCATCAAGCCATTGTCTATAGCCACCTAAGGGGGCATAAAACTTGTAATGAGGGGGAGGGGGGGAATGACAGATTGCTAATATCTTGGAACCCAAAGAGAAAGAGAAAGAGAGTTGTGAAGGCAGGGACAGAGCTGATGATTAAAAGGATAGAGGTGTCAAAAGCAAGCAATGATGAAAGGTGCAGAATAATAAGACACTGTCCTTCTGCAACCCCTATCTCTCTCAGTACCCTAATGCCCAAACAGCAAAGCATTAAACAAGAAATGTGCCGAATTCTGTCTCTTATGAACAGCTTGAAAAACAGGACCACGTAGCAAACATGTTGGTTTCAACACCAATATTAATGGTTACCTTTTCCATCTTCAAGGTAAACGCAATGCAAAGGAAGAAACCCGTCCGTACGGAGGATTTGATCATGGTTCTACCTTAATTTAATATTTCATCTCATATTGTCTCATCCACATCTTTTATATATCCATACTGTCAAGAGCGCTACAAGCTACAAATCTTAGAGCAGATAGGCTAATACGAAAAATCCATTCCAAATACCCTAACTCAGAGGTCCCCAACCTTTTGGGCACCAGGGACCGGTTTAATGGAGGGAGGTTTTTCCGCAGACTGGAGGGGACGTGGTTTTGTGTGCTACCTGCATCCCGCAGATGGGGTTTCGCTTGTTTGTGGCATGCCCCGGCCTGGTACTGGTCCATGGACCGGTGGTTGGGGACCCCTGCCCTAACTGAACTCAATGAAGGAAGGGACTTTGTCTATGAGATAATGGTCAGTTCATGTACGTTATTTTATTATTTTTTCCAGATCCTTTCTTCTCTCGAGGGGGCAGCATGTCAAGAGGGAAAACGTAGCAGCTATGTGCCTTCTTCTTTTCATCTTGTCATTAGAGTAAAGGGAGTGGGAGAGATGAGTTTCAAATCCATTAGTGTTAGAGAAATGAAACCTCCCCAGTTCTGCAGACAAGATGTATAGAAACTTTTCAAGGATAATCTTCACACCTCTTCAAGGTGTGAAGAAGATAGC
The DNA here is from genome assembly GCF_964194415.1 of Vipera berus. Classification (NCBI taxonomy): domain Eukaryota; kingdom Metazoa; phylum Chordata; class Lepidosauria; order Squamata; family Viperidae; genus Vipera; species Vipera berus. The sequence continues at coordinate 8,954,426 of NC_138206.1, forward strand.
TGACAGTTCTCATAACAGCGAGAATTTGTTTACATGAGCTACGTGGACATCTGGGAAAATTGGCTGGGAATGCCATTATTATATGCTTTGGTTAAATGTCTTGGGATTTTAGTTTCCCCTTGCCTATCCTATGCCATGCCATGTATTCAGAAAACCAGGAAGATTTTCAGAAATGAAAGAAATCCTGGACTTTGTGTGGTTACCCGAGCTGGAAGTTGACATATATATTTGCTGATGCTTTACTTAAACTCACATTTGTGTTTGGATGCATAATGCATTTTGTTAGGGTCCTATATCAGTGATTGCATGACCTCTGTAGAGGCCCTACACGAAATTATAAAAATTAAAAATAAAATTGTGTACAGGCACTCTATATATAAAAGGGACGCGGTGGCTCAGTGGGTTAGGACGCTGAGCTTGTCGATCGGAAGGTTGGCAGTTTGGCAGGTCGAATCCCGAGTGCCGCATAACAGAGTGAGCGCCTGCTACTCGTCCCAGCTTCTGCCAACCTAGCAGTTCGAAAGCATGTAAAAATGCAGGTAGAAAAATAGGGACCACTACGGTGGGAAGGTAACAGTGTTCCGTGCGCCTTTGGCGTCTAGTCATGCCGGCCACATGACCACGGAGATGTCCTCGGACAAGCGCTGGCTCTTCGGCTTTGAAACGGAGATGAGCACCGGCCCCTAGAGTCGGAAACGACTAGCATGCATGTGCGGGGGAACCTTTACCTTTACCTTTACCTTTACTCTACATATGACCCCAACTGAGACCAAATGGGACGCTGCAACTGTTGTAAATGCACGCCAAAAATTTTGATCCCCTGACCATGGATGGAGATGCTGCGAAGGTCTAAACCAGGGGTCTTCAAACTCGGCCCTTTTATGACTCGTGGACGTCAACTCCCAGAATTCCTCAGCCAGCGTGCCTGCGTGCCTCATAAAAGGGCCGAGTTTGAAGACCCCTGGTCTCAACGATGAGGACCGGTGGTAAGTCACTTTTTGCAATGCTGTTGTAATCTTGAATGGTCGCCAAACGCATGGTTGTAAGTTGGGGATTACTTGTCAAGGCATGTGTGGAAACCACCTTGGGAGACAGGAAAACGCCTTCAAAGAAAAACGTCCAGTTGCCTTTTGAAAAAGCACCTTTGGGACAACCATGACCTTGATAGGAATAAGTGAATGGCCTTCGAAAGACAACTGGACTAAAATTTGCACACAGCAACTTTTAAACTTTGCATGTATCCATTTACTGCTATGATTCCAAAATTTAATCAACCATAAAATCAATTTTTCATAATGCATTGAAGAAGAAAGGCATTAGAAGGAGAAATAGAAGTTGCATTATCCCTAAGAATTTGGAAACACGTCACACACAGAAAATGCATGCCATATTTTTGTGGTGGGAATATCCCTCCCTCCCTTCCTTCCATATTTTCTTACTTACGTATCTCCTTTCCTTTCTCATTTTTATTCAACTCCTTTTTCATTTATTTCATTGTATTTATACAGCTGCCAATCTCACATACAGCATGTGACTGTGGGGAGCTTACAATAAAATAGATAAAAAATAAAATGCCTAGTATAAAAAAAATTTAAAAGTGTGTTTTGCAAAAACATCAGCAGTTGCTTACATTTGCAAAAATGATTTAAACAACAACAACAACAAATTGCTTTCTTGATCTTAAAAATTCAGACCCTTGTTTTGGGATCCTGCTATGTCTCCTTTGACTGAAATGCTGGTTTAATATGATTCCGCAAAACAAAATATGCTTTTTCCCCCCCCCCATACATTTTCTTGAAGAAAAAGCCAGCCCTGAGAGGAATATAGGCTCTTAAGCCTGACAGCATCTAAAGATGAAAACAAATCCCATCAGGAAATTTAAAATCATTTCATTAGTTAAAATTAAAGAGAAAGATTTAAAACGCAATCAAGAGAGGCAGAAGCAAAATTAGCAGATATTCATCACCCTGCTAAATTATTGAAATGTGGCAAGATGGTAAGCAAACACTATCGACCGCTATAATAACAGAAACAGAATAGAGATGTAAGGTCTCTTTCATACTAATTAAATATTTTCATAAGGAACTAACACAAACACGCACCTATCTTTCCCGAAAGCTCCTTAAAGCAGTGCTGCATTGTCTACCAACAGCTACTGAAATCTTTTGATTAATTGGGACTCCTATCAACATAAAACCCAAACTGCAGTATAATCAGCAGCACTAAGTAAGTGGAACAACCTGCCTCCAGAAGTTGTGAATGCTCCAACAGTGAGCAGGGGGCTAGACTAGAAGACCTCTAAGGTCCCTTCCAAATTATTATTATTATTATTATTATTATTATTATTATTATTATTATTATTATTATCATTATCATTATCATTATCATTATCATTATCATTATCATTATCATTATCATTATCATTATCATTATTATTATTATTATTTAGATCAGGGGTGTTAAACTGCCGGCCCACAGGCCGGATGCGTCACAACAGAACCGCGCCCACCCCATTGCCGGCAATGGGGAAAAAGCTCCGATACGTCGCACGACGTCACGTGACGTCGCGAGTTTGACACCCCTGATTTAGATGAACAGGGAAATCTGAAGGACACATGTGTTATAAATTTATTCCTAAATATAGGTAGTCCTTAACTTACAATAGTTTGTTTAGTGACCGTTCAAAGTTACAACGGCACTGGAGAAATTGACTGATGTCCGATTTTTCACACTCACGACCGTTGCAGAATTCCCATGGTCATGTGATCAATATTCAAGTCGTTTGACAACTGACTCATATTTATGACAGTTGCAGCATCCTGGCATCATGTGATCAACTTTTGTGACCTCCTGACAAGCAAAGTCAGTGGGGAAGCCAGATTTACTTAACCACTGTGTTGCTAACTTACCAATTGCAGTGATTCACTTGACAAGTGTGACTAGAAAGGTCACAAAAGGTCACAAAATAATTTTTGGCTCAATTGTGGTTGCAAATTGAGGCCAATCTGTATTTGGAAACCGCTCCTGGACTTTCTGCGTGAAAGAGAAAAATAATTGAAACCTCTTGACAATGAAGCAGGTTGTTGCTATAGAAATAGCCCTGGGTTATTATTTGGCATAACTAAAAAGTTGATATTGTAACACTATTATGTACATTACTGCACTGCAAAAAAAGTCATAAACCACTGCTTTTGGTTTTTTTTATTTCTTTTACCCTGTCCCTTCACTTCATCCCCTCTATTCCCTTTCCTTTCCGGTTTTTCCATTGTTTTTTTATTTTTAATTGTATTTTATATTAAAAGAAATAACCTTGAATAATATATAAGAGAAATATATAACAGAGTTGGAAGGGACCTTGGAGGTCATCTAGTCCAACCCCCTGCTCAGGGAGGAAACCCTACACCAGTGATGACGAACCTTTTAGAGACCGAGTGCCCAAACTGCAACCCAAAACCCACTTATGTATCGACGGGTGCTGGGTGGGCATTACCCATTGGGTGGGTGTGGCCCATTGAGTGGGCGTGGCTGCGGTGGTAACGGCAGACTGGGTGGGACTAAAAAGTTCAATCAATCAATTCCAACTTTGCGAGATCTTTTTTTCCCCCGCAAGAAGTTGAAATTGATTGATTGAAACTTTTTTTTTTCTGGCACACAGCGGAAGCCTAAAGCGAAAAGGTTTTATAAAACCCAGCTGAAGGCCCAGGACTGGGGCGACGGCGCACGTGCCCACAGAGAGGGCTCCGCGTGCCACCTGTGGTGCCCGTGCCGTAAGTTCGCCATCACCGCCCAGTACCACGGGTTGGCAACCCGCGGCTCTGGAGCCGCCTGCGGCGCTTTCATCCTTCCACTGCAGCTCCCAGTCCTCTTCCGCCATTTGCCAAGAGAGGGAGACAGAGAGAGGCACTTGCACTTCACTTTTCTCTCTCTCTCCCTCTCTTTCTCTCTCTCTTTCTTCAACCCTTCAACCATGATCCCCCCCCCTCCCCAGCTAGATATCTCCTCCTGCCCTGGTCTCTTCCCTCCCTGACAGAGCTGACAAAGCGAGAAAGAGCCTGTGGCCTAGAGCAGGGGTAGGCAACCTTGGCTCTTTTATGACTCGTGGACTTCAACTCCCAGAATTCCTGAGCCAGCATGGGGAAAACTTTGCCCCCCTCATTACCTGTGGACTTCAACTCCCAGAATTCCTGAGCCAGCATGGCTGGCTCAGGAATTCTGGGAGTTTAAGCCCACGAGTCATAAAAGAGCCAAGGTTGCCTACCCCTGGCCTACAGGTTCGAATCTCCGAAGGCTGTGGCTGGCTGATGAGAGCTAAAAAGCTCGAAATAGCTGTACCAGCCTCCCTTTAACCCTTGGCTGGCAATCCAAATTTAAAGTGCAACTCACAGAGAAGAGCAACAGAGATGTTTGATTTAACGACCACAGTTTTGACTAGAACTTTGCTAAGTGCAAACACTTTTTTTTTTGCTGCCACGGTTATTAAGCATGATGCCGGCCACATGACCACGGAGATGTCCTCGGACAAACGCTGGCTCTTCGGCTTTGAAATGGAGATGAACACCGGCCCCTACAATAGAGCTGGAAGGGACCTTGGAGGTCTTCTAGTCCAGCCCCCTACTCAAGCAGGAGACCCTACACCATTTCAGACACGCAGCTGTCCAGTCTTTTCTTTAAAACTTCCAGTGATGAAGCACCTACAACTTCTGAAGGCAAAGCTGTTCCACTGGTTAATTGTCTCCACTGTTAGAAAGTTTCTCCTTAATTCCAGCTTGCTTCTCCCCTTAATTAGTTTCCATCCATTGTTTCTTCTCTTGCCTTCTGGTGCTTTGGAAAATAAGTTGACCCCCCCCTCTTCTTTGTGGCAGCTCGTCAAATTCTGAAACACTGCTATCATGTCACCCCTAGTCCTTCTTTTCTCTAGATTAGCCACACCCAAATCCTGCAACCGTTCTTCATATGTTTGGATGCATATAATAGATGCATCATAATTTTGTGAACCCTTTCCTCTTAAATAAACCTCCAGTAGTCTAGCAGCATTGTTTCTTAATCTTAGCAACTTTATGATGGGTGGACTTCAACTCCCAGAGCTGGCTGGGGAATTCTGGGAATTGAAGTCCACCCATCATAAAGTTGCTAAGATTGAGAAACACTGGATCCTAGCCCAAAACTGTTATAAATCATGCCCTTTGCCCGTAGTATCTGATGCCTACATCTGATAGTACAAACTGTCAAAGCTCTCCGTTAAAGATATACCGACAAAGTTCCAGGACTAAAACAATATCGGCATTTTTATCCGCCAGATGTTATTTAGAGTCTGCGATTCTTTCTGACGTCTGATTTGTTTATTAAAAGGTCGAACCTAAGGGAGGAAGGGTAGGAACAGATCACCAGGTCGGTGAGAGAAATTTTAACAGCTTCTCTTTTATCAGAAAAATGCAGCAGTCATCCAACAAAGCAATTCGTTTCATTAAGAAGCAATCCATTTGGGGGGGGGGGGAACAAGGCTAAAAAGAAAACTTATTCTCAAAACTGTGTGACTTGTATGGTAGATATTCACTGTGATGGTAGGAAGAATTACAAAATGGCTGCCAGCTGCATCCAGCTGGGAGGATTTCTGGGGCTAGTTGGTTACTACTGGGACAAAATATTGATGTAGCAATGTGAATTAGAAACTATATTGATCAACAACTTCCAATTATTTATTTACTTACTATTCTTGACATGCCGTGTTAATCCAAACGAGGTTCTTGGTGGCTTACAATATACAGGTAGCCCTTGACTTACACAGTCACAGTTGTAACAAGCATTTCGCTTGCTAAGCGGGACAGTGGTCAAGTGAGTTTTGCCCCATTTTATGACCTTTGCTTATCAAATCTACCAAGGAAAAGATGTGGGCGTGGAATGTTGCAAGTCATGCCATCCCCTTTTGCGACCTGACAGGCAAAGTCAATGCAGGAAGCCAGATTCACTTGACTTATGTCCTTTTTTTCACACTTATGACCATTGTAGCATCCCCATGGTCATTTGATCAAAATTCAGACCCTTGGCAACTGACCTCACATTTATGATTGTTGCAGTGTCCCGGGGTCATGTGATCACCTTTTGTAACTGTGGGAAGTCAGCCCCCCCCCAGAGAAGGAAATATTAAAAAGGGCTGGGAAAATATATTTCCTCAAAGGATCTTAAAGAGGCAGAAAAGCATGCCCAGTTTTTCTTAATAGCCCCAAGTCTCCCTCCCCCAAGGAGAAACCAACTCTCTAGAAATGCAGATGTAAATAATCCAGGAAGGTTGAAGCTAGAAGATTAAGAAGACAAAGACACCTAAAATCTACAGACCCCACCCAAACTCTAAGACAGGACAAAATAGGATTAACACAGAGATGCCAAAGGGCACACCCAGACTCAGGTCAGAATACGTGATACAGGAAATACAAAGCCTCAAACAGGAACAGGAAACAACTCCAAAAAAAAGGCTCCAGAGGGTATAAAAACCCACTCCCTACATGTGCTCTCTCTCTCTTTTCTTCCAGAGCCATCTTCCTGTCTGGCTCTCCTCTTCAATAAACTGCAACCTTCTTTCTAAAGCAGTCGCCATGTTGTTTATTCCCGGCTTGGATTGAACCATGATGAAGACTTTTCCTTCAACACAACCTTCTGACGAACAAAGTACCGCATTACTAATTTGAAAAACTGCAGAGATTCACTTAACAATTGTGGCAAGCAAGGTTGTAAAATGGGGCCAAACTCACTTATAACGACTATCTCGTGTAGGTCAATTGAGATTGTAAGTCGAGGACTAGCTGTATGTCTTTAGTCTGAGGACATTTATTCACAACAATAATGAATGCACTCTTTTACTGGTGCAATAACCTAGCTTAAATGAGACAATTACCTGTCTCATCTCTTCCCTTCCTAAATTCCTGGTAGCCTCTGTCCACATCACTGCCTGGATGGGCATGATTCATGGTCATTATTTTTCTGGTCTTCCGATTCAGGGCTTTTAATGCTGCCTGAGTCCAGTCCACTATTCCAGCTGTGTATCTAATAACTGGAATTGCCCAGGTGTTAATTGCCTTGGCGATTATTTCCTCCACTGAGTTTAGATCATTAGCTCTCCGATCTTCACCCTGACAATATATTCGTATCTAACCTTCTGCTTGATGTCGTCAGCTTGAAGGATGCCCAGGTATTTGCGGTGATCATCTTCATCCATATGGTTATTATTACTCTTATACCAGATTATTTCCAAACCCTGGGAAAGAGAGCTCAGCTGGAAACTTCTACAATTATCTGAAGAATAATGGTTTGTTCCTTCCACTTGTAGCTTGATGTTGTTCTCGTGCAACAGACTCATTTTAAATTAAGCTCATTATAGGTAGGAGCCATTCACAGAGAGGCCCCTACCGAGGTAGGTGGTGCGTTCTGCTCCAAGCATTGCTAATTAATCCATCATTATCCAGGCTCTGAAACATGCAGTTCTATTTGTCTAAATGATGGCTACTTCGCTCATTGGGGCACCAGATTAAATCTCTCTTTAATGACCATCAGTTAGTTAATACCAGTGTGACTATAAACGCTGCTGATATACTGGCAAAATGTATCAGAATTCTCTGCTTCTATTTCCCTAAAATAGCTGAAATCATATTTCTCTCCTTATTAACCATCTATTGCACTGAGATTGAGATGGCAGAGAGGTAGAAGTCTCAATTAAGCTAGGTTATTGCACCGGTAAAAAAAAGTGCATTCATTAGCGTTGTGAATAAATGTCCTCTGACTAAAGACATATAGGTAGTCCTCGACGTACGACCACAACTGAGGTGAGATAGTTGTTAAGTCAATTTAGCCCCATTTTACGACCTTTCACACCACAATTGTTAAGTGAGCCTCTTAATTGTTAAACTAGTAATATGGCTTCCCCATAGACTTTGTTTGTGAGAAGGTCGCAGAAGGTCGCAAAACTGATCACACGGCCCCGGGAGACTGCAACTGTCATAAATATGAGTCAGTTGCCAAGTGCCCGAATTTTGATCACAGGACCGTGGGGATGCTACAATGGTCAGAAGTGTGAAAAAAGGGTCACCAGTCACTTTTTTTAGTGCCGTTGTAACTTCGAACGACTTTTGTAAATTGAGAACTACCTGTAACCGAGATTTTCTTCTTAACATTGCGCTGACCCTAATGAGCATCATGCGCAGTAGTGCCAGAAACCATCTATCATGGTTTATTCATACAGCTTATTTATATACTAGATGTTTTCACTGCCCTTTGGTGAACAGCAGGGTACTTTGTAAGAAACACGAAAGGAATAAAATATATCATCCGGAGATGCACTGCAAAGTTAATATAGCAATCTGTATGAAAATTGCTGAGAGGAAAAAAAAACACAGCTCCATAATGTAGGCCTTTGCAAGCATTCTTAGCGTTCCTGACTACAAAATTAAGATGCTCTGTATAACTGATTCATATTTATGACGGTTGCAGTGTCCTGGGGTCATGTCATCACCTTTTGTGACCGCCTGACAAGCAAAGTCAAGGGGGAGGCCAGATTCCCTTAACAACCATGTGGCTAACTTAACAACTGCAGTGACTCACTTATCAACTGTGGTGAGAAAGGTCGTAAAATGAGACAAACTTCCCTTGACAAATCTCTCGCTTGGCCACAAAGGTTTTGGGCTCAGTTGTGGTCATAAGCCGAGGACTACCTGTATTTTGGTGTGATATGCTTAAATGGGTATTGAAGGCTGTTAGTGTGCGCGGCTGGCTGAGGGATTCTGGGAGTTGAAGTCCACAAGTCTTAAAGTTGCCACGTTTGGAGACCCCTGCTCTAAATAATGAATATTTCCAGTTGACTGGGTCGTGGGCTATAATGACTGTTGGTACCACGCATGGGTGACTCTGTTAATCAGAAGAGTAGGTAGTCCTCATTTAATGGCCAGTCACTTAGCGATTGTTTGAAGTTACAACAAATCCAAAAACAAGATAGTTATGATTCAGATTTGAAGTTCCAACATTCCCCCCCCACACACACACACACACACGTACACATAGTCTTGTGTTCACATTTTGGACATTCAGCAACTGGCCTGTATGTATGGCAGTCTGCAATGTCTTACAGTCACACGACAGTGATTTATGATGTTTTTTTGCTGGAAACTGGCATTTACTTCTGGTTTCCAGCAAAAAAAAAATCTATTGCAGACAATGGATTTGCTTAATGACTGTTTAACAACCATCACGTATGCTGCGCAGCTGCCACTTTTGCTTAAAAATATCACTTCGAAAAATGTCAGAAAATCTCATCATATTATTGCAGGTTCGCATCCCACCAGGCTCAAGGTTGACTCAGCCTTCCATCCTTCCGAGGTAGGTAAAATGAGGACCCAGATTGTTGGGGGCAATAAGCTGACTTTGTAATAATGCCGCTTGGGGGGTGTATGAAAGCCCTAATAAGCAGGCATATACATAGAATGAAGGCTATTGCTAAGCTTGTAAGCCGCCCTGAGTCTTCGGAGAAGGGCGGGATATAAATGGAATTAAAATAAATAAAATAAATAAATATGTGATGATCTGCTTAAAGCTTCACATGACTTACGATTCTAATTCTGGAGTTTTTTACAGTCATAAGTCGAGGACTACCTGTATGTAAATTATATAGATCAAGTTTTAGTTTGTTATTCAGCAGTACAGCAGAGCATTATGGAAGACTATTTCATTGCTTCATTATTGAGTTTTACAGCATGAACAGTATCATCCAGCTGGGACCTTGTTAGAAAATGGAAAGGAGACCACTAGGAAATGGTATGGATAGAGCAAGCAGTAAAAAAAATTCTCAAAATAAAGCAATGGCAAAATATTTTCATATTATCGCCAAGAAAATTATATGGATATTTCTGTTAAGTCCCTAGAAACTGAGTTCTAATCAATACTTTTAAATTTTAATGTTACTATTCTTTTTTAAATTTCAAGATCTTCATCAGTCTCAATTGTGTTTTACAACTGTGTTTTTATTTTCTTTGTTGGTTTTATCTTAAATATTTTTCTATTTTTTCCATTTTTTAATTTACTACAATTACTTTTAATAATTTATTTGTACACTATCTAGGAAAAGCAATTACTGAAAGGCATAAATCAAGGGCATCCTTCAGAATATATACTTATGAGAAAATATATTTGCCACTCAACTTCTTAACAGCAAGGCACAGCAAAAAATAATTAGCATGTATTCCAAAAATTAAAATAGTAGGCAGCTAAAATAATAGTGGTATTAAAAAGCATGGAAAAAAATATCCATTAAGCACCCTTCTAAATGTTAGTAAGGAAAAAGGTTGCTTCAACTCCAGTAGGACTTTTTCCCCATAATATGTAGTTATTGTTATTTGTTTTCTGAGGCTCCTGTGCCACTAAATTCTCATAGGCTCTTAGCCAAGTAAGAATGCCTAAATATAGAGTTAACAATATTCCACATATAACTAACAAAGCAATGTAGTCTTAAAGAATGACATCAGCATGGCCCCTTCAGTAGGTCAATAAAATGGAGCAGTGTCAAAGAGTTGGAAGTAAGATCTTACATTAAAAAGGGGCCACCACTGAGAAGGCTCACTCCTTGGTGAATAGAATAAAATAGAATAGAATAGAATTCTATAGTTTTATAGTTCAATAGAATAGAATAGAATAGAATAGAATAGAATAGAATAGAATAGAATAGAATAGAATAGAATAGAATAGAATAGAATAGAATAGAATAGAATAGAATAGAATAGAATAGAATAGAATCATTATTGTCATTTTAAATGTACACTAATCAGCATACATTAAAAATGAAATTTCGTTGCATTCAGCTCTCAGAAAAATATCATTATGTATATACCCACAAACACACACATATGACACAGAGAAACATCACAGTCTAGTTCGAATGTATACATAAATATGAATCGGAGGCAGATCAATTCGGATATTCCATCTCTTTCTATGGGGGGTGAACTATTACCCCCCATAGATAAGGCTCGCAACTTGGGAGTCCTCCTAGATTCACGGCTCACCTTGGAAGATCACATAGTGGCTGTGACTAGGGGGGCTTTCGCCCAGGTTCGCCTGGTGCGCCAGTTGCGGCCCTATCTAGGCCGGGATGATTTATGCACGGTCACTCACGCGCTCGTGACCTCTCGTCTAGACTACTGCAACGCTCTCTACATGGGGCTGCCCTTGAGGACCACCCGGAGGCTCCAACTGGTACAGAATGCAGCCGCGAGAGTTGTGTTGGGAGTCTCCCGATACTCCCATGTTACACCTCTGCTCCGTGAGCTGCATTGGTTACCAGTTGTCTTCCGGGTGAGATTCAAGGTACTAATAATGGTGTTTAAAGCCCTACATGGCAGGGGTCCGGAGTACCTTAGGGAACACCTGCTGCCGGCATCAACTTCCCTTCGCCCTGTGCGTTCCCACAGAGAGGGCCTCCTCAGGGTGCCACCGATCAGAGAATGTCGATTGGTTGCCCCCAGGGGGAGGTCCTTCTCTGTGGGCGCTCCGGAGCTATGGAATCAGCTTCCGGTTGAGCTCCGGATGGCGCCCGATCTTCGCTCCTTTCGCCGTGATCTCAAAACATACTTGTTCGAACAAGCCGGCCTGGCCTGATGGGGGATTGGTGGGGTATTTTATTGGGGTTTTAATATGTATTGATTGTTTTTAGTGGGCATGTATTTAATCATTTTTTAACTTTTGTAATTCTGTATTTTTATTCTTGCCCTGTTCACCGCCCTGAGTCCTTCGGGAGAAGGGTGGTATAGAAATATTATTAAATTAAAATTAAATTAAATATACATGGCAAAAAAAGAGAAAAGAATCCAGTGAATTTACAAAACGGATGCATAAGGAACAAAGTTGTTACAGAGTCTAGTTGGCTTGCTCTAAATACTTCAAAACCTCCTCCCAGAGGGGAGCAACAGAAACAGATCATGAAGTGGGTGTGTGGGGTCTCTAACAATGCTTCGAGCTCTAAGGGCTTGTAAGCCATATCTTGAATCACGGGAAATGAGCTTCGTATAATCTTCTCAACTATCCTTACCACTCTCTGTATGGACCGTCTATCTGAGGCTCTGCTACCACCAAACCAAACAGTGATGTAGTTTGTTAAGACGCTCTCCATCGTGTCTCTATAAAAAGTGGCCAGGGCAGAAGGAGAAAGAGGTGCTCTCCTCATCTGATGCTGCTTTTCATGCTTCACTAAAGATGATGTATGAAGAGACTAAGTCAGATTGTTAGTTATCTGCACCCCCAGGTACTTAATACTGTTGACCACTTCCACAGCTGCAGCCTTGATACAAAGTGGAGTAGGACTATGCCAGCTCTGATGGCATTCATCAACAACCTTCCTCTTCTGGATCTGTCTGGAGACACAGATTCAACCCAGAAAATGTGGTTTCATGAATATTCAAACATCAAACCACGAAGGACTTTCAAGATGACAACCAGCAGGGCTTTTTTTGTCATAGAACGCTCAGAACGGAGTTCCGGCACCTTTTTTGGATGGAACCTTGTAGGGTAGGCAAGGCGGGTTGTATGACATGTATGAGTTCCGGCACCTTTTTCTTTTACAAAAAAAGCACTGACAACCAGAATCTTGAATTGCACCTTTCGTAAAAAGCTGAGCTGACTGATGATATTATAATGGAGAGGAATGTGAGAATGGCTGTGGGGAACATGGGAAGAAGCCATGCTGCCTAGCGAAAGATCAGATAAACGGAGGAGGAGCCCACAATGGAGTCACGGACAGAGAAGCAAAGATAACAAGGGCCTGCCCTAACTTAGGCGGTGAAGAGAAATGGTGGGAGATCTCTACTTTCAAAGTCCTACAAAAGATTCTGCAAATGTAGCTTTACGATAAAGTAGAATTAGCTCATCTGCTCCCGTTTCCTGTCGGGCCCTACAGGTACTCCTCAACTTATGACCACTACTGAGCCCAACGTTTCTGTTGCTAAGTGAGACAATTAAGTGAGTTTTGCCCCATTGTACAACTTTTCTTGCCAGCTGTTAAGTCAATCACTACAACTGTTAATTCAGTAATATGGTTAAGCGAATCCGGCTTCTCCATTGAGTTTGCTTCTCAGAAAATCCCAAAAGGTGATCACAGGATCTTGGGACACTGCAACGATCATAAATGTGAACCAGTTGCCAGGTGTCCGACTTTTGGTCACAGGACCATGGGGAATGCTAGAACGGTCGTGTGAAAACCGGTCGTCGGTCCCTTTTTTCAGAGCTGTTGTCATTTCAAATGGTCACTAAATGAGCTGTTATAAGTCGAGAACTACCTGTAGATAGAATGCACCTATCCAGGTTCTGGTTATCACATAACCCTTAAGAAGAAGGCATCGCTGTTGTTTCTGCCTCCGATTCATATTTATGACGGTCGCAGTGTCCCAGGGTCATACAATCTCTTTTTGGGGAATCCCCTTCTGACAAACAAAGTCAATGGGGGAAGCCAGATTCACTTAACAACCGTGTTACTAACTTCACAACCACAGGGATTCACTTAACAACTGTGGCAAGAAAGGCCACAAAACAGGGCAAAACTCACTTAACTGTCTCGCTCAGCAACAGAAATTTTGGGATCATAAATCGAGAACTACCTGATGGGGAAAAAAATATACATTCTGTCTACGCTGTTAAAGAGCCAGCAAATCTAGCCGGTAGAATTTGGCAATCCTCAATAAGAACAATAAAGAGATTATTTACCAAGGGGGTTGAAGAATCCCTCCTTTTCGTAAAACTCGTAGCAAACGCCAGCCAATGTGACAAAATGAGAGGCTATTTTCATAGAGGGACTTTTGTTCAGGCCATTTTTGGGAACTTGCATGGAACACATGCTTTAGATCCCCACACAGCTGCAGATCTGATTCACCCAGTTTACACACAACCTCGCACAGCTGTTTGCATTGAGCAGCTGTCATTTCTACACAATTGCAACCATGCATTAGGATAGATATTTACCACCTGCTATAACCACTGTCTAAGCAAGACATCTTAAAAAATATTATTGGAAGCCAAATGTTCACAGTTTCTAGTTTTGCCCAATCCAGCCAGCGCTGACCTTTGGGGATGCAATTGTGCCCTTATTTCTACTCAGTCTAAATAGCCTGCTTCCATCTTTGAAAGGAATATTTTTAAAAGAAATTTCAAAGGAAATAGGAAGCATGGGATTTTATTTTATTTTTTAAAAATAGAAATAGAAATAGTTAACTCCTCCTGCTCCCAACTCATATGGCTAAAGAAAGAGAGCTTCTTTCCAAAGCTGTTCTTAACCTTCGGTCAAGCCACTTCGAAAAAGAGTCCTTTCGGAATGAGATGGTCAGCAAATTAATTTAATAGATAAATAAAATAAGAGGGTCAATTACTGGCATGGAGAAAAGAGTTCAATCTCCTTTTATACTTTACATCTGGATTAAGGAACCTCCCAGCTAATATTAATGCACACACACCAGTCCCCACTTAATGACCAGTTGCTTAGTGAAACTTCAAAATTACGGCGGATTCCCCCCAAAGATACTGATGATCTGATTTTGAAGTTATGATGGCTGCACACACACAGTCACATGGATTGCATTTTTGGCTGCTTGACAACCAGCCTGCATTTATAGCCATTTCAAGAGTCGTGTGGTCATGTGATCGCAATTTTTGCCATTTTTTTATGGTTTTCCATTATTTACTTCTGGTTTCTGGTGAAAAAATACCCACTGGGAATAATGGATTTGTGTAATGGCCACTGAATTTGCTTAGAAACTGTGGTGTTTGTTTAAGAACCGTGGCATTCACTTAGCAACCATTGCAAAAAAAAAAGGTTGTAAAATTGGGCATGGTCACATGGTGATTCACTTAATGACATGACCTTAATTCTGAACTCAAGTAATGGTCATAAGTCAAGGACTACCTGTATATATACACATTCAAATACATAAATGTATATGTGAAAACAGTTGGAAAGAGGACTTAACTTCTACCAGAATCCAGAATTAAATTATCTTATACTGCCTCATTTTCTGTTTAAAAGCATCTAGTTATGAGGATCTCATCAATTCTCTAACTAATAAGCTCTCCTATGTAATTGCTAATGATGGGAAAGAGTTGTTCAGATCTGAGCTGCAAAAACCTGGAGTAGCTACAGAGAGATTCTCAATGTCTTAAAGTCTTTGCGTCCATCTTAGAGGCATCATGTGACCAGACTCAGTTTTACAACTGTTATTTATACATTAATCAGAAAGCGAGTCACCATGTTCATTAAGTTCAGGGTCGTTAAGCAAAGCCAGCATATCTAATGGGCATTATTTTTTGCTGGTTTTTTGCTGAAAGGTCCATTGGGGTCCATTGTAATTTCAAACGTTCATTAACTGACTGGTTGTAAGTCAAAGACTATTTAACTGACCTGATTTTTCTTGCATCACCTGCAGGCTTTCTGTTGTTTATATTATTATGCCTTGTTTTTGGAATTACCGTGAACAATCCTCAAGCATCTTCTGGGTGTTACCACTTCAGATATTTAGAGGGAGCTATCACTCTTCCTAAAATTTAGTTTCAAGTCACTAAATTCTCCTCATGATCACAAATTCACCTCATGATCAGTCTCTGCATCTGTTCTAGCCTCCCTCATGTATCTAAAAGATGCTATCCAGGTTTGAACATAAGGGAACAATGGTCCACAGAGATTTAAGGCATACCTTAAATCCTGACCTACAAATATTGCTATTCCTCGACAGTTCATTTATTGACTGCTCGAAGTTACCACAGCACCAAAAAAGTGAATTCTGACCATTTTTCACGCTTACAACCGTTGCAGCATCCCTATGGTCACGTGATCAAAATTCAGACACTTGGCAACTGATTCGTATTTATGACAGTGGCAGTGTCCCAGGGTCACCTGAACCCCTTTTGCGACCTTCTGACAAGCAAAATCGATGAGGAAGCCAGATTCACTTAACAACTGCATTACTAACTTCACAACTGCAGCGATTCACTTAACAACTGTGGCAAGAAAGGTTGTAAAATGGGGCAAAACTCACTTAACCACTGCCTTGCTCAGCAACAGAGATTTGGGGCTCAGTTGTGGTCGTATGTCGAGGACTTCCTGTATTCTCCTTTATTGGTATTTAAGCACACCTCTGGCCTTTTAATGTCCCTGCAAACCCAAATAAATTATCTGTTTTATAAGGAATTTTCTCAGGTGTTTAAATGGGAAAGGGAGCCTGCCTATTACGATCGTGAATCATGATTGTCTAAAGGCGGCTCGCCCACACGATGACCCAATTTTACAATATCGTTTGTGGTGATGGTAAAGCAAGGTCATAAAGTGAACCCACTACTTGCTACGGGTTGTTTTTGCTGAAAACCAGAAATAAATGCCGGGTTTTGGCAAAAAAAAAGTGTAGATATCCATTTTTTTTTCCACTGTGCCTTTCAACATGGCTGTTTGTGACATCATGAAATATGTCTTTAAAATAAAGTAGCAGTAAAGAGAGATGTAAAAGCTTCAAATGATATCAATCTTCTCAGGCTTCCAGGATGAATGGATCTGTCTTTCATGAGTGGGAGGGCCAAGCAGAGAAGACTTCTGCCTCCCCTCCCCCTCCCCCATTTTCTTTCCTATCTCCAGCACTGGGCCACAAAATACACCCAATTTCCCCACACACACACACACACACACCTTAGGTCAGGGGTCTTCAAACTTAGCCCTTTTATGACTTGTGGACTTCAGCTCCCAGAATTCCTCAGCCAGGCACACTGGCTGAGGAATTCTGGGAGTTGAAGTCCACAAGTCATAAAAGGGCCAAGGTTGAAGACCTCTGCCTTAGGTCCTCTCCAAGACATGTCTCATTTCCTCCTACTTTAAAAAAGCAACCATTTGCTTTGAATGACAGGGAGTCCTCAACTTACAACCACTCGTTTAGCGACCACTTGAAGTTGACTGACTTATGACCAATCCTATCAGTTGTCCAGTTGGCATTTCCAGAAACAGAAACTCCTGGGACATGATTTCACCAAGAATATAATACTTGACTGAAAATTGACATTGGCGCATGAGAAGTGAAACCAGCTCTGGTTTTCCCACTCGAAGGCTTGCTTAATTAAACAATACACTCCCTCGCCCCCACCCACCGGGTGTTCACATTGTCCAATTGTAATACTTCTTCTTGTTATGGAAACTGTCCACTTCTCCATCCAGCACCCTGCATTAGTGACCTTTGCATTCTGGCAGGCTCTCAGAGATGCCTTGGTTGCCTAGATACCATCCCTCCCACCTTTGCATTCCATTCCACAATCTCCACTCTTAATTATTTTTTTTTCTCCCGCTATGAGTGAGGGAGAAGATGCGGGCGAAAGGGCGAATCAGTCTTGACAGATCCTCGCACTTACGACCACTGCAGCATTCCCCACAGTCATGTGATCGAAACTTGGGTGCCTGGCAACCAGCCTGTATTTATGACAGTTGCAGCATCCCAGGGTCAAGTGATCGCCATCTGCAATCTTCCCAGCTCGCTTTTGACAAAGTCAGCGGGGGGAAGCCAGATTTGCTTAATGACCACATGATTCGCTTAACAATGGCGGTGATTTGCTTAATGACCGGGTCAAAAAAGGGTCATAAAATCAGATACAACTTGCTTAATAAATGCTTTGCTTAGCAATGTACGCTCTGCTTCCATGTGCTTTCATACACTGAGGATTATCAGCTCATCACATTTATACAGCTGCATCCATGTCACCACTATTGCATCCTTTTTCTGTACATTGTGAAGGGAAGGGGCTTTCGTCATGTAATCACAACCGCCATCTTGATTTTTTCACTCCTCCCAGGTGGATGTTTCTGTTTTCCAACCTTCCTCGGAAATTAATCTAGGAAGAAAGGCAATATCTGATCTAAAGTGGTATTGGAAATTCTCCTTAATATAAACAGAAGCATTGAGGGCATCTTCATTCATTAGAAACCTGTTGCATGCAGAATAAGAGAATAGCAGAGTTGGAAGGGACCTTGGAGGTCATCTAGTCCAACCCCCTGCTCAAGCAGGTAACCCTATACGATTTCAGACTAATGGCTGTCCACCCTCCTCTTAAAAACCTCCAGTGTTGGAGCACCCACAACTTCTGGAGGCAATCTAGAATCCTTCCACTGATTAATTGTTCTAACTGTCAGGAAGTTTCTCCTTAGTTCTAGGTTGCTTCTCTCCTTGATTAGTTTCCATCTGTTGCTTCTTGTCCTGCCTTCAGGCGCTTTGGAGAATAGCTTGACTCCCTCTTCTTTGTTGCAGCCCCTGAAATATTGGAAGACTGCTATCATGTCACCCTCGTCCTTCTCTTTATTAAACTAGACCTACCCAATTCCAGCAACCATTCTTTATACGTTTTAGCTTCCAGTCCCCTAATCATCTTTGTTGCTCTTCTCTGTATTCTTTCTAGAGTCTCAACATCTTTTTTACATTGTGGGGACCAGAACTGGATGCAGTATTCCAAGTGTGGTCTTACTAAGGCCTCATAAAGTGGTATTAACACGTCACATGATGTTGATTGTATCTCTCTGTTAATGCAGCCTAGGATTGCACTGGCTTTTTTGACAACTGCAGCCATTGTGTTGATATGATTGACTGACTGACTGATTGATTGATTGATTATGTGCCATCAAATTGTTTTTCAACTCCTAGCAATCCCATAGCATCAATGTTTTTCACACTTGACAACTTGAAGATATATGAATTTCAACTCAGGCAGTGATTAATGCTTCTTTGAGTGAGGGGTGCTTCCCTGCCGCTTTGAAGGGGGCGGTGGTGAGGCCCCTCCTCAAGAAACCTGCCTTGGACCCAGCTATTTTGAATAATTTTCGTCCTTTCTCCAACCTTCGCTTTCTTGCAAAGGTTGTTGAGAGCGTGGTGGCACGGCAGCTCCCGCTGGTCCTAGAGGAAACTGAGTATCTGGATCCGTACCAATCGGGTTTCAGGCCCGGGTACAGCACAGAAACGGCATTGGTGGATGATCTCTGGCGGGCCCGGGATAGGGGTTATTCCTCTGTCCTGATCCTATTAGATCTCTCAGCGGCGTTTGATAAACATCGACCATGGTATCCTGCTGTGACGTCTCAGGGGGGTTGGGAGTGGGAGGCACCATTCTACGGTGGTTCTCCTCCTACCTCTTGGGCCATTCACAGACGATGTTGGCAGGGGGGCAGAGGTCAACCCCGAGGCCCCTTGATTGTGTGGTGCCCCAGGGGTCGGTCCTCTCTCCCCTCCTGTTCAACAACTACGTATATGAAGCCACTGGGTGAGATCATCCGTGGTTTGGGGTAAGGTATCATCAATATGCTGATGATACCCAGCTTTTCATTTCTACCCCGAACCAACCCAGTGATGCCCTTGACGTGATGTCCTGTTGCCTGGAAGTGGTACGAATCTGGATGGGGAAGAACAGGCTCCAACTCAACCCGGCCAAGACCGAGTGGCTTTACGTATCGGCATCTCGTGTAGTCCAGGATATCCCATCTTTGGTTATGGGGAGAGAGGTCTTACCTCCCGTTGATAGGGCGCGCAACTTAGGCATCCTCCTGGATGCATGACTCAGTTTAGAAGATCATATAGGAGTTGTGGCCAGGGGGGCATTTGCCCAGGTTCACCTGGTGCGCCAGTTGCGCCCCTATCTGGACTGAGATGCTTTACGTACAGTCACTCATGCGCTCGTTACCTCCCGTGTTGATTACTGCAATGCTCTCTACATGGGGCTGCCTTTGAAGACCACCCGAAGACTTCAGCTGGTGCAGAATGCGGCCGCACGGGTTGTGATGGGAGCATCCCGATACTCCCATATTACACCCCTCCTGAGTGAGCTGCATTGGTTACCAGTTGCCCTCCGGGTGAGATTTAAGGTGCTGGTTCTTACCTACTGTATAAAGCCCTACATGGCTTAGGCCTGGGATACCTACAGGACCGTCTGCTGCGAGGAATGACTTCCCATCGCCCTGTGCGCTCACACAGAGAGGGCCTCCTCAGGGTGCCATCGGCCAGACATTGTCGGCTGGCGACCCCCAGGGGGAGGGCCTTCTCTGTGGGGGCACCTGCCCTGTGGAATCAGCTTCCCCTGGAGCTCCGGATGACCCCAGACCTCCGGTCCTTTCGTCCTGACCTTAAGACATTTCTTTTCCAACAGACCGACCTGGACTGATGATAAGGGATTTTTAATATGGTTTTAAGGTTTTATTGGTTGTAGTTGGGGCTATAGATATAGTTTAATTTTTAATATTTGTATTTTTGCTTGTATTTTACTGTTGTTAGCCGCCCTGAGTTCTTTGGGAGATAGGGCGGCATATAAGTCCCATTAAATAAATAAATAAATAAATAACTCCCAGAATTTCCCAGCCAGTCCACACCTCTTCAAGTTGCCAAGTGTGAAAAACACTGATTTAAATCTTCCATAAATGTATATCAATGCATCCATATCACTCTGAGCTGCTTTTGAGTGATTTCCCCCCCCTAAGCTTAATGAAAACTATGCATCCCGTAAGTTTCATTTAAGCATCCAGGGTGAACCACAAGTACAGGTAGTCCCTGACTTACAACAGTTCATTTAGTGACTGTTCAAAGTTACAAAAGCACTGGAAGAAGTACTTATGACCGTTTTTCACACTTATGACCCTTGTAGCATCCCCGTGGTCATGTGATCAAAATTCAGACGCTTGGCCACTGGCTCATATTTATGACAGTTGCCGTGTCCCGGGGTCGTGTGATCCACTTTTGTGACCTTCCGACAAACAAAGTCAATGTGCAAGGCAAATTCAGTTAACAATCATGTTAGTAACTTAACAACTGCAGGGATTCACTTAACAAGTGTAGCAAGAAAGGTTGTACAACAGGGCAAAATTTACTTAACAAATGTCTCACTTAGCAACATAAATTTTGGACTTAATTGTGGTCTGTCTGTTGAGGACTGTCTACACTCCGCAGCAAATTCTCAACAACCATATCCTGTGTATGATTGACAGAGCACAAGACATTGAGTAATTAGAATAATAATGGTAAGAAAAATATTACACACCCAGCTATAATGTACTTTTCTGATGAAGGACAAACTGAGACAGAAACACAGTCTCTCTCTCTTTCTTTCTCTCTCTCTCTTTCTCTCTCTCTGGGGTTTTTCTTCCTTGACATTCACATTGGTTTCAAATCTGATTTCTCTCCTGGCCCTCCCCCCCAAAGCTAGCCTTGCCCAATTCCTTGTTTGCTGAGTGGAGTCAGAAATCAAATTTAGGCACTTACAGTGAACCAAAACTTCTCGGGTTTCCATGGAAATGTTTGGAAGACACAGCTCCAAGCTAACCAGGCTGCTAAACGCGGATCCCTTTCGTTAGTCGAGAGTCTAATTCTCTCCCCCTTTGCCCACCCCACCTCCTCCCCAAACTGCCTCTGACATGTGCACATCAGCTCTCCAGGGATCCTTCCACGCCACGGAGCGTGCCTCCATGACAGCTGACATCCTGTTCTACTTTGCTGGCATGTTTCGGAGCTTCAGTGGACGTGTTGAACAGCACTCAAGAAAGAAAGTGTGCATGTGAACATTGGTGGCTATTTATAATTCCCATCCCTAGTCTAAAGTAGATTTCTCAACAAAACAAAAAACAAACCAACCACAGACAATTGCGTTAGAACTATCACTTGCACAAGCAGTGATGGACACTGTTTTTTTGTGAGCAAGACTGGTGGCTGGAGGGCTTCTGGATGCAATTCAAGGTGCTGGTGGTCACCGAGGAGGCCCTCCGGGGCCTAGGTTATTTGAGGGACTGCTTACATTGGATTGTTTTCCCCCATCTGGTAAGATCAAAGAGGGTGGGTGGGCTCCAGGTCTCCTCAATTATACAGTGTCCTCTTTTGGCACCTAGGAAAAATGCCTTCTTCTCTTGGGGTGCCTCTGGAATAGTATCCCCATCCAAGAATCTGTAGGGTTCCCACAAGGATGATATTCTGAAGGTCTGCAAAACCAAGCTATTCTTTCAGACCCTGGATTAGTTGGATCATTTTTCTAGATAGATAGATGATAGACAATAAATAGAGATCTAGATAGGTGGAATATAGGTAGACTGCTATAGAAAAGTAGATAGCTAGATAGCTAGGTCAGTAGATGATAGTTAAGTAGATAGGTAGGTAAGTAGATTGCCGGGAGAAATATCAACAAGCTAAGATATGCAGATGATACCACTCTAATGGCAGAAAGTGAAGAGGAGCTAAAGAGCCTCTTGTTGCAGGTGAAGAAGGAGAGTGCAAAAGTTGGCTTGAAACTTAACATTAAGAAAACCAAGATAATGGCATCCGGCCCTCTCAATTCCTGGCAAATAGGTGGGGAAGAAATGGAGGTAGTGACAGATTTTATTTTTCTGGGCTCCAAGATCACCACAGACGGGGACTGAAGCCAAGAAATTAAAAGACGCTTGCTCCTGGGGAGGAAAGCCATGGCAAATCTAGACAGCACACTAAAAAGCAGAGACATCACCCTGTCAACAAAAGTGCGTATAGTAAAGGCCGTGGTCTTCCCAGTTGCAATGTATGGCAGTGAAAGTTGGACCATAAGAAAGGCTGAGCGCCAAAGAATTGAGGCCTTTGAACTGTGGTGCTGGAGAAGACTCCTGTGAGTCCCTTGGACTGCAAGGCGATCAAACCGGTCAGCCCTAGAGGAGATCAACCCTGACTGCTCTTCAGAAGGCCAGATCCTGAAGCTAAAACTCAAATACTTTGGCCACCTAATGAGAAGGAAGGACTCACTGGAGAAGAGCCTAATGCTGGGAAAGATTGAGGGCAATAGAAGAAATGGACAACAGAGAATGAGGTGGCTGGATGGAGTCACTGAAGCAGTAGGTGTGAGCCTAAATGGACTCCAGAAGATGGTAGAGGACAGGAAGGCCTGGAGGAATGTTCTCCATGGGGTCACAATGGGTCGGACACGACTTCGCAACTAACAACAACAACAGGTAAGTAGATAAATAGATGAAAGGTAGATAACAGGATAGATAAATGATAGATAGATAGACAAACAGATGGACGGACAGAGAGACAGACACAGACAGATAGATAAATGACTGATAGAAAGAGATAATTATATAACTAGCTTGGTAGATTATAAGTAGATTGCAGTAGGTAGGTTAGTTGCTTGTTGATAGATGATTAGATGGATGGATGGATGGATGGATGGATAAACTATAGATAGACAAACAAATGGATAGATAGATTATAGTTAGTTAGATAGATAAATAGACTATAGATAGACAGACAGATAGATTATAGACAGAGAGGCAACTAGATAGCAAGGATAGCTAGGCAGGTAGTTGATAGGTAGCTAGGTAAGTAGGTACAAAGTAGGTAAGTAGTTATGTAAATGGGTAGATAGATGGTTGGTAGGTATTTTTATTTATTTTATTTTATTTTAATCCAATTTATATCCCGCCCTTCTCCAAAGACTCAGGGCGGCTTACAATTTAAGCACAAACCAATGTGCTTAGCAATAGCATGCTTCTCTGAAAATAAGACTGGGTCTTATATTCATTTTTGCTCCAAAAGATGCATTAGGACTTATTTTCTGGTTAGGGTTTATATTCGGGGAAATACGGCTGTCAAGCAATAACAAGACTAAAGACAAAAAGACTATTTGCGGCTGAACCAGTCCTAAAGCACCCTTGCCCAGAGGAGCCCTTCGTAATTCAGGCAGACGCCAGCAACATGGCAGTCGGAGCGGTGTTATTGCAAAAGAATAAAAGTGGGGTCCTGCTAAGAAATTTACTGAAAGCAAGAGGAGATGGACAGTCTGGGAGAAGGAGGCCTTCGCTATTAGGTGGGGGCTATTAAACTGGCAGCACTACTTAGAAGGGAGCAAGGTGCCTTTTGAAGTATGGACAGATCACAAAAATTTAGAGGCACTAAAAACTCCCCGCAAATTGTCCCCAAAACAAGTACGATGGGCACAGTACTTCAACCGTTTTAACTTTACTCTAAAGTACATACCAAGAAGAAAAAACTTCCTAGCTGATGCGCTCTCCCGATTGCCATATGTCGGAAACTTGACAACAGCACTAAATACATCCATCTGGATGACCATCTTAACTGGGAGGTTTTTGGGGGTGGGGCTTGTATTACGAGCATCCTGAAAAATCACGTTAGGGCTTATTTTCCAGTTGGGTCTTATTTTGGGGGAAACACGGTAGGTACACAGGCAAATACATAGACAGAGTCTTATTGGATCCATTCTTGAAAACCTTTTATTCCCTACATCTAGCTAACCTTTGGAAGGTCAGAAAGACAGGCCAAGGTGCGAATGTGGAGAGATGTGTGTTCACTTTCTTTAGTTCTATCTTTTATAGCCAAAAAAAAGGCAGACCAGTTTCTTATCATGAGCTGAGCTACAGTTGCATTTTCCCCTTGCACTCTACTGACAAGAAGAATGATAAAATGATGGATTTTAATTTTTCACAATCACAGACTGGATAAGAAGGCGTCACGTCGACAGGAGAGGCCACAGAAAGCCTTCTCCAAAAAGATCTATCAGTATCTGTCTTCAAAGACGTGTCTGTAGATGGAAGAGTAGTTAGCATTTAATCTGATTTGAAGACAAAAATAATTGACTAATTAAGAGACTGAAGAACTGATCAGTAAGAACACCTGGGCCGTATTGTTGCCAAAGCTGAAGAACAGAGATGAATTCAGACACCATTTCTTAGAAAGGTTTCATTACTATCCCATTCAAGCACAGAAGACAAACATCTTCAGATTACTCACCAGGAGACCGAAAGAGGACCTAGAACAGGGGGTAGGCAACCTTGGCTCTTTTATGACTCGTGGACTTCAACTCCCAGAATTCCTGAGCCAGCCGCGCTGAGGGGAAAGGGAGAGGTTTCCAAGCTGAGCCATGCTTGCTCAGGAATTCTGGGAGTTGAAGTCCACAAGTCATAAAAGAGCCAAGGTTGCTTACCCCTGACCTAAAATATCAAACTCAATGTCCACAGTGGGTACTTATCTCCTTTGTGCTCTGGAGGGACAAAGGCAGAGTTGGGCTGAAGAAAGGAGGACCCAGAAAATGCCCACAGAGGGGAAGAGATGTGTCAGATTAACAGAAAGAAGCAGAACTACATTAGTATGTAGTTAGACTTGCCCCGGAAACATAACACGGTAAACAAAACTGAAAACATAACATAGATGTTGCAGGATCCAATCTGGGCTAGTCACCGGGACCAGAGGTTTAGTCTTACAAGCTTTTGGACTTGTTCTGGAGCCCATCATTAGGGAACCTCTCTCTCACCGACCCAGTTTGGATCCTGCAACATTATCCTGGGACACGTATGTTTGCCTTCGCTCATAACATAGACGTGTCCATATTTTTATTTATTTATTTATTATTTGGATTTATATACCGCCCCTCTCCCGAAGGACTCGGGGCAGTGTACAGGGCAATTAAAACACCTTATACAACACATAATATACAAAAATTAAAATAAATTAAACCAAGTAGCCCTAAACAATAAAACACGTTCTAAAATTTAAAATTTAAAATCTAAAACCCCAATCCCTCAGTCCAGGCCGGCAAGTTCAAATAGCCAAGTCTTCAGGTCGCGGCGAAAAGAGCGAAGGTCGGGAGCCATCCGGAGCTCAACAGAAAGCTGGTTCCAGAAGGCAGGCGCTCCCACAGAGAATGCTCTCCCCCTGGGGGCCGCCAGTCGACATTCCCTGACCGACGGCACCCTGAGGAGGCCCTCTCTATGGGAGCGCACAGGACGATGGGAAGTTAACGCCGGCAAAAGGTACTCCCGTAAATTTATTCCCGTAAATAATCCGGGCCCATGCCATTTTAATACTGTCTGGGGTCATTAGACTTCAAGCTAGCAGTTTTCTAGTGTATTTGAGGCCCATCAGGTTAGGGTGGCATGGTGGCTAAGTGATTAAGACGCTGGGCTTGTCGACTCGAAAGCTGACAGCCCAGGTGTCAATCCTGCCCCAGCAAGGTCCCTAGGAAAAGAAGACCCTCGACTCCATTTGGTTGAAGTGATAGGTTCTTTTACTAAGGATTTGTGGTTGCAGCAAAAGCAAGGCTAGAACTGAAGTTCCCGCATAAAGAGTTACAGATTTTTCCCCTTCTCCTCAGCCCTCCCACCTTGACTGGTCAGTCTCTCCATGCAATGGCATGCCATATAGGTGTTTTGGGAACAGCTCATGTGTTGGTACCATTTGATGCAGTTCGAATTCTTTTCCCAGGTTCAGTGGCCTTGAAGACTGGAATGGACCAGTTCGCACATTTGTGGCTTCCATCAAGCCTGCCACTCCCTCCTTACTCATCTATACTCTCTACATGCCAATGGCCTCCTTCCTCTCCTCTGCCCCTAACCATTTATGGCAGGATGCCAGCAAAGAGCAAAGCTGAAGATGGCAGATCTGACACCTGGTTCAAGACCCAAACACTGCGCTACGGTGTGAGCTCCCCGTTCCTCGCCCCAGCTCCTGCCAACCTAGCAGTTCAAAAGCATGCAAATGCAAGTAGATAAATAGGTATCACTTCCGTGGGAAGGTAACAGCATTCCATGACATCATGCTGGTCATCACAAAAAATGTCTTCAGACAGTGCTGGCTCAATGGCTTTGAAACGGAGATGAGCACTGCCCTCTTTAGTCAGATATGACTAGCAGAATAAAATCCTCAGGGCTACTAACCTCGCCAAATTGGTGAGATTTTGTTTTGTTTTGTCTTCCTTAAAGCCTTAAATACAGATGTTTAGACCTCCAATACATGCTGGCAGTTGTCCCTGTCAATCAGGAAGATCCTGTTTTGCAAAGGATGAGGGAGAAACAGATCTGAAAGCATTTGGATAGGGCTAATGGTGAAAACTAATGGTTCCGCAGTGGCCAGATCAGCCATGTATTACTAAGCAATGTGGAATTATAAATATTATTTTTCATTCAATTTCATCCCCATTAAAAGGCACAAGACAGCTGGCAACTGAAGGCTAGGGGCCAAATCCTTTTTAACCTATCTCCGGGGGGCTGTTCGACTTGATCTGCTCTGATTACAGGGCCTGGCTATTAACTCACAGCAGAAAGGGCTGCATGCAAATAAAAAAAAAAGAGTTTGCAATTGATGCACGGAGCAGTTTTTCCTTTTGCAAAAAAGCACCTCAAGAACCTTGGTGGAGCAGTGGGCTAATGCCTCCTTAAGTAACACCAGCTGCCTGCAATTAGTGCAGGTTCGAGTCCCACCAGGCTCAAGGTTGACTCAGCCTTCCATCCTTCCGAGGTAGGTAAAATGAGGACCCAGATTGTTGGCGGCAATAAGCTGACTTTGTAATAATGCCGCTTGGGGTGTGTGTGAAAGCCCTAATAAGCAGGCATATACATAGAATGAAGGCTACTGCTAAGCTTGTAAGCCGCCCTGAGTCTTCGGAGAAGGGCGGGATATATATGGAATTTAAAAAAACAAAAACCTCCACCGATTGGATTGATTGATTGATTGATGACTCTGCAGTGGCACATCAGCTATGTAGGTGGCAGCTCAAGCTCCTGGGACCCATGTCGAATATTTTTTCTTAGCTTCCGAAATTTAACCACAAGTGATCAAGACGAAGATGATAGAAATAACAACTTTATTTGCACAGCTGTTCTATTCACACATAAAAGCTAGTTACTGAAGGTATCTAAGGTTTGGTTTCACACAGTACAACAAAGCAGAAACTAAACAAACAGGCCTGGATGCACACAACCATCTAACCCTGAAAGTGAGCTAAACCAAAATTAAGATTGGTTGAAAATCGGTGTAGTTTAGAAGCTAAGCTATTTGCTTAGGACTGAGGAGACACAGAATCAAGTCTACGTCTTCCCTGTTCCTTTCTTAGCACTTTATCACTTACTTAAAACTTTTCTTTTCTTAAAGTCTCTGGAAATTCTCAGTCATCCTGGTCATAGTTCTCTCAAAGGTGCTTGTTTCTTCAAAAGGTAACTAGATTGTTGTTGTTTTTTCCCTAGAGGAAGAAGAAATTTTGCTTCTCACCCAAGAAACTTATTCAGTTCTGACTGAATGGTGGAGAATGGAAGGATTTGTTGGAAGCCAGCGGCCACCCACCTTCCTAGAGAAGGAAATATTTTGGGGGGGAAATTAAAAAAGGACAAAATATTAAATTTCCCCAAAGGAATAATGAAAAATCTTAGGCAAAGACAGCCCCAAGTCTCCCTGCCCCAAGCAGAAACCGAGCAGACCAGCTTTTAGAAATGCAGATTTGATAATCCTTTCAGAAAGACTGGCACCTGGAAGCTTAGAGCTGATGGGATTAGAAAGACAAAGATCCCTAGAAACAACAACCTCTCACTCAAAAAATCCAACACGGGACCTAGCCATCAGCCACAACCCCAGGGAAGCAGGATATGACCTTTAGGACATAATAGGATTAACCCACCATCATCAGAATACCAAAAGGACATTCTCAAAAGCTCAGGTCAAAGTTCATGCCACGGGAACAGGAAACAACTCCAAACACAAAAGCCCAAGAAGGTATAAAAACCCACCACTTCCAGCTACATGTGGTCAGCTTTCCCAGAGCCACGTTTGTGTCTGGCTCTGCTCTTCCAGAAACTACAACCTTCTTTCTAAAGCAGTCTCCATTTTGTTTATTCCCAGCTTGGACTGGACCCTGATGAAGATTTTTCTTTCAACAGATTTATGTTCGTTGCAGTCATCTGGCCATTGGCACTCTCTCTAAGAGCTGTTGAGGCCACTTGGCGCCCGACCTTCGCTCCTTCCGACGCGATCTGAAGACCTACTTGTTCGAACAGGCCGGCCTGGCCTGATGGGTGATGGGTTTGGATTTTAATATTGTTTTAGTGCATTTTAACTTATTGTTGTTACTTCTGGGCACCTTGTTTAATCTTTTTTAATATTTGTATTCTTGTATTTTTATATGTTTGCCCTGTTCACCGCCCTGACTCCTTCGGGAGAAGGGCGGTATACAAATAAAATTATTATTATTATTATTATTATTATTATTATTATTATTATTATTATTATTATTATTATTATTATTGTTGTTGTTGTTGTTGTTGTTGTTGTTGTTGTTGTTGTTGTTGTTATTATTATCTGTACCCTCAAGGTCTTCTGAATCAGAGTGCAAATGGCTGTGGAATTTTCTTGAAGCTCCTGAAAGGACTGCATTGTAGACAAGAGATAGGTGGGGTCATATTACTCTGAGTTTCCTGTTCTAACTTTTTTCTTTCACATCGGTATTGTTCTTATTCATTAAAATTTTCTTTAATAACCATAATTACAGAGAGAGAGAGAGAGAGAGAGAGAGAGAGACGCAAACACATATAGTCAAGATAGCAGGCCCAACCATGTGTTGGAAGCTCCATCTCACAGCTGCACAGCTATTATCAATTCAAGAGCTAATACAGGGCAACATTTAATGCTTTGTTGAACCATTTCTTTTAAAACAGGGAGAAGCTCAAAGAAAGGAAAAGAAAAGAAAATGGAGGATAAACATTACACGGTGTTGTCTTTCTTTCCAAGAGTACGGACGTGGTTTTCCACTCTCATTTTCTGGGGTACAACCATCAGCAACCAAACCAAGCATCTGCCACATAACCTCCCAGACTTAACCATTGCCTTATTATTATTATTATTATTATTATTATTATTATTATTATTATTATTATTATTATTATTATTATTATTATTATTATTATTATTATTATTCATTTATAACATAAAATGTAAACATACAAAAGAAAATAGTGGGAGACAATAGTAGAGAAAAGGAAAACAAAAAAAAAGGTGTGAAGGAAGGGAGGGGAAGAAACGAAAGGCATTGACCTCCAACTCTCTCTGTTGCAGTAAAATCAGACATTAAAATCAAATCTCAGCTTTTTACATTTTTACATTAGTAGTATGCACCAGCCGTTTCTATATCGGCAAATCAATCTAGTCAGTAAAACCCAAAAATCACGATATCATTTTTTTTTCCGCCTCAAGCACAAAGTCCAGAAGCGGTTTCCAAGTAGAAGCAAAAGAACTTATGTTCTTTTCTTTAATAAGCAGAGTCAATCTGGCCATCTCTGCTAATTCCATCAGCTTTTGTAACCATTCGTCCATGGTGGGAATCGAGGCATCCTTCCACTTTTGTGCATAGAGCAATCTTGCTGCCATCACCATATATTTTTATTTTTATTTTATTTTAATTCCATTTATATCCCGCCCTTCTCCGAAGACTCAGGGCAGCTTACAAGCTTAGTAGTAGCCTACATTCTATGCATATGCCTGCTTATTAGGGCTTTCGGGGGGCCCCAAGCTGCAGTTTTACAAAGTCAGCTTATTGCCCCCAACAATCTGGGTCCTCATTTTACCTACCTCGGAAGGATGGAAGGCTGAGTCAACCTTGAGCCTGGTGGGACTCGAACCTGCGCTAATTGCAGGCAGCTGGTGTTACTTAAGGAGGCATTAGCCCACTGCTCCACCAAGGCTCAGAGTTCCAATTTTTCCCCCCAGTTCTCTTTCCATCCAGACTTAACCACTGTTGATAAGAAAGACAAAAAAAGCCTGCATAGTGGATGTGGCAGGACCTGAAGCCAGCAAAATAGAAGAGAAAGAACTGGAGAAAAAAAGTCACAAAATACAGAGACCTGCAAATAGAAATAGAACAACTGTGGCAAAAGAAAGCAAAGGTAGTACCAACAGTCACAGGTGCCTTGGCTGCAATCCCAAAACAGCTGGAGCAACACTTGTGAACACCTTCGGCACTGACAAAATCATCGTAAGTCAATTGCAAAAAAGGCAGCTTTGCTTGGAACAGCTTACATCCGGCGGGGATACCTCTAACAACAACACCAAACCACAACACCTGCTTATTCCAGGGCCTTGGGGAGGACTCGATAGGAGGGTAAATAATAATAATAATAATAATAATAATAATAATAATAATAATAATAATAATAATAATAATAATAATAATAATAATAATAATTTTATTTATATACCGCCCTTCTCCCGAAGGACTCAGGGCGGTGAACAGGGCAAACATATAAAAATACAAAAATACAAAAGTTAAAAAAGAATTAAATACAATGCCCATGCTAAAACAATAAATAGATATATTAAAAAAACAACAGTAAAAACCCAACCCATCCCCCATCAGGCCAGGCCGGCTTGTTCGAATAAGTGGGTCTTCAGATCGCGTCGGAAGGAGCGAAGGTCGGGCGCCATCCGGAGCTCGACCGGCAACCGATTTCATAAATGCCAAATCCAGTCTGGACATTTGGCTGACTGCGTGACAAACCATAATCATAATAATTGATTAAACCTGTATGCTATCTAGCTCTCAATGACTCTGGCAGCTCACAGCCATCTAAAGCAAAAATTACAAAATCTTGGAATCTTGGCAACTGTGGTAAGAACGCCCAGCCTCATTATTAATTAGATTAATTAAAATGAATGAATTAAGGCGGAATCTCCTTGGATACTTGGCGATGTTTTGATCCCAATGTCTCCCCATCTGGTTGAGTTGTCTTCTACATGAACTTACAAAAGATGATAAGAAAAGAAAAGAAAAGGTAAAGTAAGGTGAGGTAAGATAGGATAGGATAGGATAGGATAGGATAGGATAGGATAGGATAGGATAGGATAGGATAGGATAGGATAGGATAGGATAGGATAGGATAGGATAACCTTTATTTTCATTTTTTACTGTAGGCACAACGGCACACATTAAAAATGAAATTTAGTTGCTTGCTCTCAAAGTGTACACATACACAACACACATTTAAACATACTATATACAACATATGTATAGAACTACATCCTTACAAATAAGTAACATATAAATATTAATCACTGTCCATCTTGGATACATAACGGAAGGAGGAAGCTTTAGAATTCACAAGGTTACTTTAGAGTTCAGGAAAGTTCATTTAGTGATGGTTAAAAGTTACAACGGCATTGAAAAAAGCGACTTATGATGACTTTTTCACACAACCGTTGCTGCATCCCCATGATCACGTGATCAAAATTCCCATGATCCCATCCCCATGATCATCCCATGATCATGTATGTGATCTCCTTTGGCGACCTTCTGACAAGAAAAGTCAATGAGGAAGCCAGATTCATTTAACAACCCTGTTACTAACTTAAAAACTGCCGTGATTCGCTTAACAACCGGGGGAAGAAAGGTTGTAAAATGGGGTGGTGCTTTGCTTAACAATCGTGGTAAAATCAGGCACGAGTCACTCAATAACTGCCTTCCTTAGCAACAGAAATTCTGGCTTCAATTGTAGTTGCAGAAGTTACAGATTACCGTATCGGTTTTCTTTTTAATTTGAACAATATATACTGCCCAGAGTCATTTGCTTGTGAAATAGGCAGCTATACAAATAGGATTAACAAAATTAAATTTTTTAAAAAAGGCAAAAGCAATTTGGAACGGCACCAGTAAAAATAGATGTGAGGGGAAAGCTCAGTGTTGTAACTTTGCTGGATGCAATCATCAACTTTTAGAGAGAGAGAGAAAAAAACAACCAACCCAAAATCCTAAATGGATTTTTAAAATCCTAAACGGATCTGACAGTTTACAAGAGCCCCTAGTTCATATGTCAAAGTCCTTGCACCTTGTAATACTTGCTCAGATTTATCATGACTTAGAGTGCACAAGTTCGATTAAACCAGGGGTGTCAAACTCAATTTCATTGAGGGCCGCATCAGCATTGCGGTTGCCCTCAGGGGGCCGGGTGGGCGTGGCCTACTGGGTGGGTGTGGCCTGCTGGGTGGGTGTGGCCTGCTGGGTGGGCGTGGCCAGCTCTACATCGTTCGCATCAAGGATGCCTATGGGGGCCTGGGCAGGAGTGGGACAGATCTGAGGGTCTCTGGGCTAGGGCCAAGGCAGTGGGGGCCGTTCCCTCACTGTTTCCAGGATGGCTTCGCGGGCCGCATGAAACCACTTCGCGGGCCGGATCCGGCCCCCGGGCCTTGTGTTTGACATGTCTGGATTAAACGTTCACTTATTTCATAACTGGAAACAAGCCATAATTGTTAGGTGGTAAGGATAGAAGAGGACTATTATGGTGAAGAATGCCTCTTTAACACCTAGTACGGCAGACTCACCATTTTGAGGTCATCCAACAAACGGAAGGACACAATCTGTAAATGAACACCTGAATCTCTGCTTCATCAAATGTTAGAGCTTCATCTCATCTACGTCAGATCATTTCTGAAGGAGATTCTTGGCTGGCTTACAAGCCACCGAGAGTTTTAACCAATCTACTCATGCTCATAAGCCATTTATTGTGCAATGTGCATTCTTTGTAGCACGGAGGTAAGCCATTTCCTCAAGCAGCTCTCTTTAAAGCATTGCTATTGAAAAAAAGAAGACTAAGGTTGACGTCGTCTTTAATATACTACCAAGAAATCCCTTTCTGTTGCCATAGATTGGGGGGAAATATATACAGATCAGGTGTCTTTTGCTGCTGCACTCTCTCTCCCCTTATCACTTCAATTATCAACTCCCCTAATTATTAAATATATATTTCTCTATTTAACATAGCCATTATTCATGGTATTTTACAGCTGCCTCAAAAAGCATGCAGGTAGTCCTCAACTTATGACTGTAATTGAGTCTGCAGTTACAATTGTAAATCGTTGCAGTCATTAAGAGGGTTGTCAGGTGCCAGAACTGATTTAATGAATTTTTTTGGCAGTGGTTGTTAAGTGAACGCAGCAGACATAAAGGGGAAGAAGAATTCACACTATTGATTTAACAGAACAGAACAGAGTTGGAAAGGCACCTTGGAGGTCATCTAGTCCAACCCCCTGCTCAGGCAGGAAACCCTATATAGACAAATGGTTGTCCAATTTCTTGTTAAAAACTTCCAGTGTTAGAGCATTTGAGATTCAAGGTGCTAGTAATGGTGTTCAAAGCCCTCCATGGCATGGGGCCGGAGTACCTCAGGGAACATCTGCTGCCGGCATCAAGCTCCCTGCGCCCTGTGCGTTCCCACAGAGAGGGCCTCCTCAGGGTGCCACCGGTCAGAGAATGCCGTCTGGTGGCCCCCAGGGGGAGATCCTTCTCTGTGGGCGCCCCGGAGCTATGGAACCAGTTACCGGTTGAGCTCCGGACGGCGCCCGATCTGCGCTCCTTTCGCCGCGATCTGAAAACATACTTGTTCGAGCAAGCCGGCCTGGCCTGAGGGGGGATTGGTGGGGTTTTTTTTATCATTCTTATTGGGGTTTTTACTATGTATCAATTGTATTTTAATCGGGCATGCATTTAATTATCTTTTAATTTTTGTAAATTTCTGTGTTTTATTCTTGCCCTGTACACCGCCCTGAGTCCTTCGGGAGAAGGGCGGTATAGAAATGATAATAAATTAAAATTAAAAATTAAATTTGCAACATCTAGAGACAAGTTTGTTCCACTGATTAATTGTCATGCCAGGAAATTTCTCCTTAGTTCTAGGTTCTCTATACTCTTTCTAGAGTCTCAACAACTTTTTTATATCATGGTGACCAAAATTGGATGCAGTATTCTACGTGTGGCCTTACCAAGGCATTGTAAAGTGGTATTAACACTTCATCTTCATGTGATCTTGATTCTATCCCTCTGTTAAAGCAGCGTAGAACTGTGTTGGCTTTTTTGGCACACTGCTGGATTTATTTTTCTGTAACACTAGCTCCATGTTGTTTGATCACCCACATTAAGAGCAGATATCATTTGCAACTTTAAGCACTTCAGATTGCCTAGAAGGCTGAATCTGGTTTTAGGAAAATCAGTTGGCCTTTCCTGCAGTGGAGTCCTTGGTCCTCTCTGAGCTTGGTTGTTTTCTTGCAGATGTTTTATTACCCAACTAGGCAACAGGAGCAGCAGCAACGACAGCAGTCTCAACATCATCACAACATTCCCATCGAAACACTGAGAGGGCAAGCCACTTGAATAGAACTAGTCTGTCAACTTTGAAAATGAGCATGGCTGTGGCCATCTTCCTTATTCATTTTCGGTTGGCACACTGAAAGAAGGGAGGGGGGAATTGCCAGGTGCTTCGCTAGTCAAAATAAACCTTTGTCCCATGGGAACCAAGGTCATCAGCTGCTCCTGAGACTGCAGGCTGGGCGTTTCGTGAAAAGCCTGCCAGGAAGATGTATTGGGGGACGTAGTTGCTTGCATAGCCTTAGGGGTGGGATTTCTTAACTTTGTGTTGGGAAATTGTTACGTGTGTATCCAGACTTGGTTTCACTTTTGACGTGCCAATACTTTGTAACAAATAAACATGTTCGTTGAGGAATTTGCAAGGCTCAGAATTCTGCTTTATTTCTCTCTGTCTGTCGGAACCATGACATAGTCCTCAACTCCCAAGAGTTCATTTAGTGGCCATTCAAAGTGACGGCAGCACTGAGAAAAGTGACTTATGACCGTTTTTCACAGTTACAACCATTGTGTCAAACCTGCAACAAACCTGACTGAAGCCATCTTGATCATTTTTGGTTGCCTCAAAATTGGGGGAGGGGGTAGGAGGACTGGGAAGTTTTATGCTAGCCTAAACAATTCTCAGTCCTGTGGGAACCAAGGTTGTTTCTGTTCCCTCTGCTGGAGGGTTAAGCCTAATCTCAGAAAGCCCGCCAGACTATTTTATTGAGAAATGTAGTTGATTACGTCGTTTCTTGTTGGGAATTTTAACTTAGTAATACTGTTTGCTTTTGGAGGGAACTTTAGTTTTGGTTTCACTTTTCACAGGGCCAATACTTTGTAACCAATAAACATGTTCTCAGAGGAAACAAGCCTCAGAGTTCTGCTTTAAATGGTCTCATAGATCGGAACCATGACATTAAACCAAGACTAAAGTTCCCTCCAAAAGCAATAAACAATATTGCAGGGTTAAATGCTCCTCTGTTGGAACCATTACACATTGCAGCATCCCCATAGTCAGGTGATCAAAATTCGGACACTTGGCCATTGACTCATACCTATGACAGTTGCAGTATCACAGGGTCATATTATACCCTTTTGCAACCTTGTGACAAGTCAATGGAGGAAGCCAGGTTTACTTAACACCCATATTTCTATCTTAACAAGTGTCGTGATTCACTTAACAACTGTTGGAAGGGAGGTCGCAAAAGGGGGCAAAGTTCACTGCACAAATCTCCCTTAGCAACAAAAATTTGGGGCTCAATTGTGATTGTAAAATTACCTGTATAAACAGAGAGCAAACCCCACTTGCTTTTAGCACTGATGATGTTACCTAGTTGGGTCATGAAAGGTCTACAAGAAAACAACCAAGCTCAGAGAGCACCAAGGATCCCACAGTCCTCCTCCTCCTCCTCCTCCTCCTCCTCCTCCTCTATTCCCTTCTAGCATTGATGATGTTACCTAGTTGGGTCATGAAATGTCTGCAAGAAAACAACCAGGCTCAGAGAGCATCAAAGAGTCTACAGTCCTCCTCCTCCTCCTCCTCCTCCTCCTCCTCCTCCTCCTCCTCCATTCCACAAACCCCACTTGCTTCTAGCACTGATGATGTTACCTAGTTGGGTCATGAAATGTCTGCAAGAAAACAACCAAATTTGGAGAGCACCAAGAACTCCATAGGTCAATCCTGAACTACAAATGTTCTCTTCTATCTTCACTGTAAAACCCCAGAGAAGACCGGGATGTCCATAGTGGTAGTATTTAAAAACGTAAGGTGTCAATCACAATCAAACAATCAAAACCCTATGAATTTTTATTTCTGTCATGACTCAAGTTTTTTGGGCCGTCTTCTCTGGGCATTCCCGAAGGGAGATGTACAGTACATTTGTAATATGGACAAATTATTAAAACCCTTTTTTAAGAAGATTGAGGTAGTCACAAAAAGTAGAGGATTTTGAGCTTTAACAAAGATTCCTAATTACTTAATCCATTATTGTAAAGAATTAATCTCGGAAAGAATGAAAAAAGAGAGAGAAAGAGAAAGAGAGAAAGAGAAAGAGAGAAGAGAGAGAGAGAGAGAAGAGATTTTCTGGGATTTTTCTGCTATTGTGTAAGTAATGAATTTAGCAGTTACATACTGCTAGATTTATTCATTTATTTTACTCAGTCTGGTACCATTGGACTACAGAGGGCCATTTAGCAGCAAGATGGTAAGACCAACTACAGGTAGGCCTCAACTGATGACCACAATTTACAACCATTTTACTAAAACATGACATTTTCCTCCAGTTTTTGGCAAAAATGTCCAAAAGCACAAGGGGGTTTGCTTAACAACTGCCACAAAAAAAGGTCATACAATCAGGTCAGTTACATGATGACCCGCTTTACAATTGTTGTGACTTATGACATCCAGTTTTGGTCTCCACAATGCAAAAAAGATGTTGGGATTCTGGAAACAGTGCAGAGAAGAGCAACAAAGATGATTAGGGGACCAGAGGCTAAAACATACAAAGAGCAGTTGCAGGAATTGGGTATGTCTAGCTTAATGAACAGAAGGACGAGGGGTGACATGATAGCAGCCTTCCAATATTTGAGGGTCTGCCACAAAGAAGAGTGGGTCAAGCTATTTTCCAGAGCACCAGAAGGCAGGAAAAGAAACAACCAATGGAAACTAATCAAGGGGAGAAGCAACCTAGAACTAAGGAGAGATTTCCCAACAGTGAGAACAATTAACCAGTGGAACGACTTGCCTCCAGAAGTTGTGGGTGCTCCATCACTGAAGGCTTTCAAGAAAAGAATGGACAGTCATTTGTCTGAAATGATACACGCTCTCCTGCTTGAGCAGGGGGTTGAACTAGAAGACCTCCAAGGTCCCTTCCAACTGTTATTCTGTTATGACCACCAGGCTCCATTACGGTTGTAAGTCAAGGACTATGTCTGCTCCTCTTCACACACACCAATTTCCAAAAACCTCATGAAGCCTGCACACACACAGAGAGATTTTCTCCACAGAAACCTAATTCCTTTTCCATTCCTCACATTTTTCTAAGCCATCAAACACCATTTCCAAGCGAAGCCAATTTGGATGTGCTTTACCAGGTTTTATTTGTGGTCTGCAAAAATTTCCCAAGCATAAACAAACAGGAAAGCAATTTTCTCCGTCAAGATTTGTTCCCTGCCTTGATAACGCTTTAATTTACTCTGAAGGGAACTGGTGGTCCTTTATAGCCTTCGAAAAGGTGTAGGGCTATTGACAAGGCAAAAAGAAAGAAAGAAAGAAAGAAAGAAAGAAAGAAAGAAAGAAAGAAAGAAAGAAAGAAAGAAAGAAAGAAAGAAAGAAAGAAAGAAAGAAAGAAAGAAAGAAAGAAAGAAAGAAAGAAAGAAAGAAAGAAAGAAAGAAAGAAAGAAAGAAGAAGGAAGGAAGGAAGGAAGGAAGGAAGGAAGGAAGGAAGGAAGAAAGAAAGAAAGAAAGAAAGAAAGAAAGAAAGAAAGAAAGAAAGAAAGAAAGAAAGAAAGAAAGAAAGAAAGAAAGAAAGAAAGAAGAGGTTTGGAAATTAATGCAGCATGTACAAATGTTATAACCTAGAAGAAAATTCACAGGATAATCCATTTCATTAAACAGGAAAATGCTTGTTTTTGTGCGTGCAGCTATGTGGGTTGTTGGCAAGAGTTCCCATGCGCTGGATGAGAAAATACCCACTTTTCTGAATGTGGATTATGTAGTCCTGCAAACCTCAGATAAAGTTTTCACCACTAACTTCATGTCCATTTCTACTCGCCTCCAGAAATTGGATTGGCATAACATTTACTATTCCTTTTGCTGATCCTTATCACTGCAGGGACCTGATTTCCCCTTCAGCAAGGTGACTGACAAAGCTTATAGGAAGCTCTCGACTTACAACAGCTGATTTAGTGACAGTTAAAAGTTACGATGACACTGACAAAAATTACTTTTTTCACAATCGTTGCAGCATCCCCGTGGCCTTATGATCAAAATTCACACACGTGGCAACTGGCTCATATTTATGACAGTTGCGTGGTTCCAGTGTTATGTGGTCACCTTTTTCTACCTTCTGACAAGCAAAGTCAAGGGGGAAGTAAGATTCAGTTGAACAACTCTGTTACTAACTGCAGTGATTCAACCTGGAAATAAGGAGGAATTTCCTAACAGTGAGAACCATCAACAAACAACCAATGGAACAGACTGCCTTCAGATGTGGTGCTTCATCACTGGAGGCTTTCAAGAAGGGGCTGGACCACCATTTGTCAGAAACGGTGTAGGGATTCCTGCTTGGGCAGGGGGTTAGACTAGATGACCTACAAGGTCCCTTCCAACTCTGTTATTCTATTCTATTCTATACTTAAATCTGTGGCAAAAAGTCATACAATGGGGCAAAATTCACTTAACAACCATCTCGCTTAGCAACACCAACTTTGGGGTCAATTGTAGTCCTAAGTTGAGGGCCATTGTCCTGTTAGAGAAAGCACTTTGTCTGCGCTCCTTGAGACATTTCCAAACGCTCGGGAAGTTACGAGTATTTTTCGTGCAGCTCAAGCGCACCAACAAAGCTGTCCTTTTCTCTCCTGATAAATGCCAGTTTGTAAACAAGCTCACTGCTTTCAAAAAAAACAGAAAAGCTTCAAAATCCGATCAATCCTATTCTTACAAATATCATGGCTCCACCTTCTTGGACAATCCCATCTCAGCTGCTTGTCATTATTTTCCAAACATTTAAAGTAACAAGATCCTTTTGATTAAAGCTTAGCTGAGGTTTTTCTTTTTCTTTTTTTTTTTGCAAAACAAAAAAAAACAAAACAAAAAAACACCTACAGTGACCTTGCTTGCACAGCACAGATTTATACTCACGAAAATTGCTCCAGTATTCTAACTTATGCATTTCATCTTTTGTTCTATTTTTTTTTTGTTCTTTTGAAAGAGCTGCAGGAAGAAGTTCACCTCTGTATGTTTATTGCAGAATTACTTTTCTGAAGCTTTCATGTGGCTTCTTCTCAGCAAGGCTCACCTTTGTCTGGGGGCAGAAAGGGACTTTATATTGAGCAAAAAAAAAAGAACGCTAGCGGCTAAAGAGCAGCCAACAGGATGGACCTCACAAAATGACGCAGAGACTTTAATGAACCCCTGCAGAGAAAGGCAGCGCAAAGACAGTCACAAATGCATGTAATATCCATCTGGCCTTTCTTTGCACAGTGCACTGTCCTACATCTAAAATCTCTGACCAAGGTTAAGCATAATCAGGCTCAGCACATTATACCGTCATGAGGTTTGTAACTCAACCAGTTGAATGCAATGTAGGAACATAGTCATTTAGTTCAATGGCCATCAACAACATACATGAGTATGATGATGCCCTATGCCAGGGGTAAGCAACCTTGGCTCTTTTATGACACCTGGACTTCAACTCCCAGAATTCCTGAGCCAGCATGGCTCAGCTTGGAAACCTCTCTCTTTCCCCTCAGCATGGCTGGCTCAGGAATTCTGGGAGTTGAAGTCCACAAGTCATAAAAGAGCCAAGGTTGCCTACCCCTGCCCTCTACAATCAATGGTGACTAACACAGACAAGCTGATCTTTCTCAGCCAACTCTGAGAGTCTGCATACCCCATGCTTTCTCCAACCCTCCTACTTCAGACACAATTTTCATTTTATTCAGACCGCGTGCTGGCCCGCTCACACACACATGCGCATACCACGGTGAGTTTAAAGCTTTTTATTCAAAAGCCCCCAGCAGTTTCAAAGGCAATCCACACCACAAGTGGGTCCGGTTGCCAAGCCCAGCGTGACAGAAACTCTCAACAAGGCTCAGTCCACGATAAAAGCAAATGCAATCCAAAGGCCAATCCGGGGTCGAAAACACGAGATCAAGAGTTAGGACCCAAGGAACAAGAACATGAGGCAAGGAACTGGACACATTATTCCAGCAACGCCCATCTCTTTGGACAGGATTAAATAGGCCATAAGGCTACGGCCCTTTGCGACAAGCAAGGTTGCCACCTCACAAGTAGCCTGGCTAACCGGCATTGCGCCTGTCTCCTCTCTGCCCTGCACATCCCTGGATCAGGAAGAGGTGTGAACTCTGTTGTGTACTGGGTTCTGTGCTTGATTGAAGAGACGAGGCGAGTGAGTTCAGCAAGAATCATCCTTTATTTGCTTGCAGGAAATGAACTGGGAATCAGGGCTGTGAATGCAGCTATTTATACCCTGGCCTCTAGGTGGCGGCCAATAGGTTTAAAGCAACCTATTGCTGCCCTAGAAGCAGCCAATGGTGGCGCTGGAGACGGGCTGTCTGAGGAGCAGGCAGCCATTAGCCAGCTTCCCTGCTTAAACAACCTTCCAGCAATTAATCCCACGTGATACACTTTAGTAAGACAAAGCCCAATACATTACAAACTCCATCTCCTCAACTTTACCGACCGCTGGCAGCTGTTCTTGTTCTTCACCTGGAACCTCCAGGCCAGCCTCCTGCAACTGCAGCTCCTTTGGCTTGTGGCTGATCCATTGGGCTGGAGCCTTCTGCTCGCTGATCCAAATCTCCTTGCGCCTTTGTGTTCTCTTTCCCCAAGGTGCCAGGACCTGGCGTATCCTCTCCCCCCCCTCCTCTGAACTCACATCTGGAAAGGGGGCTGGAGGCAGGTCCATGACAGACTGTGGTCTTCCTGTCTCCTGTCTCCCAAGGTCATCCCCGCATACCCTGAAACCTGTTGTTGTTTTTAGTTGCGAAGTCGTGTCCGACCCATCGCGACCCCCTGGACAACGTTCCTCCAGGCCTTCCTGTCCTCTACCATCTTCTGGAGTCCATTTAAGCTCAGGCCTACTGCTTCAGGGACTCCATCCAGCCACCTCATTCTCTGTCGTCCCCTTCTCTCGCCCTCAACCTTTCTCCGCATTAGGCTCTTCTCCAGTGAGTCCTTCTGATAGCCAAACATCTTAAACCTACTGATAGCCAAACACCTTCCATCTACCCTAGCATCTACCCAGTGGTGGGATTCAAATATGTGAACCACCGGTTCTCTGTCTGGATGCCACTTCCGGAAGTCTGTTCTGGGCCTGGGCAACAAAAAATTAGCTACTGGTTCTGCCGAACTGGTGCAAACCGGCTGAATCCCGCCACTGCATCTACCCATCTATCTTCCCCATCAACGTATTGCTGTCCAGAAGGTGCCTTTTTCCCCTATAATGAAGTCATTCCATGCATTCGGTCAATTGTAATATCACATTCATAATCAGCTTGTTGTTCTCATTCTGCTGTTCCAACCAAATATTCTACTTTTTTTTTGCAAGAATTATGGTCCCCTTCCAAGATGTTCGGCTGATTTATATCTCTGGATGAGATGTGCATTTTCTTAGCTGCAGCAAGAAATTAATAATGCTTCCAGAAGAGTGGCACTGAATTTATAAAACCAATACTTATATAAGATGTTGCCAAGAGTCAGTAGACTACCTGCACAATCATTTCGTCATTTGTGGTGGCCAGGTGCAAGACACCAGGGAATCCTCTAAAGCAGGGGTAGGCAACCTTGGCTCTTTTATGACTCGTGGACTTCAACTCCCAGAATTCCTGAGCCAGCATGGGGGAAATTTATTTATTTATTTTATTTAATAATATTTCTATACCGCCCTTCTCCCAAAGGACTCAGGGCGGTGAACAGGGCAAGAATAAAAATACAGAATTACAAAAATTAAAAAAGGATTAAATACATGAAATATGGCCCTTTCATGGCTTGTGGACTTCAACTCCCAGAATTCCTGAGCCAGCATGGGGGAACTATGGCTCCTACATGACTCGTGGACTTCAACTCCCAGAATTCCTGAGCCAGCATGGCTCAGCTTGGAAACCTCTCTCTTTCCCCTCAGCACGGCTGGCTCAGTCCACAAGTCATAAAAGAACCAAGGTTGCCTACCCCTGCTCTAAAGACATCTCCAGTCACTAGTGTCATTAAACAAGATTGTCTGATTGCATCTTCACTCTTCAGCATGATGTTTATTGCAATAATTGAGAGACGGATCTTGGAGTCCCAGTGGACAATCACTT
The DNA here is from genome assembly GCF_964194415.1 of Vipera berus. Taxonomy (NCBI): domain Eukaryota; kingdom Metazoa; phylum Chordata; class Lepidosauria; order Squamata; family Viperidae; genus Vipera; species Vipera berus. The sequence goes on from NC_138206.1 coordinate 8,997,383, forward strand.
AAATATGAGCCAGCAGTGTGCTGCGGCCGGCAAAAAAAGCCAACACAGTCCTAGCCTGCATTAACAGAAGTATAGAGTCAAGATCATGCGAAGTGTTAGTACCGCTTTATAATGACCTGGTAAGAACATGCTTAGAGTATTGCATCCAGTTTGGGTCGTGTTGAGACTCTGGAAAGAGTGCAGAAAAGAGTAACAAAGATGATTAGGGGACTGGAGACTAAAACATATAAGGAACAGTTGCTGGAATTGGGTATGTGTAGTTTAATGAAGAGAAGGACGAGGGGGGACATGATAGCAGTGTTCCAATATCTCAGGGGCTGCCCCAAAGAGGAGGGAGTCAAGCTATTCTCCAAAGCACCTGAAGGCAGTACAAGAAGCAATGGGTGGAAACTAATCAAGGAGAGAAGCAACCTAGAACTAAGGAGAAATTTTCTGACAGTGAGAACAATTAATCAGTGGAATGACTTGCCTCCAGTTGTTGTGGGTTTTTACAAAGAGACTGGACAGCCATTTGTCTGGAATAGTATAGGGTCTCCTACTTGAGCAGGAGACTAGAAGACCTCTAAGGTCCCTTCCAATTCTGTCATTCTGTTATAGTCATCTCTGAAGTCACTTGATCGAAGCCCATCCATTGGGAGGTCCTGGCACAAAACCGTAACACAGGGGTCTCCAAACATGGCCCTTTTATGACTTGTGAACTTCAACTCCTAGAATTCCTCAACCAGACATGCTGGCCATAATACCTGGCTTGGCTTCATCCACAAGGGTTGTCAAGCTTATGAAGCAAGCCTATGCATCACATAACCATTAATTGCATAAGACCAAAGCAACAGCATAACCACTGCAGTGTCTACCCATGTCTGTCCAACATACACAAGAACCCTCGGTGCCCAGATTGGCCTTATCAAGTCATCTTTGGACACAGCACATCTGGTTTTAACGTTGTTTTTAAAAAAGCAACCAACCATGGTGTGGAGAACTTCAACCACAAGGGACAAACATCAACATGAATTTCTTGCTACAGCTAAGAAAGTGCACATCTCATCCATAGATATAAATCATCTGAACATCTTGGAAAGGGAGTATAATTCTTGCAAAAAAAATTTGTTTGGAACAGCACAATAAGAAAAAACAAGGTGATTATGAATATGATATTAGAATTGACATTATAATGAATGGGTTGGCTTTGTCGTGCTGTAGAGGAGAAAGCATCTGGATAGCAATAGGTTGATAGTGTAGATCAGGGGTCTTCAAACTTTTCCCTTTTATGACTTGTGGACTTTAACTCCCAGAATTCCTCAGCCAGGCACGCTAGCTGAGGAATTCTGGGAGTTAAAGTCCACAAGTCATAAAAGGGACAAGTTTGAAGACCCCTGGTGTAGATAGATGATTGGCTACCCAGAGCCATAATAGTATATCGGAATGACCTTAGGACAGAGTTCCCCAATCTTGCCAGCTTTGAGGACCGTGGTGGTGGTGGTGGTGAGGAGGGTGATTCTGCAAGCGGCAGGCAAGCACATGTGATGGTGCACAGCTCCGTTTGTGCAACCAGTGGACACGCACACCCACTGCTTGTGCAGATGGAGTGCAGGCGGTTGTCTGCTGCTGACACAAGCGAGGATGCACGTGCTTGCTTGCACGTGACCACCCCTTCTGCAGCCCAGTTCCGAATGGCTCAAGGCCTGGCAATGGGCTGTGGGCCCGGGGGTTGGGGACCCGTGTCTTAGGAGATAGGAGGAAAAGTCACAGCCTAGACAATGGTCTAATAAATGAAAATTGAGTCTGAAAGAGGAGGGTGTGGACATCATCTTGGAAGAGATCCTCCTAGTTTTCAGGAGGGTAAAAGTAAGGGACAGGAAAGGTACTTTCAGACTTTCAAGATTCTGTTATGATACTGTCAGGGGTGAAAGACCAGGTCCACGTGTGAAGGTATGATTAAACTGGTTTATTGCTAAAAGCGATGCATAGGAATCTTCTCAACACCTGTTTAAACTTAGATAAGGGTCAATGGAACTCAAGGGAGATTGGACTTAATCGGTTTGTGGCTACATAGAGATTTTAGGCTAATTCCTCTTTTAACTCCATCCCCAGATTCTGCCACTCCTTCGCCTACAACCGTGGTGGCGAACCTATGGCACACATGCCACAGGTGGCATATAGAGCCCTCTCTGTGGGCACGCGCACCATCGCCCAAGTCCTAGGCCTTCAGCTAGGCTTTATAAAACCTTTTCGCTTTAGGCCTCCGCCACCGTGTGCAAAAAAAAAAAGGTTCAATTTTAACTTCTCGTGGGGAAAAAAAAGTTCTCGCAAAGTTGGAATTGATTGATTGAACTTTTTAGTTCCATCCAGTCTGCTGTTACCACTGCAGCCACGCCCACCCAATTGGCCACACCTACCCAATGGCCCACGCCCACCCAGCACCCAATGATACATAAGTACGTTTTGGGTTGCAGTCTGGGCACTCGGTCTCTAAAAATTTCGCCATCACTCACCTACAACAATAAAGACAGAGCTAGTATTCTTGGTTGTGATTCTTATCTAGACCCCCTCACTAGGCTAACACTAGCTGACCAGCTTATAAATATGCTGCCAGATGAATAGAAAGGGCTGGGTTGAGACATCACACAAATTATACTGACGTTTGGTGTTGGCTTATCTCATCCTCTCCTTCATTACCCAGTTTTGTCACGTTACTCTCTTAATCTGGAATCCGCTTCTAAATATTGTACAGCCTCCCTCTATCCTTCCAATATTCCATATCTGATTTTGACTGCCATTCAAACGTCTTCTCATGCAACTTGCAGGGCGGGGGGGAAAACTATCTTGAAGTTAAAACATTAGGAATCGTGTGAGTAATGGAATTGATGCTTTGAAGCTCAAGTAGAAAGAGCTTCTGGGTTTGGGGGTGGGGATTTAATTTGGCCCTGAGAATGACTATAGGAGGAGATGGAGCTGTTTCATTCCAGCTTGGTAAAAGCACTTTTAATAGTGGAACCTCAAACAAGGCCCTTCTAAGATACGTCTGTGAGTTTCTACAAACCTTTTCTGCCCTTCTTAATATTTTCCATTCTCTGATGAAGACGAATACAATTGCAAATACTGCTTTAAGGCAAAAGTCAACCTTCTCATTCATTGCAGTAGCTTTCAAAGTGCACCATGATGTTAAAGTACCATAGTCCATCTGCATTGGATGCAGTGAGCTGCAGTTCAACAAAAACGTATGCCTTTTAATAAACCAGACTTCTGTTTTCTTGCCCACCATAGAGTAACACAACTGTCCTCCTAGAATGTCTCCTTCATAAAGCAATCTTCTCTTTTCTCTTCAGTTCAAAGGAAACTAAATCATCTTCCATTAACTGAGCCGCACAGATACAAAAATGTGACTTGAGTGTAAGTTTACATTGATGACCTAAAATTTGTCTGCAGACTGGGCAATATGGCTATCTATCTATCTATCTATCTATCTATCTATCTATCTATTTGTCCTTGCGTCCGTCCGTCCATCATCTATCTATCTATCTATCTATCTATCTATCTATCTATCTATCTATCTATCTATCTATCTATCTATCTATCTATCTATCTATCTATCTATCTATCTATCTATCCACCTACCTATCTATCTATCTATCTATCTATCTATCTATCTATCTATCTATCTATCATCTATCTATCTATCTATCTATCTATCTATCTATCTATCTATCTATCTGTCTGTCTGTCTGTCTGTCCGTCCGTCCATCCATCCATCATCTATCTATCTATCTATCTATCTATCTATCTATCTATCTATCTATCTATCTATCTATCTATCTATCTATCTATCTATCTATCTATCTATCTATCTACCTACCTACCCACCTACCTACCTACCTACCTACCTACCTACCTACCTATCTATCTATCTATCTATCTATCTATCTATCTATCTATCTATCTATCTATCTATCTATCTATCTATCTATCTATCTATCTATCTATCTATCTATCTATCTGATTTCTGTGTCTGCAGACTGGGCAATATAAATAGAATAGAGCTGGTAGGGACCTTGGAGGTCTTCTAGTCCAGCCCCCTACTCAAGCAGGAGAACCTATACCATTTCATACAAGTGATTGTCTAGTCTTTTCTTTAAAAGCTACAGCGATGGAGCGCCCACAATTTCTGGAGGCCAGCTGTTCCACTGGTTGATTGTCCTCACTGTCAGGAAGTTTCTCCTTAATTCCAGTTTGCTTCTCTCCTTGATCAGTTTCCATCCATTGTTTCTTGTCCTGCCTTCTGGTGGTTTGGAGAATAGTTTGACCCCCTCTTCTTTGTGGAAGCCCCTCAGATATTGGAACACTGCTATCATGTCTCCTCTGTTTCTTCGTTTCTTTAGACTAGCCTAACCCAAGTCATGCAGCCGTTCTTTGTATGTTTCAGTCTCCAGGCCTAGGATCATCTTAGTTGCTCTTCTCTGAACTATGTATATATGCATGCATGCATGTATGGATGGATGGATGTATTTTATTTATTTATTTTGTTGCTATTCTCTGAACTATTGATTGATTGATTGATTGATTTGATTTGATTTCTACAACCACCCATCTCAGCAAGCGACTGTCCGCAGCTCACGATTCATCCTAAATTCTCTAGCTCTCTGATTCTAAACCCAGACAATTTAAGGAATTCTGGGAGTGGAAGTTCACAAACCTTAAAAGTTGCCAGACAGAACGCAGGCCACGCCTACTCTGGCCCCGCAAAGGCAGAAAAAACACATCCCAATACGTCATGATACTGCCCGACATCGGGCTTGAGACACCCCTGCTCTAGCTGGTCCCCCACCAAAGATTTCTGATGGAGTTATAAGCCAGCTTTTGTTGAGAGCAAACTGTCTCCTTATAAGAATTTAAAAATAACTTTTTCAAAATACAGATAAGTCCTTGACTTAGGACCCTTCATTTAATGACTGTTCACAAAGTTACAACGGCGCTGAAAAAGTGACTTACTTTGCAATTTGTGACCATTGTAGCATACTCTACAGCAGGGGTCCCCAACCCCCGGTCTGTGGACCGGTACCCGGCTGCGGCATGCCAACAACCGGTCTGCACAAACAAGCAAAGCCCCATCCGTGGGATGCAGGCAGCACACAAAACCACACGCCCCTCTGGTCCACGAAAAAACCTTTCTCCATGGAACCGGTCCCTGTTGTTCAAAAGGTTGAGAACCTCTGCTCTATGGTTACATGAACAAAATTGAGGCACTTTGCAATCTGCAGATTCTGCATTTATGATAGTTCTAGCATCCCTGGATCACATGTTTGCCGACTGGGACCTTTCCAGGCAGCTTCCGAGAAGCAAAGTCGGTGGGGAAAGTCAGACTCCCTTAGCGACCATTTGATTTCCTTAATGAGCACAGCACAGGTATAGTATAGGGGGTACCTTGCTCAATAGTAGTAACTGTGAGAGAGATCTCGGAGTCCTAGTGGACAATCACTTCAATATGAGCCAGCAGTGTGCTGCAGCTGCCAAAAAAGCCAACACGGTGCTAGGCTGTATTAACAGAGGGATAGAAGCAAGATCACGTGAAGTGTTAATACCACTTTACAATGCCTTGGTAAGGCCACACCTGGAATACTGCATCCAGTTTTGGTCACCACGATGTAAAAAAGATGTTGAGACTCTAGAAAGAGTACAGAGAAGAGCAACAAAATGATTGGGGGACTGGAGGCTAAAACATACAGGGAACGGTTGCCGGAAGTGGGTATGTGTAGTTTAACAAAGAGAAGGGTGAGGGGTGACATGATAGCAGTGTTCCAATATCTCAGGGGCTGCCCCAAAGAAGAGGGAGTCAAGCTATTCTCCAAAGCACCTGAAGGCAGGACAAGAAGCAACGGATGGAAACTAGTCAAGGAGAGAAGCAACATAGAACTAAGGAGAAACTTCCTGACAGTTAGAACAATTAACCAGTGGAACAACCTGCCTCCAGAAGTGGTGAATGCTCCAACACTGGAAGTTTTTAAGAAGAGACTGGACAGCCATTTGTCTGAAAATAGTATAGGGTTTCCTGCCTGAGCAGGGGGTTGCACTAGATGACCTCCAAGGTCCCTTCCAACTTATTATTATTATTAATACGCTCAACTGCTGCAAAATAGGTTGTGAAACTGGGCACAGTTCACTTAAAGACCACTTTGCTTAGCATGGCTGTAAGCCGTGGAGCACCTGTAATGACAAATGTTTCTTTAAAAGTCCTCAAAATGGTACCCACAATATCCACAAATCTGAAGCACCCACAAACAGCAAACACTTTTGAGGTCTGAATGGCTGTGTTAAGTGTCAAGTAATGACTGTACCACAACCCCACAGCACGTTGTGTGTTGACCTCAGTGAATGAATCACATACCAAGACTATGCAGCTGTTTGCCTGTATTGTTGAGGTGCCAGAACTCCTGCCGAATTTTCTCCACATGTGGGAGGATGCATGGAGCTGGAAACCCCTTTAAATGTCATCTGTTGAGTACATTTCATGTAGATGGTTTCTGAAACAAAAAAATTTCCTTTAGGAGGTCTGTGTTGCTTTGAAAGTGCAGCCAAAATGGAAGCAAATTAAACTTGAACACCAGCACTCTGATCTGAAAGAAATCAAGATTAAAGATGATGGGGATGAATTCAGTACATAACCCAGCTAATCACAACGCCTTTTGAGGTTCTGGCTGAGAGCAGTTCTTTTTGGTCATTTCAAACAAATTGTTTGACGTTTCCCATTCTAGATGTTAATTAGCACAAGGAAAAAAAAGTAAGTCCGCGCCCACGGAAGTATGAAACCCGCTTTTGAATTTCTCAAAATTGCAGACCATGTTGGCCTGAAGATAATGGATGAAACAGGCAATATTTCCCATGGATGAAAAGACATCCGTCAACAGATATTTGATCTTCTACTTTAAATGTAGACCCATATGCTCTGCTCTACTTGCTCAGTGGAATTTTAGAGTTGTAAAATTGCCAGTCACTATTATTGGTAAAACAGAGACATCAATATAAATGGTCCTCGACTTTCAACAGTTCACTTAGCGTCTGTTCAAAGCTACAACGGCAGTGAAAAAAGTGACTTATGACCCTTTTCCCCACTTATGTCCTTTGCAGCATCTCCGCGGTCACAATTTATATTTGAACGCTTGACAACTGGTTTGTATTTGTGACGGTCGCAATGTCCCGGGCCCACATGATCCTTTTTGTGACCTTCTGACAAGCAAAATCAATGGGGGGGAAGCCAGAATCTCTTAACAACCGGGTTAACTGATTTAACAGCCGCAGCGATTCGCTTCACAAACGTGGCAAGAAAAAGTCGTAACATGGGACCAAACTCACTTAACAAACGTCTCGCTTAGCAACACCAATTTTGGTGGGCGTTAAGTCGAGGACTACCTTACTCGCTTTTGGACACTTGCTACACCAGCTTTCCCACAGAGCAATTGCCCAAGTCCAGAATCAGCAGTTGGGCTGATCTATTTCCAGCTCAGCAGCAATGCATCTAAAATTGCAGATTCTTTTTTTCCCCAATTTTAAGATGCCAAATCTCTGCAGAGCTTGTGGCTACACTGTTTCCCCACCAGCAGAAATCTTAAGATTCAACTCAGCTTCGTTTTGCAGGTCAGCTCAATTCTAGCCCAATCAAAGCATTCTTTTCCCTAGCCAAACAAAACAAAGGTGATGGGAGAATGGACAAAATCTATCTCCTTTTTTTCTTTTTTTCTTTTTTCCACGGTAGGGGAGAACAGGATGGAGATGAAGGCAGTTCTGTAGCTCAGAGATCAGCGATACAAAGAATGTGATGCCAACTAGGAAGCTGTTTTTCGACCGTTCCTATTGTTCATCTGGCGAAAACTTTAATCAGTGTGTTGGGTTTTTTTCAGCTTCCTATGTTGACCAGACCTCTACAGCTCATTTTTTTAGAGAGATTGGAAAATGATGTTGCCACAGACCAAGCCCACAAAACCTCTGCAGGAGAAAGTTAAACCAAACCACACAAGGAAAAAAAAATCAAGAACAGGATGTCACAACAAAGGCCCTTTATTGTGTCGTTAACATCTGAAGGTTTCATTAACATTCTCGGTGGAGACAAACATGTACTTAATGCTGGTATTATTATTTTAAAAAAATAAATTACAGTTACGAGGCCAAAATAAATACAATTATTGGGTATACGACAGAGGGGGGAAAAAGAAGAAATTTTAGGGATTTAATCTTCTGTAGCAGCCACTAATTACATTTCCTTCAGAGTATGCCGTAGCACATTTTCAAAACAATGCGCTTTCCTCATTGGTATAAGTGTTCTGATTCTAAAAGCACTTGATCTATGAATAAACTGTCTGAAATGGAATTTTCTACAATGTATTGTGGATTTCTAATAAAACATGTATTTAAAGTAGAACAATTCATCTTTGTCAAGTAAAGACATTTAATAGAAAATTACGGGTACCATAAACATAAATTACATTTTAAGGACAGTATTTTACTTACGGTGCAATATCCTCTCTACAATACAAGGATTATGCTATAACCCAAATTGTCAAAATACAGGTAGTCCTCAACTTACAACCACAATTAAGCCCCAAATTCTGTTGCTAAGCGAGATATTTGTTAAGTGAGTTTTGCCCCTTTTCTGGCCACAGTTGTTAAATGAATCACTGCAGTTGTTAAGTTAGTAACGAGGTTGTTAAGTGAATCAATCTTCCACGCTGATTTGGTCAGAAGGTCGCAAAAGGGGATCACATGACCCCGGGACACTGCAACCGTCATAAATATGAGTCAGTTGACAAGCACCTGAATTTTGCTCATGTGACCACGGGGATGTTGCAACAGCCGTAAGTGTGAAAAAGTCATGTCACCTTTTTCAGTGTCGTCGTAACTTTGAACAGTCACTAAATGAACTGTTGTAAATCGAGGACTACCTGTATTTTTTACCAACATGTTGCTAAAGCTAGCACATTCTTTTCTCCGTTTTGTTTTACTGTTACTTTTAATCCTTCCTTTTTTGGGGAATCTCAAAGCAACTTGCCCAGGAATCTCCCCTAATTTCATTCTCATAATTAACAACCTTGTGAGATAGACTATCTTCAGAAATAAGAAACTGGTCCATTGCCATAAGTAGGATTGAAGTTTGGGTTCTCACAGGCTCAATCTGCCACATCACTGGTTTTCCTTGGGTGAGTTAAGACTCTTAAAAATGTGTCAGGGGGGGTGGTCTGTATTACAAACCAATTGTGGGTTTTCTAATCTCAGATTTCTTCATCTTGGAGTTCTGGTACTGGGGCTATAGATTGCAGGAATTAAGTGTGGGAGCTTTCAGAGGCCTCTGTATTAATTTTAATCTATAATTTAATTTAATTTAATTTAATTTAATAATTTTATTAATATACCGCCCTTCTCCCGAAGGACTCAGGGCGGTGAACAGGGCAAGCATAAAAAATACAGAGTTACAAAAGTTAAAAAAGGATTAAATATGTGCCCACTAAAAACAGTAAATACAAATATTAAAATAACAATAAAAACCCCACCCATCCCCCATCAGGCCAGGCCGGCTTGTTCAAATAAGAATGTCTTTAGATCGCGACGGAAGGAGCGAAGATCGGGCGCCATCCGGAGCTCAACCGGCAACTGATTCCATAAGTCCGGGGCGCCCACAGAGAAGGACCTCCCCCTGGGGGCCACCAATCGACACTCTCTGATCGGTGGCACCCTGAGGAGGCCCTCTCTGTGGGAACGCACAGGGCGAAGGGAGGTTGATGCCGGCAGCAGGTGTTCCCTAAGGTACTCCGGACCCATGCCATGTAGGGCCTTAAACACCATTACTAGTACCTTGAATCTCACCTGGAAGACAACTGGCAACCAATGCAGCTCACGGAGCAGAGGTGTAACATGGGAGTATCGGGAAACTCCCAACACAACTCTCGCGGCTGCATTCTGTACCAGTTGGAGCCTCCGGGTGGTCCTCAAGGGCAGCCCCATGTAGAGAGCGTTGCAGTAGTCTAGACGAGAGGTCACGAGCGCGTGAGTGACCGTGCATAAGTCATCCTGGCCTAGATAGGGCCGCAACTGGCGCACCAGGCGAACCTGGGCGAAGGCCCCCCTAGTCAAATTAATTTTCATCTATATCTTTTCAAGCTGTTTTTATCTAAGAAGGGAGAGGACGAGGAGGAAGGTGAGAGTTCTCCTTAGTGACCATCTACAGACAGGGGAAGGATTCATCCGTCGCCTGATCCCTGATGTAGTATTTAAGGAAGACTGAAAACCCATCTTTATCAAATTAGGTATCATGAATAAAGCAGAACTTGCTGTCCCAGGAAAGAATCTGTACTTGTCTACAGCTCTATTTGTTTTGACAATGGCTAATTAAAAATGCAACTTAATCCATGGTTAGTTATCATGTTGAGAGAAAGTGGCTGGCCCAAAGTCACCCGACTGGCTCTTGCTTTCTAGCATGGTTGGAAACCTACACAACGCTTACTGGAAACAGATGTTCAAACAGTCAAGCTGAGGAACTTACAAAGGAGAAGTTCACCACAAATCTCTCTCTAAGGTCTTTTCCCAGGAGACCATCAACTCTGGGCAACTCTGCATCTCAACCCTTATGAAAAATGGGTACAACTTGCAAGCCTGAGGCCTTATTGATACCTGTGGCCAGCTGATAAGCCTATAATTTTAAGTTTGGTCGTGCTGTCTGCCTAGCGTGGTTCACCTTACGAGGCTCCACAATTACTTTGGAAGGGTGAAGGATTATATTATGTAACTCTTTTGGGGGGGATTAAAATGGGTAAAAGATGGGATACTAGGTGAAAGGGAATGTGCACATGGAAAGGTTGAAGATGGTTGCATCACAGGATGATGCTGGAACTCCAGCCTAAGGACTCAACATTTGGGCTCAATGGTGTACAAAGAGATCTATCTCTAAATGTATGGAACAGATTGAACTTTGCTTGCTTCAGTGGTTGGTTGGTTGAGTTGGTTAAGTTTGGTTGGGTTGATTGGTTGGTTGGGTTGATTGATTGGTTGGTTGAGTTGATTGGTTGGTTGGTTGGGTTGATTGGTTGGTTGGATGGTTGAGTTGGCTGGTTGGTTGGCTGGTTGGTTGATTGATTGATTGATTGGGTTGGCTGGCTGGTTGGTTTATTTATTTATTTATTTATTTTAATTCCATTTATATCCCGCCCTTCTCTGAAGACTCAGGGCGGCTTACAAGCTTAGCAGTTGGTTGGTTGGTTGAATTGTCCACAGGGATATTCATCTCTGGTTGCTGTTTCAGGATATATTCGTGAGAACAAACCTGTAAAAAAAATGGGGTTTCATTAGAATCATATTTCAGTCCTGGAAATAGCGCCATAATTCTTAAGTTAATACAAATTGCCACGATGTAAAAAATTATAAAAAATGTGTTATGAGGCAAACCCGAGACAGATGAATGCGATACTGAAACCCTCCTTTTGACTAGATGGTTGACAAACCCCATATTAAATTGTGCATATTAAATTGCACGTATCTTCAGTGAGCAAAAAGAATGGCCTAGTTCAAAACTCACTAGCGGTGCAATGCATGAATGCAACAGAAGTAGTCCTCGACTTACACTTAGTTGCTTAGCAACCATTCAAAGTTACAACAGATCTGAAAAAAAATCAGGATCCCAAGTTCCAACGGTCAACCTCCCCCACCCTCCACAGTTATACGACCAAACTTCGAGCGCTCAGCAATAAAGTTGCATTTATGGCAATTTAGGGTTTCCTGCCTGAGCAGGGGGTTGGACTAGATGACCTCCAAGGTCCCTTCCAACTTATTATTATTACTATTATTACTATTATTATTATTATTATTATTATTATTATTATTATTATTATTATTATTATTATTATTATTATCATCACAGGACTGCATTTTATGATAATTTCACTGAAAACTGGAACTTCTGTTTTTTGGCAAAAACTCATCTATACTAAACCACTGGATCACTTAAGGATTATGGGGTTCATTTTATGATCTCGGCATTCATTTAATGGCCACTGCAAAAAAAAGTCATAAAATCAAGGCAAGACAAGAAGCAATGGATGGAAATTAACCAAGGAGAGAAGCAACCGAGAACTAAGGAGAAACTTCCTGACAGTTAGAACAATTAACCAGTGGAACAACCTGCCTCCAGAAGCTGTGAATGCTCCAACACTGGAAGTTTTTAAGAAGAGACTGGACAGCCATTTGTCTGAAATGGTACAGGGCAGGGGTCCCCAATTCCCAGACAAGGGCCTATTTGAAATTGGGCTATGCGAATGGCTGGCTGGTGTGAGTGATAGGCCAATGGCCACTCGTGCATGTAGGCACCAGCCTGCGCTTTCGTAGCCAAGTTCCCCTCTACTCCCTCAACTAGGTCACCAAACCCCAAAAGGTTAAAGATTGCTGGTATAGGACAGGGGTAGGCAACCTTGGTTCTTTTATGACTCATGGACTTCAACTCCCAGAATTCCTCAGACAGCTATGCTATGCTATGCTGACTCAGGAATTCTGGGAGTTGAAGTCCATGAGTCATAAAAGAGTCGAGGTTGCCTATCCCTGGTATAGGGTCTTCTGTTTGAGCAGGGGGTTGGACTAGAACAGGGGTGTCAAAATGCCGGCCGGCGGGCCAGATGCGTCATGCCGAAACCACGCCCACAACATTGCCGGAAATGGAACAAAAAAAGTCGTGATACATCGCGACACGTCACATGACGTTGTGAGTTTGACACCCCTGGACTAGAAGACTTCCAAGATCCCTTCCAACTCTGTTATTCTGTTATTCAGGGCTTTTTTTCTCATAGGACGCTCAGAACGGAGTTCCGGCACCTTTTTTGGATGGAACCTTGTAGGGTAGGCAAGGCGGGTTTGTATGACATGTGTGAGTTCCGGCACCTTTTTCTTTTACAAAAAAAGCACTGCTGTTATTACATCACTAATATGACCACATTGGACAGGCTCCCTTATAGTCATATGTTTATTTTATTTTTATTTTTATTCCATTTACGGTATATCCCGCCCTTCTCCAAAGACTCAGGGCGGCTTACAAGCTTAGCAGTAGCCTTCATTCTATGTATATGCCTGCTTATTAGGGCTTTCACACACACCCCCCAAGCGGCATTATTACAAAGTCAGCTTAATTGCCCCCAACAATCTGGGTCCTCATTTTACCTACCTCGGAAGGATGGAAGGCTGAGTCAACCTTGAGCCTGGTGGGATGCGAACCTGCACTAATTGCAGGCAGCTGGTGTTACTTAAGGAGGCATTAGCCCACTGCTCCACCAAGGCTCTTATTGTGGACTATGTTGTTGTTGTTAGCTGCGAAGTCGTGTCCGACCCATCGCGACCCCATGGACAACGTTCCTCCAGGCCTTCCTGTCCTCTACCATCTTCTGGAGTCCCTTTAAGCTCAGGCCTACTGCTTCAGTGACTCCATCCAGCCACCTCATTCTCTGTCGGCCCCTTCTTCTCTTGCCCTCAACCTTTCCCGGCATTAGGCTCTTCTCCAGTGAGTGGACTATACCCTTATCTTAAGGTAGCTGTGTCTTTCCTCTCATTCTAACAGCCAGACTGGGAACCCCTTAAGGCCAAATGTTTTTATAACAAAGATGATGTGTAAAGGAGAAACTAAACTCTGCTGTTTGTGGTCAGCTCAAGCAAGGGCAAAGGCCAAATCTGAAAATCATTCTTTCAGCTCACGGTAGAGCTTAGTAATAAAGACAGACACCGTGAAGAGGCAAACTTCTTTGTGCCTCTATTTTTTTCTCCTTGGCAATTAGGTTAACGGGAAGCAAAACCTGAGGCTAGACCCGGTTTTGTAAATAAATTGATCCCTTCCAGAAAAAACTGCACTGTAGCCAATGAACTCAGCAACGAATTTGAGGATCCCTGGAGACCAAGAATTTGATTTACTCTGCCTCTGCATGAAAAAGGGCTTTTCAGATAAAAGTCTGGTTTTATTTTTTCTCCCTCCCTCCCCAAAGCAAGCAAATTTAAGATCCCTGGTGTAAATGGGAAATGGATGTACAGGTAGTCCTTGACTTAGGACCACAGCTGAGCCCCAAATTTCTTTTGTTGAGTGAGACATTTATTAAGAGCCTTGGTGGAGCAGTGGGCTAATGCCTCCTTAAGTAACACCAGCTGCCTGCAATTAGTGCAGGTTCGCGTCCCACCAGGCTCAAGGTTGACTCAGCCTTCCATCCTTCCGAGGTAGGTAAAATGAGGACCCAGATTGTTGGGGGCAATTAAGCTGACTTTGTAATAATGCCGCTTGGGGTGTGTGTGAAAGCCCTAATAAGCAGGCATATACATAGAATGAAGGCTACTGCTAAGCTTGTAAGCCGCCCTGAGTCTTCGGAGAAGGGCGGGATATAAATGGAATTAAAATAAATAAATAAAATAAATAAGTGAGTTTTGCCCCAACTGACAACTTTTCTTGCCTCAGTCGGCAAGTGAATCACTGCAGCTGATCAAGTTAGGAACTTGGTTGTTAAGTGAATCTGGCTTCCCCACTGACTTTTCCTTGTCAGAAGGTCGCAAAAGGAGATCACGTGACCTTGGGACACTGCGACCGTCACAAATATGAATCAGTTGCCAAGCTGTTCTGAACCAGCCTGCTACCGGCCTTGCAATAAGGCAAACCCCTGTTCAAACAGTAGAGACTGGAGAGCGTCTGAGGCTGCAAAGCGTCTGCCAAGATTTATTACACAAACAAGAAACAAAAACACTGGAACTTGAAACCTCAAACGGAAGGGTTGCTTTCAGCAACCAGCCCTTCCCCAAACACTCCTTTTATTTAGAGTTCAGGGCGTGGCCTCCCTGTGCCTCCTCCCGAGGAGTCCCACAGCCTTTCTCTGTTTGTTCCTGCTCGACTGCCTCCTGCGTCGGGCGTCCTTGAACAGGGCCAGCTGTGGGTCATCATCCTCCGCACTATCGGGCTTACGCAGCTGAGAAGAGGGCCCCGGCTGGGGGCTCTGCGAAGCCTCCAAGCCATCATCAACCAGTTCGTCTTCCACATTCTCCTCCTCCCCCTCATCTGAGTCATCCGAGACATCTGAGCCGGCTGCCGGACCCACAGGCTGGCCCTGAGTCACAACACAAGCATCCGAATTTTGATCACGTGATCATGGGGATGCTGCAAAGGTGGTAACTGTGAAAAACGATCATAAGTCACTTTCCTCAGTGCCGTTGTAACTTTGAACGGTCACTTAATGAATGAACGGTTGTAAGTCGAGGGCTACCTGTATTTATAAGGGGTCAGAATGTGTACCTTCATCTGGATTCACAAAACATGGTCAACCCTAAATCAAAGTTCATATAATTGCTGTGCTAACGCAGGTTTGCTCTCTTCACACAATATGCCATGGACAAATGACTAAACCAGGGGTGTCAAACTGCCAGCCCGTGGGCCGGATGCATCACGGCAAAACCGCACCCACCCAATTGGCGGCAATGGGAAAAAAGCTCTGATACATTGCGCGACGTCACATGACGTCGCGAGTTTGACATGTCTGGAGTAAACGATCGTGGTTCTGTGGGAGTGTATTGATTCATACAGCATGCAAAGATTATGCCGGACTAAATCACAGCAACTTTTAGGACAAATTAGCATATTGAACCAATCCAGACTTTGAGTTTCAGTCTCATGGTTTTGTGTTTTGGTGACTTCAACTAAGTCTTGAGCTAGGAGCGTGCAGCAGCAGCCAAAAATGCTAATACAATAACTGGGTTGTATAGAAACAGAGGCACAGAATCAAGATCACACGAAGTATTAGTACCACTTTATAAAACCCTAATGAGACCACACCTGGAATCCTGCAGCCAATTTTGGTCACCGTCTCACAAAAAAGATGTTGAGACCTTGGAAAAAGCTCAGAGAAGAGCAACGAAGATGATCCAAGGCCTGGAGACTAAAACATACGAAGAATGGCTGCAGGACATGGGTCTGGCTAGTCTAAAGAAAAGAAGAAATAGGGGAGACATGATAGCAGCGTCCCAGTATTTAAGAGGCTGCCACAACGAAGAGAGGGTCAAACTATTCTCCAAAGCACCAGAGGGAAGGACGAGAAACAATGGTTGGAAACTGATCAAAGAGAGAAGCAACCTGGAATTGAGGAGAAACTTCCTAACAGTGAGGACAATTAACCAGTGAAGTTGAAGTCCACCAGTCTTAAAAGTTGCCAAGCTTGGAGACCCCTGATTAAAAACTATCTGTAACACTTGACATTTTCACAGGAACACGTGGGTCACATCGCGTTACCGATGTTCTTCAGTATCAGCAGCTTTCTGTAGGAGGAGCTCCTCACTTACTGAGTGAAGAGGGGAAAGCTTCAAGAACTGAAATTTGCCAGCAATAGTCAGACTACGAGAATAAAGGTGAGAATTTTATTTTTATTTTTATGTTTTTTCAAAGCATCACGATCGCTGAGAAAACATGGGATCCTCCTTATAATCAGGAACAAAGCATCCATCCGTCAAATATCATCACAAAGCTTCACCTGTCGGGAAGTCCTAGCCCAAGCATCTTCGGGAGGCGGATGCATTCACACGGATTTCCTTGAAATCTGGTACCACAATCGACCCAAAGCTTTTTCCCGCAACGCTCAAACCTTTGATGCAATTAAGCAGAGCTTGGCAGTGCCGGGTTTCACACCTCGCAAGCAGCTGAAGGCAACCGTGAACTTAAATTATCACGATTTGCACTTCAACTCACCATCTTGCCCCATTTACCGTACAGCCCAGACTTGAGTTCAAGTCCTGCCTTAGCCATGAAAAGCAGGATGGGGTGACTTTGGGCCAGTCACTCTTCTCTCGGCCCAACCCACCTCACAAGGTTGTCGTTGCGGGGAAAATAGGAGGAGGAAGGCGTGCTGGATATGTTCGCTGCTTCCATAAAAATTATAAAGGTGGGATGCAAATAAGTAAATAAACAAGCTTTGGAATTATTTGGATAAACAAACTAATGTACCGGGGTCATTTCACTGCATAAAGGGAATACAGCTGCATAGAATAAGAGCCTCCAAAATCTTTATTTATTTGACAATTAACAATTACATACTTTCTTAGGGCACATTCAACTTTCTCCCCTTTTTTTGTTTAAGCCAGCTGTAAAATGTTTCTGTTGGTGTCAGAAGAAGTTTCCTAAACTAAGAGCCTGTGATGACCTTTGCAGTGATCTTCTTCCAAAGAAGACTCTGTTACAGGGAAACTTAGTTTAGCATCACGGTCAGAACCTAGCCTCATAAATTACCTAGATGTAGGAACAGAAGAAAGGCTGCATTAAATTTGCCGATAACCAAGCTGAGGGGGGAATTGCTAATGAAGACAGGCTCAAGATTCAAACCATCTCGATTATCTTAAACATTAGGCCCCCATCCATGAAAATGCTGTTTGCTGGTGAGAAATGTAAAATTCTACACTTAGGAGGGGGGGGGAATAAGATGCAAGACTGGTACAAGATAGGCGGTATGTGACTTAGCAGTAGTACGGTTGCTGGAATTGGGTATGTGTAGTTTAATGAAGAGAAGGACGAGGGGTGACATGATAGCAGTGATCCAATCTCTCAGGGGCTGCCACAAAGAAGAGGGAGTCAAGCTATTCTCCAAAGCACCCGAAGGCAGGACAAGAAGCAATGGATGGAAACTAGTCAAGGAGAGAAGCAACCTAGAACTAAGGAGAAACTTCCTGACAGTTAAAACAATTAATCAGTGGAACAACCTGCCTCCAGAAGTTGTGAATGCTCCAACACTGGAAGTTTTTAAGAAGAGACTGGACAGCCATTTGTCTGAAATGGTATAGGATTTCCTGCCTGAGCAGGGGGTTGGATTAGATGACCTCCAAGGTCCCTTCCAACTTTACTACTACTACTACTATATTATTATTATTATTATTATTATTATTATTATTATTATTATTATTATTATTATTATTATTATTATTATTATTATTATTATTATTATTATTATTATTATTATTATGGATCTGGGTGTCTTGGCAGACCAGAGATTTAGCATGAGCCAGGAATGGGCAGTAGCTGCAAAAAGGGCCAATACAGTTTGGGGACTGCATGAAGCAAAGTATGGGTAGTCCTCTGGTTACGACCACAACTGAGCCCAAAATTTTTGTTGTTAAGTGAAACATTTGTTAAGTGAATTTTTGCCCCGTTTTATGATCTTTCTTGCCACGGCTGTTAAGTGAATCACTGCAGTTCATAAGTGGGTAACACGGCTGTTAAGTGAATCCAGCTTCCCCATTGATCTTCAAAAGCATGCAAAAGGTTATCACGTGACCTTGGGAAAAACAGCAATGGTCATAAGCATGAACCAGCTGCCCAGCAGCATCTGAATTTTGATCACATGATCGCGAGGGGAGTGTAGCTACAAAAGGTCGGAAGTGTGAAAAATGCTCATGAGCCACTTTTTTCCAGTGCTGTTGCAACTCTGAATGGTCACTAAATGAATGGTTATAAGTTGAGGACTACCTGTGTAGCGGTAAGATTACCAGGAAGTGGTAGTACAGTTTATGGAACTGGGGCCAGTTCTGGTTCCCACAATTCAAAAAGGATCCTGAGAAATTAGAAAGGGCGGAGGGAAGACCAAACGGAGATGGCAAGGGGTCTGGAGGCTGAATCTGGTGAACAACAGTTAAAGCAGGGATCTTCAAACTTGGCCCTTTTATGACTTGTGGACTTCAACTCCCAGAATTCCTCAGCCACGCACGCCTGGCTGAGGAATTCTGGGAGTTGAAGTCCACAAGTCATGAAGGGGCCTTAGTTCCCCCATGCTGGCTCAGGAATTCTGGGAGTTAAAGTCCACAAGTCATGAAGGGGCCATAGTTCCCCATGCTGGCTGAGGAATTCTGGGAGTTGAAGTCCACAAGTCATGAAGGGGCCTTAGTTCCCCCATGCTGGCTCAGGAATTCTGGGAGTTAAAGTCCACAAGTCATGAAGGGGCCATAGTTCCTCCATGCTGGCTGAGGAATTCTGGGAGTTCAAGTCCACAAGTCCTAAAAGGGCCAAGTTTGAAGACCCCTGAGTTAAAGGAACTTGGTGTGTTTTGTCTAAAGAAGAGAATGCAGAAAGGGAGATGTGATACGGTGTTCCAGTATATGAAGGGATGTGACAGGGGAGGAGATCAGCAACAACCAAGGAGTGGGAGGTTTATAGCGAGGGATCCAACCTTAAAAGAAGAAGGAATTTTCCTACCGTGAGCTACATATTAAGCCAGGGGTGTCAAACTGCCGGCGTGCGGGCCGGATGCATCACACAGAAGCCGTGCTCATCCCACTTCCGGCAAGCTGGAAAAAGTCACGGTATGTCGCGACACATCACGTGAGATGGCGAGTTTAACACTCCTGCATTAAGCGATGGAAGTCTTAGGCACAGGTGTTCAAAACTTACGACCACAATTGGGATCAGAATTTTCCGTTGCTGAGCAAGGTTAAGTGAGCTTAAGGTCTCTTTCTGCCACCATTTTTCCCACGGTTGTTAAGAGTATCGCTGCAGTTGTTAACATGAATTAAGCAGTGGTTAAGTGGATCCATCTTCCCCCACTGAAGTTTCTCTTTGGAAGCCAGCTGGGAAGGTCACAAATGGTGACAGTGTAAACCTAGGATTCTGCAACTGTGTTAAATGCAGACCGGTTGCCAAGCACGCAAATTTTTATCACCGGACTATGGAGATGCTGCGTTGGTTAGGAGAACTGGTCTTAAGTCAACCTTTTCCCAGTGGTGTTGTAACTTTGAACGGTCGCTAAAAAAATGTTTATTAAGTCAGGGACTGCCTGTATTCGATCACTGGAAGTTTTTCAAGTAAAGATTGGTCAATTATTTGCCGGAATAATAAGATTCCTGCACCAGACAAAGGGATGGACTAGGGTTGATCTCCAAGGTCCCTTACAATCCTACCGTTCATGGATTTGGACTTTGCACCCAATTCCTGAATCTGATGCACAAACCCAGCCAACAATCCAGAAGATGGTTAGTCCTGCCACTATGTAAAGATCCAAAAGGCAGGGCCACGACTTGTTATTTGGCTGGCATGCATATTTGTTGTATGATAAGAAGGTAGATAATGTGTTTAAAGTGCATATTTTAAGACAGGCATTGTTGAGAGTTTGGAAGAAGTATAGACATAAGTTAGACTACAAGATGCCGTTGTGGGCAATCCCGAAACATGCAATAGAAAACATAAATGTTGGCTTCAAACATGATGTGACTACGTATAAGGAGATCTTAAGCTTGGAAAGGAACGTCTGGTGTTTGAAGCCGTACAATCTCTTGCGAGATGAGAAGATCGTTCAAACTTGGTTTCAATATGGTCAATTACATGCCAGGTGGAAAGAAGATCAGAAAATTGGTTTCTCAATGACTGATGAAAATTTGATAAAGCAAATTAGAAACCAGGGTCCAGCACATATCAAACGGATTTATCTTGCATTGAAGCAAATTAGAAACCAGGGTCCAGCACATATCAAACGGATTTATCTTGCATTGATAGATATTGACTCAGAAACAGAACTTGTTAAAGACTGTATGATAAAATGGGCCCAGAATATTCAAGAAGTTATTACAATGGACACGTGGGAAAAGATCTGGGTGAGGAACGTAAAATTTACGCAAGCCCAAAACCTAAGAGAGAACTTTTATAAAATGTTTTATAGATGGCATTTAGATCCTAAAAAGCTTGCAAGTATGTATCCGAATTATCAACCTAAATGCTGGAGGTGTGGTGGCGAAGATGCAACGTATTTTCATATATGGTGGACCTGCAAAAAGGTTAAGGCTTTTTGGATAAAATTTTGGTGGAATATGCAGAAGATCTTCAAGCAAAGGATAAAGTTTTGTCCGCAATTGTTTCTATTGGGTATAATTACAGATGCTACTGTTGTGGACATTAAGTTGATGTTGAACTTAATCA
The DNA here is from genome assembly GCF_964194415.1 of Vipera berus. NCBI lineage: Eukaryota > Metazoa > Chordata > Lepidosauria > Squamata > Viperidae > Vipera > Vipera berus. The sequence goes on from NC_138206.1 coordinate 9,018,306, forward strand.
CAGCGGCAAGACTCTTAATAGGTCAATATTGGAAGAAGGAGGAACTGCCGACTATAGAAGAATGGACTCTAAAAGTTTCGGACCTGGCGGAAATGGCAAAGATTTCGGCTTACTTGAAAGATCATTCGCAAGAACGTTATATTATGGAGTGGAAAAAGTGGATTGATTATATCCAGAACAAATATGGGACTAAAAAGTTTCATTTAGCATTTGAATAAGTTTTCTTTTCTTTTTTTTTCTTTTTATATGTAATATTAGTACTGCTTGTAGTCATTTCATATGAGCTAGAGTGTGATAGAATTAGTAGTTTATTGTTGTTAGCATATGGATGTTTATGATTGTTCTTTGTTTTTATACCTTGTATTTAGCTCTGGGAAGTCGGGGGGGGGGGAGGGGGGAATGGGGGGAGGGATAGGGAGGGTTAGGTAGGGGTGGGTGGAGGGAGGGGGGATTGTTAAAGATAAAATGTACTGTAAAACTTTTCAATAAAAAAAAAGATCCAAAAGGCAAAGGTTAAAAAAAGGACAGAAAAAAGTGGTCTGCTTGTAAGTGGGTTACTGTTTCTAAATGGTTTGCAATTGATACAATGAACCTGGCAACTTCAGAGGAACCACAAAGTTCTAGTATCAAAGTCTGAAAGCACTCAAATACTGGAGCAACTATTTGGACACACTATCCTTGTACCTTCTGGCATCATTCACACAACACATTTAACCTGGCTACCTCATTAACCTATTCTCTGGGTTGGTACAATAATTCAAACTCAAGCTAACCACACCAGTTGACTTTGTGGAATACACTAAATCAGGAGTCCTCAACCTTGGCAACTTTAAGACTTGTGGACTTCAACTCCCAGCAAAGCTGGCTGAGGAATTCTGGGAGTTGAAGTCCACAAGTCTTAAAGTTGCCAAGGTTGAGGACCGCCCCCCTCACACTAAATCACTTTTAAAAAAAAAAATCTAATCAAGGCTTACAAGCTTAGCATGTTAAAACAAATGCACCTGCTAAATTTTACCTGGCCTGGATAAGCATGTTTATGAATATAGCTAGAGAATTATTATTTTTTTGCCTTCACGCCTGGCCTGTCCACCTGAAAACCTTGACTTTTTCCTAGGTCTGATAATGTTATACAGATAGTCCTCGACTTATAACCGTAACTGAGCACAAAATTGCTAAACGGGACGGTTCTTAAGTGAGTTTTGCCCTATTTTATGACCTTTCTTGCCACTGTTGTTAAGTGAATCACTGCAATTGTTAAGCTAGCAACACGATTGTTAAGTGAGTCTGGCTTCCCCATTGGCTTTGCTTGTTCAGAAGGTCGCAAAAAAGGGGATCACATGATCCCTGGACACGGCAACCGTCGTAAATATGAGTCAGTTGACAAGTGTCTGAACTTGGACCACGTGACCATGGGGATGCCGCAAATGGTCCTAAGTGTGAAAAATACACATAAATTACTTTTTTCAACGATGCTGTAATTTTGAATGGCCACTAAACAAACTGTTATAAGTCAAGGACTTCCTGTACAATAACTACAGTGCCCGAATCCTAGGCAGAACTGTAATTAAGTCCTGCTTAGCATTTCTATCATTGGGTACTTCTTATTATCCTTGGATTGCGCTGTAGCTAGTTTAAAGGTAAAGGTAAAGGAAAAGGTTCCCCCGCACACGCGTGCTAGTCATTTCCGACTCTAGGGGCCGGTGCTCATCTCCGTTTCAAAGCCGAAGAGCCAGCGCTTGTCCGAGGACGTCTCCGTGGTCATGTGGCCGGCATGACTAGACGCCAAAGGCTCACGGAACACTGTTACCTTCCCACCGGAGTGATCCCTATTTTTCTACTTGCATTTTTTTTTACGTGTTTTCGAACTGCTAGGTTGGCAGAAGCTGGGATGAGTAACAGGAGCTCACGCTGCTACCCGGCACTCAGGATTCGACCCGCCAACTGCCTAAAGATGGCATGGGTCCGGAGTACCTCTGGGATCACCTGCTGCCGGCGTCAACTTCCCTCCGCCCTGTGCGTTCCCACAGAGAGGGCCTCCTCAGGGTGCCACCGGTCAGAGAATGTCGGCCAGTGGCCCCCAGGGGGAGATCCTTCTCTGTGGGCGCCCCGGCTTTATGGAATCAGCTGCCGGTTGAGCTCCGGATGGCACCTGACCTTCGCTCCTTCCGACGCGGCCTGAAGACCTACCTATTTGAGCAAGCCGGCCTGGCCTGATGGGGGATGTGCTGGGGTTTTTATTGGGGATTTTTATTATTCTACTGTTTTTAGCTCGGGCTCTTATTTAATTCTTTTTTAATTTTTGTATTCTGTATTTTTATGTGCCCTGTTCACCGCCCTGAGTCCCTCGGGAGAAGGGCGGTATATAAATATAAAAAGATAAAGATAAAGATACGGTAGTGGCCTCCCATTTCCTGCATGCATAGAAAGAGAAACCACACAGAGTTTTCTTGGGGGTACTTTAATTTCAATTTTTCCATTGCGAAGGGGGATGGATGCAAGGGGCTCTTAGTTCCTTCACTCCGTCTCTCAGAATCTGAAATAGCAGCAGAAGGAATCCCCATGGCAGAATTGCTAGAGAAATTGATATGCGAGGATTTGAGAAAGGATTCTTGCAAAAAAAAAAACTTGTTTCTCTATTTATTTTATTTGTATCCTGCCATTGTTATTTTTATAAATAATTCCAGGGGACAAACATATCTAATATTCCTTTCTCCTCCTCATTTCCCCCACTACAACAACCCTGTGAGGTGAGTTAGCCTAAGACAGGGGTCCTCAAACTTGGCCCTTTCATGACTTGTGAAGTTCAACTCCCGGAATTCCTCAGCCAGTGCGCCTGGCTGAGGAATTCTGGGAGTTGAAGTCCACGAGTCATGAAAGGGCCAAGTTTGAAGACCCTGGCCTAAGAGATAGTGATTGGTCCAAAGTCACCCAGCCAGCTTTCATGTCTAAGGCAGGAATAGAACTCACAGTCTCCTAGTGATTGGCCCAAAGTCACCCAAGCTGGCTTTCATGCCTAAAATCTTATTGGTTTTTAGCCCGGTGCAGTTTTCTTAGCATTCATTTTCCAATGTATTGATGTATAGTCAAGGACCAAATAACATGCACAGTTCTAAAAAGTAAACTATGAAATGGTTGAAATTAAAATTCTGCACGCCGTATTGTTTGACATCACAAAACTATTCAGTTCTGTGTGCTAAATTGCAGCGGTGATTGGATAAAATGTGCCTCTTCTCCTAAAGACTGTCATTGATTTATCTACTTAAAGATTAAGGAACCAGCCCTTGTGGCAGATAGTTGGTAAATGTGTAATTAAACCCTTGCAGCAGACAGAATAAATAAGGACACTGGAAAAGGACATGGCTGACTAATTCAACTTCCAAAGTGAGCAGAGATAGAGGTATTCTTGCAGGGACATGCCATTGAATCGAATCAAATCAAATTGAATCAAATAGAATAGAATAGCAAATAGAGAATGGAATGGAGTGGAGTGGAGTGGAGTGGAGTGGAGTGGAGTGGAGTGGAGTGGAATGGAATAGAATAGAATAGAATAGAATAGAATAGAATAGAATAGAATAGAATAGAATAGAATAGAATAGAATAGAATAGAATAGAATAGAATAGAATAGAAGTGGAGTGGAGTGGAGTGGAGTGGAGTGGAGTGGAGTGGAATGGAATGGAATAGAATAGAATAGAATAGAATAGAATAGAATAGAATAGAATAGAATAGAATAGAATAGAATAGAATAGAATAGAATAGAATAGAATAGAATAGAATAGAATAGAATAGAATAGAGAGTGGAGTGGAGTGGAGTGGAGTGGAGTGGAGTGGAGTGGAATGGAATGGAATAGAATAGAATAGAATAGAATAGAATAGAATAGAATAGAATAGAATAGAATAGAATAGAATAGAATAGAATAGAATAGAATAGAATAGAATAGAATAGAATAGAATAGAATAGAATAGAATAGAATAGAATAGAATAGAATAGAATAGAATAGAATAGAATAGAATAGCAAATACAGAGTGGAGTGGAGTGGAGTGGAGTGGGGTGGAGTGGAATGGAATGGAATGGAATAGAATAGAACAGAACAGAACAGAACAGAGAGTGGAGTGGAGTGGAGTGGAGTGGAGTGGAGTGGAGTGGAGTGGAGTGGAATGGAATGGAATGGAATGGAATAGAATAGAATAGAATAGAATAGAATAGAATAGAATAATAGAATAGAATAGAATAGAATAGAATAGAATAGAATAGAATAGAATAGAATAGAATAGAATAGAATAGAATAGAATAGAATAGAATAGAATAGAATAGAGAGTGGAGTGGAGTGGAGTGGAGTGGAGTGGAGTGGAGTGGAGTGGAGTGGAGTGGAATGGAATGGAATGGAATGGAATGGAATAGAATAGAATAGAATAGAATAGAATAGAATAGAATAGAATAGAATAGAATAGAATAGAATAGAATAGAATAGAATAGAATAGAATAGAATAGCAAATAGAGAATGGAATGGAATGGAATGGAGCAGAGCAGAGCAGAATAGAATAGAACTGGAAGCGACCTTGGAGGTCTGATGAAAGGAACATATTGATCCTTTGAATTGGGCAAAGATGTCACCAAGATAGGAGGCCACTAGCAAGGATCTTCCAAATATGCACCAGAAGGCAAGACAAGAAGCAACGGATGGAAACTAACCAAAGTGAGACAGCAAACTAGGAATAAGGAGAAATTGCAAACAATCAACCAGCGCAACAGCTTGTTTTCCAAAGTTGTGGGTGCTCCATCACTGGAGGCTTTTAAGAAGAGACTGGACAGCCACTTGTCTGAAATGGTATGGGGTCTCCCGCTTGAGCAGGGGGTTGGACTAGAACAGGGGTCTGCAACCTTGACAACTTTAAGACTTGTGGACTTCAATTCCCAGAATTCCTCAGCCAGCATAGCTGAAGTCCACAAGTCTTAAAATTGTCAAAGTTGCAGACCCCTAAACCAGTAGACCCCCAAGGTCCCTTCCAAATCTGATGTTCTACGCTTGAAGTATAAAAATGTGGAGCTTAGCTCTCTCTGCGATTTAGACTGCTGTGTTTGAGCTCTTTTTTTCCCCATGTGAGGATGTGACGCTGGGATGAGAAAAAGGATTCCAATCACAGACCCCTTCGTCATTCTGACAGAAGCTAATTCTAGATCCAAGGCACAAACTATCTTTCTTAAAGCACGAGAGTGGTGACTCAGGCACTATTCGATGCCAGTTGCGAATCCTGTTTTAATCATATTTTACTAGTTGTGGATTCCCATCGGGACTTGCCATGCTTATAACTGTAGTGAGTTTCCAACTTGGCACAGCAATTGCAACTTACCATTTATCCAGTTATATGAATGTGACGTTTATATTACAGGCAGTCTTCAACTTAACAGCCATTTGTCTCAAAGGCGCTTTTCAAAAGACTTTCTTGTTTGTTTTTTTTCCTTGAAAACATTTTGCTTCCATCCAAAAAGCTTCTTAAAGATCCGAAACATCGATGAAGATGTTGAAGAGCACTGGGCCCAGAACAGAGCCCTGGGGCACCCCTACTACACACTTCCCTCCATGTAGATGCGGTTCCATTGAGGACTACACGCTGAGTACGGCCGGTCAGCCAGCTACGAATCCATCTGGTGGTGATGCTGCCTAACCCACATTTTTCTATCTTATCAAGTAGTAGGTTGTGGTCTACTTTATCCAACGCCTTACTGAAGTCCAAGTAAATTATATCCACAGCATTCCTCTGGTCCACTAATTTTGTCACTTGGTCAAAGAATGCAATAAGATTTGTCTGGCACGATCTCTTTTTGACAAACCCATGTTGGCTTTTAGTAATCGCCTTCTTTGCCTCTAGGTGCTCGCTGATTTCGTTGTTTGATTATCTTTTCCAGAATCTTCCCAGCATTTCCCAACATTTCATAACTGGCACGTATTGGTCCCAGAGCAGGATGTGATACAGTTAGTCCTCGACTTACGACCACAATTGAGCCCCAAATTTATATTGCTAAGTTGAAATGTCGGTTAAGTGAGCTCGCCCCGTTTTATGACCTTTCTTGACACAGTTGTTAACTGAATCACCGCAGTTGCTAAGTTAGTGACATGGTTGTTAAGTAAATCCGGCTTCCCCACTCACTTTGCTTGTCAGAAGGTCACAAAAGCTGATCACATGACCCCGGGACACCGCAACCGTCATAAATATGAGCCAGTGGCCAAGTGTCTGAATTTTGATCAGGTGACCATAGGAAGGCTACAATGGTCGTTAAGTGTGAACAACAGTCGTAAGTCATTTTTTTTCCAGTGTTGTTGAATCTTTGGACAGTCACTAAATGAACGGTTGTAAGTCGAGGACCTCCTGTACTGCTGAGGACAAGTTGTCCAAGAACATGCATGCACAGGCACAAACGCACACACGCGCACGCACACACACACACACCCTCCTCACTAAATTCTGAAATTGGGCTTGCCGCTAAAGACTTGCTAGTTATTGTTCACTAATTTTCCAGGCTACTCTATGTGAAATATTTAGAAATATTTCGTTCCACATTGGGGATATCCCCTCCTGGAAATATCTCAGTGCTGTACAACCATTCCGTAAGTATTTCAAATCAAAGCAGACCCGTTTCAAGGGGATCGCCACCCATTTCAAATGCAAAACTACTTCAGAAAGCTTTCAGAACAGTCACCAAAGCGTCAGAGCACTCCTTGAGGTCAGTGTAACCTCTTCTGAGCTCTAACCTGGATTTATTTTGTTTTAAATGTTTTACACACCATTGAGATCCGCAACTTTACATCGATCCTTGTCTTTCTGTTGTAACTTTTAAGAAGCAACGTAACTGCTTACTTACACACAATTGTCTATGGCAGGTGTAGGCAACCTTGGCTCTTTTATGACTCGTGGACTTCAACTCCCAGAATTCCTGAGCCAACATGGCTCAGCTTGGAAACCTCTCCCTTTCCCCTCAACATGGCTGGCTCAGGAAATCTGGGAGTTGAAGTCCACAAGTCATGAAGGGGCCATAGTTCCTCCATGCTGCCTCAGGGATTCTGGGAGTTGAAGTCCACGAGTCATGAAGGGGGCCAAAGTTTCCCCAATGCTGGCTTAGGAATTCTGGGAGTTGAAGTCCACGAGTCATGAAGGGGGCCAAAGTTTCCCCCATGCTGGCTCAGGAATTCTGGGAGTTGAAGTCCACGAGTCATGAAGGGGGCCAAAGTTTCCCCAGTGCTGGCTTAGGAATTCTGGGAGTTGAAGTCCACGAGTCGTGAAGGGAGCCAAAGTTTCCCCAATGCTGGCTCAGGAATTCTGGGAGTTGAAGTCCACGAGTCATGAAGAGAGCCAAAGTTTCCCCCATGCTGGCTCAGGAATTCTGGGAGTTGAAGTCCACGAGTCGTAAAAGAGCCAAGGTTGCCTACCCCTGGTCTGTGGGATACATTGTGCACAAATTGTGGGGGGGGGGTGTGTGGATGTATTGTATTGTATTTTGGTAAAGCAAAATACAACAAAGCGCAAAGTAAGGCTCATTGTGAAAATAAATAGGCCCAAAAAATGGGAGCACCCTGTCCTTCGGGAGCCAAGCTGGACCAAAGTACAGGGGCCACCCCAAAACAGAAACTTACCTGAACCTCTTTCTTCTTACTCTCATGGGGTGATAGGGATGCTCATCACCCCTTTCTTGGGAGTACCCAAGACAGTCTGAAGCACACCAGGAAATATGGTATAGATAGTCCTCACTCAGCAAGCCTTCAAAGTCATGTGGGGCATTAATGGGGCACTTATAATGTCTCCTCTTAGTGGCGACCGTCACAGTGTCCTCACAGGCTCAAGTGTGGCTGTAAGTTGAGGACTACGTGCAATTCATTCTAATTCAATTTAAATCATTATTTTTGGTTATGATCCCACATGGCTAGCTGTGGATCTCCAAACAGCTATGCACCAGAAGATGAGAGGGCAGAATTTAGCTAATTTTCAGCAGAGGATTCAAGAATAAAAAATGCCTACCTTACAGCCTGCGTTATCTATCCTTAAGCCTATGCGGAATGCCTATGCAGGGGGGAAGGAAGAAAATCGCTCATCGTGACCTTATTAACAAAAAATCTAACGAATCCTTCTGAAATGCATAAATTACAAGCATGCTTTTTTTAAAAAAAAAACTACTTATACCTTTTAATGTTGATCCTGAAGTCACAGTTGCCAAGATGACAGCCTTTTCCCTTCGCTATCCTAAGATCTGAGTGACCCAACTAATTTGCACTCCATTCCTTTTCTTCTGCTTCTCATTTTCATGAAACTGGGGAAGAAAAAGATATCAGAATTAAAGCTTGCCTCACCCAGTTTAAGAATCACAGAGTATCTTACTTAAAAATCCTTTTTTTAAAAAAAACATCCATATTGTATGAACTTTTGAGTCTCAATTGAAATAAATCTGATCCACTTTTGATGTATAAAGTATCTTTCTTGAAAGCATCTCAAGTTGTGTTGTTATATCTTTTGAAAGTCAGTAAAGACATTGTATAGCCAAATTGGGACTTTAGACCTGCTTATAGTGTAATTCAGGGGACGCGGTAGCTCAGTGGGTTAGGACGCTGAGCCTGTCGATCAGAAGGTCGGCAGTTTGGCGGGTCGAATCCCGAGTGCCGCGTAACAGAGTGAGCACCTGTTACTCATCCCAGCTTCTGCCAACCTAGCAGTTCGAAAGCATGTAAAAATGCAAGTAGAAAAATAGGGACCACTACGGTGGGAAGGTAACAGCGTTCCATGCGCCTTTGGCGTCTAGTCATGCCGGCCACATGACCACGGAGACGTCCTCAGACAAGTGCTGGCTCTTCGGCTTTGAAACGGAGATGAGCACCGGCCCCTAGAGTTGGAAACGACTAGCACGCATGTGCGGGGGAACCTTTACCTTTACCTTTATTCTGCTCTTTATAGTGTTGACACATGCAGGTCATGAGTTACACCACATCACAAGGCAGAAACATAATTTATCTCTGCTGAGATCTTTGGCAATTGCTTAATATGTCTGGGCTGGGAAATTAGCTCTGGTGTGTATGTGTGCAACTGAATATTTTCATAGTGGGCTTCCACAGAAAGAGAAACGGGACACTTACCAGATATCTGGCTGAGAAGATGGAAGGACATCCATGCTGGTTGAACCAGACCAGACGAGCCACATCCCCAGGCTTGCAGAGATTCTATGTAGAAAATGTTGCTCGGAGAAATTCAAGCGTGTTTGTTTTTCCCTCTGCAGGAACTGTGGAAATTGTATTAACTCGCACAATGTCACTAAGGCGTCTAGGAATGTATTTCCAAAACCCGTCCCACTGGAAGCTATTTATTAAAGCATCTATATGCCTCGCTCGCTATTTTAATTTCTAATGTGTGCCGTAGTCGTACCTCAAGCCAATTACTTTTACAATGTTGTCCTTTAGTGTCAGGCAGCACTCTTGGTTTGAGAGATTGTGGTGGGCAAGGAAAATTCAAAAGTTGGTCAGTTTCATTCACAAAGGGCAATTCAGCCTGGAGGGGATGATCATTGAGAAAGTGCATTTTAAAGAGACCATCCCCCACCCCCCTCTCAACTCAGAAGAAATGAGGTTAGGAAATTTCTGTTCCAATTTTTAAGGTGCTATATGTATTGAAATCTGCATGTCTTTGCTCTCTTGGTCTCGCCAATTATGTGGGGTTTAACATTTAGCTTTATTACTGTTTCATTTTCCCCCTCTTGCTTCCAAAATAGAAGCGAAACTTCCATTTTTGTGGACCTTGACACAATGGATTGTACATGCTGTACGATCAACTTTTCATTGTCGGAGTGATGACATCATAACCCAACTGATTATGTCATGATGCAAATAACAGGCAGGTTGTGTCCATTTAGGCCAGTTGACTTAAGTGTCGGATAAAGGAACTGAGCGCCAAAGAATTGAGGCCTTTGAACTCTGGTGCTGGAGAAGACTCCTGCGAGTCCCTTGGACTGCAAGGTGATCAAACCGGTCAGTCCTAGAGGAGATCAACCCTGACTGCTCTTTAGAAGGCCAGATCCTGAAGCTAAAACTCAAATACTTTGGCCACCTAATGAGAAGGAAGGACTCACTGGAGAAGAGCCTAATGCTGGGAAAGATCGAGGGCAAGAGAAGAACGGGACGACAGAGAATGAGGTGGCTGGATGGAGTCACTGAAGCAGTAGGCGTGAACTTAGATGGACTCCAGAAGATGGTAGAGGACAGGAAAGGCCTGGAGGAACGTTGTCCATGGGGTCGCGATGGGTCGGACACGACTTCGCAACTAACAACAACAACAAAGGAACTGATATGCTACCTTTGTGATAATTACACTATCAAGCCAAGTACAAAACTTGCTAGGATGTCATGCTTCCACATTTAACAGACATTCATGAATAACCGACACCCGATCCCCACCACCAGTTTCACCAGGGTCAGCTCTGGAGTCTGTGTGTGTCTATTAAATCAAGGTCCTGCTTACTTAGATCAAGGCCACATCCTAACAACACACACACGCATATACATACGCAGAGACCTGTGAAGACACCTTAGAGTTTCGCTGCATAGTGAAACTATAAACAAAATAATATAGACCAAACTGCAAAAAAAAAAACACCCTAAAGCTGAAACTAACAACACTTTGCCTATTGTGCAAAAATGAGCTAGTAGGTCCTTAATTGATGGATTCATCATGTTTATTTATTATTTCTTAAAACAAATGTTATAGAGCTGCCCAACTCACAACACAGTGACCCCAGGCGGTTTACAAAATTAAAATCTGCAGTACAAAATCCACAACCCCCTCCACCCCCTGCGACGGCCACAAACGCAATCACACCAACCACCTGGTCAGCTCTACAACCTGGAGTAGTAGAGTTACAGACAGGATGTAACCATATATAGAATTAAAAGCCATGTCTCCATTAACCCAGACCTGGCCGAGTCTGACCCTTAAATGATATCAACAAGAGGATTTATTTTTAAATCACTGCCCTGTTCCATCTTTGACAGAGAACAAAAGTAAAACTAGTGTGGTAAGCCTCACAAACTTTACACAGCTAGAAATGTATCGGTGGCAGGATGTCAAAGCAACAGGTGCCAAGCCACAAAAAAAAAGACTTTTAGTGACATTAACCCTGTTTTCCACTGTACTCTAAAGGCTGCCAAAAATAAATCAGAAATTAAAATGTGGTTATCTTGAATGACATCCAATTGCTCTTTAAAGATCCCCCTTGTATACGATAGATAAAATCAATTAATCAATAACAGACACGGGCAAAACAGGGAGGGAGAAAGGAAAACATCTCGCTTACATGATGTAGTAAGATGATGTGTTGTGGGAGATTTTATCTTCAGAAAAGAAAGAAGGCCAAATTGTAAACTCTTTCATTACTAAAGTATGCATACAGGTAGTCCTCGACTTACGACCATAATTGAGCCCCAAATTTCATTGCTAAGCAAGACAGTCGTTAAGCGACTTTTGCCCCATTTTACAACCATTTGTGCCACAGTTGTTAAGTGAATCACTGCAGCTGTTAGGTTAGTTGTAAAGGAATCTAGCTCCCCCATTGACTTTGCTTGTCAGAAGGACACAAAAGGGCATCACGTGAATCTGGGACGCTCCGACCGTCATGAATACATGCCAGCTGCCAAACATTCAAATTTTGATCACGTGACCATGGGGATGCTGCAAGTGTGAAAAACAGTCATAAGTCACTTCTTTCTGTGCCCTTGCAACTTTGAACAGTCACTAAGCAAATGGTTGCAAGTTGAGGACTACCTGTAAATTATGTTTTGGTTCCAATGCCAAAATATCTCTCCTTCCCAAAATACAGCATCTCCTTTCACAGCTTAAAACTAGGCATGGTCAAAAGTTGCATTCCAGACGCAGAACATTCTGGGAAATTCCAGAATGTTCCGTTCTCCTCAGGAACCAGAGTGCGCTCTCACGTATTGAGACAACCACAAACCTATTGCTTTCTGGAAGATACACATCTGCATTGACGTAGCCTGCAGGGAAAAAAAAAAAAACAACCCAAAATCCCTGAATGTTCCTGACTTCACCGGAAGCTCCATTTCTGGAAAAGAACATTTTGCATATATTCCTTTTGAAAACAGCTGGGTATAAAATTCAAGGGACTTGGATTGCTTTTCTCTGCAGCCAGTTGACAAGATCGGAAGCAGCTGCTAAGATTTCTCTGAATGCCAAGGGGTGATGTTCAAAAGATTTTAGTGCTTTGCAATTTGACGGCTCCCACTTGATCAGCTGTGGGGAGACAGGGGTGATTTGTTAACGAAGCCATTTCATCCATGTTCCAAAGCACGCTGCATTCACCAACTCATTGCTAATCTGTAACCATGCTGGAGCCTTGGTGGAGCAGTGGGCTAATGCCTCCTTAAGTAACACCAGCTGCTTGCAATTAGTGCAGGTTCGAGTCCCACCAGGCTCAAGGTTGACTCAGCCTTCCATCCTTCCGAGGTAGGTAAAATGAGGACCCAGATTGTTGGGGGCAATTAAGCTAACTTTGTAATAATGCCACTTGGGGTGTGTGTGAAAGCCCTAATAAGCAGGCATATACATAGAATGAAGGCTACTGCTAAGCTTGTAAGCCGCCCTGAGTCTTCGGAGAAGGGCGGGATATAAATGGAATTAAAATTAAAAATAAATAAATAAATAAATGCTCCCTTCAGAATTATTTACAAACTGAGGCCTGAAATGGTAACCTCAGAATGGAAGGCGGTTGGATAGGGGTGAAAGACAAAGGAAGGGCTTACACGCCCTCCATTCCCAAGCTGTGTTTCAACTAGATTTGCACAGGAAAAATCCCCCTACATTTTTGATCTATTGGCTTAAAAGGAAAAAAAAATGCTGCAGGATCCAATGTCTTCATTCATGAGGGGAAAACCTTTTTTTTCTGACTAAATTGACAAGTATTCAATTGCGATTTAAATTATAATCTCCATTTCTAATTCTATGTCAATGGATACAAATTGCCATGCAGTAATTTGTGACCAATCCTTTAGCAACCACAGTTATAACAGACCCCCCCCCAAAAGCTACTTACAACCTGGTTTCAGAGTTGTAATAGCCGTGGCCCCTGCAGTCACGTGACTGACTGCATTTTGGACACTTGGCCTGCATTTACCGCTGTCTGCAGCACCCCGCCATCAAATCACCACAACTTAACAATGTTTGTGCAGGAAACTGGTGTTTATTTTGGGTTTCTGGCAAAAAACAGCCCTAGTGAAGGATGGGTTTGTTTCATGACTGCGGTGTTTGCTCAACAACTACAGTATCTGTTTAACCACTGCTGTGTTCATTACCACTGCTGCAAAATGCTTGTAAAATTGGGTGGATCACCTGATCCCCAGCTTTGTGACCATCACAACTCACAACTTTTAATTGCCAGGCTCGGCTATGGTTGTAAAATCAAGGAGAACCTACATGCAGGCTTTCTACCAAAACACCGTTCTCTTAATAATTGGTGGATTATTTGGGGGTGTTCTTTAAGAGAATGGGAGGGGGGAAGCCTTAATCCAAAAAGTGTGTGGACCTACAGTTGGACCCCAAGAAAGTCTAAGACAAGGGTCTTCAAACTTGGCCCTTTTATGACTTGTGGGCTTCAACTCCCAGAATTCCTCAGACAGGCACGCTGGCTGAGGAATTCTGGGAGTTGAAGTCCACAAGTCATAAAAGGGCCAGGTTTGAAGACCCCTGGGCTAAGAGGACCCGTTCTTTTGCTGACATGGTTTCAATCTTCTGTTTCCTTCTGCATCCTTCTTCAGACCCAACATTCAATGGTTTATCAATCCAGCTAGCTGCTGAGTTCCAACCAACCCCTTGGTATCTTAAGTTTGGCCTTTAGTGCATCAATAAAATAGAATTAATGCAGGAACTCCTAACGTGGTTTCCTCTTTGAATATGTTTTCCGTGAAAGGATACCCCAATTATTTTTAAGCAGAGACGGAATTACCACTGCTCTCATTACAATTTGCCCCCTCGCCATGCGCTTTCCACTGCTCAAACGGGTTTACTCTGAGTTAGGGGGAGTAACAGGCTTGGCACCTGGTGCCCCCATTTACGTTTTGATTGCAACTTGCAGAACAACTCCCTAAAAAACGATCATAGCGCTTTTGTAATTCTTTGACGCTTTCATCATAAAAGACTCGAACACTAACGAGCTATCAGGCTGAAAGGTTTTAAAAGTAAGTAAGTACTAAGACAGAAGGAGAGCTATTTTTTAACTCATTCAAACAGATAAATTAAATTAAAATAAAAAAGATTTCTTTTTCTTTACCAAGAAGTGCTAATTCCTGATCAAGGGTGACCTCTGGTGGCATTTCTTGCACACATGTAACACAATGCCAGTCTTCCCTCTGGCACCCCTCAATAAATTGAACCCCACAGATCCCGGCTGTTAAAATTTTTGGAAACACCAGTACTGAGAAAATTGGTGTCACGTGAACTGAAGAGCCAAATTGTTCCCACTATATTTTTTTTTAAAGACAGCTTTCAAAATACCAAGAAATTAAATACTAACTTTCAAATGTTTTAAAAAAGAAACTTTTGGTGTTTTATGAAAAAGCAAATACCATAACCAAGAAAGAGAACACAATATTTCCAGACAAGCTCTTTTGAAGATGGCAGGTTATTCAGGGGATAAGGGACCGCTAATTGTGCAGACGACACCAAGCTGGCAGGAATAGCCAATACTCCAGAAGATAGGCTTAAGATACAGGAGGATCTGGACAGACTCGAACACTGGGCGCTATCTAACAAAATGAAATTCAATGGTGAAAAAAGTAAGGTTCTACATTTAGGCAGGAAAAATGAAATGCACAGGTATAGTATAGGTGGTACCTTGCTCAATAGTAGTAACTGTGAGAGGGATCTCGGAGTCCTAGTAGACAATCACTTCAATATGAGCCAGCAGTGTGCTGCAGCTGCCAAAAAAGCCAACACAGTGCTAGGCTGCATTAACAGAGGGATAGAATCAAGATCAAGTGAAGTACTAATACCACTTTACAATGCTTTGGTAAGGCCACACTTGGAATACGGCATCCAGTTTTGGTCACCACGGTGTAAAAAAGATGTCGAGACTCTAGAAAGGATACAGAGAAGAGCAACAAAGATGACTGGGGGACTGGAGGCTAAAACATATAGGGAACGATTGCTGGAATTGGGTATGTGTAGTTTAATGAAGAGAAGGGTGAGGGGGGACATGATAGCAGTCTTCCAATCTCTCAGGGGCTGCCCCAAAGAAGAGGGAGTCAAAGCACCTGAAAGCAGGACAAGAAGCAATGGATGGAAACTAGTCAAGGAGAGAACCAACCTAGAACTAAGGAGAAACTTCCTGACAGTTAGAACAACTAACCAGTGGAACAACTTGCCTCCAGAAGTGGTGAATGCTCCAACACTGGAAGTTTTTAAGAAGAGACTGGACAGCCATTTGCCTGAAATGATATAGGGTTTCCAGCCTGAGCAGGGGGTTGGACTAGATGACCTCCAAGGTCCCTTCCAACTTATTATTATTATCTTTGAAGGTTTGAGGAGGACATCTTAGCCGGCTTTGGCTTCCTGGAATAGCCATCCTCTCTTTCTTTCATTTCTCCAGAAGGCCTCCAAGTAGAAGAAAAGTAAAATAAATGGCATATCATAATTGGAGTAAAGGGAATGCAGGAAAACGCAGTTCAGTCGAATGGTTATATGTCTCAGCGCATGGCAGCATCAACCAACAAGATTACGTAAAAATCCCAGGACTGTCAATCTCTCTCTCTCTCTCTCTCTCTCTCTCTCTCTCTCTCTCTCTCTCTCTGTGTCCTTCTATCTATATCTATCTCTATCATTCATCTGTCTGTCTGTCTACCTACCTACCTACCTACCTACCTATCCTTCTATCTCTATCTATCTATCTATCTATCTATCTATCTATCTATCTATCTATCCATCCATCCACACATACATACACACACATAACAGAAAGAGGCAATAAAAAACCATTTCTGTACTGTTTCCAAGAGACAAACTTGACTTGAAAAATTTTTTACCTCAGAAAGTCATACACATTTTTCTAAAGAGCTTACTCACACCCAGCAAAGAGTCGACATTACCGTAAGTTGCCCAACTCTATAGGAATCGGCAAAAAAACCTGATCTATCATTGTGTGGTCTATATATGTTTTCCTATGTTCTTTCTGAAATCACTTCTCTGGAGATGGGATTCCAGCTGACAGGTAGAAAAGCTTAAGTTGAGAGGTTCAAACAGTATGTGTGTTTTTTTTCTTTTCACCAAAGCAATGTCTACAAGATCATCAGCCTGGTTATAAAGGAAAGCCATTAATACTTGCTACTGCAAAGAGTAAATACATTTTGAAGGGCAGGAGAACAATCACAGGAACAATGCTTGTTGTTAGCTGAATGCTTCTTAAAACGTGAAAGCTCGTTTTAGAAAGCTGCACATAAAGGAACCAGGTTTCAACCTTTCTGCTGAACTGCTGTTTATAATTAATTAGTAAATTAGATCTTCCCTTTTTAATGCATATGATACCATTCTACTTTTTTTAAGGCCTCCAATCCAACCCACCCCCAAGAATCCTAAAGCCAACTTAAATCTATTTACAGAATACAGACTAACAGAGTTGGAAGGGCCCTTGGAGGTCTTCTAGTCCAACCCCCTGCCCAAGCAGGAGACTCTGGACCCTATCCCGGACAAATGGCTGTCCAATCTCTTCCTGAAACCCTTCAATGATGGAGTGCCCACAACTTCTGAAGGAAAGCCATTCCACTGATTGTTCTCACTGTCAGGAAATTTCTCCTTATTTCTCGGTTGGGTCTCTCCTCGATTGGTTCCCATCGATGGCTTCTTGTCTTGCGTTCAAGTGCTTTGGAGAATAGATCAATCCCCTCTTCTCAGTGACAGCCCCTCAAAGGACCCCAAGTCCTTTTCCGTTAGACTAGATGAAGAAACAAATCCCATCTACCTTTTAGAAAAGGGGTGCATAGCTCTGTCGATTATCTCTCTTGCACGAAACCAAGTCTAAAATCTGTCCTTGGTATAAGTTCCATTTCTTGAGTCTGATTTGACAATAGCAAGGAATTGTCCTTTAAAACCTTTCCATCCTCCATTAAAGAATTATTTGCGAATTAATCCTTCCTTTTTTTACTGCTTTTCAGCACTGAGCTGAGCTGCGCTTGCCCCAATTTCACAGCGTCCACGCGCATTAAGATTGCTCGGAGCCAACTGAGTGAGAATTGCAGAGGCTTGCAGTCCCGACGCAAATGTACAGGGCACCACGGTGGAGAACAAAACCCAATTATGAACATTAGAAATGTGCCCTCCTTGGCTCTGAAAGGAAAAAGAAAAGTTTTACAAGCACTTTTCATCAAACGCTGCTCTCATTAGTAGAGAAAAAGTCCACTCGAAATTCCTTTCCTTTTCATATTTTAACCTGGAAAGGCTCTTTCGAAAAAAAAGTAACAAATAAACCCTCATCCCTAACCTCTCCAATTAAGACTGACCTCCATGGATAAATTCAATTAAAACATGGCTCCCTAGCGTAAAAACTGCATTGATGTGGCCCCACTGGGCACCTCCCAGCTGTGCTATTAACACTGTTAAGAAATACTTGGGAAAAAGGCCAAGATATTGAGGATTTTATCTCTTTATTACATTATTTCTACCTTCCTCCAATCAAGTAGCAAAATATCTATTCTTTTACAAAGGGTGGGAGTTGCAAGGGAGAGGCATCTGGTTGAAGGTTTTCCAAGTGGCCCTTTACGGATGATGGGGACGGCTTAGGCTGCCAAAATATACAATGCGGTCTTAGGCTGCATTATTTATTTATTTATTTATTTTATTGCATTTATATACCGCCCTTTCCCTGGGGACTCAGGGCGGTTTACAGGGAGTTAAAAATCAACCATACAAAAGTTAAAACCCAATTTAAAAAATATTAAATCAACCCTGTACTATTAAAAACCCCAATTAAAATAAATATCTCCTCAGCCTGGGCCCGAGAGCTCAAAGAGCCAGGTCTTCAGGCCCCGGCGGAATGATCGGAGGTCGGGAGCAGTCCTCAGCTCCACCGGCAGCTGGTTCCAGAGGGCAGGCGCCCCCACTGAGAAGGCCCTATCCCTGGGTGTCACCCGCCGGCAATCTCTTACCGGCGGGACCCTGAGCAGACCCTCCCTGTGGGAGCGCACTGGGCGAAGGGCGTTTGATGCCGGCATTAACGTGAAGTGTTAACACGTGAAGTATTAACACCACTTTATAATGCCTTGGTAAGCCCACACTTGGAATACTGCATCCAGTTTTGGTCACCACGATATAAAAAAGATGTTGAGACTCTAGAAAGTGTGCAGAGAAGAACAACAAAGATGATTAGGGAGCTGGAAGCTAACACATATCTTATTTTTATTTTTATTTTAATTCCATTTATATCCCGCCCTTCTCCGAAGACTCAGGGAGGCTTATGAAGAACAGTTGCAGGAATTGGGTACTGTATGTCTAGTTTAATGAAAAGAAGGACTGAGGGGTAACATGATAGCAGTCTTCCAATATCTCAGGGGTGCCACAAAGAAAAAGGGGTCAATGTATTCCCCAAAGCACCTGAAGGCAGGACAAGAAGCAGTGGATGGAAACTAATCAAAGAAAGAAGCAACCTAGAAATAAGGAGAAATTTCCTGAGCAATTAATCAGTGAAATCACTTGCCTCCAGAAGTTGTGAGTGCTCCCAACACTGGAGGTTTTTAAGAAGGGATTGGACAACCACTTGTCTGAGGGATAGAATCTAGATCAGACATGTCAAACACAAGGCCCGGGGGGGGGGCAGATCCGGCCCGCGAAGTGGTTTCATGTGGCCCGCGAAGCCATCCTGGAAACAGTGAGGGAACGGTCCCCGCTGCCTTGGTCCTGGCCCAGAGACCCTCCTTCTGCCAGAGACCCCCAGATCTGTCCCACTCCTGCCCAGGCCCCCATAGGTACCCTTGATGCCAATGATGTAGAGCTGGCCACGTGCACCCAGTAGGCCATACGCACTCCAGCTGCGCCCACCCAGTAGGCTGCGCCCACCCTGGCCATACCCACCCGGCCCCCCGAGGGCAACCACAATGCTGATGTGGCCCTCAATGAAATTGAGTTTGACACCCCTGATCTAGATCACGTGAAGTATTAACACTACTTTATAATACCTTGGTAAGATCACACTTAGAATATTGCATCCGGTTTTTGTCGCCACGATGCAAAAAGATGTTGAGACTCTAGAATGAGTGCAGAGAAGGGCCACAAAGATGATTAGGGGACTAGAGGCTAAAACATATGAAGAACAGTTGCAGGACCCGGGTTATGTCTAGTTCAACAAAGAGAAGGACTAGGGTGTTATAACAGTAAGTCTTCCACTATTTCAGGGACTGTTCCAAAGTAAGAGGGAATCAAGCTATTCTCCAAAGCATCTGAAGGCAGAACAAGAAGCAATAGATGGAAATTGATCAAAGAGAGCTTCAATCTAACATTAAGGAGAAATGTCCTGACAGTGAGAACAATTAATCATTGGATTAATTAATCAGTGTCTGTTTATTGATCTGGTCTACACTGAAGGGCTAACGCAGTCCCTCTCTAAGCCCAAAAGCCTGTGCAGAATAGCGATGAAGATGTCCAACTGGAAGCAGGAAGCTCCCAGTTCTAATCCCTTCTCAACCATGGAAAGATCCCTGGCTGACCTTGTTTCCAATCACTCTCTCAGCCTGACCTCTCACAGATTTATTGTGGTAGGGAAAATTTGAGGATGGAGTGATATGTACATCTAGATGACTGGATGTCTGGATGGATGGACGGACAGTCAAAAAGGGTAAATTGCTTGGAAAGTCAGCATGAAGTAATGCTTAGAGCAGGGGTCCCCAACCCCCAGTCCGCGGACCTGTACCGGATCGCGGCATGCCAGCAACCGGTCCGCACAAACAAGCAAAGCCCCAGCTGTGGGATGCAAGGCAGCACACAAACCCACGCCCCCTCTGGTCCATGGAAAAACCTCTCTCCACAAAAATGGTCCCTGGTGCCCAAAAGGTTGGGGACCTCTGGCTTAGAGTACTGAATTAGCACCAAAGAGACATGGGGTTTATTTAAGTCTCAGCCCGAGAAGTTCACAAGAAGTTCACAACTCCTCTCTTTCAACCCATCCTATCTCACAGCATGGTTGTTGAGAGGGAAAAGAGGAAGAGGGAGGAGTGTGTATATACCACCGAAATCACATCGATAAAAGATGGGATATAAATCTAACGCAGAAATGAATAAATAATAAATGAATAATAAATAAATGGGTGTTCTTGATGGCCTTAAATGCCTTAAATCCTAACAGCCATGAACCTCAAGTTCTCAAGGTATAACCTTAAATCCCACTGGCCGTGAACCTCAAGTTCTCAAGATATAACCTTATATCCAATTGGCCATGAACCTCAAGATCTCTGTCCTAAGTGCATATAGGGAAGAATTTCATTTGACCAAAACCTCGACCAAATTCACAAACAAGCAGATGGAATGATACATACCTATATACCTAGTCAAATGACGTATATTGCACTTTATCATCCCTCCAAGCAAAGAGCTCCATTTTATATCAATCTGTACTCTTGCAATATTTAAGTTTGAATCAAGAAAGTGTCTGTTCTGTTGGTGGTTCGTCCAAGAGCTGATATGGTTCTAAGCTAGGCTGATTTTCAAAAAAAAAAGTCTCATTTCATTTTGACAGTTGCAGTCTAAGCAAATTCAGCATGATTCTCTTCTTCCTATAAAATTTTGTTATTGAATTTGCCCGATGCAAATAGCAGTTTTGATTCTGGAAACAGATGTGATGGCT
This sequence comes from Vipera berus, assembly GCF_964194415.1. Classification (NCBI taxonomy): domain Eukaryota; kingdom Metazoa; phylum Chordata; class Lepidosauria; order Squamata; family Viperidae; genus Vipera; species Vipera berus. The sequence continues at coordinate 9,039,167 of NC_138206.1, forward strand.
TTAATCAGTCACCAGTACAAAAGGCTTTTCAAAGGCTTTGATTCCCCATCTAGATAAATGATAATACGATTGAAGAAAAGACAAAACACAGAAGCCAGCAAGTTACTCTAAAGGATTGTGAGAGAATAATATGAAATAAAATGGAAGAAAATATTTTAGCTTAACAAAATGTAGGTTAATGTGCTGAACTTGATATGAAACTGAAAGCCTAATCTCATTATAACCCAGGTGAGATATAAAAGGCAACTGGAAGGAACGATAAATTGCGACTGACTCCAAATAAATTGGGTATTTGCTCAGGATTTGGTCCTTAATTGAAAAAAAAATATAGGCAGTGATCATGAGGCCAGCGTACTTTAATGGTTAGGTATGCTGGTTATCAGGGACACGGTGGCTCAGTGGGTTAGGACGCTGAGCTTGTCGATCAGAAGGTTGGCAGTTTGGCGGGTCGAATCCCGAGTGCTGCGTAACAGAGTGAGCGCCTGTTACTCGTCCCAGCTTCTGCCAACCTAGCAGTTCGAAAGCACGTAAAAATGCAAGTAGAAAAATAGGGACCACTACAGTGGGAAGGTAACAGCGTTCCGTGCGCCTTTGGCGTCTAGTCATGCCGGCCACATGACCACGGAGACGTCCTCGGACAAGCGCTGGCTCTTCGGCTTTGAAACGGAGATGACCACCGGCCCCTAGAGTTGGAAACCACTAGCACGCATGTGCGGGGGAAACTTTACCTTTACTTTATGCTGGTTATCAATGTGCCACGGGAAACAGTTCTTTTAAAAATCCCTAGCACTAAATTCCAACAGGTAAAAGGAATAAAAACTAAACAAGCCAGACCTAAAAATAAAAACTAAAATTAAAGGTTATTATCTTATTTAGGAGCAAGACATGGAAGACATCAATGACAATAACAATAGCATTCAGATTTATATACTGCCCATAGTGCTTTACAGCCTTCTCTAAGCAGTTTTTACAGAGTCAGCATATTTGCCCCCAACAATCTGGGTCCTCATTTTACCGACCTCGGAAGGATGGAAGGCTGTTAACCTGAGGTCCATCAGGATCAAACTATACACTGTAGGCAGAATTAGCCTGCAAAACTGCACCACCATTCCTGATCTCCAAACTGATAACACCAGTGGTGGGATTCAGCCAGTTCGCACCACTTCGGCAGAACTGGTAGCTAATCTTTTTTGTTGCCCAGGCCCAGAATGGACTTCCGGAAGCGGTATCCACACAGAGAACCAGTTGTTCACCTATTTCAATCCCACCACTGGATAACACTAAGGAACAAGTTAAAAGTAAAAAGGAAGTTGGTTTAAGTTAAACTTCAGAAGAACCTCACGTGATCCCACATACCTCTGGAAGAAAGTCAGCAAAGACATTGTATAGCCAAACTGGGACTTTAGACCTACTTATAGTGTAATTAAAGGGACGCAGTGGCTCAGTGGGTTAGGACACTGAGCTTGTCAATCAGAAGGTCGGCAGTTTGGCGGGTCGAATCCCGAGTGCCGCGTAACAGAGTGAGCGCCTGTTGCTCGTCCCAGCTTCTGCCAACCTAGCAGTTCGAAAGCACGTAAAAAATGCAAGTAGAAAAATAGGGACCACTACGGTGGGAAGGTAACAGCGTTCCGTGCGCCTTTGGCGTCTAGTCATGCCGGCCACATGACCACGGAGACGTCCTCGGACAAGCGCTAGCTGTTCGGCTTTGAATCGGAGATGAGCACCGGCCGCTAGAGTTGGAAACGACTAGCACGCATGTGCGGGGGAACCTTTACCTTACTATAGTGTAATTGTCCAAAGAATGGTGTGGTAGCCTAGAGCAGAGGTCTCCAACCTCTTGGGCACCAGGGACCGGTTCCACGGAGAAAGGTTTTTCCACGGACTAGAGAGTGTGTGGTTTTGTGCACTGCCTGCATCCCATGAATGGGGCTTTGCTTGTTTGTGTGGACCGGTTGCTGGCATGCCGCGGCCCGGTACTGGTCCACGGACCTGGGGTTGGGGACCCCAACCTAGAGGTTCTCACAGCCTCACAATCAAGAGGCTGTGAGTTCTATCCTAGATAGTGGGGCACAGTGAGTAACTGTCTGCTGCGAACTCTGCATAGGCGTCAGGAAGGGCATCCAGCCAGTAAACACTAGGGCTCTGTTCAGTCACTCTAACTCCACCCCAATGGAAAGGATTACAGGATCATTAAAGGAAAAAAAATAGTGTAATTGTCTACTTCCAGAACAAGTGGTTAAAAAAAACCCCTGCCTTGATTAGTAGTTTAACAGGAGTTTAAACATGCTTGGGATAGACACATGTCTACCGTCCCACAAAAATTTAAAAAATAAAAATAAAAATAAATGAAATAAATAACAATACAATAATAAACAGACAAAATAAATAAAAAATGTGATAATTTAAAAAATAAATTAATTAAAAGGAAAACAAAACCAAAGAAACAAAAAAATCAAGGGGCAAACTTGATGGACCACCGGGTCTTTTTCTGCTATCAGTTTTCAGTTTTTCTATGTTTAACAGGGTTAAACGTGTTGTGGGAACGGAGTCAATGTATTGGACAAACTCAGGTAAAGCAATGAAAAGAAGTGTTGTGTGTTAGAATGTTTTGTGAATGTAGCTATTCTGGACAGAACTGAATCAGACAGGCTAATGAGATTCATTTTAAAGCAGCTTCCACATTAATGGTGACGAAAAACAGGATTCTTGCAGGTAGATGGATCTGGGCTTTGGAGAACTATGATCAATACAGCTACACAATGTAAGAATGTTTCCCATTGAGAAGCAACCACAAGATGTCACTCTACACCCTTTATTTACTGTGCCAAGAAAGCATCCAGATCTAATGCACAAGTGTTGGGCGGTTTACAGGGTAATTAAAAACCAAGATACAAAAGTTAAAAACAAATTTAAAAAAAAATATATTTGTCCCTGTATAAATAAAACCCCAATTAAAATAAGATTAATCCTCAGCCTGGGCCAGAGAGCTCGAAGAGCCAGGTCTTCAGGTCCCGGCGGAATGAACGGAGGTCGGGGGCAGTCCTCAGCTCCACTGGCAGCTGGTTCCAAAGGGCAGGCGCCCCCACTGAAAAGGCCCTATCCCTGGGTGTCGTCCGCCGGCAATCTCTTACCGGTGGCACCCTGAGAAGACCCTCCCTGTGGGAGCGCACTGGACGAAGGGAACTTGATGCCAGCAGCAGGTATTCCCTCAGATATCCCGGACCCAAGCCATGTAGGGCTTTATAGGTCATCACCAGCACCTTGAATTTCACCCGGAGGGCAACCGGAAGCCAATGCAGCTCGCGGAGTAGAGGTGTTACATGGGAGTATCGGGAGACCCCCATCACAACTCGCGCGGCCGCATTCTGCACCAGCTGAAGCCTCCGAGTGGTCCTCAAGGGCAGCCCCATGTAGAGAGCGTTGCAGTAGTCCAAACGGGAGGTCACGAGCGCATGAGTGACTGTGCGTAGGGCATCTCGGTCCAGATAGGGTCGCAACTGGCGCACCAGGCGAACCTGGGCAAAAGCCCCCCTGGTCACGGCTCCTATATGGTCTTCAAAATTGAGTCGTGAATCCAGGAGGATGCCCAAGTTGCGAGCCCTATCAACGGGGGGTAACACCTCACCCCCCATCGTTAGAGATGGAATGGTCTGGTTGACCCGAGATGCCGATATGCACAGCCACTCAGTCTTGGCGGGATTGAGACGAAGCCTGTTATACATAAAACTATTGTGTTACTAAAAACAATGTCACAGAAAACATATCAAGAACATGCCTGCATGGTAGACACAGCACAGGGCAGCCTTCTCCCTGCAAACCACCTTTCCTGAGGCTGAAACTCCAACAAACTCTAGGGCAGGGGTAGGCAACCTTGGCTCTTTTATGACTCGTGGACTTCAATTCCCAGAATTCCTGAGCCAGTCATGCTGAGGGGAAAGGGAGAGGTTTCCAAGCTGGCTCAGGAATTCTGGGAGTTGAAGTCCACAAATCATAAAAGAGCCAAGGTTGCCTACCCCTGCCCTAGTCCTTCTCTTCCTACTAGAGTCATAGAACATAGAATCACACGGCTGGATGGAACCTCAGAGGTCTTCTAGTCCAACCCCCTAATCACAAGTCCTTAAATGTTGGTTGCCATTTAAATAAAATATAGCAGTATGCAAAAATGTTGTGCCCTTGATGATTCCAGCCCTGAAACAGGCCACGACAAACATGGAACAAGATATTTAAGGTGGCCCAGGCATGGTTTCACTTTGAAACAGACCTATTTTGAATCTTCCTGGCTTAGAGCATTTCCAGAGCTCCTAACTCATTCCAAGACGGGGATGTTCCCTGATGGAAGATTGTGCATGCATCCAACAAAGCCAACCGTTTAAAAAGTGGTCTTGTGTATATGTGGTCTTGGTCTTGGCAATGTGTAAATTGTATTGTGGGAAGTCAGACCCTCCCCCCCCCCCCGAGAAAGAAATATTTTGGGAGATATTTAAAAAGCAGAATATATTTCCCCAAAGGAATAATAGAAAATCTTAGGCAGAAACCACCACCACCCCAAGTCTCTCTGCCCCCAAGCACAAACCAGGTCTGTAGAAATGCAGATCTGATAATCCTATTCAGAAAAGTTGGAGCCAGGAAGCTAGAAGCTGATGAGATTAGAAAGACAAAGACCCCTAAAATCTACATACCCCACCCAAACTCTAAAAGACATGACCTTTGGGACCTAACAGGATTAACCCACCACCAACAGAATACCCAATGGATATGCTCGGAAGCTCAGGTCAAAGTTCATGACACAGGAACAGGAAACAACCTCAAAAGCCCGAGAAGGTATAAAAACCCACCACTCCCAGCTACATGTGGTCAGCTTTCCCAGAGCCTCATTTTTGTCTGGCTCTCCTCTTCAATAAACTACAACCTTCTTTCTAAAACAGTCCCCATTTCGTTTATTCCTGGCTTGGACTGGACCCTGATGCAGATTTTTCTTTCAACAGTATGTCAGAGCACAAAAGCTACAAGGAGGCAGGATTTAAAACCCAGAGATAAATCCACTTAGGCTAAAATCTGCAACGGCAACAATAGCACTTTAAAGAGAAGGTAGGAGATGCAAGCACATTAAACATGGCAATCGACCCCAAATGGTCTCAAACAGATGTCAGGAACATGATTATTAAAAACAGAAATTATGTAACCAAACCTGATTATTGATTACGCAAGAGCATTATCTTCCAGCCTGGAATACGCTCGGACGACTGCTTTAGAAAAACCAGCAGTTCTAAGCCATTAAATTGCAAAACAATTTTATAATGAGGGATTATGTGCTTTCCCATTTCAATCTCTTTAGTAGTATTAAAAAAGCACCATGGGAAGGAAAGAAGCTCATTCCAAGTCAGGAAGAATAATAAATATGTGTATTTTTATCTCGAACACCACATTTTTTTCTCCTCTCAGACTGTTGATTCAGTAGGTAAATTCTTTCATCCTAAAAGCTGGTTTGGACAATCACTCTTAAGCCAAAATAAAACACATAAATCTTTTCATCATTTGTGCAACTCATATGCTTTAATCATTATAAAACCAGAAAACTACATTTTACCATTTTATCTAAACAGCAAAAGACATGGGTGCCAGTTCAAGAGGAAGCCAGGATATTAAGCCATCATCTATCAATGAATTAATATTCCTGATTCCTAGTTAGGATAGTTATTGTATGATAATCGCTATGGTTTTCCCAATTTGTGGTTAATAAGTTCATAATTTTTGCTTCCTGCGAGGAAAAAAGCAAAAGGGTCTGCGCGTGTAGAAAAATCTTGGTTTAATAAAATATAATCCGCTGAATACATCTTTGCATTAGGAAACTTCTCACTTTTTTTTTAACTTCTTCTAAAAAATTTTAACCCAGGGGGGAAAAAAATGCAAAAACAAACCAAACAGAACAACAACAAAATCCCCATCATTTCTATCAATGTATCTTACTGACCCTTCCTCTGAAGAGGAAACATTTACAGACTTAAGTCATTTCAAAATTGTGCATTATAGGTTCCAGACAAATTCAGGAATTGGTGCTAATTTTTTTGCTTCCAAGATCAGAGCTGTTGCAACAATGCGATGCAGAAGCAGCAGTTTGAATGACTGGGAGCCTAATCAAGGTGCAAAGAAACCTGCGAACAGGTAAGTTCCACTTTGATTTTGGTAAGTACCTCCACTCCAGGCACTTCCTGTTGCCATCTTTACATCACATTTCCCTCACCCTCAGACATGCCTTGGAGAAAGGAAAGAAGGAAGCAATTATGGGCACTATCACACCATTAGCAGAGAATCCTTTTCCAGAATCAGAAGCGCGCAGCAGGAAAACAGAGGCTATTGTATCATTTCTGCCAAGAAGAGAATCCCAGATTCTTATTCTGGAGGACATTTTTTTTTTGCACAACCCCACGGCTTCATGATTGTTCTGCTCCCATTTGGGAGGGTTTTGTGTTTTTTTTTCAATAGAAGAGAAAACCTGTAGCTCAGGATTGAACTGTGAGGTCTTGGGGTGCTCTCTGAATTTGCTTGTTTTGTTTTGCAGAGGTTTCATTATCTAATTAGGTAACATCACCAGTGCTGGTGTGTAAACAACAGATTAATCAAGAAACCACCGAAAACACTTCCATCAATACTCACAGGGCACTCACTATTCTATTAACATCACTAGAGAACAAGCCCCATTCCCTTCTAGCAATGATGATGTTAATAGAATAGAATAGAATAGAATAGAATAGAATAGAATAGAATAGAATAGAATAGAATAGAATAGAATAGAATAGAATAGAATAGAATAGAATAGAATAGAATAGAATAGAATAGAATAGAGTAAGAGAATAGAATGGAATGGAATGGAATGGAATGGAATGGAATGGAATGGAATGGAATGGAATGGAACGGAGTAGAGTAGAGTAGAGTAGAACAGAATATAGAATAGAGTAGAATAGAGTAGAGTAGAGTAGAACAGAATATAGAATAGAGTAGAATAGAGTAGAGTAGAGTAGAACAGAATATAGAGTAGAGTAGAATAGAGTAGAGTAAGATAGAATAGAATAGAATAGAATAGAATAGAATAGAATAGAATAGAATAGAATAGAATAGAATAGAATAGAGTAGAGTAGAGTAGAGTAGAGTAGAGTAGAGTAGAATATAGAATAGAGTAGAATAGAGTAGAGTAAGATAGAATAGAATAGAATAGAATAGAATAGAATAGAATAGAATAGAATAGAATAGAATAGAATAGAATAGAATAGAATAGAATAGAATAGAATAGAATAGAATAGAATGGAATGGAATGGAATGGAATGGAATGGAATGGAATGGAATGGAATGGAATGGAATGGAATGGAATGGAACGGAACGGAACGGAACAGAGTAGAGTAGAGTAGAGTAGAGTAGAGTAGAGTAGAACAGAATATAGAATAGAATCGAATAGAGTAGAGTAGAGTAGAACAGAATATAGAATAGAGTAGAATAGAGTAGAGTAGAACAGAATATAGAATAGAGTAGAATAGAGTAGAGTAGAGTAATAGAATAGAATAGAACAGAACAGAACAGAACAGAACAGAACAGAACAGAACAGAATAGAATAGAATAGAATAGAACGGAGTAGAGTAGAGAACAGTAGAGTAAGATAAAGTAAGATAGAGTAGGATAGAGTAGAATAGAAAATATAATAGAACGGAATGGGATGGAATGGGATAGGACAGAACAGATCAGAACAGAACAGAATAGAATAGGAGCTGGAAGGAACCATGGAGGTCTTCTAGTCCAGCCCCCCGCTCAAGCAGGAGAACCTATACCATCTCAGACAAGTGACTGTCTAGCCTCTTCTGAAAAATCTCCAGTGATGGAGCGCCCACGATTTCTGGTGGCAAGCTGTTCCACTGGTTAATTGTCCTCACTGTCAGGAAGTTTCTCCTTAATTCTAGGTTGCTTCTCTCTTTGTTCAGTTTCCAACCATTGTTTCTTGTTATCTAATTGGGTAATGAAACGTCTGCAAGAAAACAGAAAGCACCCAGGGACCCTATAGGTATTGTTATATATGGATGGTAAATTCCTATCCAACAATTCTGTCTGTCCTGAAAGCATTTACATAATGGATTCAGTCTGGTTACTGAAAACCTATGATCTCGGTTGGCCCAAGGTATTAAAGGACTAGGTTTGCATAATAAAAGGAAGTCATGCTTGTAACCAAGCAAGCTGATCATGAAATCAGATATTAGATCTTTGAATTGATCTGGTTAAGGGTCTTTATGCAAACATGGACACTGCGAGATCTGTAAAAACTGCTTCCATACTAGTCTCCTCAGAGAAATCGCTGGCAATGGGAATTCTGTTGGAATATTTATAAAACTCAAAGCACCTTTAGGATAAAGGGAGATATGCGCCTCCTTGTCTTTGGCAGTGATAATTGATAAGAAATTATATTATCATCCCGTCAGCAATGTGTGGCATCGATGAAACAGCAGTACAGATAGTCCTCCAGTTACTACTGTTCGTTTAGTGACTGTTCAAAGTTACAATGGCACTAGAAAAAGTGATTTGGGACCATTTTTCAGCCTGATCACCGTTGCAGCATCCCTAAGATCACGGTCACGTGATCAGAATTGGGAGGCTTGGAAACCGGCGTGTATTTATGACGGTTGCAGTGTCCCGGCGTCACAAGATCATCTTTTGCCATCCTCTGACAAGCGAAGTCAATGGGAAAACCAGATTCACTTAACCACCATGTGACTAATTTAACAACTGCAGTGATTCACGTAATGACTGTGGCAAGAAAGGTCGTAAAACGGGGCAAAAATTCACTTAACCACTGTCTTGCTGAGCAACAGACAAGCTGTGGTCGTAAGTCGAGGGCTACTTGTATTAAACCTCCTTTAGCTTTCCGTAGAGGGCATTGGCAAGGGAACCATGGTTCTGAGCAAGCTAGAAAAGCTTTTGGTCTCTAGAGGTTCTCAATCATCCAGGTCATGGTTGTCCCAACAGTGCTTTTCCAAATGTCAACTGGACTTTCATGGGGGGGGGTGTTTCCTTGAAAATGTTTCGCTTCTCATCCAAGAAGCTTCAGAACTGAACAAGCTTCTTGGATGAGAAGCGAAACATTTTTAAGGACAAAAAAAACCCAAGGAAGTCCAATTGCCTTTTGGAAAAGCACCTTTGGACTAGGGCAGGGGTCCCCAACCCCACGGGCCGTGGACCGGGAGCGGGCCATGCCATGCCAGCAACCGGTCCGCACAAACAAGCAAAGCCCCATCTGTGGGATGCAGGCAACACACAAAACGACACACTTTCCGGTCCGTGGAAAAACCTTTGTCCGTGGAACTGGTCCTTGGTGCCCAAAAGGTTGGGGGCCTCTGGACTAGGCAACCTTTTGCTCCTCTGTTTTCCAATGGCAGAAAATTCTTTTCCCCCCCCAAAATAATGGCTCCTTTAAAAAACAGGTGACCTTTCCTATAAAGCAAGTAGCATGAAAAAAAGACTTGCCTTCCATGGGGTTATATTTATAATTATTATAACTGATAAAGCAAACTAAGCGCGATAGTATTCAGTATTCCCAGATCTCAGGAAGAGTTTTGGGGACCTCTTTCAAAAGCCATCCAGGATAACATCCAAATAAATGAAAACATAAAAGCACGAAAAAGGAAGCATTTGTTCACATACCTAGCAAAGCCTGGAACAAACTGCTTTTAAAGATGCCCATCACCTTCTTAATGGCTTTTTTCAGTTGTTGCTCCTCGGGCTTTCTTAACTTCTTACAATAATCTTCCAGAAGTGCTAAAGCTCGATCAGTATCTAAAGCAAACAATAACAGAACCATGGTTAGCCGAACCTTGAAATAAATAAATAAATTTTATATATATATATATATATATATATATATATATATATATATATATATATATATATATATATATATATATATATATATATATATATATATATATATATATATATATATATATATATATATATATATATATATATATATATATACATATATACACACACACACACACATACATACATACATACATACATACATACATATATATATATATATATATATATATATATATATATATATATATATATAAAAGGTAAAGGTTCCCCCGCATACTGTATGCGTGCTAGGCGTTTCCGACTCTAGGGGCCGGTGCTCATCTCCGTTTCAAAGCCGAAGAGCCAGCACTTGTCCGAGGACGTCTCCGTGGTCATGTGGCCGGCATGACTAGACGCCAAAGGCGCATGGAACGCTGTTACCTTCCCACCGTAGTGGTCCCTATTTTTCTACTTGCATTTTTACGTGCTTTCGAACTGCTAGGTTGGCAGAAGCTGGGACGAGTAACAGGCACTCACTCTGTTACGCAGCACTTGGGATTTGACCCGCCAATATTATATATGTTAAATGTCTGCTAAGTATTCAGATTACCTTGCTAGGCCCCAAACATGGGACAAATCTTATTTCCTGTTTCAGGAATATGTGCAAAACAGAAGGATGCATTTGCCAAACAAGGATTGGTAATTAATACAAAACTTGGTTTTGCTCAGTTCTAAGGTGAAGAGGCACATCTTAACGGCAATGTTTAAAATTGGTCATATACATTTCTTTTCCTCTGCCTTCCTCTTGTGTTAAGCGTTTTAGACAAACATAGGCCAGGGCAGATGTTGCCTTGTTTATAACTGATCACACAAACTACTTTGGAGGTTTATTTGTCACCTAGGTGATAAACAAAATGAAAAAGTCCTTTAAATAATTTCTTTAAAACATAAGGCCGTTGTGTTGCAGACAGAATTGCAAAATTCCGATTCAGGGGCATTTGCAGAGAGGATGATAAAAAAAAAGTCAAAACAACACCTGTAAACAAAATCTACTCTCTTTTTTTAACCTACAGCTCCTATGACACATTTACATTATTATGCACATGACTAAGCTCTGAAAAAACTATATATACATTCCTGTGCATTTTCTATTAGTCAAACAAAACACAATAAGAGTAGGCTTTTTGGCTGCTCACTTTACTGAAATTCTAGAACTGGTAATGGAGAAAAACAACACTAAATCACAGGTAAACCTAAATACAGGTAGTCCTCAACTTACGACAGTTCATTTAGTGACATTCAAAGTTACAATGGCACTGGAAAAAGTGACTTATGACCACTTTTCATACTTGTCATGACTTTTGCAGCATCCCCACAGTCACGTGATCAAAATTCAAATGCTTGGTTACCCATGGCGGTTGCGGTGTCCCGAGGTTGCGATCTTCTGACAAGCAAAATCAAGGTGGAAGCCAGATTCACTTAACAACCATGTTGCTACTTTACTGTAGTTCTCAAGCTACGGCCAGAATTGAGCCCCAAATTTCCGTTGCTAGGTGAGACATTTGTGAAGGGAAGTTCGTTCCATTTTTACAACTTTCCTTACGGCAGTTGTTAAGTTAACCGCTGCACTTGTTAAATTAGTTCTATGACTAGAACAGGGGTAGGCAACCTTGGCTCTTTTATGACTCATGGACTTCAACTCCCAGAATTCCTGAGCTGGCTTGCCTACCCCTGGACTAGAACATAGGAAGAAATAGGACAATCTGTGACTCAAGTCTCAGTGGACTGTAATGTCAAATAAGTTAAGATAATCTTTATTGTCAACTTTTTTACTATGAGTACATTGGCCCATGTTAAAAATGAAATTCTGTTGCCTGCTCTGAAAAGAAAGTCTGCATCTACCCATACACATACATAGCACACATATACACGATATATATATCAGAGGTCCCCAACCTTTTGGGCACTGCACACACACACACACACACACAACTATGAGTCAGTTGCCAAGTGTCTGAATTCTGATCACGCGACCATTGGGATATTGCAACGATTGCCTTAAAAGTAGTCATAAAGTTTCTTTTTTTCAGTGCCGTTGTAACTGAACTGTTGTAAGTTGAGGACTACCTGTACAGTGGTTTGAATGCTTACATTTAATAGCAAAATGGTTAAAAAAAATCTGAATCAGTTGCCAAGTATCTGAATTTTGATCATGTGACCATGGGGTTGTAAGCGTAAAAGATGGTCGCTTTTTTCAGTACTGTTGTCACTTCGGTCACTAAACCAAGTCGTAAGTCGAGAACTACCTGTAATCGAATTGGAAAGTGACCAGGGAATGACCGATTTGTGAGCAAGCCCTGCTCTCTTTTATCGATGAGTAAAGCTGACAAGGTCTTCCTCAGCCCTTTGTAGAACACATCCAGCAACAACTTGGTGTATGTTTTTAACAATGCATTTATTTGTAATCAACTGGGCATTCTGCCTAAGCATTGCCCATGTGCCAGTTGGATGCCAGCCAAGCTCAGGCCTCAAAAACACAGCTGAAGGCCAGAAACACCTGGGATTAACAGAGGAAATATGTACACAGGTTCCAAACGGGCTCAGAGACGTATTAAATATGCTTGATCTACATGACTTTTCTTTAAAAAAAAAAGCAAAATAATAATTGGAAGCTGGCATGCTGCCAAACATTAATCTTTTGTCTGTTCTTTATTTACAAGAATATTTCTGGGTCCCGTAAGTATAGGGCAGCGGTGGCTAACTGCAGCTCGGTGATATATTTGAAGGTAAACCTATTTGCAAGAAAGATTACAAAAAAAGTAACCAGTTTTGGAGCACTTCCCATCGTCTTGTGAAAGACCACCAAATCCTCTTTCTCTGATTTCTAAGGCAGAAGCTCCACCTTCATACTGGATTCTCAGCCAAGACATATATGAGGGTCAATCAAGCTATTCCTGCTTTCCGTAAACTAAATTGAGTATAAATATTAAAAAAAGAGAGTCTGGAAAGAGTGCAGAGAAGAGCAACAAAGACGATTGGGGGTGGGCTAGAGCAGTGACGGCGAACCTTTTAGAGACCGAGTGCCCAAACTGCAACCCAAAACCCACTTATGTATCATCGGGTGCCAGGTGGGCATGGCCCTTTGGGTGGGTGTGGCCAATTGGGTGGGCGTGGCCAATTAGGGTGAGCATGGCTGCAGTGGTTGCTGCAGACTGGGTGGGACTAAAAAGTTCAATCAATCAATTCCAACTTTACGAGAACTTTTTTTTCCCCACGAGAAGTTGGTTAATTGAAACTTTTTTTTTGGGGGGGGGGGGGTTACATGGCGGCAGAGGCCTAAAGGGAAAAGGTTTTATAAATCCCAGCTGAAAGCCTAGGACTGGGGCGACGGAATGCGTGCCCACAGAAAGGGCTCTGTGTGCCACCTGTGGCACCCGTGCCATAGGTTCGCCACCACAGGGCTAGAGGCTAAAACATATGAAGAACACTTGGAAGAGTTGGGTGTGTCTAGTTCAATGAAAAGAAGACTAGGGGGTGACATGATAGCAGAGTTCCAATATCTCAGGGGCTGCCCCAAAGAAGAGGGGGTCAAGCTATTCTCCGATGCGCCTGAAGGCAGGACAAGAAGAAACGGATGAAAATTATTCAAGGAGAGAAGCAACCTAGAACTGAGGAGAAATGGCAGTGAGAACCATTAACCAAGGGAACGGATTGCCTTCAGAAGTTGTGGGTACTCCCATCACTGGAGGCTTTTAAGAAGAGATCGGACAACCCCTTGTCTGAAACGATATAGGGTTTCCTGCTTGAGCAGGGGGTTGGACTAGATGGCCTCCGAGATCCCTTCCAACTCTATTCTGAAATCCAGAGGTTGTCCATGCCTACTACTGCATAAAATATTCCAATATTCACATATAAGGATAGAATATATTTTTTCCTTGGGCTTGCCTACTGCCCCACATGCATAGACACGGGCATACACTTCAAGTCTGCATTGATGGAGACCAACAAAAAAAAACCACGCAAGACTGCAATCTGTTCCTTTCTGAAACCAGATCTATCAATTAGTGGTAGTACGTCTGCTTAATTCCAGATGACTGAGAAAAATCTATATCACTGATTTTAGTCCAAGGAGAAACATTCAAGATTTGGAAGGCATGTTGGCTCCTATGCCTGTAGGAAGTCATCAACCTCAGATTTCTCGTGTGCCACCTAGCTAAAACTTTCCACACTCACCCATACTCGGTCTACTTTTTGCTTCTTTTTTTTTTTTAAGGAGCAGCTGAGCTTTCAAGTGACTGTCTGAAGCTGAGAAATACATTTAACATCCCAAACTGGGTTGCAGCTATCTGCTGATTTTATTTTCTAAGGGTGCTTGTGGGGAAATATCTGGGCCCTGGAAGCTTTCTGAGAAATCAAAAGGTTAAAAAGGTAAAGGTTCCCCCGCACATGCATGCTAGTCGTTTCCAACTCTAGGGGCTGGTGCTCATCTCCGTTTCAAAGCCGAAGAGCCAGCGCTTGTCCGAGGACATCTCCGTGGTCATGTGGCCGGCATGACTAGACGCCAAAGGTGCACGGAACGCTGTTACCTTCCCACCGTAGTGGTCCCTATTTTTCTACTTGCATTTTTACGTGCTTTCGAACTGCTAGGTTGGCAGAAGCTGGGACGAGTAACAGGCGCTCACTCTGCTACGCGGCACTCAGGATTTGACCCGCCAAACTGCCGACCTTCTGATCGACAAGCTCAGTGTCCTAACCCACTGAGCCACCGCATCCCTTGAGAAATCAAAAGGAGGCGAGAATTTGGCACAAAGAGCTTCTGAAAGCCATAGAAAACCAGATAATGAAATGCAGCAAGCTAGAGAAGAAAAATAAAACATGAGGCTGGCATCCTTAAAAAAAGTCCTCATTATATACTGTAGCTCCATTCCTGGTAACAGAATTTTGCGCCTGTTGCAGAGTTAACAGAATGAGAGCAGGTCTAGCAATCACAACGTAAGGCTGCAATTTTGATGCATAAATAGCTGGACTTAATGGGCATCTAAGATAAAGGCACTAGATTTGATTATTGATGACCAGATGGACATGCGCTTAATATAACATCGTCCAACTCCTGGCATTAAATGAATACAGGTATATTTTTTTTTACCAGTTTGCTATTAAATATAAGCATTCATCCACTGTACAGGCAGTCCTCGACTTATAACAGTTCATTTAGCAACTGTTCAAAGTTACAATTGGCACTGGAAAAAAATGATTTAGGACCGTTTTTCACACTTACGACCGTTGCAGCATCCCCATGGTCAGGTGATCAAAATTCAGGCGCTTGGCAATTGACTCATGTTTATGACGGCTGCAATGTCCCAGGGTCATGTGATCCCCTTTTGAGATCTTATCACAAGCAAAGTCAAGGTTAAGCGTTAGTAATACTTAACAACTGTGTTACTACCTGAACAACTGCAGTAATTCACTTAACAACTGTGGCAAGAAAGGTTGTAAAATGGGGCAAAGTTCACAACAAATGTTTCACTTAGCAACAGAAATTTGGGGGTCAATTGTGATCGTTAAGTCTCCTTGTTTTCCGTAAATGTTATTTTTTTCCCAGAGGAATATAGTGACTTATGGAACTGGTCCTAGATTTTCTTGAAACCAATTTTAGCCTAATTTGTTGAAAGCCAATTTTTGGATCTAATGCTAGTTTCTCAGGCTGCTCTGTAACAAATATTATTGAAACTTCCTGCTTAAAGCATCACCTCAATTCAATCCATTGCTCTTTAGTACTTCTTTTTTTTAAGCCTTCCTTGAGTATAATAAATATTATCCACTGAAATGGACTTTGGATATAATTTTCTAGCTGATCCTCATGTTCAAAACTTAATGTACAGTATTTCTTAAGTTATCCAAAATATATTAGGAACTTTTTTTATTTTAGTAAGATAAGGCTGTCATTCCTCAATCAGCGTGCAGCCCTGGATGTTGTTTAAAACTTAATATCCCACCAATATAAATACACCCAATATAAAAACACCCAATCTTATTGTACCAGCAAGATTCAGTGAGATTTAAAACAGAGACGTTGTCTAAAATATTGGTCTTATTTATTTACAATGGCATTGAATTACTACTCAGTAGTACTGTAAGTGATATAATCCGCATTATTTGCTCCCCGACCCATAACATTTTCATATTAAAATGCCTCAAACTCACAAAATTGAGCCAGATTTGTTCCATGTGAAAGAAGAGCTACAGTTAGTATCATTAACTACACACATAAAATCTACGTAGTTAATGTAAAATGTAAAAGATCTACATGAAATATACAAATAATCATAGACCAATTTTATAATTCTATGTAGATTTTTACATTTTACATTAAAAGTAGTCTTTGCTTAGTCGAACCAAAAACTGGGAAAAACAATCATAGATAATCACAGTTTTGGTCTGACCAAGCTAAGACTAGCTTTGAAAAGGTAAGTCAGGATCACTTGCAAAGCACCCCACAGCTATCAGATTCCCATTGTGCTTCCAACAAAAGAAACAAAATAAGCCAGGCTCTTTGGTTTGCAAAACTGATCGTTCCCGTAGATTTAAGTTTCCAGGCACAGTGTTTGCAGACAGACAAAAAATCCTCAACGCTTGCACCTGCGAGAAAAAGCAGGTGTGACTGCCTGGATGCAGGGGTCCCATCTGCTCATGCCGAGTTTCTGCTGAAGCTGGCTTAATTTCTTCCAGGAGGAGAAAAGAAAAAAAAACCCACATGATGTTTCATTCACATGCGAGGGTCAGGACTGGCCCTTACTTTGAGCAGATCTGAATGACCCTTGCTAGGGGATTCAGTTAGTTCAATTCAATTGGAAGAGATTTTCAACACCTAAATAGAATGAGATGGATTCAAAAGGGGGTTTTTTTCCCCTTCAAAAAGGCAACCGGACTGTTTTTTTTTTCCTTGAGGAGGAGGAGGAGGAACTTTCGCTTGTCATCCAAGAAGCTTCTTCAATTTCTGACTGAATGGTGGACAACGGAAGGATTTATTTTATTTTTTATTTTAATTCCATTTATATCCCACCCTTCTCCGAAGACTCAGGGCGGCTTACAAGCTTAGCAGTAGCCTTCATTCTATGTATATGCCTGCTTGTTAGGGCTTTCACACACACCCCAAGCGGCATTATTACAAAAGTCAGCTTATTGCCCCCCAACAATCTGGGTCCTCATTTTACCTACCTCGGAAGGATGGAAGGCTGAGTCAACCTTGAGCCTGGTGGGATGCGAACCTGCACTAATTGCAGGCAGCTGGTGTTACTTAAGGAGGCATTAGCCCACTGCTCCACCAAGGCTCTTTATGTTCCTTGCAGTCATCTGATTGTTGGCACTCTCTCTGAGAATCATTGAGACCACTTGGAAGTTTAATCTGTCCCCTCGAGGTCACCCGAATAGTGCATATATCCCGCTCCTTCTGTTAAGGAAGGGCTGTTCAATCTTAATGTAGTTGGCTTCAGTTGACCCCCTCGTTCAAACCAGTGGTCCTCTCTGTCCAATTTATTACTACAGCCAAAGGCCAATGCATAAATCAAACATTCAAATAAAACAAATCTAAACAGAACCAATACAAGAAGACGTAGCAGTATATCACAATTAATGATGTCATCAATGGCTGACCAAGGTCTGCCTAGTTTTACGGACAGTATTAACGAAGCCTAACTACCTTCAGAAAAACTGAATTGTACTGGCCTGACAATAAAAATACATTGACTATAGTCTAACGCTGGATAAAAACACGTAATAAAATTAATGATAAAAGATTATTAGGTAAAGGTAAAGGTTCCCCCGCACATGCGTGCTAGTCGTTTCCGACTCTAGGGGCCGGTGCTCATCTCCGTTTCAAAGCCGAAGAGCCAGCGCTTGTCCGAGGACGTCTCCGTGGTCACGTGGCCGGCATGACTAGACGCCAAAGGCGCACGGAACGCTGTTACCTTCCCACCGGAGTGGTCCCTATTTTTCTACTTGCATTTTTACGTGCTTTTGAACTGCTAGGTTGGCAGAAGCTGGGACGAGTAACAGCCGCTCACTCTGTTACGCGGCACTCGGGATTCGACCCGCCAAACTGCCAACCTTCTGATCGACAAGCTCAGCGTCCTAACCCACTGAGCCACCGCGTCCCTTTTAAAAGATTATTAAAAAGATCTAAAATGTTTTATTGATGTTTCTGATGAATCCCCAATGCTGCGGCGCAGAATCTAGCCACCTGTGCCGCGATCACTGCCTGCTCGTGCTTAAGATAAATGGAGATAAATACTTTCCGAACGACCAGGATACCTATCAATTATGGGGAGGATATGGGGTTTTTTTCCCCAAATAGCTCTATAGAAGGAACATCGAAGGAGTATGTGTCCACCTCTCCTGAGCCACAGGAGCAGTGTCTTTCAGCCAATGGTGTCTTTTTACACTTGCCGTACAGGACGGCCGACGGAAACACATGGCAGCGTGCAAGCGAGAATGCTTTCCGGTGGGTTTACTAACTCCAACTTACTTAAGAGCCTTGGTGGAGCAGTGGGCTAATGCCTCCTTAAGTAACACCTGCTGCCTGCAATTAGTGCAGGTTCGCATCCCACCAGGCTCAAGGTTGACTCAGCCTTCCATCCTTCCGAGGTAGGTAAAATGAGGACCCAGATTGTTGGGGGCAATTAAGCTGACTTTGTAAAATGCCGCTTGGGGGCCCCCAAAAGCCCTAATAAGCAGGCATATACATAGAATGAAGGCTATTGCTAAGCACATTGATTTGTGCTTAGATTGTAAGCCGCCCTGAGTCTTCGGAGAAGGGCGGGATATAAATGGGATTTTAAAAAAAAGATACCTGGCAGGTGTAACCACATATCTAAGATCCTCTCTGTCCAGAATGCTGTCCACATTCTCAACAGAGGGGGAGGGATATGCCACCACCTATCTCCTGTTTACAATACAGTCCTTCCAACAGTGCCGAGAAGGTTCCACACCCATTCGCACTATTAAAGTGGTCCTGAGGGCGTGGGGGGGGAAGAAACCCAAGGGGTTTCAATGAGTCTCAGATAACAACCAGACGACGGCAAGGAATTCTCCACCAATCAGTCACAACTGAAGAAGCTTCTTGGATGAGAAGCAAAATGACTTTTCTTCCTCAAGGAAAAAAAAAACAGTCCAGTTGCCTTTCGAAGAAAAAAGAGAAAAAACCTGGACTTAAGAATCCCCACAGATGAATGATGAACTCAAATTAAGAAGACGGGCCCGTTCAAAGTGTGAAATGTTGACAATCTGATCAAGTATGAATCCGGAATTTAAAGTTCCTACAGGTTCCAACAGCGGCCAACTGTCTTGTTATAGCAACCGTTCCTGAAATCGAATAAAAATAGAATTTCTACCTTTGTTCATCCTAGTTTCTACAGTCTAGTTCAGGGGCCTTCAACCTTGGCAACTTTAAGACTTGTGGACTTCAACTCCCAGGATTCCTCAGCCAGCTTTGCTGGCTGAGGAATCCTGGGAGTTGAAGTCCACAAGTCTTAAAGTTGCCAAGGTTGAGGACCCCTGGTCTAGTTCATCTGATGGTTATCCCGGGTGATAAAGCAGTGGTTCCCAACCTTTTCGATACCCTGCACCCCTAGAACGCTTCTGATATATTCTCGCACCACCACCACCCCCTTACATAAAATTATGCTATATGCACTATAATTTTGAAACTTCTAAACCCAGGTTTTTTGCACCCCCTGGAATATCACCTCGCACCCCCAGTTGGGAACCCCCGTGATAAAGGACCTGGAATTTCGCTCAAAGCAATCAACCTTAACACAAATCTCGTTCTGGCGCTAACATCAGAAATGTTTCTCTCTCCGTCTCCTCACCAAGATACAAATTCTGAAAAACTTTACCTCCGCACGGGAGGCTTACAGCCATGGCAGGGCCAAACATTTCCACAGAATCAAACACTTGGAAGGAATCGTGAAATCCATTCTGACTTCTCTTCCTCTCCCGGATGTCTTCCAACTATACTCAGATTACAAACTGCCCAAATTCCCAGCTAAAATGTCCCGAAGGTTTGGAATTTGCTCTTCTAAATCTAGAAATGTAATAAGGAGGAAATTTGGAGACGACAGATAAGCTCCCCTGTGCTTTACTCAGTCTGACAAATAAGCGGTACAATCAATTATCTTCCTTTCTGTGGATTCCTGTTACTTTCAGCAATAAAGCACCAATCAGGTGCATTGTAACGATTAAGCTGAATCATAAAGATGTCACCATTAATTAATGCATTATCTGGGAAGCAGCAAGGCAAGGAATTACAATAACCCAAAGCGACAATAGTCTCTCCTTTCTCCTCTTTCCTCGCTGATTTATAACTATGTTCCAGACTAGCCAATATCAGAACATATTTCTATTCCCAAAACACGAGAGCCAAAAATATTTTACATGCTAAAACAAACAAATAAAAAGGACTCTGAAATGAAGAACAGGCTGGGGTGAAGCCGGGAACGATATGACTCTGTGCCAAATTTTAATCCCTTTTAGTTTTCGGTCATACCAACAAAATGCTTGTCATTTATAGTGATCAAGACAACTGTGCTGCAGAGGAAACCTATACTCAAGTGTCAAGGATTTTAATGAGCACAGAGGAAATTAAATAAAGGTACACTTAAAATGCAGTAGCCAATTCTTCCCCCTTTCATAATAGACAATCTCCTTAGCAGCGAACAATAGTTTTGTTATTATTTTGTATTGAATGAAGTGGACATTCTTTGGACATTTCAGAGCTATTTTTTTAAAAAAACATAAAACCGTATTTCACTACAGAATTTTAAAAATATTCATGACCCATTCAAAAAGCAGTTTTATTCAACCTAATGTTTGAAGTGGGAGTTCCTGACTCACGTTTCCCATGAGTTTTGTTGACTTAATGACAGCTAGAAAATAAATAAGAGCTACGGCTGTGTGTTTCAGGAATCCCTCTAAAATAACGGCAAATGAAACACCTTCCATTAAAAAAAACCATCGCCATAAATAATAACATTGGGCTCGGTAAGCCATTAGTCACAATTTTGTAAACTAAGATCTATCCGGGAATTCTTCCATCAATCCTGCCCACAGAACAAAGTATTGCTGAAGCGGTATCACTTATATTTATGTATTTTTATGCTGGAATTATTGCCGAGATAAAGTAACTGGAGCTGTCCCTCCCCCCCCCAATTCCCTTTACTCCAGCAGTACAAAAATCAAAAGCTCTCTGAGAACTCAAAACTTGAGATCCTAGGTTTCCAAACAATTTTATTTGAAGTTTTTAAAGGTTTTTTTTGCATGTAAACAAAGATGCACAAAACAATTCTCTTTCCCCTCTCCACCAAAAAACACTTTTATTCTCCCATTCAAATGCTTTTTAGGGGAAAATGGCCTATGTCACATATCCAATTTTATGTTCAAAAGACAGACCAAAAAAATCCCTCATAGCCCACCTTTCTTCTTCACTGGCATTCTTGCTGTTAACTTCTGGCACTGGATGCAAATATTTATTTATTGTAGAGTCCTTCCGGAATTATCTTGGGAAGTCAGAAGTCTGCCGTCCCACTCAAAAACGGTTCAGTTTAAAAAGCGGACTCTTATTTCTTCATTTTCCTCCAATGATGCTCGTAATTCCTCAAGTGAAAAACTTCCAACATCACCAGGAAAAGAGCAAGGCAGGGAGGGGAGTTGTGGAGAATTTCTGCCACGAGGCAGTTGTCAAAATCCGTAAAGTATTTCCCAAGCTATAAAAATATATCGGAGAAAACACACCTCCGTTTACAAAAGTGTCTAAGAATCCCTCTTCTAAGCACGAAGGATTGTTTTTGTACTGTATTCAGAAGTTGAGTGAATGTCAAAAAATGCAATTAAGGCACACACAGTCCAAAAACTTGGCAATCGCAAGATTCCACAGTCCAAAACAGCCCAACCCTGTTCTTAAATAATCCAAATAAAATTCAAAGGAAGCTGGAGGCAATTCAAAGAGATTATTATTATTTTTGCCTTCCTGATGCAGTCACGAGGATTTTTTGTCCAGTAAGACAGACATCCTGGTCTTCTGGATACTAGAAACGTAAGCTCCGAAGTTTCAGTTGGTTACCCGCACAGCCGTCACTTTCATTTGTATACTCTCCGCCCAGCCTTCTGGTCTGTAACATCCCTCTGATCCTCTTGTATTACACCCAAGAGGATTGGAAACAATCCCTTGACATGGAATTATTAAAGCAACAGTGCTGTTCACACGGCAAGCTGGTGAAGCAAATAACAGGGCGCCGGGGTGCCTGAGTTGTGGTCATTTCGCGCTTAGCTCAGGAGCGGCAGCCACCTACCGAGAGAGGAGAAGAGTTTTAAGAACAGTTTCCCCCACAATGAAATCGAGAACTTTTCTTGGCTGCCGTAGATATTTATCTTTCTACTATACAGGTGGTCCTCAACCTATAGCTTAGTGACCGTTCAGAGTTACAACTGGGAAAAAAAGTGACTTCTGACCATTTTTCACACGTACAACCGTTGCTGCATCCCCCTGGTTATGTGATCAAAATTAAGACGCTTGGCAACTGACTTGTTTTTATGACGGTTGCAAGGTCCCGGGCAGTGGTGGGATTCAAATAGGTGAACCACCGGTTCTCTGTGTGGATGCCGCTTCCGGAAGTCCACTCTGGGCCTGGGCAACAAAAAAATTAGCTACCGGTTTTGCTGAAGTGGTGCGAACTGGCTGAATCCCACCACTGGTCCCGGGGCCATGTGATCCCCCTTTTGTGACCTTCTCAAAAGCAGTCAATGGGGAAGCCAGACACACTTAACAACCCTGTTGCCAATTTAACGTCTGCAGGGGTTCACTTCACAGTGAATCCGGCAAGACAGGTCGTAAAATGGAGCAAAGCTCAGTTCTTGGGTTCAATTGTGGTCGTAACTCGAGGACTCCCTGTGTTGTGATTGTTTTATGGTGGCTTGCCACTCACAGTTGCTCATCTGAAATGGGCGGCTGCAGAAATTAAATAAAAACGTGAAAGGAGAATAAAACAGGCCATAAAGTAAATACAGGCAGTCCTCAACTTATAACCACCTGTTTAGTGACCCTCCTTGGTGGGTGGCTCCTGCTGCCACTGGTGCCCTGCCTCAGATGTCATATACCTACCCTAGATGGAGGAGCCCCAGGGGCGTTGCACCTATAGAAAAAGAGGGATGGGCTGGCAAAGGAGAGCCCCAACAAGGAAGCCTCACGATGTCTGCCTTTTGCGCCTTCTCTCGTCTCTCATCTCGTTCTTCTCTTCCCGATTCATTGACTCGCAATTTGCTCACCCAGCTTGCACACGAGTGCGATCCACGCAGCCCTCCAAGGCCTGTGCACACGCCAGCAGGCCAACCCACCATTGAAGTTTCGAGCGTTTTGTTTCTGTTTTTTTTTAAATAAATCATGGTCTCCCAGGGAACCCTGGCGACCTGTCGCAAAAATCTAGGATTCAGTGGAACTCCAGTAGGGAATCAGGCTGTCCGTTTCCCAGATTCAAAGCAATGCTTTCATTTTTTGTGCCTATAATCTCTACATAGATCTCTGCATAGTGGTTAAGGCACGAGGCTAGAAACTGGAGACTGTGAGTTCTAGTCCCGCTTTAGGGATGAAAGCCAGCTGGGTGACTTTGGGCCATTCACCAGCAGATGGTGAGTTCTAGCCCCACATTAGGTCTGAAAGATAACTAGGTGACTTTGGGCCAGTCACCAGGAGATGGTGAGTTCTAGTCCCACCTTAGGCATGGAAGTCAGCTGGGTGACTTTGGGCCATTCACCAGCAGATGGTGATTTCTAGCCCCACATTAGGTCTGAAAGATAACTAGGTGACTTTGGGCCAGTCACCAGGAGATGGTGAGTTCTAGCCCCACATTAGGTCTGAAAGATAGCTAGGTGACTTTGGGCCAGTCACCAGGTGATGGTGAGTTCTAGTCCTGCCTTAGGCATGAAAGCCAGCTGGGTGACTTTGGGCCATTCACCAGGAAATAGTGAGTTCTAGCCCCACCTTAGGTCTGAAAGATAGCTAGGTGACTTTGGGCCAGTCACCAGGTGATGGTGAGTTCTAGTCCTGCCTTAGGCATGAAAGCCAGCTGGGTGACTTTGGGCCAGTCACTCTTTTTCAGTCTAACTCACCTCACATGATTATTGTTGTGGGGGAAATGGGAGGAGGAAGGAGTGTTAGGTAAAGTATTGCTACCTTGAGTTATTTATATAAAAATAATAAAGGCAGAATAAAAAAAATTTAAAAAATTAAAAAAATATATTTCTCCAAGATCATCCTTGTGATTCTCTACAATAGGCATCTTACAGGGTATGGTGTGGATAACAAATGGAAGAGAAGCGGGGATGTAGACTGGCCTTTCGATAATTTTTAAAATCTCTTTTCTGGCTTAGAACATGCTTTCGTTTTGGTAACCATTTTTGCATAGTTTTTCCAAGGTCACCACTAAAGCCCTCTACAGAAACAGATGTGAAAACATTGGGGAATAAGAACTACATTTAGCATTTGAATAAGGAACCAAAGGCTAAACTCTAAAAAGTGAGAGTAGAACAAATTATAAGCTGGAGAAATGAATATGCTTTTGAAATTTTGACAGCTGCATGCAAAAAAGATTTGGGCAGGGGGGAAAATGAAGTCAAGAAAACTGTCCTGTTTAATAAAAAAAAGTGTTAAAAACACAAAAAATAACTTGTTTGCTGTCCAGAGTCACTGTGTGAAATAGCCAGCTATACAAATGTGATTAAAGAAAGAAAGAAATGAAACTTGTACATTAAAACTTTCAAGATCTAACTTGGGGAAAGGGGATATGCAAGGAAATCAAGACTGGAAACGAAAGAGAATGTATGGAGATTCTCAGTTATCCAGTCCTGGTTGTCCCAAAGGTGCTTTTTCAAAAGGCAATTTGGACTTTCTTGGTTTTTTCCTTTTTGAAGACGTTTCACTTCTCACCCAAGAACTGAAGAAGCTTCTTGGATGAGAAGTGAAACGTCTTCAAGGAAAAACCAAGAAAGTCCAAACTGCCTTTTGAAAAAGCATCTCTGGGACAAATGCTAAGCACTTTGGTTTGTGCTTAAATTGTAAGCCGCCCTGAGTCTTCGGAGAAGGGCGGGATATAAATGGGATTAAAATAAAAAAAAAAATAAAAAAACTAAATGCAAAAGAAGAAGGCATTTCAAGGGAAATCAGATTCAGAACGGAACAACAGGACAGAACATAGGAAGTCAGCCTAGGAAGCAACGTAAGGATAAAAATACAGTTATGGTAAAGATTTGTTAAAAGAAAGAATCTAGCAAAGCATTATATGTCTAAGGGCTGAGTTAAGACTGAGCTGAGAACAGATGTCCAGACATTTGCTGGTAGCCTTCAATAACCATTCGTTCAGTGTCTGAAGTTACAACGGCGCTGCATGAAGAATCCTCAAAGCTGCAGCCATTGCAATGTCCCCATGATCACCTGACCACGATTCAGGAGCACAATAACCAGCTCACCATTCTAATAGTTGCAGTGCCCCACAGTCACGTGACCACAATTTTGTGATCTTCACTACTGGCTTCTGACATGCAAGTCAATGGGGAAGCAGCAGGAGGTCACAGTTGTCAATCACAAGAGGTCACACCTTGCAAATGTCTGTAATTCACGTAAGGACAACAACTGGAACTGCTGGAGCTACCAGCATGAAAGTCCATCACTTAGGGACGGCGTTCCCAATCATTAATGGGGGACTACCAATTTTATTTGGAAAACCTCAAAAGTATTCCTTCAGCCCCAAAGGATCTAAAAACGGTGCTCTTGTCTATATAAAAAACTGGAAAGGCATTACTATAATTAGGAAACACAGCAATCTGTTTAAATCCCCCACAGATGGCAGTGCTACTTGGGTGAGAATTTCAAGAGTAGTGATGACGTGACTAAGAAATGCACTTTCAAAAATGTACAATCTCTTCACCCCTGGGACTTGAGAGAAAGGCTCCTTTGATGCTCTTATGGCACTGCCAGAATTTTAGGCCTGTACATTTATTTAGGAGCATCCTTTGCTCCTAAAATTCAGCACCAGCAGCAAAATGAAGAAGGAACACTATTAAACGCCGAAGACGCTCAATTGGAAGGCTACGTGAACCAGCGCACTATCCCTACATAAGGGTAACAAGCAGCTGCGTAAAAACTGAGGCATGACAAAGTTTAAAGATCCTGGCAAGTGTGATGGGCAAAAATAAGAAACGGGGGGGGGGGGGGAAGAGAAGTTGAAATGAGGCCTTGCAATACGCAATATGTGTGCATTTTCAACGTGGAACGAAGGACCATTAAGAAAATGAAATCGGATACCAAAATCTGAAAGGATCCTACATAAGCAGCCCCCAGCAAAGGCTGGATGTGCCCAGTGGCATATATATATATGTGTATGTGTGTGTGTGTATATATATATATATATATATATATATATATATATATATATATATATATATATATATATATATATATATATATGTTTTCGTAGATTCTCGCGGGTGTCTGTATGTGTAGATCTAGAGTCTCGGGTTTCTTCCCGCGTTCCTTTCATCTTCAGAAAGTTGTGGCGACGTTTCGACGAAATCCCATCCGTCATCATCAGGCCGGAGTGTTCCTCTTGCTGCTTCCAGGAGCAATGCGTGGTCTGGCTGTTCCTTTCCTTCCAACTGCCGGTGGGGCTGTGTTCTGAGGCGTGGCTGTCTTCTGATTGGGTGGATGCGTGGTTGTCTTCTGATTGGTTGGAGGCGTGGCTGTCTTCTGATTGGGTGGATGCGTGGTTGTCTTCTGATTGGTTGGAGGCGTGGCTGTCTTCTGGTTGGGTGGGGTGTGTTCTGAATGGGTGGGGTTTTTTGTTGTGTTGTAATATCCTGAGTGTTGTGATTTGGTGTCCTGAGGAGTGGGCTGTGTAGTGGCCTCCAGAGCTTTGGTTTGGCTCCGAGTTCGAGGACCTGCTATGTATCTCTGGTATGGGTCAGTCAGGTTCGTGTGTGCGTTCTTCTGTTTGGGTGATGGCACTTTTGCTTGACTTGTTCTGTCTTTTATGTGGGAGAGTTTTTGTTCTGGGTGTGGATGAGTCTTGCTGGGGCTGGTGGCATTTGGGGTTGTTTGTTGGTTTTTTAAATCCTTGTTTGCTGAAATTCGTTTCTCTATCAATGCTGGTTTCCAAATGGCATGTAGGCGGGAGGTGTCGTCTCGCTTGTTCATACTGTCTGGGTGTTTTTCTATTTCAATGGCTTCTCTGATTATTCTGCTATTGAGATGTTCTATTTTGGCGATTGTTTTTGTACCTTCAAAATTGATGTTGTGTCCCGTAGTGTTTATGTGTTGTACTAGTGAAGATGTGTGATCTTTCTTCTGTACTGAGTTCTTATGTTCTTCTACACGTACCTCTATTCTTCTGTTAGTCTGTCCGATGTATGTTGCTGGACAGGAGGCGCATGGGATTTGGTATATGCCCTGGTTTTCCAGTTCTATTTTGTCTTTGGGGTTTCTCAGGATGGTTGATATCTTTCTGTCAGTGTTAAATGCGGTTTTGATGTTATGTTTGCGTAGTACTTTACTGATTTTGTCGGTTGTTCCTTTTATGTAGGGCAAGATGGCTCGTCCGTTGTTCTGTTCTTCTTCTTGGATGTTTTTCTGTTTCGGAGTCCCCTGCTGAATCATATTGGTGATTTTGTTTTTTTGGAACTTGTTTGCTGTCAATATGTCTGTCAGGGTGTGTAGTTCTGTTTGTATATGTGTTTCATCCGCAAGGCATCTGGTTCTTGTTATTAGTGTTTTGGCTACTGAATTTATTTGTGCTGGGTGATGATGTGATTGCGCATTGAGGTAACGGTTGGTGTGTGTTTTCTTTCGGTAGACTGTGTGTCCTAGGGTGCCGTTTTGTTTTTTGTATATAAGTACATCCAGGAAAGGTAACTGGTTGTTTGTTTCAATCTCCATGGTGAATTTTATTTTGGGATGTAGGCTGTTCAGGTGTGTCAGGAAGTTTTCTAGCTCCTTTCTTCCATATATATATATATACCGGTATATATTAAGAGGCAGCAAGATAAACTGGCAGGAAAGAACTGCTCCTCAAGCAGAGGTGAGTTATAGAGAAGAATATGAATACAGCAACAGATCACGTGAAAATGAGTTTCTGGGTGAGTCAGGGTGCATCAGGGGAGAAAATGGAAGACGGAGAAATATGCAGAGGAAGAAAATGGCAAGAATCATCAGCATGGTGGGACGGAGATCAGAAGCAAGGGAGACTGGTGGGTCAATGTCTAGACAAGGCTTGCACAGGGAAGGTGAACTGCAACCTGCCGGTGGAACTGATCTGATCTTTTCTACCCATCCTATCTGAAGTGGCAGGAGACACATGCTCTGCGCACCGTCAGCTACGAAGTATCAGCTGGTGGGGCCGAGAGGAGATCCTTTTCTGAAATAACACCCAACCTTTAGATCAGTGATCCCCAGGGACCAGTTTTGTGGAAAGCAATTTTTCCACAGATGGGGGGAGAGGGGAGAATTAGGCAACCTAGATCCTTCACACGCACAGTTTACAGTAGGGTTCACGCCCCTATGAGAACCTGATGCCTGATGATCTGAGGTGGACCTAGCGCTGGGGAGTGGCTGCAAATACAGATGAAGCTTCACTCGCTTCCATGCTGCTCACCTCCAGCTGTGCAACTCAGTTCTTAACAAGTCATGGACTAGTAACAGTCCGAGGCTGAGGAGTAGTAGTCCTAAACCTGTTGGATTCTTATAACGCTTTGAAAGCTTGACTTTGTGTCCAAGTCAAGAGAGCCCATCTCCTGGCTGTCTGGCTGATTGATTATATTACGACCTGCTGTTTGTGGTTATTTTTATTTTCTATTTTTATATTAAGGGACGCGGTGGCTCAGTGGGTTAGGACGCTGAGCTTGTCGATCAGAAGGTTGGCAGTTTGGTGGGTCGAATCCCGAGTGCCGTGTAACAGAGTGAGCACCTGTTACTCGTCCCAGCTTCTGCCAATCTAGCAGTTCGAAAGCACGTAAAAATGCAAGTAGAAAAATAGGGACCACTACGGTGGGAAGGTAACAGCGTTCCGTGCACCTTTGGCATCTAGTCATGCCGGCCACATGACCACGGAGACGTCCTCGGACAAGCACTGGCTCTTCGGCTTTGAAACAGAGATGAGCACTGGCCCCTAGAGTCGGAAACGACTAGCACGCGTGTGCGGGGGAACCTTTACCTTTTTTATTTTTATATTGTGCATTTATGTATTTTATTGTAAGTCTCCTAGACTCACACAAAAGTACACTGATGACAAACTGTTGATCTTACCTACTTAGGTAATGAAACATCTGCAAGAATACAACCAAGCTCAGAGAACACCAAGGGGCCCCCCCCACACGTAAAAGTGAGATGGACAACTGTACAAATCAAATAAATAAATGAATACTTCGAATGCTCCACTTGGTTACCAAATTAATTAATTAATTCATTTTCTGGATTAGCACAGTGCACTGCAGCAGAGTCTGCAGAAGAGCTGAGTCTTCAGGCTAAGCCATAAAAACTGAACTAAAACATAACAAGCTAGCTCTTTTAACTTAAGTTGGTTACACACTTTGGGTGAAGCAAGCTGTTCACTGAGGCGTAAAGCAAGGAGACAATGGTCTTCCCAGTTGCAATGTATGGCAGTGAAAGTTGGACCATAAGAAAGGCTGAGCGCCAAAGAATTGAGGCCTTTGAACTCTGGTGCTGGAGAAGACTCCTGCGAGTCCCTTGGACTGCAAGGTGATCAAACCGGTCAGTCCTAGAGGAGATCGACCCTGACTGCTCTTTAGAAGGCCAGATCCTGAAGCTAAAACTCAAATCCTTTGGCCACCTAATGAGAAAGAAGGACTCACTGGAGAAGAGCCTAATGCTGGGAAAGACCGAGGGCAATAAAAGAAGGGGACAACAGAGAATGAGGTGGCTGGATGGAGTCACTGAAGCAGTAGGCGTGAGCTTAGATGGACTCCAGAAGATGGTAGAGGACAGGAAGGCCTGGAGGAACGTTGTCCATAGGGTCGCGATGGGTCGGACACGACTTCGCAGCTAACAACAACAAGTGAGTGTTTCATCCAAGGAGAGAAGTATATAAATGGCAGCCTCCAAAAAGGTTGCAGGGGTTTAAGCAGCAAGCGAGAAGGCACGGGCACGGGTGGGAAGACGCTTTTTAAGCAGGCTGCAAAGTGGGTGGGAGTAAATGATAAAAATGAAGTGTCAAGTGATGGAGGCAAGGATGAAGCAAGATTCAAGCGAGGGATAAAATATGCAAGCTAGAGAAATAAGGAAAGGGGATTCAGCTGCAAGGGAGGAGGGGGGTGTAGGAAAGTGGCAAAAAACTTAAAAATGGGGATGTCGAAATGGGGGGGGGAGAAAGGCAGGAGGAAGTCGTGGGGGACTCAAGAGCCCAACTTTCTTGCGTGTGGGGGGAAAAAATGGACCACAGGAGCAAGTCTCCTTCCCCAACCCTACGTCTCGACCCACCACCCACCCACCTTTGCCAATCCCGGATGATGGGGATGGTAGTCCAAGGCATTTAGAAAGGACTACCATTGGCCCGATAGTCCCAAGCCATTTGGAAGGATGCCAGTCCATCCCAAAGGCTGCGAGCCAGGGGAGTGGCAGCCTGACATCTCAGGACCAGGCTGCTGGGAAGGATGGGCTTTTGTGCTGGAGGGATTGACCCCGCTCTCCCAGACACGCCCCCCCCCGCCCCTTCGCCCCGCCGGCTGGGAACGATGGGGAGTGGAGTCCGCGCCCCAGACGAAGCGGAGGGATGAAGCCAGGGTCCGGCCCGAAGAAGGATTTACAAGGGGATTTATTTCCAGAGAGATTATTACCGCGCTGGCGGCTGAGCCCTCGTCAGGGTGGGGAGGTGGGCTCCGTGGTCGGGAAAGGGGAAAAGCCGCTCCGTCCGTCGGTTTCAGCCGGCCTGCCCGCTCGCCCGCGCCGGCTCAGCTCCATCTGACAGGAAACCACCCTAGTGCCGCCGCCGCCGCCAGCCTCACCCCCGCGGAAGCTCCCGCCGCGGCCATCGCCCTCCGCCTCGCCTCGCCTCAGCAGCGCGGGCGACTCCGGCCCGGCTGATTACGCGCCTCAGAACCGCCGGAGAAGCGAGCAGAAGGGGGAGGAGCCGGAGCGCGGACGGGCCAATCGGCGGCCCCCTTTTGGCCCAGCCGCCCAATCCGAGGTTGGGCCTCGTGACCAGCCAAGATGGCGGCCCCGGCGGGCGGCGTGTGACCCGGCCGAGCCGCGACCTCGGCGCTTGGCGGGGCTCCGAAGCGGTGGCCGGTCGGGTTCGGTGAGGCTGAGCGAGGAGGACCCTGAGCGGGGGAGGCCTTTCCGCTCGGCCAGGCTGCGGCTAGCGAAAGAGAAGAAGCGCCTACAAAAGGTAGGTGGGAGCTTCTGGGAAAGGGCCGGGAGGCGAGGATGGGAAAATGAGGATGGGATGCCTGAGCAGGGGGTTGGACTAGATGACCTCCAAGGTCCCTTCCAACTTTATTATTATTATTATTATTATTATTATTATTATTATTATTATTATTATTATTATTATTATTATTATTATTATTATTATTATTAATTATTGTTATTGTTATTGTTGTTGTTGTTGTTATATTATTATTATTATTATTATTATTATTATTATTATTATTATTATTATTATTATTATTATTATTATTATTATTATTATTATTATTATTATTTAAAAAAACTCCCGTTTGGTTTTCCCAACTGCACGGTCGGGTCGGTTGTCCTTTGCAGAAACTGGGTGGCCTTCCGGGCTGGCTTCTCTCCTGCCAAGCGGAGCTTAGGAACAACGCCCGGTGGCATGAGCGGGTGCAATGCGGTGGGCTGCCTGCGAGACCTTCCCTTGCCCAGGTCCTGATGGCAAGCAAGCCTCTAACCCCGGGATTCCCACGCAGGGGTTAAGGCAGGGGTTAAGGCAGGGGTAGGCAACCTCGGCTCTTTTAGGACCGGTGGACTTCAACTCCCAGAATTCCTGAGCCGGCTTGGCCGGCTCAGGAATTCTGGGAGTTGAAGTCCACCAGTCCTAAAAGAGCCGAGGTTGCCTACCCCTGGGTTAGAGTGAGACGGTTCGCTGCTGGACCAGGACTTTGTGCTACCTGCAGGAGGGGAAATTGCTGCAGCGCTGCTGCAAACGGTGCAGGTGGTTAGATCCTCCTGCATCGGGTCCGACTTCCTAGTGCTGAAAGGGGTGGGTTGGAAGGAAGGAGTGGATGGACAGAATAGGAATAGGAATAGAAATAGAATAGAATAGAATAGAATAGAATAGAATAGAATAGAATAGAATAGAATAGAATAGAATAGAATAGAATAGAATAGAATAGAATAGAATATGGAATAGAATAGAATATGGAATAATAGAATAGAATAGAATATGGAATAAGAATAGAATAGAATAGAATAGAATAGAATAGAATAGAATAGAATAGAATAGAATAGAATAGAAAATATGGAATGGAATGGAATGGAATGGAATAGAAGAGAAGAGAAGAGCAAATTGAGACTGGAATGGAATGGAATGGAATGGAATGGAATGGAATGGGACGGGACAGGTCATGATGGGATGGGATGGGATGGGATGGAATAGATGGGATGGAATAGATGGGATAGAATAGAAGAGAAGAGAAGAGAAGAGAAGAGAAGAGAAGAGAAGAGAAGAGAAGAGAAAATGGAATAAGAATAGAATAGAATAGCTGGAAGGGACCTTGGAGGTCTGGTCCAACCCCACTCCCCCACCCCCGCTTAAGCAGGAGAAGCTACTACACCATCTAAAACAAGTGACCCATCCAGCCTCCTCTTAAAAATCTCCAGTGCTGGAGCACCCACGATTTTTGGAGGCAAGCTGTTCCACTGTTCGATTATCCTCCGTCAGGGAATCTCCTTAAATCCAGGTTGCTTTTCTCCTTGATCAGTTTCCAACCATTGTTTCTCGTCCTTCCCTCTGGTGCACAACCTGATCCCTTCTGAAGGAAGGAGTGGGTGAACATAAGGAAGGAGTGGATGGACAGAAAGAAGGGAGGGAGGGATAATAGTGGGGAGGAAAATTGTGCTAACCTGTCTGGATTATCTCCCTGGGTTTGATAAAGAACTCCAGTATAAATCAGAACACTGGAATGTGAGGTCAGCTTCTGCTCCAGAGAACAATCAAAACTTTTACTTATTAAATTTTTATGTTGCCTATCTCACTATTGAAACGACAATTGTTGCCATAAAACAAGGTTTCCCAACCTAAGAGGTGCAGACAGGTGTCCAGGGGAGGCATGAAGAACCTTTTTGGCTACATTGTGATGATAAATCCATCTCTCTCAAAGTTTCATGGCATCGTGTTCAGAGTTTTTCTTTGTGTTCATTTTGGGGCTTGGATTTGCAGGGGAGTTGTGATGGCAAAAAGTTTAGGAACACTTTGTAAAATGTTTCCCAACAGTTTGAAGGCAATTGTGATTTAGCGTACCTAAAAGCGTTGTCCATGTGCAATGTACTTTGCATCTTCAAATCAGTTCTATTATTAAATCTTAAAAATAACACAAATGTAAAGAAAACGGAAAGTAAAAGTAAAGAGGAAGAAAGGAGGAGCTTCTGATTTTTAGTTTGCCAGCACGTATAAAACTAGATAGGAATGAAAGAAAAGAAATGTTAGATTTACTCAGGCTCAAAATTTAAGAGAAAATTTTTATAAAATGTTTTATAGATGGCATCTGGATCCCAAGAAGTTGTCCAACATGTATCCTAATTTACAGTCTAAATGTTGGAGGTGTGGTAGTTTAGAAGCTACCTATTTTCACATGTGGTGGACTTGTAGAAATATAAAAGCTTTTTGGATCAAAATTTGGTGGAACATTCAAAAGATTTTTAAGAGAAAGTTTTCTTCGCAATTGTTTTTATTGGGTATTGTTGTAGATTGTGATGTTAAAGAAACTAACTTGATGTTGAACATGATAACAGAAGCACGGTTACTGGTGGGACAATATTGGAAGAAGGATAGTTTGCCCACTATAGAAGAATGGGTGTTTAAAGTTTCAAATCTTGCAGAAATGTCTAAGATTTCTGCTTATCTGAAGGATCATTCACAGGAAAGATATATTTCAGTTTGGAGGAGATGGATAGATTATATTCAGAACAAATATGGGACTAAAAAGTTCCATTTAGCTTATGAGTAGATTTTAGTGGGATATTGTTATTGGCACGTTGTTTGTAGTTATGTCGAAGGGGAGTTAAAGCACATTATGAATTTGGTTAATTGTATATTATGCATAATTTTTATTTAGAATATGATTATTGTAACTATAATCCTGTATTTAGCTCTGGGAAGTGGGGGGGGGGAAGTGGGTGGGTTTGGGGTGGGAGGGATTTGGGGATATATTGTAAAATTTTGTTTTTGTAAAACTCTTTAATAAAAAAAACTAGATAGGAATGAAAGAAAAAAAAATGAACGTAGGGCATTGGAGCAGAGTATTTTGACTGATTGATCTGTGTTTCAGGAAGTTATTAAAGTAAATTGAGATCTTTTACAGTTCATTTTCCGGCATAGATGGTTACAGTTGTTTAGACTTAACAATAGGATTTTGAGCAGGATTTTGGTGTATAATAAAAATTTACTTGGTTCTCTGTTGCTCTCAGAAATAAATGGGCTTTTATCAATAAATCTGTTTATTCAATTTATATAGCTGCCAAATTCAATCAAGTGACTCTGGACAGCTTTGTTTTGTTATTGCTTTGGCCATTGGTAATAACAAAAAATAAAGCCTTCATAAATGTAGCACCAATAAAAACATTTAACAAAATATATTACAATGTAAAAAAAGTGAAACCTTAAAACACTGTCATTCCAAACAAATAAAATATCAGAAAGCATTAGAGACTTTTGATATAGTGTAGCTGCAGCCCAGACAAAGCTTGCTAAGTTCCCATAGTATTGTTCCTTCTCTCAGTTCATTACATATTCAATTTCATATGAATCAGGATAAAATGATTTCCTTATCAAAAGGGGGCTCAGAATTTCCCAACATGCTGAAGGGAAATAAGAGCACTACAATAAATAATGGGTAAAACCTTCTGTAATTTCCTTGGAGCGAGGACAGAGCACATATTTATATGGGATTATTGAGAAACTGAGATCCACCCTGACTGCTCTTTAGAAGGCCAGATCCTGAAGCTAAAACTCAAATACTTTGGCCCCCTAATGAGAAGGAAGGACTCACTGGAGAAGAGCCTCATGCTGGGAAAGGTTGAGGGTAAGAGAAGAAGGGGACGACAGAGAATGAGGTGGCTGGATGGAGTCACTGAAGCAGTAGGAGTGAGCTTAGATGGACTCCAGAAGATGGTAGAGGACAGGAAGGCCTGGAGGAACGTTGTCCATGGGGTCGCGCTGGGTCGGACACGACTTCGCAGGTAACAACAAATTGAGAAACTGGCCCTCTGTACAGTAGTTGTTAATGCTCTTCACTGCAATGGTAGCTTGCTTAGAAGGATGGCACTGTAACATATTTTTGTTTTATTAATAAGTGCATGCCAAGAGGCAATTTTATTTTGTGATAATTTAAAGAGTCTTCTTTGGGCGAAGACACTCTTTTTTTTCAGGCATAGGTAGAAGTGGAGAACCAACATACTGATAAGAAACATTACTGAAGCATTATAATACCATTTTGTATCTTCTCTTTTAATCCCCTTTATCTCCTTTATTTTCTCAATGCTCCAGGGATTAAAATGACAGGGAAAGAATTTCTGGACCATTCTATGGAGAAAATAATCAATAATTCGAGAAGAATCTCAGAAACCGCCTGGGAAAAGATGTTTGAAAAACTGCCTGCACAAGATCAGTGAGTACTCACACTTTGCAAATATCTCACCATTAAGTACAGGTAGTCCTCGACTTACAACCTTTTGTTTAGTGACCAGCTGAAATTACAACGGCACTGAAAAAAGTGACTTGTGACCGTTTTCCACACAACTGTTGCAGCATCCGCCATGGTTATGTGATCAAAATTTGGACGCTTGGCAATTTGCTCATTTTTATGACAATTGCAATGTCCCAGGGTCACGTGATCACCTTTTGCGATCATTTAACGAGCAATGTCATTGGGGAAGACAGATTCACTTTACAACTGTGTTACTACCTCCACAACTGCAGTGATTCACTTAACTGTGCCAAGAAAGATTGCAAAATTGGGTAAAACTCACTTAACAAACTGTTATAAGTCAAGGACTACCTGGATTTTATTTTGACAGTTCCAATTTCAAGATACTTAGGAATCTGCACCCTGATAACGCGGTGTAAACTGTTAAGAAAAGATTATTTTTTGAGCCTCCAGAATACAGCAGAAAATTGCTGCATGAAGACCAAATTTCAAACTTATTGTCTGTTTGCCTCTTTTATTTTCTGCTGGCAATAAAATAGAGGCTAATTTGACAAAGGATGATAATTTCAATAGGACTTTTGTTTGCCTAAAAATGTCAGACTTCACCTTAACAGAAATTATAGTCTGATCGCCACCACTGTATGAATCGATTGCTTTTGGTAGAAAATGTACCTACCATGAAGCTAGTCCTCAGGAATATGTCATGAGATTCTATACTGGTTTAAGCTTTCAGAGTGAGAGTATTTGCTTTCCTTTTTTTTTTGTTCTTTTGCTAGTTTGTGACACACAGGTTAGTGTTAGTCGTTGGTGATGGTAGCGGCAGTAATAACTTCTCTTTTTCTACAGAAGTTTCTTCCAAAATGCAGGTCTTACCCTCGCCTTCAATTCAAGTCTCCTTGCCTTGATTTCTAATAACGCATTTAGGAAGATTCTGCACGTCACACAGGCTCGTTATTCAACAGTTGCAGCCATGGCCTTCATGCCATTCACCACAACTACAATTGCTTACGAGGCCATAGTAAAACACTCTTTGATGACAGGTATGTGTTGAATAGGGACGCGGTGGCTCAGTGGGTTAGGATGCTGAGCTTGTCGATCAGAAGATCGGCAGTTTGGCGGGTCGAATCCAGAGTGCTGCATAACAGAGTGAGCGCCTGTTACTCATCCCAGCTTCTGCCAACCTAGCAGTTCGAAAGCACGTAAAAATGCAAGTAGAAAACTAGGGACCACCACAGTGGGAAGGTAACAGCGTTCCGTGCGCCTTTGGCGTCTAATCATGCCGGCCACATGATCATGGAGATGTCCTTGGACAAGCACTGGCTCTTCGGCTTTGAAACGGAGATGAGCACTGGCCCCTAGAGTTGGAAACGACTAGCACGCATGTGCGGGGGAACCTTTACCTTTACTTTGTGTTGAATTCATCCAAATAACTCAGCAAGCTTTTAGTTTTCTGTAATAACTACTCCGATATTTCTAGTATGGCGCAGACCTTACCTTCACTGAGCCAAATTAGACCCCATCCTCCATGTGTACGTTTCCTCTTTTTTCCCCAATTATGCCCACAAAACAGAACCATTTTAGTAAATAGTGTGTAAGATCCCGGTACTTACTGCTCCAGACGAGATAAAACCTATGCCACTGTATTTTAAAATTACAACTCCAATTCTTACAAGTTTCTTTTTTCCCCCCATTCGTTGCACTGTACAATTCCCAGAATAATTTCCAAAATACTTTAACCTTTTATCATGCTTGGTTAGGGCGCTGGAATGCATTCCCCGCTTTCAAAGCTTCTATTTTCAAAAACAAAAAAAAGATTCTGAGCAGTTCACAATTATTTCAAAAACAGAACTTAAAAACACAGTTGGAAATCTAACCACCCAGACAAAACAGTAAGAATTCATAAAAGACTTGACAAAGGGGTCAAACTCCCAATTCAGGCCAACATGGTGATTTCTTAAGAAACTTGAAATATCCAGGATGCTAAGAGAGTGGTCATTGTATGTGTCTTTGGTGAATGCTGTTTATTAGAAGTTGTGTCTTTTCAATAAAGAACCAGGGGCTGCAACAGACTAGGCATGCTTCCCGAGTCTCATAAGATGACAACCGTTGACTGGACCTGGAGCACACCTATTCTGCCTATTCATATGGGTAGAAATGACTGGACGCAAATGGGCCCTCAAATAGCCAGGCCCTTTTCCATGAAAATCTAGCGCCTTGAATTGCGCCTGGAAGACATGTGTCAACTTGTACATGCTGACTAGCACCTTGAATTGCACCTGGAAGCCATGTGCCAACTTGTGCAGCTTGCCCAACAGCAATGATACATGGACATAAAAAGAAGGTCCCGTTACTGCATTTTGGAACAGCCAAAGCTTCTGGATAGCCTTCAAGGGCAGGCCCATGTACAGCACTTTGCAAATACTTCAATTGCAAGGTAACCAGATTCCAGTTGAGGAAATTACTCAAGTTTCTACATGAAGATGGCACACCCTAAGCTTACTCTTTTCTCTTACTCTACTACCCTGTGGAGAAGTGGGTCTTTACTCTCCTGAAGTTCTGCCTGTTCTAAGGCGGAAGCATCCAATAGGATGTGTTTTTTTTTCAAAGCCTTTTATAATCCGTTTCATGAAACAAATCATTTAAGAAATTACTGACAAAACTAAAGCAGTATTGGAAAAGACATCAGCAACAAAATTAGGACAGGCATCCATGTAGTTTGAACAATCTCTGTTTTTCTGATAGTATTGCAACCAAACTAAACTGCTTTTTAAATACAGTATTGTTCCTCTAATGTTTCTCAACCATGGCAGCTTTTTAAGATATGTGGAATTCAATTCCCAGAATTCCCCAGCCAATTATAAGTTACCAGGGCTGGCTGAGAAAAACTGATTAAAGGCACATAAATAATCTCTGTTCAGACCGATCCAAGACCAGGAAAATTAAGCATCTCATTCAAACTTGTTCTGAGTATTCTCCTGCAATAGAAATCTGAAACAAATCCATGTTCCCTCATGTTTTGATTAGGACCACCAGAAAGGGCGTTACACATCCTGGAGCTACCTATTATACAACCTACAGAAAACTGGCTTAAGTTAACTAACATTCCTAAAGGTGTGCTTCCATACTTTAAAAATATTTAAAATAACCCTGGGCCAATTACTTTGCAGGCCACGTAGTAGAACTTGGATTACTGTGCTAATTTAGGCTCATGCAACAATGAATGAATGACTGCACATTTTCTTTGACAAAGCTAGAGGTTTCTTCCACTGGAATTACAGGTCAGTTTAAATGTTCCAGTGGAGCTTGGAACATAGCATTTTATGTCACATGCTCCATACCTAACCTAATCCCACAAGAGGAACGTCGTCAGCATTCAGCATGTCCATTGCATTTTTTCTGAGAACGATTTTAAACCACAGTTCTTTGTTCTTTCAGGCAATTTAAACTGTGAAATCTGTGCTATGGTGAGAGGAAGTTTAGTAGGAGCTGTCACAGGCTATTTCTACCCCATAATTATAGCACTGCCTCTGAATGCATTGCTGGCTACAAGGTATGTTTCAACCATATTGTTATATTAAGCATTCTGATAGCATTTTTATTTGCAGGAACCAAGATTGTGTTTTGCTTGTATTCGGAAATGGGTTTTTGTTGTTACCGTGAAAGTAAGGCCTACCCAAAAAATAAGCCCTAGTTTGATTTTTGGGGGGTGGGCCTAATATAAGCCCTATTCCAAAAATAAAACCCTAGTTTTGGAGTGAGGTAAAATCAAGCTAGGGTAGGGATGGGGAATGTGGATCTGCCCCATGCGCCTCACACCACTTACGTTGCAGCCAGGCCTCTCCTTGCCGGCCCACTTCTTCTTCTGTGGCCTCTTCTGCAGCCAGGCCTGCATTTCTGGAAAGGCCACTGCAGCTGAGAACCAAACTATGGATTGATCCATAGCTCGGTACTGGGCTGCAGAGGCCTTCCGGAAAGGCCCAACTGCGAAATGCAGGCCAGGATGCAGCTGCAGAATGAAGCTGCTCCTTCGGCTGCAGAAGTGGACCAGCTGAGCAGGGCTGTCACTGCCGGAGGCAAGTAAACAAGACACACATGCCCAAACCCCAAAAATAAGACCTGGTGCCTCCATTTGCTTGGAAATCAAATGAATTACCAAACTGTGTGCTTTGAGTATTGTAAACTTCCATTTTCTGGCATTTCTGTGCATAATTCCAAAAATCCTATTTATCCATTACTTCTATTTTGTGAGATAATCTGCTTTCATATATAACCATTCATTGGTGATCTTTCACTGTTGAACTGTGTGTGTAACAAAAACATGGGGGTGTAAGCATTAATTCTATGTAATTATCCAACATGATCATGTAGATTATAGGATTCTGTACCTTCCCGTCTTACGTACTAAATTATTTTCTTCATTTAAATGCTTTCCTCAACTTCATGAGAATATGGGGAGTCCTTGGCTCATGAGAACCACTGGGATCGGAATTGCCTGGCAATGGCAATTTTGGCAGTCCTGGCTGCTGTCGTTAAGGAAAACTGCAATTCATTACATGGCTTCCAACTTCCTGCTTGTGGGAAGCCAACAGAAAATGTCGGAAATCATGATCTCATGACCATGGGTTCCAATCACATGGCCATGGGGGATGCTGCGGATGGCTGGAACTCGGAAGTCCTGTGATAAGTCCCCCAATTCAGCACCAATGTAACTTTTGAATAGTCGCTGAACACAAGTGGTCGTAAAACGAGGACTACCTGTAGTAAGAGGGAACAGGGTTCCAGAATGTAATGAATTAAAATTAAAACCCGTTATTGCAAAAGCTTTACACCTAAATCTATACCCTTCTTTATACAGATAGTCCTCAACCTAGAACCACAATTGAGCCCAAATTTGCCATTGCTAAGCATGTCAGTGATTAAGTGAGTTTTAGCCCATTTTACGATCTTTCTTGCCACAGTTGTTAAGTGAATCATTGCAGTTGCTAAACTAGTAATATGTTTGTATAGTAACTTTGGCTTCCCCACTGACTTTTGGCCTGTCGGAAGGTCGCAAAAAGGTGATCACTTGACCCCGGGACACTGCTATCATCATGAGCCAGTTGCCAATGTTGATCACGTGACCACGGGGATGCAGTTCACTAAGTGTGAAAAATGGTCACGGGGTCACTTTTTTCAACGCCGTCGCAACTTCAATCGGTCACTAAACAAATGGTTGCAAGTTGAGATCTACCAGTATCCTCCTGGTAAATGGATAACATTAGCTTCATATTCGGGGATGGTCAATTTTGGAAAGAAGCTGTCAGCAATTTATTTCCTTCCCAGTAGTAGAGTCTGTTTTAAAGTGGGAAATGAAATGGGTCCCTGTAATTCCTAAGTTATCGCAATCTTAGCCAAATGCTCCGTAACCTTTTCTCTCTTCTAGGTACTATACTACTCCCTTGCCGGGCAAAGAGAATGCGGTGCGATTCTGGGTCACGCTTAGCAAACCCATTTTCAAAAAGATGAGGTTTGGTGCTTTCATCCAAGTTGCACTTGGCGCATACCTTGGCTCAAGACATCATGAAATATATCTCAAAATGATCCACATGCCTGAACCCGGAAGGGATCCTCAGGAAATCGGAGAATAAAACTTAAAAGGTGTTAAGCTTTTATTTGATTGGAGTTCTTTCAAGATTTAGATAACTTTGGGAACTTCTAGTCTGGTTTGGGTCATTTATATCAACTTTGTGAAAAAGGGATAATTGAGACAGACAGACAGACAGACAGACAGACAGACAGACACACACACACACACACACACACACACACACAGAAGTTTCTTAAAGGGATCAACCTCTGAAGCTGTACTATAAGATAGTAACCAACAACACTGGGTGAATGAGAAAAGCAACAACTAAACTTTTGGGCAGGGAAGTCAAGAGATACTGCTGAAAAAGAAGTTGTACAGTGATAAGCTTATTTATACAAAGTATATAGATATACTTATCTACATGTGCACACAGCAACAAATGCATCAAATTCATAGAGCCCTTCCTGGAGCACATGAAGAGCACTGAACAATATTTTCTAGATTGCTGGTCTACACACGGGAGAGTAGAGAAAAGTATTTCTCTGTTATTTCCACAATAGAAAACAAAATGGAGGGCAATTTAATGCAAGAGTCCAACAATAATTCAACCTACCCAGTGAACACAAAATGCTAACATAGCTAACATATTGTAGACTGTCCTCAACTTACAATCAATTGCTTAACAACAGCTCAAAGTGATGACAACCTCCCCAGAGCTGCTTGCAACTTGTTTTGCAAAATCCCATAGTGCATATCTGTT
This sequence comes from Vipera berus, assembly GCF_964194415.1. NCBI lineage: Eukaryota > Metazoa > Chordata > Lepidosauria > Squamata > Viperidae > Vipera > Vipera berus. The sequence continues at coordinate 9,081,262 of NC_138206.1, forward strand.
TCTTAGCAGAGGGAGACAGCCAGGGCTTTTTTTCTCATAGAACGCTCAGAACGGCGTTCCGGCACCTTTTTTTTTTTTTTTTGCAAAAAAAAAAGAAGCTCCCTCTATTGGCTTTCCTAAGCCTATTGCAGGGCTAGGCAATCTTGGCTCTTTTTTATGACTCATGGAATTCAACTCCCAGAAATCCTGAGCCAGCCATGCTGAGGGGAAAGGGAGAGATTTCCAAGCTGAGCCATGCTGGCTCAGGAATTCTGGGAGTTGAAGTCCTTGAGTCATAAAAGAGCCTGCACTAGAGGAGTACATTAAAATTATTTACAGGGTTACTTCTTTAGGAACTTAACTTTTAGAATCTAAAGCAGCTAATTCAAAAAAGCCAACAGGAAAGAACCTCAGATTTTTCATCTGCTTCTGTCTTTTGGAAGGTAAAATTAGATAAAATAATCTATTTCCTATGTTAACATCTCTGCAATGATGATTTCATAAAGGTAACAGGAAAGAAATGAGAAACATTTTTCTCAATGTAATATGTCTAATTTAGCTGATGCTAGAAAAATAATATCTTTTGTACTATTTGTACTATTGAAAACTATTTTGAATCTAACCATCTATTACAATTAAACCACTTTAAAGTAAACAATTCTTAAGAATGAAACATTCTTAATTTGGACTTTACTTTTACTGTTTGGACTGTTGTGTGTTTTGAAAAATAGATTTAGAATCTAGTTACGTTGCACTTCAGTCTTTAAATAATTAACCTAGTATATACATAACAATATATGATGTTTTCTATGGTGAGCTTAACTTCAATAACATTTATTAAAAAAGGCTAAAATAATTTCTGGTGGTATTATCTGTACATTAAAATTTTGTTTAGTCACAATCTTTCACTTTTCACATTCTGGAAAAGCAGTGGTCATGTATTCTACCAAAAGATGTTACACATGTGCATAAGCGAAGTCAGTAGCATATGCCTTTTTAAAAATATCAAACATGCAAAGAAACAAAAATAAGTCCAAAATATCTGTATTACTTCCAGAAATGCCAGCTTTGCAACCAATATTTCTCATCCATAACTATGGCACCCTAAGGATACCTGCATACATGCAAATGCTTCTCTGGGATCAGTAACGCAGCAGGGATTGCTTTTTCCTTCTAATAACATATACCTAAAACCAGTTTATTGCATTTGGCAATTGTACTAAAAAAAAATCTGAAATCAAGTGAAAAATTTATTTAAATTATTTTATTAAAACAAATTAATGGCAATTCTTTTATAAGAAGTTGCCTCAAACAAAATGAGTTTGACATACCTGCTCTAGATAGTTGAATGCTCTAAAATAAATTCTAAACCAGGCCTGTACATGCAGCCTGCCAAGCACCCTTGGACAGAGCACAGACTTTTTTTTTAAAAAAAGTAATAAAATCACTACCACTGCCCTAAAAGTCATGTTGCCTAGTGTCTCCATGGCTTACCATGTTCACGAGCTCCAACACTGTAGATGCTCCTCTAGTCACCAAATCATCGATTAGCCCATCAGCATTCCTTTGCAGACCACAAAGATTTTTAATTTATCAGTGTGGGCCTTTCCCTTCTACAAGTTGCACAGACCTCTTCTAGATTTTCCTCTTGCCTTTCCGAGTTAACTCCTTGGTCTGTCATTGAGCAAGAATTGACTTTGTAGGGAAGCATATTATCATTTGATGTATGTTTAACATATGTTCTACCTGTATTTACCGATTATATAATATTTGTATGCAATCCACATGGCAAGGTTTGGGGCAACTTACAATACAAAAAAAATATTTTTTAAATTATAAGATTAAAACATAAAAGCAGGGCTTTTTTTCTCATTGAACGCTCTGAATGGCGTTCCGGCACCTTTTTTTGCACCAAAAAAAAAAAGCTTTTGCACAAGCTATGCTATACCCTCCCTCCCACAAGCTATGCTACTCGAAAGCCAGTAGGAATTGCTGAGCGCGCCAAAAGACCTGGCCAGCAAACGTTGCACCGGCAAGTTATCTGCAGCGAAGGTGAGTTGGCAGGAAGTCTGCATCCCTCCCTGCTGCCCAACTACACCATCTCAACTAGGTAAGTAAGAGAGGACAAGGAGTGGGAGGTGGGTTCTGCGGAGTCCATGTGCACTCCTTCCTTGTGCTCACCCGTGTCAGCCAGGCTGGTGGCCTACCCAGTGCTGGACCTGCGCCACCGTCACCTCGCCCTGTGCACCTAAGTGGTCGCCCTGCATCGCCTGGCCCGCCACGCCTCTGCCGCCTGCCCCGCGCAGCACCGCCATATAGAGTGGGCCCCGCTGCTCCCACTGCACCAGCCGCGCCATCTCCGGCCCCAGGGGACAGCCCACTGCCAACACCCCTCACACCCGTGACCGCAGCAGCGCCCCCCCCCCCAAGATGAGAGTTCCGGCACTTTTTTTTTTTAGAAAAAAAGCCCTGGAGACAGCATTGTCCAAACATGTTTCTGTGGCCATGTGGCCAGCATGACTACGCCAGGGCCCACTTCTTGAAATGAACTGCATTGTCTCAACTTAATATGAACATCCTTCTAGCGTCAATAAAGCACACTGCAGTTTCTCGTATTTATAAAAACTGACAAAAATATCAGCTATAAATACCAAACTTTGTGGAACTGACAGGAAAAAAACTTCCAAAATGCATAGGTATAACCAAGCACTGAGCAAAGTACTGACCCCAAATGTTTAAATGGCCGCTTCAAATTTTAACGCTATGAATGAAATTAAACTAAACACTGTTTTGGTAATACAAAATGGTTTTTCAACAAAATGTGAGTTTGCGTAAGGCTTACCTTGGAGATCTCTAACCTTAAGAACTTTTAAGATGTGTCAAGTTCAACTCCCAGAATTCTGGGAGTTGAGATCTTAAAAGTTGCCACAGTTAAGACACCCCTGGCTTAGTTAAGAGTGTTGGGTTTTTGGTTTTTTTTTGTTTTTTGGAAGAGGGAGGAGGTCTGTGCCTGTATGGGGAGGGTCTTACTGCCACTTTTTTTTCCAGGAAGAAAACACGAATGGGGGGAAAAATGAGTTCGTCCACAGAGGCAGAGAAGCTGGGATGACAGGCATATTTAATATGTGGCATATCAAGAATTAGAATGCATGGAATCATGCAACAACCTTGTTTTGAATATAGGTAGTCCTCGACTTACAACCACAATTGGGACCAGAATTGCTCAGGCAGTTCTTAAGTGAGTTGCACCCGATTTTACGGCCATTTCTGCCCCAATTAAGTGCATTGCTGCGGTTCAATGAATCGTGGTTAAGTGAATCTGAATTTCCTCATTGAGTTTGCTTGTCAGAAGCCAGCTGGGAAGGCTGCATCTGTCATAAATACATGTGAAGTTCCTGAATGTTGACGATGTGACACAAGAGATACCCCAATGGTTGTTAAGTGTAAGCACCAGCTATAAGTCACTTTTTTTCACTGCCATGGTAGCTTTGAACAGATGCTAAACGAATGATTGAAAGTAGATTTTGTAAGGATTTTGTTTTTTTAAATCAGCAGCCTCTTTCCCAGGTAAGGTGGGGAAAATATACATATTACGCTTTCGAGTTGGTATAATTCAGCCATAGCTGAAGCATGTCACTGCACATACTTGTTTTTTTATAGTGATCAACATTTACAAAATTATTTGTGAATGCAGAAATGCTGGGTTTGCTCATTGTTGTTTAAACCTGTCAGTTTTTTTAATCTTGTGTTAAGTACATTTTTAAACAGTATAATATACATATATATGAGATCTATAAATTTTGCCTGAGTAAAAGGATATGATTAGTGGTTATTTATTTTCTATACCAGGCATGTCAAACTGCAGGATGCGTCACGCCGAAACCGCACCCACCCCATTGGTGGCAATGGGGAAAAAGTCCCAATACGCCACGCGACATTACGTGACCTTGTGAGTTTGACATGCCCGTTCCACACTAAAAGAAATATTCAATTCTTTGTTTTTACTTCTGCAATTTTTATGTTAGGTAAACCATCCTGGGAGCATGTGATGAAAAACGATACAGAAAAATTAAAGCTTTCTAAATAAATACTGCTAGAGCATTTATCAATCACAGAAAAAACCCTCCGAGCACTAATATAAATCCATCCTCAACCAGAAAAATACACATAATTATATTGGTTAATCTATAATTCATCTCTTAACACCGCACAAATCATTTCTGAATGAGCCACCCAGCTAAACGACTATTTTATAGAAAATTAAGGGATTTGATAAAAAAGCAGCCTTGAGTCTTTGACTGAAAGGTAAACATTTTTAATTTGAATAGCTGTCCTCATAAGTACACCTGAATTACTTACACAGAAACACTGACATATTTTTGAAGTACTATTAGGATATTCCATTCAAGGCTTTAATTTCAAGAGATATTCAATCAACTGGTTAACAAGGACAAAATATTTGCAAATCTATTTGGCTCGAATATATTTTAGTAGGCACTAAAATCCTTGCAGGTCTTCACTTCTGGGCTTTTGGCTAAGCAAATGTGTCACTCTTTCTATGCTGAGAATGGTATTCAAGGCAACAGTTTATTTTTCAACGCACACATGGTTAAATACCCAGAATATTTTTTTAATCTCACAAATACTTTTAAATCATACAAAAGAAAAGAGGATTCAATTTCACAATGCAACGTTAACAACTTCTGTGAAAAGCAATTTAAAAATGCATTTGCTTCTTGAAATACAACCGCAGAAGTATGTGTCACAAATCTTTCCTCCTGTTGGCCCATGGCTATCAACCATAGAAAAAATGAACCATTAAATTTGATCGAGTCCCAAGAGAATAAATAAATGAATTATGGAAAATGAATTGCTGCCATTTAAAAATATTGAAGCATGATTAAAAACTGAGAAACTCCTTATCTACCTTTTCATATTTCAGTTTATTATCTGGCAAGGACTACTGCATTTAGAAGACTTCTAAAAAATAGCCACAGTTATTAAGTATAGGATAATATCAAGAAATGAATTGGCAAAGAAATTAGTTCTCTGCCACACTGCAGCTGCCTTAAGAAAAGACTTGCCAAGTTTCCTTGTAGATGCTCCTACTGATTTAGAGATTGGAATATGTACATTTATATAGCAGATGTGACAACAGAGGAGTAAACAGCTGCATCAATTAGAATTAAAATCATCTTTGCAGCAATCCTAATTCTTAAATTGGAAAATTTAAGGTGTGGTCGAGCTAGTCATCTGATACATAAATAACTTTGAAGAATTTAGTAAATTTCAGAATAGGAATAAATGAAATGACCAGTGAGAAAGCAAATGCTTTTTTTAAATGCCACTTTTCACATCAGTATATTTAATTTCTTGCTAGATTGGATTAGTTGCTCAAAACATTAACGTTACCCTGTTCGGTGGTTGTTGTTTTTTTCAAAGTGAAATACAGCCAATGCCCTGTTACCTTGCTCCCTTTTTCTCATACTACCTTTTAAAATAAAGCAGGAAGGGGTGGCCAGCAGCTGGTCCCGTCTCTTCTGCCCATGACAGCTGTATCCACTTCAGCATAAAGAAAAACAAGGATGCTAAATATACACATACTTCATTAAACAGCAAGGTTTCACAAAGAAAATCTTGTGGTTGAACACATATCGAGTGCAACAGATTTTGAAGAAGTTTGCATTTCATTTGTAGGGGGAAATATTCATCTGTTTCTAATTCAAGACGAGAGGAAACCTTTATTTTTCCAGGTTTAACATTCTTTGTGAATCCTCACTTTACATTATTTCACAACCCTTATGTCCCCAATTTACAGAAGTTTAAATATAAAGCATTTAAACACAGCAGACAGTCGATGCAGGGAAAACACGTGCTAGCCCCCAAACCAGCATGAGTTTGTCGGCAGAAAATCTTCCTCCACCCTAGACAGGAACAATTGCATAAATGTGTGTGGGGGTGTGGATAATGTTCATTTACTTTTTCCTTATTTCTGAAAACTTCAAACTGGCATGCCACTTTCATTTTAGTAGTTTAGTGAAATGCAGGTCCCGCTTTAAGAGACCTACATGAGACTTTTAAAACTAAACAAAATTCACTAGACTAAAATATTTCTAGGTAGTCTTCAAAATGCATGCAGCGATGTAGTGAAAGAACAGTGACATTACTAAAACAACCTGTCGGTTTATTTGCTTCCTTGCAGATAAGGACACATTATTATAGTAACTGAACAGCCAAGTATATGGACAAATAATCCATCTCTTGTTAACTGGAAAAGCTTATAGCAATTGCCTCATTACTAAATGTTGTTAAAGCTGTGAAACTCAGTAGTTTACTCCACTAGAAAAGTCCAAGTTCTAAAGTAAATGTTGAGGTATATTTTATTTCTTTAAAGATATACTCACATTGCCTCAAAAACAATGGTCTTGATTCCCCTTTCACCAAGCAACACATTGCTAAATGTACATTTAGCAGCGTTTCCCCCCCATAATCTTAACCTATTAAAATACTACATAAAATAATGTCTACATGTGTTTTGTCAGGAACATGCTAAAAATTTAGAATGACAGGGAAAAATAGTGCCATTACTTGAAACTTGATTAATCAAAATTAACTTGATTCTAGGAAATGCCTGCGGAGCTACTTCTAGTTCCTGGGCCAGACCAAATATTTGTGTAAAGAAAAACAGGCTAAGTACCAATGCAAACTGCCCGATACCACATTATGGGAATATTATGGATCCTTACCAGGTTGCGAGGTGGCAAACGACTGTTCTTTTAACCCCTACACAACGGAGCCTGGCAGGGCAAGCACCTAAAAGAGAAACTGTCAGAAAAGTTTAATAGTAATGTATAACAGATGCCTTACAATTTCACATGCATGTTTTTGTTTTTTTAAACTGCCTGCTGTGCATTATTACTATTTGGATGTTAAGTCTCTCCAGTCAAGACGTTGAAGTTTATGCATTTTATTTTCAGCTTCTTTTAAAGCAACAGAGCGGGCTAGATTATTTTTTTAAAATCTATCCCACCGTTTATTCATTTCATGGGCCCATTCTTAACCACCACTGTCTACCTGCTTTGAAGGGTGCCCGTGCTGCAGTTCAGTGACAAGAGCTGTTTTTGATCAATGTGTGTGCCTGCAAACATTTCAGCAGCGACGACAACAACACTGCGGCCAACCTGGACACCACCCCATCCTGACACAGCAAGATGATCTTCCAACACAAAGGGGGGGGGGAGTTTTGCATTTCTTCCCCCTCCACTAAAGCAACGGCGGCTCTACCAACAAGCCAGTTTTATCATCACTTTCCCCATTTATCTAGGTTTTCTTTTTAAATCCTCTTCCTCTTCTCTGTCATTCTCTCTCTCTCTCTCTCTCTCTCCTAACTGCATCCTCCGCTAGCACCCCCTGGATGACGGCAAGCAGGCAAGAGACCCCCGAAGTGTTTTGTTTTTTTAAGTTCTGCGTAGGCCCGAAGAAGTGGAAATACTTGACCCTACATTATGGAGAGCAAGGAGGGGGCAGCAGCAGGAGGAAGAGGAGCGGCCGCCCAAGTCTCCGAGCTGGCCGCCCGCTTGGCGCAGAGAGAGCAAAACTCCACCGAAAGGTGGTCGCGGTCCACGTGGAGGCAAACGCCGCCGGGGCTGCCAGACGACGGGCGCAGCTTCTCCTCCACCGCCGGGTCTTCCGCCCGGACCGGGAGCGCGTAGTCGTGGTCGCCGTTCTCGCCGAAGGCTCCGGCCGCCGCCGCCGTCTCCTGGAAGAGGCTGGTGCTGACCCTCATGCGGAGCCCCAGGCTGCCGGTTCCGTCCCCGGCCAGGCGGCCGAGCAGGCGGCCCAAGGCGCTCTGGTTGGCCAGCACGGCCCGCAAGTAGCCCGTCTCCCGCTCCAGGTCGCGCAGGCGGCGGCAGAGGCCGCGGTTGCGGTCGCGCAGCTGCCGGTTCTCGGCGGCCAGGCTTTGCAGGCGCGTCTCCAGGCCCTGCACGTAGAGCTTCTTCTTCTGCCGGTTCAGACGCGCCGCCGCCGCCGCCTTCAGACGGTTGCTGCCCGGCCGCGCCGGCCTAGAAGAAGAAGACGACGACGACGAGCTGGAAGGCCGCGCCGCCGCCGCCTTCTCGGCCGGCGGACTCGCCCCGCCCCAAGCCGGAGGAGAAGAGGCCTCGCCGCCGCCCACCACCGCCGCCTCCAGCCAGGCGTCCAGCTCCAGCCCCGCCGGGAAGAGCAGCTCGCCCTCGTCCGGTTCCTCCAGGGAGTCCTCGGCCGCCATCGCCGCTTCAGTCTCCTCTTCGGTCCGCCGCTCGGCCGCCGGGCTTGGAAACGAGCAGGCCGCGGCCGGCTCTCCGGGCCTTCCCTGGCCCGACGAGGCCGCTAAGAGCTGGGCCAGGCTGTGGCGCATCACAGCGGCGAGGCCGAGCCGGTGCCCCGGGCCCGGTGGCGATGAAACGGTGGGCCTTGCGGTTAGGCCCGCCTCAGCGTCGCTCTCCCTGAGGCGGCGACGGCGGCCAACTTCGCCGCCGGCCTCGCCCGTCCTTCTTCACGCGACGGCCTTCGCCAACCGCCCACGGCGCGACTGCGCCTGCGCACGCTCCGGCGCTCTTCCTGAGCATTCTGGGAGTAGAAGTCCGGCAGGGGGAAGAGGCGTGGCTTCAGGCGGGTTGCTTGTTTTACGCGGAACCTATTTAAAATTAGAATAGAATATTGCTGGAAAGGGACCTTGGAGGTCTTTTAGTCCAGCCCCACCGCTCAAGCAGGAGAAAATTTAGTGGAGCAAATTTAGTGGCTTCTGAAACACAGAATGTGTGTATAACGTGTGATAACCTTTTATGTTTTCAAAAAACATAGAAAGTTCTAAAGCAGGGGTCTTCAAACTTGGCCCTTTTATGGCTTGTGGACTTCGACTCCCAGAATTCCTCAGCCAGCGTGCCCGGCTGAGGAATTCTGGGAGTTGAAGTCCACAAGTCATACAAGGGCCAAGTTTGAAGACCCCTGCTTTAGAACTTTCTATGTTTTTTGAAAACATAAAATTGGGCAAGTGGTAGTGAACAGCGGACTACTGTTTTGTGGATTTTGTTATTAGAGCTTTTTAGTCTGAGCTGCCTGTTGGATGTGTTTAGCTGTTCTTTCTTGTGGTTTTTTTTAGTTTTATGCAATGCCCGGAGTTCACTGGAATTGAACTGCCAATTCAAATCAAATCAAACCAAGCAGTGCAAGTCATAGGAAAAAAATTATTACATCTGTCTACCTCAGGAAACTGATAATATTACAAAACAAGACTATTGGAAGGTTGTGAACAAGAGAATTGTAATAACTATTAAAGTTATACTCAGAAAGTGTAATTGACATAATTCATATAGCAGCGTAGCTGCTCAAGAGTCAAATATAATTTTGCAGAATTATTGCCATGACAACAATGGATGCTCAGAGAGGGGGAGGGTGAAAATGCCCAGGGCTAAAAGCATATACCTCAAAAATTTGAAGAGAAAAAAACCCAAGAGGGTTTCTTGTTAAATAAAAAACAAAATGGAAGATGAACCAAATCATATGGAGCACTGGAACAGGACTTTGCTCAGGATCCCAAAATGTCTAGAGCAGGGGTCCCCAACTCCCGGTCCGTGGGATACCAGCAACCGGTCCACACAACAAGCAAAGCCCCATCCGTGGGATGCAGGCAGCACATAAGACCATGTACCCTCCAGTCTGTGGAAAAAATCTTTCTCCACAGAACTAGTCCCTTGTGCCCAAAAGGTTGGGGACCTCTGGTCTAGAGCCGATCCTGAAAATACAGATTTCTGTGTCCAGAAAGTCTTAGACCAGGGCTTTTCAACCAGTGGTACGGGTACCACCTGTGGTACATTGGCACCTGGTAGGTGATACGCGATCATCCTAGAAAAGTGGTAGCGGGGGAAGGGAATGAGCTGAACTGGTGGCAGTACCGCACAAGCCTGAGCGAGAGACGGCTGGAGCTGCAGGGACTCAGCGGAAGCGCCAGGATCAGCGCCAGGCTCCAGCTGGAGCTCGGCGCTGATCCTGGCGCTTCAGAGCCCAGAAGAAGTGCCGATCAGCTGGAACGTTGCAGCATCTCCAGGGTCTTGTGATTTACATTCAGATGCTTGGCAACCGATTCATATTTATGATGGTCACAGTGTGTCCCAGGGTCATGTGAAGTGACCAAAACCTGCTGCAACCACCCAGCAGATGGGGGAAATAAAAACCAACCACCCCACCCCACTCCCGCTGCCAATCCTCAACAGAAATGCTCACAACAATGAAAACCTCGGACAGGAGGAAGAGCGCCGCCGGGCGGGCAGGCAGGTGTCTTGCTCGGCTGTGGCTTGGGGGGCACTTTTTCCAGTACCATTGTAACTTCAAACAGTCACCAAGCAAACTGTTGTAAGTCGAGGACTACCTGTACTTCATCACTGTTTTTCTTTTTTGGGTGGGGGTCATCAGGTTTTTGACACCTTGCTAGGCGACTGGTGATACTCGGATATTGCCATATCCTAAAAGTGGTACAATGGGTGTAAAGGTTGAAAAACCCTGTCTTAGACGATACTCATTTCACACATCCTCTATGATTACAAGACAGTTAGTTTACGACTGGTTGAAAGCTGTAGGAACTGAATGGAATATCTAAGGAATATGGCAAGCGAAAGTCAGAATTTCATCTTTCTGACAACTTTTGGGTTTTGACAATTAAGTGGGTTACTGCTATAGAAATGGTTACTATGGTTACTATTTGGTATAATTAAAAAGATGATATCCCAAAGATGCTTTTTCTTGTTTTTCTTTGAAGACGTTTCGCTTCTCATCGAAGAAGCTTCTTCAGTTCTGACTGGATGGTGGGAGATAGTCAGCCAGAGCTGAAGAAGCTTCTTGGATGAGAAGCGAAACGTCTTCAAAGAAAAACAAAGAGAGTCCAGTTGCCTCATGAAAAACCATCTTTGGGACAACTATGACCTGGATGACTGAGAATCTCCATAAAAAGTGGATATTATAGCTTTATTGACATACCTGGATGCACCAACAAATTTGCAAGTTACTGCTTTTTTATTAATTTCTTTTTCCCTTTTCCATCACTTCATTTCCCCTACCCCACTTCTTTATTTTTATTTTTATTTTATATTAAGAAAAAAAAACTTTTAGTAAAAATATATTTAAAACATATGGCAAGCGACAGACAAGATCTCAGGAGTTGTCATCAAATTTTGCCAGTAATAATAGATCACTGAAACCCCTAAATGCAGCCACTAGATCGGTAATAGGCCAGGCTAAGCGTTTTCTGTGAATATAACTGAAGCATAGTTACAGAGATTAAAAGCTTACATTCTATTTCTATTATGTTCTAAGCCATACTCTGGTTTAATTATTTTGACTTTCCTCTGTGATGGGAACCAAGACCTCTTAAATTTGTCAACCATGTTTCATAGCTCAGCCTTTTGTTTGAATCCAGCAAAAGTATGGCTTATTCAATGAACCGTAGTTAAACACTCTCAGTTTTCTTTCAGTGTCAGAAGGTTTTCCTCAAAACATCTTGCTGCCTATTTGGAAACTGGCTCCTCAACAAGGCACTTCTTTCACCTTATGGCTGTTGCATTGCTCCTTTTCCTGTTTGTAAAATCCTGGGGTTTGTAGAATCAAAAAAAGGAGGCATTGAGCAATGCAGGAAGCCAAATTTAAACACTAATGGCTGCCTTGGTTCTACCTGAACGTATCTAGAAACGGGGAGTAGTGATTCAGTGGTTAAAGATGCTGAATCTATCAGCTGGAAAGTGACAGCCTGGGTTCGAAACCCGAGCTCCATGCAATGGGGTACGCTCCCATTCCTTGCACCAGCAGTTCGAAAGCCTGCAATTGCGAGTAGATAAATAGGTACCACTTTGGTGGGAAGGTAACAGTGTTCTGTGCTCCTTGCCGTACAGCAGGGGTCCCCAACCTGTGGGCCACGGCCACCAGGCTGCGGGAGAGGGTGGTCAGTGCACGCACACGTGCTCATCCCCTCACTTGTGCTGGTGCCGCGGCCGTGGGGGCGCAAAAACAGGACGCCGTACCATGGGATGTGAAAATGGGCCACCACCACCACACCTCTGGGCGTGAAAACCCTGTCACAACACAGGGCACAAAAAGTGCCGCCGCCACATTGCAAGGCACAAAAACGGCCACCATCATGCCACGGGGCGCAGAAGCAAGGTGCTGCGCCAAGTAAGAACAGGGCAGGGCTAGCGAGTATCACACGGGCACTAACCCCACCCCGTTTGTGGCACGCACATGCTTGCAGCCCCATGCGCAAGCGTGTAAAATGCTTACTCCTCCCTTTTCCTCCAGTCTGCCAACCGACAAAGGTTGGTGACCTCTGGCGTATAGTCATGAGATGCTGGCTCCCTCAGCTAAGAAATGGACATGAACACTGCCCCCTAGAGTTGCACACCACTGGACAGGGGAAACCTTTACTCATTTATTTTTATCTAGGAAAGGGGGGAACCGCTTCCGAGCACAGTTATTTGAACTGATCCAGGAGGATTCCCAAGCTGCGACCCTTGCAACTTCCTCAAAGACGAATTCCCGGAGTTTAGGTTCTGCGATTGTCCAGATCAACCGGTCCTGGATCCAAGCACCAAATCCAGCAGCAGCAGGCACTTAACCAGCTCCCGCCCCTTTGATACTGTCTGTCCTGGTGGTGTTAGTGGCCCCAGCGGCACCTGTTGCTCCGCCAACACCAGGGGCAGCCATTCCCCGTAGCACCAGTCACCTTCCCAGAATTAGGAGTTCCCAATGAATCCCACTGCTCCTCTACCGCCAGGAAGATTTTCCTAACATCCACCTGAAATCTGTCTTCTAAAGTCAGTTCCATCCAGAATTGTGGCTACAGGTAGTCCTCGACTTATGACCACAAAAATTACGAGGTGGTCGTTAAATGAGTCACGCCTGACTTTACCCACCTGTGTTACCACAATTGTTAGCAAATCACTGCAGTTGTGAAAACGAATCACACAGTCCTTCAACAAATCCGGCTTCCCCCGTTCACGTTGCTGGTTTAGAAGCCAGCAGGGAAGGTCGCAAACGGTGATCACATGACTCTGGGACACTGTGTGCTGGTTGCCAAGCGCCTGACTTTTGATCAAGTGACCATGGGGATGCAGCCACAGTCCTATGCGCGAAGACCCGCCGTTTCTTCCAGCAGTCACTAAACGAATGGTTGAAAGTCGAGGACTACCTGCAGGCCAGTCAGCAGCATCTTAAAATGCTTTTAGTGTAACCCCAAGCGACTCCGGAACAAAAATAAACATGTTAGAAATGGAACAAGGTTTAAATGCAAATTCTCGACTTCGGATTGGAAATCGTTATTATCCTGACACATTTATTGTTAAGATATTCTAAATATTCAACATCTCTCTGGGCTGAGTGGTCAACACAGCGATGGCAACAACCTACGAGCGATCGTTCTATCTAACTCTGAATAAAAGATGTTATATTTAACAACTACGTTAGAAAAAAAACACCCGATCTCTTAAAAGTTGAGTCTTTCCTTAAAAGAAGGTGTCAAGATGGACAGGAATACTTAACTGTGCCCGTTACGCCATAAAGTGACGCAGTTTGGTATTTAACTCTTTCTCTTTGTTCAGCAATTCTGTGCTGTGCTTTCTGTAAGCTTCAAAATGCATCCGGAGCTCCGAGTAGGCTTGTTCTGCCCCCTCAAGACGGCGTTTTAGATCTCTAACTCGTAGGTTACTGTCCACCATTGCAGCTTCTGTCTCAAACTGTAGTTCGGCTGCCTGCTTGGCCTTCTCCATATCCTCCGCCTTCTTCTCTAGCTGGAGGATCTCCCGTTGCTTTTCCTGAAGCACCTTGCCTCTCTCCATGGCCAGGTTGAGCAGGTCCTCCTTCTCCTTTGTGAGCACCTCCAGCTTAGCTTGCAGGCTGCTCTCAACTTCTCTAAGCTGCCTCTCTGCTTGTTCCAGTTGGTCAAGGACCCGTTTCTGCTTCTTCTCCAAGACGTCCAGTTGCCTTTTCAAAGAGTCTGTTTCCTTGGTGTGGACTCTGGTTTGTTCTTTCTGGGCCTCCAGCAGTTCCTTCTCCCGTTCTTCGGCTGAACGACAGCGCTGTTGATAATTTTTCTTCAAGGCCTCCATGTCCGTGGAAAGTTTCTTGAACTGAGAAGAAAGCTGGGCCAACTCTGCTTCTTTATCTTTCAGAGGCTGGCTGAAGAGGCTTTCGTTCTCTTGACGCAGGCGGCTGTTTTCTTCTCGGAGTTGCTTATTCTGTTGTTTGTGCTCGTCTTTGAAGCGGATCATTTCTTCGTGGTTGGCAGCCAGGTCCATAAAGCGCCGTTCCAGATGCTGGATGCGTCGTGTCTGATTCTCCAACCTCAAAGCATCTCCCACTCTCGTCTCCTCCAGCTCGGCGTTGATCTGCTCCAGCGTCTTGCAGCGCAACAGTTGATCGTCAGCTCGTTTCTTGAGGATACAGATCAACTGAGACTGCTCGTTGAGGCGCGAACGCAGCAGGGCCTTCTCGCCCTTCTCCTCATCAGAAAGACCATGGAGCTTCTCCAACTGGTCAAAAGGATCTCCCATGCTCCATTCTAGCTCTCCTTCCATCTCTTTGGATATTTTCGAATTCTTCCCGTCCTGAGGCATATCAAGAAACAATTTGTCTTGCTGTTCCAGACACAAGTTCCCCAGTAGCTTTCTTCAGGTGAACATTCAAAAATTCTGGACTGCTCTTCAGAAGTTCAATGGGTCCAAATGACAGTTGGTGCACAACTTCCAAGAATTCTATGACATCACAAGCTTAGAAGGCCCCAGCTTTCCAGAACCAATTTCCCATGTCTTGATCCTCTTGCCATCCTTTTTCACTGTAGGTGAAAAAGAGTTTGTGTTCAGCAGAGAAATGATGTAACTCTTCAGTGTAATTAGGGACAAAAGAGACAGCAAGATTGAAATCAGTCCATACGTAGCAGATTTTAAGTTGGGTCAGTTCTTGTTATCAGTCAATTCCCAATAAACAATACTCTTAAGAACAGGCAAATGTTCCATCTTTTCAATAGGTGCCTTCTCAAATCTTCTCGAAGAGAAACAAGAAACAAACTTTTCAAGAGATGCTTTTGCGGCTTTCCTAAATCTGTTTATTCAAAAACAGAAGAGAAAGCAGAAGATGACCATGTTTCCTTGACACCTCTTAATTCAAAAGTTGCTTTACCTCCATTTCAAAGTGTCCCAATGCACTGGGATTTTTATGGAATACAGGTAGTTCTCAATTTGCAACAGTTTCTTTGGGGCCGTTCAAAATTACAACAGTACTGAAAAAAGTGACTTACACTTATGGCCATTTCAGCATCCCCACGGTCATGGCATCAAAATTCAACCGGTTGGCAACTGACTTATATTTATGACGAGGGCAATGTCCCAGGGTCACCTGTTGCAACCTTCTGACAATCAAAGACAACGAAGCCAGATTCACTTAACAACCACGTTACTAACAATTACAGTGTCTCACCACTGGGGCAAGAAAAGTTGTAAAAAGGGATAAAATTCACATAACTGTCTCACTTAGCAACAGAAATTTTGCACTCCGTTGTGGTTGTAAGTTGAGGACTACCTGTAGATAAAAAAAAGTTCTTAAAGGATTGCCAACTTTCATAAAGATTTACTCAAAAACATCCCACTCTATTTATTGGGATTTCCTTCTACTTTGTCAATGCTGAGTAGCTCTGGAAATAGGGGAAATTATTATTGCTTTCTTTCTGTATCAAGCTTGGGGGTTTTCCAGTGCTTTTTTTGTAAAAGAAAAAGGTGCCGGGACTCACACATGTCATACAACCCTCCTTGCCTACACTACAAGGTTCCATCCAAAAAAGGTGCCGGAACTCCGTTCTGAGCGTTCTATGAGAAAAAAAGCCCTGGGTTTTTCTATCCAAACTCTAATCCGGGGGTCCTCAAACTTGGCCCTTTTAATGATTTGTGGACTTCAACTCCCAGAGTTGCCCACCAGCCATGTCTGGCTGGGGAATTCTGAGAGTTGAAGTCCACAAGTCATTAAAAGGGCCAAGTTTGAGGACCCCTGCTCTAATCCAATCCGACGCTGTAGTTTTCAAGCTATAAAGATGCCACCTGTTGAAGCCCTACTTAGGTAGAGGATTAAGGACTAAAGGGGGGGGAGGGAAAACCAAGGAAGCAATATATTGTGTAGTTTGGATTTTTTTTAAAAAAAAAATAAGGTAAGTTCCAGATAAATGTCACCATGCGGCTTCTCTTCCTTGGCTTAAGATACTACAATGCTCTTTCCTAGAATAATAAGAGAATTCTTTAGGAAACACTCTGTCATGTTTAGCAGACTATTTACAACGAAAAGGCATCTACAGAGTAGATGGAGCTTACGAGAGGAAGCACGGGGGGGGGAACATGCTTACAAAGAATATAGAAGTCTATATATAGAACATAGAAACTGGAAGGGACCTTGGAGGTCTTCTAGTCCAACCCCGTCCATGGCAGGAGATCTTATTATACTATTCCAGACAAATGGCTGTTCAAATCTCTTCTTACAAACCTCCAGTGATGGAGCACCCACAACCTCTGGAGGCAAGCCGTTCCTCTGATTAGTTATTGTCACTGTCAGGAAATTTCCCCTTGATTTGAAATTTCAAATTAATTTTGAAAAAAATGTTTAAGACTCTCATAATTAAACAATGAAGACCTGGACGTGAGACTAACAAACATTAATGCAAACTCATCTGATTTTGTCCACTTCTCCATTTTTGCCACCGTTGTTTGAGCTATAGGCCCCGGATTTGATCCATTCTTACATATATCCATTTCATTTAAAGAATTATTACAAAGAAAGATTATGTTAGATCAGTAAAGTCTCTCCTTACCATGTTTTTATTCTCTGACTCTCTTGAATGTCCTGACACTCTTCTTGAGTTTGCATCTCCCTGGAAACCTAGACTGCAAACAGACTCTAGCTGTTCCTTTTACAGCCTGAGACTTTATCTTGCTTTCAAAAGAAAACCTCCAAAGGGGGGAAAAATTGAAAGCTTTGGCTGTCCCTACGTGCAACAGACATTTCCTTTCCGGGGAAACATTCAGACATATTTTATCTCTACAGCGCCAGACTGTAACTCTTGAAGACTACTGCTGACCGGACAATTAATTAAGAAAGCAATAAAGGTGAAACACTAAAATGTATGAAACATAAAGCTGGCAAAAAAGACAGCTTTTTTGGTTAAGTGTGGATACAGATGCCTTACCATTTAAATGGCTGAAAGTGTGCCCCTGTCCTTATCTACTTAGAAGCCTGTCCTGCTATGATCAATGGAGCTTATTGGTGATCAAATATTAAAGAGTGCAATCTTTAAGGCTTCCTACAGGATTGAATTCTACTGAGTTCTGTAGAATATCACCCCAGGGAACAATTGCAAATTTGCAAGATCTGATACACTGGGACTGCAATTGATTCAGAATAACAGAGTTTGAACGGACTTTAGAGGTCGTCTAACCCTCTGCTCAGGCAGGAAACCCTAACCATTTCAGACAAATGGTTGTCCAATCTCTTCTTGAAAACTTCCAGTGTTGGAGCATCCACAACTTCTGGAGGCAAGTCGTTCCACCGATTGATTGTTTTAACCAGGGGGGGTGTCTTCAAACATGGCCCTTTTATGACCTGTGGACTTCAACTTCCAGAATTCTTCAGCCAGCGTGCCTGGCTGAGGAATTCTGGGAGTTGAAGTCCACAAGTCATAAAAGGGCCACGTTTGAAGACTCCTGGTTTTAACTGTCAGGAAAGTTCTCCTTAGTTCTAGGTTGCTTCCACTGCTTTTTGTCCTGCCTCCAAGTGCTTTGGAGAATAGGTTGACTCCGTCACCAACTTATAAATCTTCACCGAAAGTCATTTAGCTTATTTAAAGAAATCATTTAATTCTTTTTCATGATCGACTTAAAAGACCACGCAAGACAACTGCACATAGTTTAAATACATTTCCTGTTTTAATACATACAGTGTTTATTAAAGATTAAAAGAGTTTAATTCAAACCTCAGTACCAGTTGATAAGTAGACACTAACATGTTTTGTGGTGGTAGCATCCAGCAAAAACAAGGTTAAGTTATACACAGCATAAAGATCCCTTCTGCTGAAATTTACACCTGATGAAAGAATTGGTCCCCTTAATGTTTATCTCTGTATCTTTCTGGCTCTTCTCACCATCAAACTCCAGCAAATCATATCAACTGGAAGCAACGGATTACTGCATTGTTTCTACTTTGTCATTTTTGCCACCATCAGCATTCGGAGTGGCAGAGTATCTTCCACCCAAGTGTTGGGAGAGTTGATCATTCTTTCCCATAGGTTGGCTTCATCTATTGTAGAATCCATCCAATCCACTGGAACGCCATAGCTTTTCCCTAATAAAGGGTTTAAATAAATGAAATTAGCAGCAAATATCAATTAGTTATTTGCACGGTAATGCAGGATGTCCTCAACTTACAGCCATTTGTTTAGTGACTGTTTGAAGTTACAATGGCACTGAGAAAAGTGACTTATAAACATTTTTCTACACTTCGGGGGGGGAGAAGAAAGAAAGAAAGAAAGAAAGAAAGAAAGAAAGAAAGAAAGAAAGAAAGAAAGAAAGAAAGAGGGAGGGAGGGAGGGAGGGAGGGAGGAAGGAAGGAAGGAAGGAAGGAAGGAAGGAAGGAAGGAAGGAAGGAAGGAAGGAAGGAAAAAGGAAAAGAAAAGAGAAAAAGAAAGAAACTTAAAAAGAAAGGGAGGGATGGAGAGAAAGGAAGGAAGGAAGAAAGAGAAAAAGAAAGGGGGAGGAAGGAAGAAAGAAAAAGGAAGAAAGAAAGAGAAAATGAATAAAAAAGGGGGAGGGAGAGGGAGAGGGGAGAGGGAGAAAGAAAGAAAGAAAGAAAGAAAGAAAGAAAGAAAGAAAGAAAGAAAGAAAGAAAGAAAGAAAGAAAGAAAGAAAAAAATAAATGAATAAAAGAGGGAGGGAGAGAGAGAGAGAAAGTGAAAAGAGGGAGGGAGAGAAAGGAAGGAAGGAAGGAAGGAAGAAGAAAGAAAGAAAGAAAGAAGGAAGGAAGGAAGGAAGGAAGGAAGAAAGAAAGAAAGAAAGAAAGAAAGAAAGAAAGAAAGAAAGAAAGAAAGAAAGAAAGAAAGAAAGAAAGAAAGAAAGAAAGAAAGGGAAAGAAAGAAAGTGATAGAAATTGGTACCTGTTCCAAGTCCTATTCTCAGTCCTCCCAGGAAATGGTTGGCAAGTTTATTATGATCCCAGACAGTAAGTTCCACGCAGGCTTCTTTTAAGTCTTTCGGTCGGAAGCCATCGTAAACCATGGTGTGGTTGAAGATCGGATTGGTCGTCTTCGCAACAGCTCTGGTTTTCTGACGGCTCTTTCGACTTGTGTCCGGAAGAACGGTACTTTGGAGAACAGGGGCAAAAGAAATGATAACAAACACACTTTAGATCAGGGTATCCAACATAAGCCACTTTAAGACCTCTGGACTTCAATTCTCAGATTAACTCAGCCAGCCATGCTTGAAGTTGCCAAGGTTGGACACCCACGATTTTAGATGGTATACTTTACAACAATACTACACGAGACCGGTAAAACTTAATAAAAAAGTTATTATTAACATAACAATTATGTTATTATTAAAACATCCTGATGTTCTTGTGTGATTCCATGATGATTTTTCAACTGTTCTAATACAGTATGACATGACTGAAAGACTATGTTGAACAACCTCGAGTGGAGAATTTCCAACCACACCCAATCAGTTCTGTTGCGAAACACAGTTGTCACCTCTTGGGCAAATTCACTGTACTTAAAAAGGTGACGGTAAAGTTATCCCCTGTCCAGTCCTGTCCTCCTCTAAAAGGCAGTGCTCATCTCCACTTCCTAGATGAGGAAACGAGCGTTGTCTGAAGACACTTCCATGATCGTGGGACTACCATGACTGTACGCTGTGGTGCACAGAACGCTGTGACCTTCCCACCGAAGTGGTACTTATTTATCAAGAGCTGTGGTGACGTAGTGGTTGGAATGCAGTGACATAGTGGTTGGAATGCAGTACTGCAAGCTACTTCTGCTGACTGCTGGCTGCCAGCAGTTCGATTCTCACCAGCTCAAGGTGGACTCAGCCTTCCATCCTTCCGAGGTCGGTAAAATGAGGCCCCAGATTGTTGGGGAAAATATGCTGACTCTGTAAACCGCTTAGACAGAGGGCTGTAAAGCACTGTGAAGTGGATGACAAGCCTAAGTGCTATTTCTACTGCTACTCACAGTTGTGTGCTTTCGAATTGCTAGGTGGAGCTGGAGCAAGGAACGGGAGCTCACCCTGTCACACAGCACTTGGATCATAAAACTGGGCTGCCCCAGCTGACAAGCTCAGCAACTTTAACCACTAAGCCTCTTTCCTCAGCGATGTACTTACCACTTCACGAAAGAATTGAGTTTGGGGCCTCTGAGGACAGGCAGGTCAT
The DNA here is from genome assembly GCF_964194415.1 of Vipera berus. NCBI lineage: Eukaryota > Metazoa > Chordata > Lepidosauria > Squamata > Viperidae > Vipera > Vipera berus. The sequence continues at coordinate 9,101,716 of NC_138206.1, forward strand.
TGCACTGTTTCACCCAAATGTGAACTTCGCCGGTACCTGAAGTCTTTTTGCCTTTAAAATGGAGACATATATAACAGATGATCAACAGAGGGCTTTAAATATTAATTTTACTTTTGGGGTGACCTGTTGATTGCGTGTGTGTGTATGTGTATATATATATATATATATATATGAATAACAGAATAGCGAAATTGGAAGGGACCTCGGAGGTCTTCTAGTCCAACCCCTTGCTTGGGCAGGAAACCCTAAACCTATTCAGACAAATGGTTGCTCAGCCAGCAACAAGCCTTACAAGGTTTGTCAAGTTTGCCCTTGCACTACAGGCAGCCCCCGACTTACGAGCCCAAAATTTCTGGAGTTAAGCGGGCATTTGTTAAGTGAGTTTGGTCCCATTTTACAACCCTTCTTGCCGCAGTTGTTAGGTGAATCACCGCAGTTGTTAAGTTAGTAACATGGTTGCTAAGTGAATTTGGCTCCCTCGCTGACTTTGCTTGTCAGAAAGTCGCAAAAGGGGATCACGCATAATCCCAGGACGCTGTGACTGTCGTAAATACGAGTTGGTTGCCAACTGCCTGAATTTTGATCACGTGACCATGTGGATGCTGCAAGGGTCGTAAGTGTGAAAAACAGTCATAAGTTGCTTTTTTCAATGCTGTTCTAACTTTGAATAGTCACTATGGTAAGTCGAGGACTACCTATACAAGCAAATAAATATATACAGTATATGCGTGTGTGTATGTCTGCCTGCATGTATATGTGTGTATATGCATGTATGTTTATGTGTATGTATATATGTATACAAACACACACATACACATACATAAAACTGGAATACTTACCTCCAACAGGCTGTGGGATATATTGGAGAGCTATCTTTATCTCCCCTCTGTTTTCAAGCTCTAATCCTTTTAAGGGGGTCTTCACCATTTGGAAAAACAAATGAAGAAATAAAGCAAAAACAATCAATGGTTAGGAAAAGCCTAATGCACACTCACCCTCTGTACTTCTGTAACTCTTTTCATCAAACAGAATGCCCAAATGAGTACAATCAATCCCTGAAGCCCTCACGATCAACTACATAATGTGACCGGTCTTAAGTCAAGGACTTACGTGTACATAACTTAAATTTCCAAAACAAAAACTCTCTCCACCACAAAGCCAATATATACTGGATTTGTTTTAGGTTTTAATGGCAATAGGCTTTAAAAAGGCAACAGAAGCACAGAACCTTTGCACTTCAGGACGTAAGTTATGATTTAGGCGAGGGCGGAGGTTTGTTGTCCGAGCTTGTGTGTTGGTTTCTGAACGTTTCGTTACCAGGCCAGGTAACATCTTCAGTGGAGTTGAGGGGATGTCAGAATCAGCATTTTGTTTATAAGGGCTTCCGGTGTGGGTGTGTCAAGTGAGGCTCTTGTGATGGGTCAAGTGTGAGTCATCAGTGAGAGGCTTGTGATGGGGAGGTCACATCAGGTGAGGGTCCCATCAGGTCAGGATTCTGTGATTGGTCTTGTGACGTGACCTCACCATCACAAGACCTACTGAAAACTAACACTGACATCCCCTCAACTCCGCTGAAGATGTTAGCTAGCCTGATAATGCAATGTTCGGAAAACGAACCCACAAGCTCAGAGAACAAATCTTCACCCTCATCCTACACCCGAGCTACAGATATTCACCACTATGGCAGACATTTTTATATTCCTTGTAATATTGGGGAAGATTGTGCTATGTCAGGTAAGGGCAAGGTGTGATTCAAGGTGCTGGTAATAACCTTTAATGCCCTATATGGCTTAGGCCCGGGGTACTTGCGAGACCACTTGCTGCCATTATCAACCTTCCATCGCCTGGTTCACTCCCACAGAGTTGGCCTCCTCAGGGTGCCGTCGGCCAGGCAATGCCGTTTGGCGACCCCCAGGGGGAGAGCCTTCTCTGTGGACAGACCGACCCTCTAGAATGAACTGCCTCCAGAGCTACGGAGAGCCCCTGACCTTTGGTCTTTCCGCCATGACCTGAAGACTTGGTTATTCCAACAAGCAGGTCTGGACTGACTATGTTTTTTAAATTTGGCTTTTATCGAGTTAAATTGTCATGTATCTATTACATTTGTTGTTTAATTCTTTTTTAAATTTTGTATTCCATGTTTCTTAAATTTTTTTGTTGTGAGCCGCCCTGAGTCCTTAGGGAGAAGGGCGGCATATAAATTCAATAAATCTAATCTAATCTAACATCTTAGCTCAGAGAACACACTTAGGAGATCAAAACTTACCCTTGGTTTCAATGGATACCAGATCATTTGTTTGTTCTGATTGTCATTCCAGTCCCAGTTTGCCAAATCCAGCTCCACTTCGCCCAAGAAACTATTGCGCCCAAAAGTATCGTGATGCCAAACTGAGATATTCAAGCTTTGACTCTCCAAAACGGCTTTGTCTATTTTATACTGCACATAAAGAAACAGACATGAGACATAGTTAAGATGAAGTCTCCTTTCCATAGAGCCTCTGATTTGTAGACATGACCCTGCATCGATCCTCGATCAACAGGGATCCCCTCCTTCTTCGTCACCTAACTGGGGCGACTTTAGACCCTTTTTAGGGTCCCCTGCAGAGCGAAATCATACGTGGAGAATGGAGCCCTGTTTTCCTGAGCCCGTAACACCATGATGTCTAACCCAGAGGTTCTGGAATACATTTATTTTAGTTATTATAACTGGCTACTCCTAAGCAGACCTACTCTTCATCTTCAAATCAGCTTCATTCAACGATTCCAATAATTCTAACCCATGAATAATGTTATGGTTCTCTATCATTTCAAGCTCTGGGTGTCCTCTCTATAAATAAAATTGCCCACAATCTGAAGATATTGCTAAATCTTGCAAGAGTTTTTTTTTAAAAAATTCCCATGAACTCATGTGACCCACATTTCACAATATTGCATCCAATATTTCAATTTTCTGATGAAAGCTGCTGAAACCGCACAGGATTTCAGCTGTTCCTACCCCTGGATGCCTATTCATCATGGTTTTAATTTTATTGTTGATCCAGAATTCTGCCAGTTTTGATTAATTGTATTTACTACTCTGTTGCTGTGTTGTGATTTTAATTTAAGCACCTCCATTAGTCCTTGGGAAACATGGCAGGGTAAAAACAAAGGAAATAAAAATAAATAAATTTAAATTAAAACTCAAGAGCGTTTGCAAATACTGTCCTTGTGGTTGATGGATACTATGTTTTGACTGATTATAGGTCACCACAGTTGGTGCTGATTCTGATAAACTCCACAGATGTTCTACATGACAAGTGTGTTACTGACTCCCACTATAGGTAGTCCTCAACTTACAACCATAACTAAGCCCAACATTTCCATTCTTAAGCGAGATAGTCGTTAAGTGAATTCCCCCCTCCATTTTCTAACCTTTTCTGCCACAATCACTGCAGTGGTTAAATTAATAACACAGTTGTAAAGTGAATCTGGCTTCCCCCTTGATCTTTCTTGTCAGACGGTCGCAAATGGTGATCACATGATCCTGAGACACCGCAGCTATCATATCAGCCAACTGCCAAGTGTCTAAAATTTGATCATGTGACTGTGGGGATGCTGCAATGGTCGTTAAGTGTGAAAATCGGTCATAAGTCACTTTTCCCAGTGCTGTTATAACTTTGGTCCGTCAATAAACTGTTGTTAAGTCGAAGACTAGCCATATATTACACTGGTTCTTAGATACGATTCTTCTAAAGTTGAAAAAAGCTGTCTCCAAGGAGAATGGAGTTGTGATCAACTGCTTGCCTCAGCTGCTCAGCTTCCTGCACTTTGGGCAGTTTTATTTACTTATATTTTATTTATATAGTGTAGAGGCCATCTGTCTCCATACGATGCTAGATGATTTAAAAGCAGGAAGCAATAAAGTGAGGAACATAATATGGGCATTTGGAAGAGAAAACCATATGCAGCAATGAAGGAAAAACTGGCAGGGGTTCACTGGACACCCCACCTCAAAACCTGTCAGAATAGCCAGTGTTTGTCCGTCCATCCATTCATCCATTCATCCATCCATCCATCCTGCCTGCCTGCCTATCATCTATCTATCTATCTATCTATCTATCTATCTATCTATCTATCTATCTATCTATCTATCTATCTATCTATCTATCTATCTATCTATCTATCTATCTATCTATCCATCCAACCAACCGTCTGTCTGTCTGTCTGTCTGTCTATCTATCACATTTATATATCTCCCATCTTTCAGCCAAACAGAAGTGTAGACAGACCTATTTCATCAAGAACAATAAAGGAGAATATTTGTAGCTCAGGGTTGAAATGAGGGGTCCTTGTTGCTGAAAACAACCTTGCTTGGTTGTTTTCTTGCAGATGTTTCGTTACCCAAACTAGGTAACATCTTCAGTGCTACTGTGTTTCCCCGAAAGTAAGGCCTACACCAACAATAAGCCCTAGCTTAATTTTGGGGTGGGCCTAATATAAGCCCTACCCCAAAAATAAGCCCTGGTTTTGGGGTCAGGCACACACCTAAATATCAAGCTGGGGTGGGGGTGTGGAGCAGCCCCACCCACCCCACACCCACTTCCCTTGCAGCCAGGCCTCTCCTTCCTGGCCAACTTCTTTTTCTGAGGCCTCTTCTGCAGCCAGGTTTGCATTTCTCAGTCACAGGGTTTTCCAGAAGGCCTGTGCAGCCAAGAACCGAGCTATGGATTCAGTCCATAGCTTGGTTCTGCAAGACCTCAGCAGCCGAGTATCAAGCTATAGATTGAATCCATAGCTCGGCACTCGGCTGCTTAGGCCTTCTGGAAAGGCCTAACTGCAAAATGCAGGCCTGAATGCAGCTGCAGAACTTCAGCCCCAGAAGAAGTGGACCGGCTAGGTGGGGCTGTCGGTGCCAGAGGTGAGGTAAGGAACTCCCCCAAAAATAAGACCTGGGGCCTCTTTTGGAGGGAAAAAAAAGAGCTGGTCTTATTTTCAAGGGAAAAAGGTAGTTAGGAGTGGGGTTTGCCCTCAGTGTATATTCTAGTGACTTGCCCCGGGGTGTTCTTAGTTCTTTGGTTGGACTTTGGTTTACTGTTGGCTTGTTTGGTAGTTCTTTGATTGGTGTATTGTTTACTTGATTGTTGGTCTGGTGTTAATCTTGGAGTTAATCTATGCTCATCTGGGTGAACCCCTCATCAGAAACAAGGAGACAGATGCAAGTTACCCGTAATATCTCATTGTAGACTGGATTCAGTGTCTTCTTCTTCACAGAGGTCTTTCTTTTGCCCAGTTTATGTTTTTCTGGTAGCAGGTAACTCTTCACATAACTAAAAAGGTTTTGTGGCCAAATATGAGAAGACAGAGTCAGAATATGATATCCAGTGAAGCCAACCTAAAAACCTTTGGTAGATTATGTTTAAGTGTCTCTTTAAATGAAAAAAAGAAGAAGAAATCTGTTTTCTTTACAAGCTTCTTCTAAAAACTGAAATATTTGTTACCAATAGTTTTTCCTCTACAAATTCCTCTCCAGCCCTAGTTGGGTTTGCACATTTACTGAATTTTAGAAACTGATGGCAGAAAAAGACCCGATGATCCATTGAGTCTGTCCTTTGAGTTTTTATTTTCTTTTTAATTTATTTATTAATTTTAATTATTATTCATTTATTTGATTAGCAGGAGACTCTGAATTCTCTTTTGCCTTAGCCCTGAAAGCCAGCTGGGTGACTTTGGGCCAATCGCCAGGAGACTGTGAGTTCTAGAATTGCCTTAGGCATGAAAAACTGGCTGGGTGACTTTGGGCCAATCGCCAGGAGACTGTGAGTTCTAGTCCCACCTTAGGCATGAAAGCCGGCTGGGTGAACTTGGTCTAATCACCAGGAGACTGTGAGTTCTAGTTCCACCTTAGGCATGAAAGCCGGCTGGGTGAACTTGGTTTAATCACCAGGAGACTGGGAGTTCTAGTCTCGCCTTAGGCATGAAAAAGTGGCTGGGTGACTTTCCGCCAATCACCAGGAGACTGTGAGTTCTAGTCCCGCCTTAGGAATGAAAGCTGGCTGGGCGACTGTGGGTCAATCACCAGGAGACTGTGAGTTCTAGTCCCACTTTAGGCATGAAAGCCAGCTGGGTAACTCTGAGCCATTTATTTTCTCTTAGTCCAACCCACCTCATAGGGTTGTTGTGGAGAGAATGGGAGGAGAGAAGGTGTGCTGGATATGTTCGCCACCTTGAGTTTTTTCAGAAAAGTAGTAAGGGTTGAGGTACAGATAAATAAACAAATAATGAAAGTAATACAGCACAGGTCTTTCTTTCTCTTAAGAAATGGATGTTTCAAGGTTCTCTCTCCTAGTTCCACTTACGGATCTGATCGTTGCCTTTTCACGTCTGCAACTGCCAAATCCTTGCCCTGGGCAATAAAAATATGGAACTCCTTCAACTGTTCCACATAGTCAATGGCAAACTGGAGATTCCCCTTCACGTCCACGTTGCCAAAATCTCCACTATACATGCTCATCACACTGGTGCTCACCTGCAGAGGTCCGAAAGGAAGAAAATAAGTGCTTTTCAAAAGGGTGAGTTCCCAGGTGCTTCAGCAAAGGCACTGAAGCTCAGGAGAAAAAAAAACATCCATTTCTGAACACGACAGAAAAGTAGGGAAGAACAACTGAGAATACAGCTGTTATTCAAAGGGGGTATAATCCACATCCATATAATGCATGCTATTTTTTTTAGTAAGCAAAAATCATCAAGAGAACTCATGCAAAGAATAATTTTATACAGTGGACCCAGCAGAAAATATTTATCTGCTCCTGTCTTTAAATTCTACTACAATGGTACCTTGATACTCGACTGCTTTGAAACTCATTGAATTTGGTACTCAACACATTTTGACGTGAAAATTTTGTCCTGGTACTCATCGTTTGTTTTATGCGCAAGCTAGAATTTATCTGACAATCCTCTACTCTCTTATTCTCCAAACAATGCAGTGACCCAAGGCAATATGAGACCCCTTTTACAGATATTTAAGGTCAGTTCAATCTGTCCTGCAAATTCAAGGCTGAGAAGATGGTTTAAAATTCTGGCTTCAAAATGCCAGCGCATTAAATGACTTTATAACCATGCCTCTGGGTGAACTTCATCAAGATTTGCTAGGAAAAGTATTCTATATCAATACAAAATTCAAAAACTTTTACACGTCTTCACGGCGCAAAAGCTACCAGAGACGTTAATATTAATTCACAAATTCAGACATTCTGAACATAGATTCCCGTTTTGGTTTTCTGGCCGGTCACAGCAAATCAGAATGAATTCCCCCGTGGCTTTGGCCACTGTCTTCAATAAACCATACAAGAACTGAAATTAGTTATGGTTTGTCTCACAGTTCCTAAGAACACTGCTGCCAACAAGAACTCCGAAGGCCCTAATGAAAGGACCTTCAAGAAATAAAATTGAAAAACTGATGAGAAAAGACAAGATTTTGAAAAGGAACCAAAAAAGAGATACTCTCTAACCAAGCTGAGGTTCTGGACATACTGTAAAATCTTGGACATCGCCATACAATTTTCTTCACAACATTACAGAAGCAACTTTTGCTGCTCCCGAGATGTTGTTTGAACTTTCTTCCTGGGCCTTTGTGTTGTCCACCAACCAGGAACTTTCCTTAATTTTCCATCTCAAAAAAAGTTGGCCAGATGCTATCCCAAGATGAGATGTTTTCAAAAAAGTTGGCCAGATGCTATCCCAAGATGAGATGTTTTCAAACCCAAAGATGTACAGGTAGTCCTCGACTTACGACTGCAACGGAGCCCCAATTTTTTTGTGGCTGAGCAAGACATTCGCTGAATAAATTTTTGCCCCGTTTTAAGAGCGTTCTTGCCACACTTTTTAAGGGAATCACTGCAGCTGGCAAGCTAGGAACGCAATTAAGTCAATCTGGCTTTCTCATTGACTTTGCTTGTCAGAAGGTCACAAAAGCCGACCACGCCGTCATAAACATGAGTCAGATGCCAAGGGTCTGAATTTTGATCCTGGGGATGCTGCAAGGATCGTATGAAAAATGGTGACAAGTCACTTCAAACGGTCACGAAACAAACCGTTGCAAGCCGAGGACTACCTGTAATAACTAATTAAGATCATTTGTAAAGATACCAAACATTACTCAGGAAGAGGCGAGAGAAGAATATTAGCAAAAGCAGCATGATTAACCAGAGCTTTGGTTTACATACAGAAGACAGCGATGCCAAGCCAGAAGAGCCGCTAAGATTGGTTAACGAACTCGGGCTCTTTGTGATTCTCCTGTGTAGGTAACTGCTCTCTGATGCTGTATCTGTCTCTCTGTCATCGCTCTACAAGACATCACACAAAGGGAGAGAGAGAGAGAGAGAAAAGTCTGCACAGATGTTTGAAAAGCGGCACAAGGATGACAAACAGCCTCTGCCAAGATTCTCGATTCTGGGATCTAGCTATCGCAGGTTAAGGTGGCATGCGTAATTGGCGTGCAACAATTTAAACAGCACTTAATGAAAACAACAGGAAGGAATTGGCTAGTGCAGTGATGGCAAACCTTTTAGAGACTGGGTGCCCAAAACCCGCTCCGCCCTGCCCCCGCTCCACCCCCCCGGCTTGCCCGCCCCGCCAACCCGTCCCCACCCGCAGGGCCACCCACCGCCTCCATGGCCCACCGCAGCAGATTGCCCAGGCGGCCCTGCAGTGCCATGGTGGCTATGCCCTCTGCCTGCGCCCCGCAGCATCATCTGCGCGTGACGGGGCACGAGGGCGGAGTCTTGTCCCTGCTGCCCGGCTGCCATGTGCTTGGCTGCGCTGCTCCGTGCGGGCCACACCCAGAGGCAACTGTCCTCTGGGGGGGCTGCTGGTGAAAAGGGGGCCACGGGGGAGGCAGGGCTGGGGCAATGGTGCACGTGGCCACAGAGAGGGCTCTGAGTGCTGCCTCCAGCACATGTGCCATAGGTTCGCCACTACTGGGGTAGTGCATTCAAAAGAAGACAACATCCCCTCTTCAAACCGACTTGGATCGATTTTAAAGGAAAGGAGGTCAGCTGCCCTATTTCACTAGCTAGTGGCATAGATGTAAGACAAAGGTGTTGACCCGGAATTAGGGGACAGCATAGGAAGTATCACTTGTGAATATGTGGAGATGGCCCCGCTGTCTTTGGGCACTTGCAGAGTCATGGATGAAAGGACAGCAAGGAAAACACCCAATGTCCTAACCCACCCGGGAACGTACGATGTCTTTAGGGAAACACCCAAAAGGGAACATTTTTAGCTACTTCTGCTTTTTCCCTTCTTATCTACAGCGTGCCAGCCTTACTGGGTGAAATCTTCATCGTATGTGTGTCAGCTTTGCTGGGTGGATTGCTTATGCAATCAGACAGAATAAATAAAAGGATTTCTTGTCATTCGGGGCTTCTCTCTTTTAGAGGAGCCCGTCTTTGTTCAGCTGAATAAAAATATAAAACTGAAAGGCACCTTCTGGTTTCCTGTACTTTTTTTTAATCAAGCAACACCTCAGAGCCTGCACAATAAGGCAGGGCTTTTCAACCTTTTCACCTATTGTACCACTTTTAGGATATGGCAACATCCGAGTACCACCAGTCGCCTAGCAAGGTGTCAAAAACTAGTGCCCCTCACACCACAGCCGAGCACCTGCCTGCCCGCCTGGCAGCACTCTTCCTCCTGTCCGAGGTTTTCATTGTTGTGAGCATTTCTGTTGAGGATTGGCAGCGGGAGTGGGGTGGGGTGGTTGGTTTTTATTTCCCCCGTCTGCTGGGTGATTGCAGCAGGTTTTGGTCACTTCACATGACCCTGGGACACACTGTGACCGTCATAAATATGAATCAGTTGCCAAGCATCTGAATGTAAATTACAAGACCCTGGAGATGCTGCAACATTCCAGCTGATCGGCGCTTCTTCTGGGCTCTGAAGCACCCGGATCAGTGCTGAGCTCCAGCTGGAGCCTGGTGCTGATCCTGGTGCTTCCACTGAGCCCTGACAGCCCTGCAGCTCCAGCTGTCTCTTGCTCAGGCTTGTGCGGTGCTGCCATCGGTTCAGCTCATTCCCCTCCCCCGCTACCACTTTTCTAGGATGGTCGCGTACCACTTGCCAGGTGCCAATGTACCACAGGTGGTACCCATACCGCTGGTTGAAAAGCCCTGCAATAAGGGATTTGGTGTATTTTTTTATTATTATTATTATTTTTATTATTATTATTATTATTATTATTATTATTATTATTATTATTATTATTATTATTATTATTATTATTATTATTATTATCTGATTTCATTCTGGGCCTAAAAGCCATCTGTCCACAACTGTCCAGTGTTGCAATCCTCAGGTTTTGTCAAACCTGATCCTATGAGGAAAGAAAATAATGTCTAATTCCAGAGATTGAAAAGTCTTGCTTTTATAGTCCACGTTAAAGGTTGTCCTCAACTTTGAACCACAATTGAGAACAGAATTTTGGCTGCTAGCAGGGGGGGGAGGGGGTTGTTAAATGAGCCACGCCCAATTTTCCGACCCTTTTTTTTGCCAGGATTGTTAAGTGAATCACTGCATATTATGTTGTCATTAAGCAAATCTTGCTTGTCAGAAGTCAGTTGGGAAGTTGGCAAATGGCGATCAGAAACTCCAGGATACTCCATCATAAATACATGACGGTTGCCAAGCACCCGAAGTTTGACCGCATAATTGTGGGGATCAGGAACGATTGCAAGTCACTTTTTTGAGTGCTGTTGTAATTTTGAACGGTCATTACATGAATGCTAGTAAGGCAAGGACTACCTATATCTAGGAATTAATATAGTTGGATTTCATCTATATAATGTGGCTCGCCTGAGGTCTGTCTTAGTGCCTTCTTGAAATCGTAGCCATTGGCATTTGCCAACCAGTTTATGGCAATAAATTTGGGGCTTTTTAAGAGAGACTGTTTTATTCCCTCCTTGTTAGCGTGGGCTCTCTTTCAATGCTGCAAAACCTAAATGTTGATACGATCGCATATCAATGTAATCGTATTATTATTTTATTTTATTTTTAAATTCCATTTATATCCCCCCCTTCTCCGAAGACTCAGGGCGGCTTACAAGCTTAGCAGTAGCCTTCATTCTATGTATATGCCTGAAAGCCCCTCAAAGTCCGTTGTGTCTGGAACCTCATATAAACCTAGTAACTAAATAAATAATTGAAGAAATAATTGGGTGAATGATATAATGGGATGACAATTTGCTCAATGCCATAACTGGATAAAAAGCAAACAGAGGACTGCTTTGCTATGCAGTCAAATAGACATTTTTACAGTACAAATTACAATTTTAGTTTGTCCTGACCCCCCCCCCCCAAAAAAAACAACCACCCTGCATTGCCACCCCTTTAGAGAAAAGAAAATGTGGGCTATGAAACGATCAGATGACTGTTTCAATGTTTGAAAGCAGTTGTTTAACCAGTCCAGATGCATAAAGTGTTATTTATGAACTACTAAGAAAAAAGATTACCTTTTAACTACCTTCTTTCTTACAATATTCAGACTGTTGGCAATAATAGGAAATCTGCAAGCTTCATTTCTTTACCCCCCTGCTTTCTGAGTGTAGTTGCCGCACATTTTACTAAAACACCCCAACCTTAAAGCGAATCATCGTTATGGTTTTTCTTGAAACAGAGGTTAAAAACTTGCCTCATCCTGAAGAAATGCTGGCACCGATTTGCTCATCATCTTAATTTTTTCCGGATGCGAAAAATGACTGTCAGAGAAAGAAGGTGCTGTGGAAACTAAAAAGCAGCAATTCACATTGAGAAAACTAATTAGATTCATGTCTTGCTAAAAAGATTGACTCATAAAAGTGTTCTTGGAAGGGGGGAAAAAAACAATCCACAAGCATGCTTCAAAAACGTGTACATGCAAATTGCGTTTCATAAAACCAGAAAGGTTTGCTGCAAAGAAGCATAAAGATCTGGCATAATTAATGATCTACGCAAGTCCTTTCCGAATTTTCGAATCTCCTCTAAAAGAAAGAATTTTTACCATTCCTCCATGTCTATGGAGATTCTCAGTCATCCAGGTCATAGTTGTCCCAAAGATGCTTGTCCGTAAGGCCATGGCACTTTCTTCTTTCTCCTTTCAAGATGTTTCGCTTCTCATCCAAGAAGCTTCTTAGGCTCTGACTGGATGGTGGGGAATGGAAGGATTTATACTCGTTTGCATTCTTTTAGAGAGTCGTTGAGGCCACTTGGAAGTTTATCCTGTGTCCTCAGGGTAACCGGAGTGATGCAAATGGGTGTGGAGCCTTCTTAGATAAACCTCCAGGTGGCCTCAACGACTCTCTAAAACAGGGGTGTCAAACTCAATTTCACTGAGGGCCGCATCAGCATTGTGGTTGCCCTCAGGGGGCCAGGTGGGCGTGGCCTACTGGGTGGGCGTGGCTAGAGTGCGTATGGCCTACTGGGTGGGCGTGGCCAGCTCTACATCGTTTGCATCAAGGGTACCTATGGGGGCCTGGGCAGGAGTGGGACAGATCTGAGGGTCTCTGGCAGAAGGAGGGTCTCTGGGCCAGGGCCGAGGCAGTGGGGGCCGTTCCCTCACTTTTTCCAGGATGGCTTCGTGGGCTGCATGAAACCATTTCGCGGGCCGGATCCGGCCCCCGGGCCTTGTGTTTGACATGTCTGCTCTAAAAGAAGGCAAATGACCAGCTGTCTGCAAGGAGTATAAATCCTCCCATTCCCCACCATCCAGTCAGAGCTGAAGAAGCTTCTTGGATGAGAAGCGAAACGTCTCCCAAAGGAAAAACAAGGAAGTCCAGTTGTCTCATGGAAAACCATCTTTGGGACTTCATTCCTACGCCTGCAACAATATAGGCCCACAAGAATTCTCCCACGAGATACAAGCAAAGCTACCTGAGTTGGTGCTTAAAGATAATTTATACCAAACTTACATTTTATATGAAATCAAGAATTCATGACAAGCCCAGTTTATAAATACATTTACCAATTGGTTAATTCAATTAATCCATTTATTAAACAGTTAACAATAGCCCTCTGTGTGTGGGGGAAAAAAGCCTGCATCCAATTGTATATTATGAAGGAATGATCTGAATTTTACTCTCTCTCTCGTCCAAGTTCAACAAACTTCCTAAATCAGGAGCGGATAAGTTTTTGGAGGCAATGGGCTAAACTTACAAATTTTACCAGAAAATTGAGGTGGAGGATGATCATGAAACGGAGGTACAGAGGAAGATTAAGCCTAGGGTTTTCAGACATTTATTATTTTTTAAAACTGCGTTGTCTTTTGTAGGAATATTTCCTGCTTCAAAATATCAGGAAAATGGGATGCTAGCCTTCATGATATATCGAAGATCAGTTTTAAATGTAAACGCATCCCAGGTACAAGTGATCCTCAATGAAAAGAATAGAAAAGAATGGAATGGAATGGAATGGAATGGAATGGAATGGAATGGAATGGAATGGAATGGAATAGAATAGAATAGAATAGAATAGAATAGAATAGAATAGAATAGAATAGAATAGAATAGAATAGAATAGAATAGAATAGAATAGAATAGAATAGCAAATATGGAATGGAATGGAATGGAATGGAATGGAATAGAATAGAATAGAATAGAATAGAATAGAATAGAATAGAATAGAATAGAATAGAATAGAATAGAATAGAATAGAATAGAATAGAATAGAATAGCAAATATGGAATGGAATGGAATGGAATGGAATGGAATGGAATGGAATGGAATAGAATAGAATAGAATAGAATAGAATAGAATAGAATAGAATAGAATAGAATAGAATAGAATAGAATAGAATAGAATAGAATAGAATAGAATAGAATATGGAATGGAATGGAATGGAACAGAAAGGAATGGAACGGAACGGAACAGAAGCTGGAAGGGACCTTGGAGATCTTCTAGTCCAGCCCCCTGCTCAAGCCGGAGAACCTATACCATCTCAGACAGGTGAATGTCTAATAACCACAACTAGGACCAGAATTTTGGTTGCTAGGCAAGGAGGTTGCTAAATGAGTCACGTCCGCTTTTATGACCTTTTTTGTCACAGTTATTAAGTGAATCACTGCAGTGGTTCATTGAATCTTGGACTTGTGAAGCAAATCTGTCTTTCCCATTTATTTGTTTGGAAGCTAGCTGGAAAGGCGGTAGTCACGTGATCCTCGGACGCTGGAACTATTATAAATACGTGACAGCTGCCAAGAACCCAAATTTTGATCACACTGAGTTTGGAGATGCTATGACGATCATAAGGGCAAGGACCAGTTGTCATTAACATCTTTCAGTGCCACTGAAATCTCGAACAGTCACTAAACAAATGGTTGTGAATCCAGGACGACCTGTATATAAGTACCCCTTCTTGGAAATTGATCGTGGTGGATTGTCAATACATTACACTCAACTGCATCTCACGCCTTGCCTCCAGAAGCTATGGGTGCCCCATTGCTGGAGGCTTTTAAGAAGAGACTAGACAATCATTTGTCTAGTATGGTATAGGGCAGGGGTCTTCAAACTTGGCCCTTTTATGACTTGCGGACTTCAACTCCCAGAATTCCTCAGCGAGCATGAAGGAACTAAGGCCCCTTCATGACTTGTGGACTTCAACTCCCAGAACTCCTCAGCCAGCGTGCCTGGCTGAGGAATTCTGGGAGTTGAAGTCTACAAGTCATAAAAGGGCCAGGTTTGAAGACCCCCCGGCATAGGGTCATCTGCTTGAAAAGGGGGTTGGACTAGAAGACCTCCGAGGTCCCTTCCAGCTAGGTTCTAGGTTCTACGTTCTGATGCTTGAAGTAGCCAAAAGGAGCGAAACAGAATTGCTCAGTACAATCCTTACTCATAATTTTATAGATTCCTTCCCATAACACAAACTAGGGAAGAAAGGGGAAAGGTGGTTTTTTTTTTCTTCACCTTTTTTTCTTAAACTGAACATTCATCATCCCTTCTAGCAGGTGAAGAGTGGGACGAAGAAAAAAACAACAACAAAGCTCAGCGGTGGTAGAATTATTCAAAATTTTCCGTCCTCAGGGTACCGTCAGCTAGACAATGTCGGCTGGCAAACCCCAGGGGAAGGGCCTTCTCTGTGGGAGCGCTAGTCCTATGGAATCAGCTCCCCCCTGAGCTTCGGATGACCCAAGATCTCCAATCCTTTCGCCGCGGCCTCAAAACACTCCTTTTCCACCTGGCTGACCTGGACTGACAGGCATTTTAATTATGTTTACAATTTTTAATTTATTTTTAATTTTTAATTTTAATTTATTGCACAGAGGACTTTAATTTTAATTTTATCTTAATTTCTGTACTTATTATATGTTATTGTTGTTAGCCGCCCTGAGTCCTTCGGGAGATAGGGCGGGATATAAGTCCCATTAATAAATAAATAAATAAATAAAATGATCCTGCTCTGGGATCAAGGCTATATCAATTTCTTTCCCCTCCCAAATCACAGGACCATTTTGCAACTGAGCGCTAAATCCTTCGTGATCAGATTACCGCTTTCCTCTGCATGACTAGCTCATCCTCATGTTTTCTACCGTTTGGTTCCTTTTCGTTAGCTGGGCGTTGCCTTCAGGTGGCAAATGCAATCATGCCTTGCTTTAAACACAGGAGAGCTCCCCTCAACGCAAAATTAGTTCTTATTTTATACGATGCAAACTATTAGCAGAACGAGAACAGCCTCCAAATGTATTAGTGGTTAGTCAGTAGTGTAACATAAAATAGCGAAAAGTCACGAAATGTTATATATATTTCAGGAAGAGTCTTATTACTCACTTCCTGCCGGGTTGACACTGAGCTCAATTGGGTGTTCTGATCAAAAAAAAATTGGAGCCGCAAATAACATAGTGTTATACTTAACAAGAAGGCTCTAATTACAACGGTGCTGCAATTAACCACAGGATCTATTGATCTAGCGATGGATAGTAATTTGGACAGGTTTTGAAAATAGACTGGAAAACTTCAGAATGGGCCGGTTACTGAGGACAATGAATCCTGAACGTCTATGGAAATTCTCAGTCCTCAGAAAAGTTTGTTTTATGAAAAACACCAAAACCAGTTGACTATGGGGATTCTCAATCATCCAGGCCATGATTGTCCCTAAGGTGCTTTCCCCACCCTCCCCAAAAAAACCCAATGGAATTTCTTGGGTTTTTCTTTCTCTGAACTTCCATTCCATTCTATTCTCTATCCTGTTGTTCTATTCTATTCTATTCTTATTCCGTTTTCTATTCTATTTTCTATTCTATTCTATTCTATTCTTATTCCATATTCTATTCTATTCTATTCTATTCTTATTCCATATTCTATTCTATTCTATTCTATTCTATTCTATTCTTATTCTGTATTCTATTCTATTCTATTTTTATTCCATATTCTATTCTATTCTATTCTATTCTTATTCCATATTCTATTCTATTCTATTCTATTCTATTCTATTCTTATTCCGTATTCTATTCTATTCTATTCTATTCTATTCTATTCTATTCTATTCTATTCTTATTCCGTATTCTCTATTCTATTCTATTCTATTCTATTCTATTCTATTCTATTCTATTCTATTCTATTCTATTCTATTCTATTCTTATTCCGTATTCTATTCTATTCTATTCTATTCTATTCTATTCTATTCTATTCTATTCTATTCTATTCTATTCTATTCTATTCTATTCTTATTCCGTATTCTATTCTATTCTATTCTTATTCCGTATTCTATTCTATTCTATTCTATTCTATTCTATTCTATTCTATTCTATTCTATTCTATTCTAACTTCTCACTACTGGAATATGTGCTTTGGGCTATTCTGTGAGTCATATTTATGTGGTGCCTCCCTATTGGTTGATTGTGGTTATCCATCCATTTTTCCAAAGCAATCAATCACTGACAGGTCAATTAATCATGGTCAAATATTCTAGGAAGTTAGGAATGTTCTGCCCATTTTCATTTCAATTATGACGGCATGTCATAGTTTATGTAAGATTTGGCACACATTTTATGCACACCCTGAGTTCTGCTGAAGGCTGTGGGCTCAAACCTGAGCAACGTAGGCTGGACTACAATTATATTTCTGAGAGAGTCATCTTTATACATGGCAGATTTTAAAGCCCAGCTATTAACTGTCACCGAAGACACAAAATACTTAAGGCATACATTTCATTAAAGTAGAATATTAAATTCATGCAACTACATATAAAATAATTACCATCTTCAGCACTAAGCACTAAGTCTTCCCTGGCAAGGTTTAATTTTTCTTTATCTGTGCAAGAGGAAAAAATGGTGACACAATTAGATAATTCAGTTGTTCAGGATATCCTTAGAGGTTGAAGCCTCTAGAGATCGGAGAGAAGCAAAATGAAATTTGGAGTAAAGTCAAGTTCTGAAAAAGCCTTCTTTACAAACCACATGTACTGTACCACAGGAAGAGAACGATATCTATCAACATTTTTAGTACAATTTATATGCAGACAGTCCTCAACTTACAACCACAATTGAGCCCAAAATTTTTGTTGCTAAGCGAGACAGTGTTTAAGTGAATTTTGCCCCACTTTACGACCTTTCAATAGATGTTAAGTGAGTCATGTAACTGTTAAGTTACTAACATGGTTGTTAAATAAATCTGGGTCCCTCACTGAGTTTGCTTCTCAGGTCGCAAAAAGTGATCACATGACCCCAGGAACACTGCAGACATCATAAGTACATGCCAGTTGCCAAGTGTCTGAATGTTAATCATGTGACCACGGGGATGTTGCAGTGGTTGTGTGAAAAATGGTGACAGGTCGCTTTATCCTGTGCTGTTGTAATTTCAAACCGTCAGTAAATGGATGGTTTTAAGTCCAGGACTATCTGCATAGCACAGGGGTAGGCAACCTTGGCTCTTTTATGACTCGTGGACTTCAACTCCCAGAATTCCTGAGCCAGCATGGGGGAAACTTCGATCCCTTCATGACTCGTGGACTTCAACTCCCAGAATTCCTGAGCCAGCATGGGGGAAACTTCGGCCCCTTCACGACTCGTGGACTTCAACTCCCAGAATTCCTGAGCCAGCATGGCTGGCTCAGGAGTTCTGGGAGTTGAAATCCACAAGTCATACAAGAGCCAAAGTTGCCTACCCCTGGTATAGTACATTTCAAAAATAATTTATAGATAGCACATTTCTACTGATGCAGTTCATCCAATTTGCGTGCCAATGACTTAATCAAATCATCACCTGATCCTACCAGCATTATCCACCCTGTGGGACAATGGAAATAATGGAAATAAAATGCAGGTGCAGCTGGTCCTCATTTAGCAAAGGTCTCACGCAGTGACCGTTCAGTTGCAACGATGATGAAAAATTGATTTTATGAGTGACCCATCCTTGAATTTATGACCTATGTCCGTCAAGCAAAGGAAAGTTCAGTTAAGATCCTAAGCACCGTTGCAGTTGGGGGCCACTTCTCTTGCAACTCAGTCATTGGTTTGCTGACCCAACCCAGTGGTTCTTAAGAGAGGACTGCCTGTAATAAAAACTGGGATGAGACACGATGGATTTGGCTCCACCAGCAGCTGCAGCATTGATCAAGACAGGGTGTGAGCCATCTCACAAGGCATCTTCTGAAACAACCCCGGTAAACAAATAACTCTACACAACTTTTTTTAATCCCTCCTCTAGTGATTAGCTTTGTAGATATATTTGCTTGATGAAAACTTTTCAAGGTATTTACTCCTTCCAAAAGTAACATGAAACGACAACGGCGGACAGACTGGGACAAAAGTATACTAAGTGAGAGATGTTAAGGGCATGGAAAAATGTCAGATTTTGCTCACTTGAGGTGGCTGACGGTATGTCCTCTACACTTTTGGAAGGAATTTGCCTATTTGAATTCCTTTTCAGAGCCTTCATAACGGGGTTCAACTCTTCCTCCGAACCTGTTTCAAAACAAAACATATGAGCACTGCACAACACATAGACCAATATCCCAACCAGGATAACCTACCTTTATCTGTGTTAACTCCTCCAGGTTTTAAAAAGAGAAACCAAAGAATATAAGAACGCCAGCCCTTATCACCATTCCTTCTCAAGGTGATCTGAAATTATTTCATTATTCACTGCCTCACTTTTCCCGTCACTAGCTGAAATTTGCAAGGACGGCCACTGAATGAGACAACTCCACGTTTCTTGTAATACAGGTGGTCCTGCACTTACGACCATAGCTGAGCCCAAATCTTCTGTTGCGAAGCAAGACAGATGGGTGAGTTTTGCCCCATTTTACGACTTTTCTTGCCACAATTGTTAAGGGAATCACTGGGGCTGTCAATTTAGTAAAGGTAAAGGTAAAGGTTCCCCCGCACATGCGTGCTAGTCGTTTCCGACTCTAGGGGTCGGTGCTCATTTCCGTTTCAAAGCCGAAGAGCCAGCGCTTGTCCGAGGACGTCTCCGTGGTCATGTGGCCGGCATGACTAGCACGGAACGCTGTTACCTTCCCACCGTAGTGGTCCCTATTTGTCTACTTGCATCAATTTAGTACGCTGTTGTTAAGTGAATCTGGCTTCCCCATTGACTTTGCTTGCCAGAAGGTCGCAAAAGGGGATCACATGACCCCGGGACACAGCAACCGTCATAAATACATGCCAGTTGCCAAGCATCTGAATTTTGATCGCATTACCATGGGGATGCTACAATGGTCCCAAGTATGAAAAACAGTCATAAGTCACCTTTTTTTTAGTGCCATTGCAACTTCGGGCACTAAGCAAGTGGTTGTAAATCAAGGACTACCTGTATGTAATTCCACCCTTATCATGAAAAGTAAAACCCCACGCCTTCTACAGCCCCATTTCTTTATCAAGAAATATTTTTATCTGATAGGACGCGTCATCTAACACGGCTATTCCACGAGTAGTTTCGTGACAGGTTATCAAATGCCAAGGACGCGTCTTTCTTCTTGCGTGACGGGCTTAGTCAGTTGTGGTTGCCTTAGTTACTGTTGCAATGGGGAGGAAACTTTTAAGTTGGTAGGATTTTGGAAAATTTATTGATAAAGAGCAGGTTGCGATTCGTTGGGCTGGGTGGAAGAGAATCACAGCCAGAGGATGGCAGGAGAACCAGCTTTCGAATCGTGAGAACTGATGCTGTTGGAAGAGCTAAAGAACAGAGCAGACAGCTAAGCAAAGCAGGAAGCCTTCCTGAAGTTATAGCAGATGTTCAAGAAGACAGCAGCGTCTTACTACCAGAAAGGTTTTAAACCTTTTAGTCAGCATAGAATTGGAAGGGACCTTGGAGGTCTTCTAGTCCAACCCCCTGCTCAAGCAGGAGATCCTGTACCATTTCAGAAAAGTGCCTGTCCAGTCTTTTCTTAAAAAACTCCAGCGATGAAGCACCCACAACTTCTGAAGGCAAGCTGGGTTTATTGTTCTCACTGTTAGGAAGTTTCTCCTCATTCCTTCTGATCTGAAGAAACTCCTTAAGATTCTTTAAACTTTCTTAAGATCATTCCTCCTGACTTTAAGAAATTCCTTAGGTTTCTCCTCGTTCCTCCTGATCTTAAGAAACTCCTTAAGTTTCTCCTTGTTCCTTCTGATCTTAAGGTAAAGGTAAAGGTTCCCCCGCACATGCGTGCTAGTCGTTTCCGACTCTGGGGGCCGGTGCTCATCTCCGTTTGAAAGCCGAAGAGCCAGTGCTTGTCCGAGGACATCTCCGTGGTCATGTGGCTGGCATGACTAGACGCCAACGGCGCACGGAACGCTGTTATCTTCCCACCAGAGTGGTCCCTATTTTTCTACTTGCATTTTTTACGTGCTTTCTGCTAGGTTGGCAGAAGCTGGGATGAGTAATAGGCGCTCACTCTGTTACGCGGCACTCAGGATTCAACCCGCCAAACTGCCGACCTTCTGATTGACAAGCTCAGCGTCCTAACCCACTGAGCATCTTAAGAAGTTCCTTAACTTTCTTTAAACTTTCTTAAGATCATTCCTCCGGACCTTAAGAAACTCCTTAAGTTTCTCCTCATTCCTTCCGATCTTAAGAAACTCCTTAAGTTTCTCGTCGTTCCTTCTGATCTTAAGAAGTTCCTTAACTTTCTTTAAACTTTCTTAAGATCATTCCTTCTGACCTTAAGAAACGCCTTAAGTTTCTCCCCGTTCCTTCTAATCAGGAGGAATTTCTGCAAAGAATCTCAGTGGTTCAGATATATTAAGAAAGCAGCTGTAGGAGGAAGAGCTGAGAAAACGTAAAATAAAACATTGCACCGGTTTCCTTCTGTCCAAGATTGCTTGGAATAATAATAAAAAAATGGATACCCCAAATTTACTTTGCTGGGCACAATTCTCTTACAAACCATAATGGAGCACATTTAACTCAAAACTGTTTACTGAAGTCAAGTCCTCCAATTGACTGAAAAGCAATGTATGAATAAACCCTTTCCTTGTCTTCCTCTGGTGAAGTTGTCTCAATTTGCTAAATTGAGGCTAAAACGAACTTTGAAAAAGTGACTATTTAGAATTTCCAACAATTTGTGCTGTCAAAGTGAAAGGGCTGTCTACAGTATTGATCATATCTCTCTGCCGAACTAAGGCAGGAAATTAATCTTGTAGGAGGATGATCCAAACCTATATCTGGCTGGTATAAAGAAATTCTTTAAAAAAATATTATTCAGAACATATGCTACCATTTCTGGCTTCTGACTGATTGGACAAAAGGAAGATCGAAAGCCATCATAAATTAGATTACTGCACAGATTTTTTCCTGATGTTCTGGAACTACAGAGAAAATACATAAGCATTTTTTTTCTAATTTAGAGTAAAATGTATTTCCATTTAAATCCTGACGAAGGAACCTATGCCCCTTGAATTGTAAGTCAGGACATCTTTGCTTGCGGGGGGGGGGGGGGGAATAAGTGTGTAGCATCCAGGTGGCTTTCTAACAATCTTTATAAAACAGACCCAGATAAGAATGAAAGAATTTTTAAATGCTCACATATTGGATCCCTTTGGCTTCCCAGAATGGATTTATTTTCGTCTGAAAAATCTGACTCACAATTCTTGGCATCTCCATCAAGATCGTTGTCATCGCCAGCAGGCGGGGTGGCATGATAAAGATCCACTTCCCTGATTTGGATAGGACTTTCGCCGAGGGGGGTGCTTGATCTTTGCAATCCGCGCTCCACTGCCAGGCTTCTGTTGGCATCAATTAATGAAGTGGAAAACTCTGCTTCTTTCTCTTGAATACTTCTGTCCTCTGCCTTATCGGCTGTGGAAGGAAAATCCTTATCTTTTTCCACACGTGGGGTTTCTGAAGATGCTAGATTCAGATGGATTATTTTTTGGAAGGCCATGTAGTCTGAAAGCTTCGCTCCTTCGTCAGTTTGCTTGGACGCCTTCTCGGTAAGAGGGATTTTAAGTTCACTACGATAATCACTCGACATTTCCATGGGTAACCTTTGTTCATCTAAATCAGATGTTGAATCACTGGCGACTTTCTGGCAGTCGACTGTGGGTGGCAGAGAAGCAGGCTCCAAATGTTCCGAAATTAATTTCTCTAAATTAGATTTTAATGCCTGACCATCTTTTGCCGGAGCAACAGATTTCATTATGGTTTCTTCTTGAGGAAGGTTTAAACGTTGAGAAGGTGGTGTCTGAGCAGCTTCCTTAAGTAATTTCTCTAAGCTAGAATTAAATTCACTTGGTTGAAATCTGGATAGTGCACTAATGTTGTTTGCGGTTTCATTAACTTCTTGACCACAGTCTGTTTCTCGTGGACTGATAAAACCTATGTTCTCAGTAGACTTTTTGTTTATTTTCATCCTGTTGCTGTTCTCTGTGATTTTCTGGCTACATGGTAAGATTTCAGAGTTTTCTTTGAGTAACGTTTGGAGTCGGGCTTTGAATTCAACCTGGCTAGAATTAGAAGGGACAGTAGATTTTTCTACTCTTTCAATTACTTCCTGAATATCCCATGTATCTTTGGCACAAGCTGAGCTCACAGACTGATCAGGCTGTAATGGGGAATGTGTCAGTTTAGGAATTTCTATGTCTCCAAGTAACACTGCCGAATCTTCGTCAAGTATTTGTTTTAAATTGGCTCTAAATGCTGCACGATCGCATGATTTTGGTTTCACAGTTTTCACAGCTGTTTCCATTGTGTCCACAGGCTGCTCCCCAGCCAATTCTCCTTGGATTCTCTCCTTATGATCTGCATATTGTTTAGTTGCTTCCGTTGTGTCATCTTGCAGGACAATCAGCACTCTGTCATCTGTGTTTGCATCTTTGCTTTCCTCCGCAGTCTCAACCACAGTCTCTCTCAAATGACTGGACGTTTGGGGTGAAACAAAGTCTTTCTTTTCATTCATTTGTGTGTACGATTTTTGTTGATTCTCTTTAGGGACATCCTCAAACGGTGTTTCCAAAACGTCCTCGGTACTGGGCCACGTTGCCGATTCTTTCAACAGACGGATGAGTTTAGCGTTCAAATCGCTGCATTCTCTGTTTGGTGGCACGTTATTTTGGGATACCATCTCCAAAACGTCTTCAACAGGAGAGTCTGTTCTGTTCTGAGCTGCACCAGTGGTATCAGGTTGTATCAGCTCTAGGGATGGAATCAGCAAGTTCTTTTTCCAAGCAGGATTATCACTGAAATACATTCGCCCATCCTCTTTGTTAGGGACTTTCGCAGGCAGAGGTTTTAATTCTTCCAACGACTTAGGCAAACTTCCCATGCTGGTTGTGAACTCCACAGGCTGAGTTTGGAGTAAGGGATGTTTCTCAATAGTTCCTTCTGTTTGAGATCCCTCTCTGCTCTCTTCTGGATCACTGGGATAAGAATGGTGGCTGCGCTCCATCACCTTATTAAAAAAATCCCTTTTTTCTGATGTAAGATCTGCTGGTTCAGAAGCATCCGTTATTATATGATGCCTGAGAGAGGCCTGTAGATCAGAAGTTTCCTTAAGCAACTTCTCCAAACTCTTACCAAAAGCATCAGCACCAGCAGCTTTTGGTGGGACCAAAGTCCTACTTACGATCTCTACAACCTCACTTGTTTTAAGACCAGCTTTTCCATTTGGGCCTGAAGGGACAAAACTAGGTTCTTGAATCTGATCATCGGGAGCCATTTGATCCTTTCCTACTAACTCTACACATGGAATCCCTTTCTCATGTATTAGCGGGCAAGAGGACTCCTGCAACTCTTCAACCAATGCTGTTGGATGAAAACCACTGTTAACAATCTTATGCTGTATTTCCGTAGATTTTTTTTTTACTCCTGCATGTACCTTTCCTGGAAGCACAGGAGATGAGTCACTGTCTCTTGTTAGGACATAATCTAAATGCATGGGTACTGTAGTTGCTGATGGGGAAAACATGGCTTCTGCTAAAGGACTTTGCTGTGAAATATTGGCAGTGGGTTTCTCCATTTCCTCTTCTTGAAGAGGAAAACCATATCTTCCATCATCCAAAATGGCTTGGCTACTTCCAATTCTTTCTTGTAACTCTTTCATGTCACTTCCAGTGCTACTCTTATGCTTCTGTGGGCTGGTCTCATCAGTTTTGCTCTGTGGCTTAGTCCCCATATCCCAAAAGTTTCTCAGGCTCTGGAATTGGGAAGGGTTGAGCATTTGAGACCTGGATTCTTCATCCATTTTTTCTTTCAATGAATGAATCTTAAAAGGAGATTTTGGCTGAAGAGTCCCTTTTTCTAAAGCGGTGTCTTTTGGCCTGTCACTTTCTTTAGAAGATGCCACCACTTTGTAACTCGGCTGCAAATTGCTCTCATTCAACCCTCCTGTAATGTTAGCATTTTTCTGGTCATTCGAAAGTACTTCATTAGATATATTAATATCTTGGTTTTCTGTAAATTTATCTCCTTGGATGGGCCTGCTCGTTCCTGAAAACGTAACACCATCACCTTTCATCTCAGACCCCTCCTCACTTAGCTCAACTTTTCTGAAGGTAACTAAATTATATTTGCTTTGTTCATTGTCAGACTCACTTGTTACATATCCAGAAGATCCGCTCGCTGGTTTTCTCCTACCGTATTCTTGCGTATTACAAGACATATTTTCATTTGTAAGAACTTCCTTATTTCCAAGCTCTGGAGTCACCTTCCCACCTTCCCAGAAAGCCTTCATATCCTTGACTCTTTTCTTATCTCCTATCATTGATGGTTGTCTTAACTCATGTTGTGGCAGGACCAGGTTACTTCTATTGTTGGCATGGGGCGTATTTTCGGTGTCTTGAAAATTACAGTCCTTTCCTTCAGGATCTTTTAGAGCTTCTCCAGATTTAAGCTCGCTGTTTTCTTCTTCCAAGAAAGATTTAACATCTCTCTCTCCATCAGTGTATATCTGTGAACTGGTTTCTCTTTTCATTCCACTTCGGAAAGAAGCGTCAGAGTTCTTCAAACCCATATATGTTTTGCCTTCAAAAGCATCTTCACATATGTCTTTTCGGTTGCTTTCATCCATTTTGTCCTCGCTCTGATCAATGGTCTGGAAATGGGTTCTCCTAGTCATGTGAATATTGTGAGAAGCTGCATTCTCGTTTTCTTTGCTACGATTTAAAGGAGCTTTGTCTCCTAGGATCACTTCACTTGGACTTTCGCTTTTCGAAAATGATAATTGTCCTGGTTGCTTTATGATATCCTGGAGCCTTAAGTCTTTGCTCGTTGACTCTCCTCTTTCGCACAGAGGGGAGTTCAGTTTTAACAGCTCTGTATTTGACTCCTTATCTTCTCCAATTGCTGACAGTTTCACTGACTTTGGGAGGTCCATCTCCTCTGTAAATTGCCTTTGCTGAGGCGTTATCAAAACCGTTTCTTTATCAGCAGTACTGGAACTTCTTTTGAACCAGTCTAGCACTTTGGATATGGATTCATCAGTGGCCTTCAAATTTTCAGCAGCATGTTTGTCAACATTGCGACCCACAACAAGAGCAGGCTTACCTTGTTTAAGGTCTGCACAGCCAGTTTTTGACAACTCGGCCTCCTCTGCCTCAGCCAAACGCAACTCCTGGCCTACAAGAGACACAGCCAATATTTCTTGAGAAACAGAAAAAAAAATTGTAACCTCCCAAATTAATGGTATCTGTTGATTTCAAGCTGGCTAGATCGGCCTGACTATATACCAGGGGTGGGGAACTATGGCGCTTTTATGACATGTAGATGTCAACTCCCAGAATTCCTGAGCCTGCCATATTGGCTCAGGAATTCTGGGAGTTGAAGTCCACACGTCATAAAAGTGCCATAATTCCCCACACCTCTGCTATATACCTTTAAAGAAAACTATATTTCATTTTTAGATGGTGTATTTTGAATTGTAAAAGTGACTATCTTTCAGGGCAGTTTTCCAGGCTGCCAAATACATCCCAAAACATTGCCCAGCAGCTAAAATGCTTGCATTTTCAAAAGCTAATTTTAAAATGTCCAATTTTAAATGTCCAATTTATGGGATTTTACATCAGCCAATTAATTAAATTTGTACTTTATTACATAGCATGTTCAACTGCAAAATCAGTGTGTTTTTTTTAACTAAGGCTATTAACATGTTATTTATTTACATTCCACATCCTGCATTTGCATTTTTAAAGAAAGAAAAAAAACAATCTCCCTGAACACTAAAACGAGTAGAAATTATTTAATCAGCCGAAAGGTAGAAAAAATAGGATGAAGTCTCGAACGGCCCGTACTCTAATGAGTCGAGAAGAATACAGGCAACTGAGAAGAGACTCCCTCTTGTAATATACAGATGGTCCTTGACTTACGACCATTTCTTTAGCGACCGTTTGAAATGACAACGGCACTGAAAAAGCTACTTAAAACCAGTGCTTGCAGAAGCACGGTGGCTCGCGTGTTTAGGATGCTGGGTTGTAGGTTAGCAAGCCTGCATTTGAGACCTGAGTGCCGCCATGGGATGGGGTGAGCTCCTGTCCTTTGCTCCTGCTTCTGCCAGGGCATGACAAGAGCCCCCAACCGTCAAGTGGCTAATGCTTCCACCGGCCTCAGTGCTTCTGACAGGCGTACAATGCGCAACCAGGGCTTGCATTCATGACCATCCCCACGGTCACACGATCATGATCCAAATGCTTGGCAACCGGTTCGCATTTATGATGGTTGCACCAACCAGGATCACCTGATCGCATCTGTGACACACACACACACACACACGCATGCACGCACACCCAGCATGCTTCCAATAGCCAAAGTCAATGGGGACACCAGCCAGGAAGGTCACACATAGCAATCATATTTATTTTATTTTATTTTAATTCCATTTATATCCCGCCCTTCTCCGAAGACTCAGGGCAGCTTACAAGCTTAGCAGTATGATATGATATGATATGATATGATATCTCGCTTAATTTTTATTTTAATTTTATATTGCATTGTTTTTAAATTTTGCCTTGTAAACCGCCCTGAGTCCTTCGGGAGTAGGGCGGTATATAAACTAACTAACTAACTAACTAACTAACTAACTAACTAACTAACTAAATAAATAAATAAATAAATAAATAAATAAATAAATAAATAAATAAATAAATAAGCAAATACTTTGCTTAACAACTGTATCAATAAGGTTATTAAAAACTGCTTGCAGCCACGTGATTAATGATTGCACTGCTTAATGACAAGTTTTCCAGTCCCAATTATGGTTGTAAGTCGAGGGCTACCTGTAGCTCTAGCAGATGTAAGATGTCAACAGGAAAGTATTTTTCCCTATACAAATTCTTTAAACGTGTATAAATGTTAGTATCCAGCAGAAATCTTGAACAGCTTGCTAATCTGTTTTGACAATGCAGCTGTTAGTAAATTTTGTAGAAGAATCCCAAAATTATAGGGTTTGAAGTGTCTTCAAACTCCCTGCCCAGAAAAGAGAGAGCCTCCTCATATCATTTGTTTTATTTTTATTTATACTCCGCCTTTATTATCTTCACAAATAACTCAAGGCAGTGAACAGAGCCAATGTACCTTCCTCCTCTTTTTACCACAACAACCCTGTGAGGTGTGTTTGGCTAAGAGAGTGACTGGCCCAAGGTTGCCCAGCTGGCTTTCATGCCTAAGGGGGGGACTAGAACTCATTGTCGCCTGGTGATTGGCCCAAAATCACCCAGATGGCATTCATGTCTAAGATGGGACTAGAACTCACAGTCGCCTGGTGTTTGGCCCAAGGTCAGCCAGATGGCATTCATGTCTAAGATGGAACTAGAACTCACAGTCGCCTGGTGATTGGCCCAAGGTCACCCAGATGGCATTCATGGCCAAGGCAGGACTTGAACTCATGGTCTCCCGCAGGCGCCTTAACAACTAGACCAAATAGTTACCCAAATTTTGTTGGAAAACCTCCAATGATGAATCCCCTATACTTCCAGAAGGCAAGCTGTTCCATTGCTTTGTGACTCTTACGGTCAAGAAATTCCTCCTCATTTCAAGTTTGGGACTCTTTATATAAAGCTTTCACCTATTGATTCTTTGCCTACCCTCAGGAACTCTTTAGATTAAACCCGTACTTACTTTGGGAAAAGCTTTTTAAGCTTTGAAGACTGCTATCATGTCTCCCATTAGCCTTCTGATCGTCAAACCAAACATAGCCAACGCCTTCGTACTTTAGATGAAAAGATTTAAAACTCCTGGTCAAAGTCTACGTAGAAGATGGCCAGACAGAGCTCGGAGGCGAGGTCAAATGCGTAATCAGTTTGGAGTCACTACATAGCCACAAAAGACCAAAGTCCAGCCCTCCTTAAATTCCATTGACTCTTTTATCTGGCGTTAATTTGCCTAGACCAGGGGTAGGCAACCTCGGCTCTTTTATGACTCGTGGACTTCAACTCCCAGAATTCCTGAGCCAGCCATGCTGGCTCAGGAATTGTGGGAGTTGAAGTCCACGAGTCATGAAAGAGCCGAGGTTGCCTACCCCTGGCCTAGACCATTGATACATCAGATTCTTGTGTATAGGTAGCACGGGATAGACTTGAAGTACTTTGAACGCAACCCCTGTTCCTGATTACTTGCGCCTGACAGTTTGGCCACTAGCTATGGAAAGAAACCACACTAAACAACAAACAAATGGTTTGCCAAAAATTAGAAAACAAGATGCACCATTGGAATAGAGAAGGATTTTTCTGTTTGAAGTTCAGATTCTGGAATCCTAGCGTGTACTTCTCAACAAACACAGCAAAATCTTTCTCCAAGTCTTATTACTTACCAGCTACATGAAAAAAAATAAAGCGAGTCTCCTTAAGTATAATAACTCGCTAGACCTAATTCTGTTGGGACAATGTTGCTGCAATTTCCATCATTGTTTAATGCATCCTGAATAAAATAATGAGCAAGTACACAACAATGTGACGATGAGAAATTAACAAAAAAAAGGCAAAGATAGTAAAAGCACTGGTAGACCTCGACTTATGACCACAATTCAGCCCAAAATTTCTGTTGCCAAGCAAGATACTTGTTAAGTGAATTCTGTCCCATTTTACGACGGTTATTGCCACAGTTGTTAAGTGAATCACTACAGCTGTTAAGCTAGTAACACGGTTGCTAAGTGAATACGGCTTCTCCATTAACGTTTGCTTGTCAAAAGGTCACAAAAGATGACCACATAAGCCTGGGACACTTCCAACTGTCATAAGTACATTTCAGTTGCTAAGCGTTTAAATTCTGATCACATGACACAGGGATGCTGCAAGGGTTATTAGATGTGAAAAAGGTTCACTTTTTTCAGCGCCGTTGAACGGTCACGAAATGAATGGCTGTAAATCGAGGACTTCCTGGACTATCGCACTCCTAAAAACAAGGCTGAAGATAGGATGAAACAAGAGTGACAGTTTGATTAGATGTTACTCTCATTGGCTTCACTGTATTTCTTACCAGTGCTGAGTTGTGTGGTGTCACACGGCTCAGGATTCAGCTGCTGAGTTTTGGGCTGAGTCACAGTTGGAAGAGTTTCATTGTCCATGGTGCTGGGACCCATCTGACTGGATGGTTCCCCTGGAAGTACATCTTCTGCAGGAGGACTTTTCCCCAACGATGGCAGATCCGAGTCATTAAAGCTGTAAGAACCTGAACGTCTTTTTCCACCTCGAGATTCTTGTCCATCCTTCACGTTACCATCTAAAGCCGGCGAGTAGGACCGTGCTGGCTTTGCTGGAAAAGATGGACTGTCTAAATAATTTGCTTCATGCTCGCCGGCTTTAGCGGAGTAGGTATCTAGCAAGTTGAACTCCCCAGGTTCTTTGCCCTCGTGCAACTCAGGTTTTGCTGGACCTTCATTCTTACTTACACTGGAGGAGAACCTGACCTGCTTTAGTCTGTCCAGTGAGTTTTGAGAAAAGTCTTCTCCTGGGCAAGGGCTTGGCTCTGCAACATCTTCAAGGATGGTGGAGGTTGGCAGCCCACTTTTGTTCGACGGTTCCAAGGTTTGACTGAGACGCAACACTTCGGAATCTGTGGAACTTGAACTTGAGCTTCGTTTGAGGATGCTCTTGGGCGGCCTTCCATGGCTGTTGACCTGCTTGGTCCTTTTAGATGCTTTAGGTAAGGAATCTTTACTCTGCAAGCCGGCATCTGAGGTCTTGTGGACATTCTTCCTCGCTTTCGGTATAGGCAGTTTTCCCGTCTGCCTGAATTCTACAGAGGGTTGTTCCGATGCTTCTGCTCTGCTGTAGTTCAATAAATTTACTCTGCGTTGGTTTTCTATGGAAGGTGAACGAGAGAGAGAGAGAGAGAGAGAGAGAGAGAGAGAGAGAGAGAGAGAGAGAGAGAGAAAGGTTATAAGCAAACTGCAGATAAGAACTGCTTAACAGTTTAGACCAGGGGTATCCAACTTGGCTAGTCATATGGATTAAGATTTAATTTTATTCTATCGGAATAGTAAAATGAGAATTACTTTTGTATGTTATATAGCAGGGGTCTTCAAACTCGGCCCTTTTATGACTTGTGGACTTCAACTCCCAGAATTCCTCAGCCAGGCCCACGTGCCTAGCTGAGGAATTCTGGGAGTTGAAGTCCACAAGTCATAAAAGGGCCGAGTTTGAAGACCCCTGTTATGTAGTAAAGAGAGAAGCAGTTATAAAGCGATGGTTTTAGTGAAGCGTACACCCAGCAAAATTGCAGAAAAATAGCCCAAGCTATTATTTATTTTGCAGGTGAACAATTCCATGCGTGACTTCTTCAAGACAACCCAAGTCCCTTTCTCTTATTTTGCTGTATGCTAAGGCTAGGCTTCAGATCAAGAAAAAAATATCGGCTTAAAGTCAGAGTGAAAAAGATTTTTTTAAATATAGGAAATCCAAACATATTTTAAGTAGTTTTTGGCTTCTCATGCCATCCTTGTAAAATATGACTAATTGGCACATGGAAAGCCTCTTTGATATAGCGGTTAAGGCTCCAGGCTAAAAACCAGGAGACCATGAGTTCTAGTACTGCTTTAGGCACAAAGCCAGATTAGTCACCTTGGAGAAGGTCCCTCTCTCTCAGCCCTAGGAAGGAGGGAATGGCAAACCATATCTGAAATCTTGGCAAGAAAACTGCAAGGACTAGTAGTCTAAGCAGTTGCCAGGAATCAACAAAGACGAGGAGGAGGAGGAGGAGGAGGAAGAGGAGGAAGAGGAGGAGATGATCCTACATCCAATATATGGATCAATGATTACTCTACTCCAACGGTACTGTATAATCAACTCTTTGAAACAGTTCTGGTAAGTGTAATCTGGCTTCAACTTAACAACCATAACTGAACCTGGGATTATGGTTATAAGTTGTGCTGGTCACTGAGCGGGTTATCCTGGCATTGTGCCAGATTTAACCACCTTTTTTATGGCATTCGTTTGGTGAATGCCATGTGTCAACGCTGCTAAGATCGGGTGTTCTTGCTCTGACAACATATGGAAAATGCAACCATTTCCCTTCTTATGTTTTACTCTTAGAATTAGAGTTAGAATTAGATGATACTGGGGGGGAGGGAGGAGGAATGTGCATGGGAGTTTAGCTAGACATAACAATACTGTAACTAGTGTGAGAACCAAGGTTATTGAAATAAGAGATGGTAAGAATTGGCAGGTTGGAGAACTGGAGGGAAAGCCTGCATTTCAAAGTAATTGGAGAATGTGATTTATGACTGTAAATTAGAGGAGGGAATTGTGCTTTGATACTATGTGCTCCGGGGAGGGGAATTCAGATTTTGGCTTTGACTATGGACGTGCCGATATTAAGCTTCTTGAATAAAGATTCTTTAAGGTAAACAATGCCTCGAGGTTCTTTGAAGAGTTTCATCTGTCAGAACCACGACACCATGGTTGTTAAGTGAATGTGAGGGCCATTAAGCAAATCCGTAGGCATTTTTGTTGAAAACCAGAAGTCAACCAGTTTCCAGCAAAACACATTGTAAATTGCAATTATTTGTGAAGCGCTGAAAAAGGGCCCAAATGCAAAACACTGAATAAACAAAAACACAATCATATTAATTTGTATGATTATATGAAGACAGGTTTCTTAGTATCATTTTGCACTGCAGAATTTTGCCCATTATATCCAACCCCCTCCCATTCCGCACGTAACTTTTGCTAAATAACTTTGTTAGTATGATCCCAAAATAGATTGTAACATTTGTTTAAGGTTTTGATTATTCTGTAGAAACTGTGCAGATTATTTCTTAAAAAATTCTTCACCTTCCTCTGTCGTTTCCGATGAATTAGCCATTCCATTTTCCGAGTACTCAGTTTTGGCATTATCTTCTGGTCCAGCCGAGTCGTTAAATGGATTTTTCCTTTGCTGGAATGGTTTCATTTATATGGTTTAAAAACATGGAAAGAAACAAGAATAGAGAAAATAAAGCCCTCCAAATTTTGTATCTCAACTGCCATCACTGGTCATTCTGGGTAAAGCTGATAAGCATTTTGGGTTTGACAATATCCCGGATTTAGAAAGAGAAAAGCTGCATTAACCAAGAATCACTGTTAGTGCTTTTAAACTAAGATAAATCTTACCTCATTCATTAAGACTTGCTTCCATTACAGATGCTGTTTGTTATAATGGAAATTCGATGGAAGTTAATTGGGACTTCTATAACTGTCTGGCAGATGATACCACTCTAATGGCAGAAAGTGAAGAACTAAAGAGCCTCTTGTTGCGGGTGAAGAAGGAGAGTGCAAAACTTGGGTTGAAACTTAACATTAAGAAAACCAAGATCATGGCATCCGGCCCTCTCAATTCCTGGCAAATAGACGGGGAAGAAATGGAGGTAGTGACAGATTTTATTTTCCTGGGCTCCAAGATCACCGCAGATGGGGACTGTAGCCAAGAAATTAAACGACGCTTGCTCCTGGGGAGGAAAGCCATGGCAAATCTAGACAGCACACTAAAAAGCAGAGACATCACCCTGTCAACAAAAGTGCGTATAGTCAAGGCTATGGTCTTCCCAGTTGCGATGTATGGCAGTGAAAGTTGGACCGTAAGAAAGGCTGAGCGCCAAAGAATTGAAGCCTTTGAACTCTGGTGCTGGAGAAGACTCCTGCGAGTCCCTTGGACTGCAAGGCGATCAAACCGGTCAGTCCTAGAGATCAACCCTGATTGCTCTTTAGAAGGCCAGATCCTGAAGCTAAAACTCAAATACTTTGGCCATTTTACCTTCACTGGATACTAATGATAACTCACCTTAGATGGTGAAAGAGCTGGCTTCCTTGTCCTTTCCTGGGATTTCTGTAATGTATTGGACATTTTAGGACTGAAGAAAAATGAGATAAGAAAAGAAATTTAGATCTTGTCCATGTCACCCATCTAAACAGGTTTAAGTGCCAGGACTCTTAATTAAGGAAACCTAGGTACAGATAGTCCTTGACTTATAGTAGTTCATTTAGTGACTGTTCAAAGTGCGTGGCACTGAATATTTTATGACTATTTTTCACATTCATGACCGTCTCCATGGTCATGGGATCAAAATTCAGATGCTTTGCAATTTAAACAATGATGACAATGACAACAACAACAACAATAATAATAATAATAATAATAATAATAATAATAATAATAATAATAATAGTTGGAAGGGGTCTTGGAGGTCTTCTAGTCCAACCCCCTGCTCAGGCAGGAAATCCTATACCTATACCATTTCAGACAAATAGTTTTCCAGTCTCTTCTTAAAAACTTCCAGTGTTGGAGCTTTCATAACTTCTGGAGGCAGGTTGTTCCACTGATTAATTGTTCTAACTGTCAGGAAGTTTCTCCTTAGTTCTAGGTTGACTCTTATTTATGAGGGTTGCAGTGTCCCGGGGTCATGTGATCCCCCTTTTCCGACCTTCTGACATGCAAAGCCAGATTCACCCAAAGCCAGCTGGGTGTCAGGCAGAAGGAATCAGAATCACACATTAAGTTGTAGTTCAGAAGATTTACTGCTCAACCTGTATACACAAGAATCTAGTCAGCTAACAGTCAGTACGAAATTGGCGGTAGATAAGAATCAATGGAATTCAAGGGAGGCTGGACTTCGATCACTTGTGGCCAGTACTTTTTTTGTAAAAAAAAAATGTGCCGGAACTCACATACCTCATACAACCCACCTACAAGTTTCCATTCAAAAAAGGTACTGGAACTCCGTTCTGGGCGTTCTATGACAAAAAAAGCCCTGCTTGTGGTGATGTAATGATGCCAGACTGATAACTCTCATAACTCCACCCCAGCTCTGCCCTCTTCTTCTTCTACACTGAGTGATGTTGGGCCAGTCCCTCTCTCTTAGGCCTAGGAAGAAGGCAATGGCAAAACCTTTTTGGAAAACCTTGAAAACTGCAGGTACTCGCCCAGGTAATCTCCTGGAGTCAACACTGACTCAAACACATAAAAAATAAAAAAAAAATAAAATAATAAAATAAAATAAAATAAAATAATAAAATAAAATAAAATAAAATAATAAAAATAAAATAAAAAAATAAAATAAAATAAAAAAATAAAATAATAAATAAATAAATAAATGTATCTACAGGACAACATGTAATACCTTGAAGGTATTATAATGTGCCCACACAATGAAAGCAGACATGACTGGACAAAGAGAGCAGGAACTCCTGAAAAACAAATGTTTAATAATCCAGGTAAATGTATGCCAGCCTTAGGGATGACAAAAAGTGTCTCAGATAATCCATTCCTAAAAGAATTCCAATTAGGCGGGCTTTTACTTTTCATGCTGTATCTTAAATACCTTTTACCTTAAGATTACTTTTCTGCTTCCACCCACAGAAAGACAAGTAAATATTATTTGAGGGAGAAGCACAGATCTTAAAATGATAACTCAGCCCTCACCTCAAACAAAAGTGGTATACCAGGGTTTTTTTTCTCATAGAATGCTCAGAACGGAGTTCTGGCACCTTTTTTGGATGGAACCTTGTAGGGTAGGCAAGGCGGGCTGTATGGCATATGTGAGTTATGGCACCTTTTTCTTTTACAACTGGTACACACAAACACACACACACAGAGAGAGAGAGAGAGAGAGAGAGAGAGAAAATCCTGGGCATATTTATTCTACTTTGGAATATCTGTAGGAGAAAATGCAGTGGAAAAACATCCTATATATATTTTTCATGAAGGGAGAGAGGAAGGAAGGAAGGAAGGAAGGAAGGAAGGAAGGAAGGAAGGAAGGAAGGAAGGAAGGAAGGAAGGAAGGAAGGAAGGACCTTATAACCGTTTTTCCACACTTTGAGGGGAGAAAGAAAAGAAAGAAAGAAAGAAAGAAAGAAAGAAAGAAAGAAAGAAAGAAAGAAAGAAAGAAAGAAAGACCTTTAACTTGTAAACCCTTTTATAAAAATGTTGTGGCTGCTACAGTTCTGGCTGTTGCTGCACTGCTGGTCAACTGTTGCTGCAGAGACATGATTGTCATTTTCAATGTTCTGTGACGGTTTCCCAGCCAATCTCATAATTCTCCGCTCCCTCCCCACCCAGCAGTAGCCACTTATCTGCAAGTTTCCCACAAGGTAACTCAATGGGGAAGCCGGCAGGAAGTCAAAAGTCACTTCAAGTCCTACTGCTTTTTTGCTCTCCCATGGTCATTCTGTTTATCGGTTTAACTAAGGAAATATTTCTGAAATGATAACCCAGTGTGGGGCACGGGTTATCTAATACCCATTAGTCTGAAAATGTTACAATTTTCTCTAGAATTCTAATGGGTAAGTCATTTTGATTGTGTAATGAGCAAGGGATAGGACTAAGGGAAACACAGATTCCAATCATGGAGACTTTAGGCCAGTTACTCTGTCAGCCCAATCTATCTTCTATGGTGGTAAGTGGTGACTAGCTATTCCATCTTTCCGCCAAGAAATTCAGGTGGTCCTTGACTTACTACAATTCATTTCGTGACCATTCAAGCTTACATCAGCATTGAAAAAAGTGACTGAGGATTGTTTTTTTACATTTACGACCCCGGCATCATTCCCAGATGATCAAAATTCAGACGCTTGGCAATTGACTCATATTTATGACGGTTGCAGTGTCCCAGGGTCATGTGATCACCTTTTGTGACCTTCTGACAAGCAAAGTCAATGGGGGAAGCCAGATTCACGTAACAACTGTGTTACTAACTTAACAATTGCAGTGATTCACTTAACAACTGTGGCAAGAAAGGTAGTTAAATGTAGCATAACTCACTTAACCACTTTCTTGCTTAGTGACAGAAATTTTGGGCTAAATTCTGGTCGTAAGACAAGGATTACCTATACAGGATCTTCTCTTGCTTTTCCCCCCTCATAAATCAGGGAAGTAGGCTAGACTGAAAGAAACTGACCAAAGTCCACTTCTGAGTAGAAATTCAAAACTGGGTTAATGTAGGAGATGACCAGGCTGAGTTTGAGGATGGGGTCAAATGCATCATCACTTTGGAAACTCTAAGCCAGGGGTCTTCAAACCTGGCCCTTTTATGATTTGTGGACTTCAACTCCCAGAATTCCTCAGCCAGGCATGCTGGCTGAGGAATTCTGGGAGTTGAAGTCCACAAGTCATAAAAGGGACAAGTTTGAAGACCCCTGCTCTAAGCTCATGTAGGAAGCCTAAGTCCGTCCCCTCCTTTGAACTCTTACCTGGTGCCAATTCGTCTTGACCATTAGTAATTCAGATTCTTGTGTACAGGTATCCCAAAGCTGGTTTTCACGAGGCAACTGAACTTTGTTTTTCCTTTGAAGACATTTCGCTTCTCATCCAAGAATACTCTTCAGCTCTGACCGGATGGTGGGGAATGGAAGGAGCTGCAGAATCTTCTTGGATGAGAAGCGAAACGTCTTGAAAGGAAAAACAAGAAAGTCCAGTTGCCTCGTGAAAAAGCACCTTTGGGACAACCATGACCTGGATGACTGAGAATGTCCGGACACCTGGTGTATAGGTAGCATGAAATAAAATTGTAGTACATTTGAACTCCATCCTGGCTCCTGACTTCTTGCACCTGGCAGTCAAATGAAGCCATTACAGAACCTGACGGACTTGTAACGAAGTTTATTATGGAATGAAATTAAAGCATAAATAAAACACAGGTGCCCCAATGAATTAAATTCTGAACAGGAGCTGTCTATGGCAGCAGTGGTGGGATTCAAATATGGGAACAACCCTGTTCTCTGTGTGGATGCCACTTCTGGAAGTCCATTCTGGGCCTGGGCAACAAAAAAATCAGCTACCGGTTCTGCCGAAGTGTTGCGAACTGGCTGAATACCACCACAGCATGGCAAGGTAATTTTCTAAACAAGTTTACATCTGATCATAGGTTATATCAGACATGTCAAACACAAGGCCCGGGGGCTGGATCCGGCCCGCGAAGTGGTTTCATGTGGCCCGCGAAGCCATCCTGGAAACAGTGAGGGAACGGCCCCCACTGCCTTGGCCCTGGCCCAGAGACCCTCCTCCTGCCAGAGACCCTCAGATCTGTCCCACTCCTGCCCAGGTCCCCATAGGCACCCTTGATGTGAACGATGTAGAGCTGGCCATGCCCACCCAGTAGGCCATACGCACTTTAGCCACACCCACCCAGTAGACCACACCCACCTAGGCCACACCCACCCGGCCCCCTGAGGGCAACCGCAATGCTGATGCGGCCCTCAATGAAATTGAGTTTGACACCTCTGGGTTATATAGACAATCAGCAAATTTCAGGAGATGTCTAACCTGTGGTTAGATTTGGACTCCTCTTCCTTATCTTGTATGACACCCAACTGTTCTGGTGACACAGAGATCTCTTTGTTGACATTGTTCACCCAGCTGCTTTTGGCATTGCCCAACTTACTCTGACTCAGCTCAGCTAAAACATAAGATAGAGACAGAAAACGGGAGAAAATTAGCTTCTGTTTTGTCTGCTCATCCATAAAGAGTACCAATGTACGTTTTGAACATGCACATGTTCAACGACACCTTCTTTATTGATCAACACGAAAGGTGAAACAGGAACATCACTCCTGTTTGTTACTGTCAATACATTCAATGATTCTACATCCTAATTGACGCTTCAGTAATTTTATTCCAGGGGTAGGCAACCTCAGGAATTCTGGGAGTTGAAGTCCATGAGTCATAAAAGAGCCAAGGTTGCCTACCATCTATCCTATTGTTAAGACAGGCATCATTTTTAAAATATGAAATGTTTTACAAACTCACAGCACTTTTCACCTGGGGAAAAAGCCCACAATAATGAACCTGTAAAAGTTTGTTATACAGGTAGTCCTCGACTTACGACTCTTCGTTTGGCGACGGTTTGAAGTTACAAAGGCACTGATAAAAGTGACACAACCTGTCCCTGCACTTATCACCATTGGGGCGTTTCCAGTCACGTGATCGAAATCCAGCTGCAGGTATCTAAGACGGCTGCAGCATCCTGGGGTCACGATTGCCACCTGCAATCTTCCTAGCTGGTTTCGGACAAGCAAAGTCAATGGGGAAGCCGGCAGGAGATTGCAAATCACAGTCGCTCGGTGGCTCGCTTAATGACCTCAGCAAAAAGGTTATAAAATCAGATATGGCATGTGATGCCTTAGTTAGTGACCACTCTGCTTAACAACCAACTTTCTGGCCCCAATTTTGGTCATAGCTTGAGGACTACCCATTTAAGATAAATTAGTTGTTCTGCAGACACCCAGTTATTTCAATCGCTCTTGAACAAGATGGAGTGTGGATAAATCATCTAAGCATTTTCATTGGGGTAGAGACTCATTTAATATATTGACTTCCACTGATTCTGGGTTGCTTGGAGAGTGAGTGGGCAGGTAGGTAGAGAGGCAGGCAGGCAGGTAAAGAGGCAGGCAGGTAGGTAGAGAGGCAGGCAGGTAGGCAGTTAGATAAGCAAGCAAGCAGGTAGGCAGACAGGTAGGTAGGTAGATAGGCTGGCAGGCAAGCAGGTAGATAGGCGGGAAGGTAGTAGAGAGGCAGGCAGATAGGTAGAGAGGCAGGAAGGTAGGCAGTTAGATAAGCAAGCAAGCAGGTGGGTAGACAGGTAGGTAGGTATAGGCCAGGGGTAGGCAACCTTGGCTCTTTTATGACTCGTGGACTTCAACTCCCAGAATTCCTGAGCCAGCACGGCTCAGTATGGAAACCTTTCCCTTTCCCCTCAGCATGGCTGGCTCAGGAATTCTGGGAGTTGAAGTCCATGAGTCATAAAAGAGCCAAGGTTGCCTACCCCTGGTATAGGCTGTCAGGTAGGTAGGTAGAGAGGCAGGAAGGTAGTAGAGAAAAGGGCAGGTAGGTAGATAGGCAGGAAGATAGGCAGTTAGATAAGCAAGCAAGCAGGTAGGCAGGTAGATAGGCTGGCAGGCAGGTAGGTAGAGAAGCAGGAAGGTAGTAGAGAAAAAGGCAGGTAGGCAAACAGATAAACAGGTAGCGGGTAGATAAATGGGTGGCTGGGTCAATAGATAGGTACCTAGGTAAATAGGTAGGCAGGTAGATAAATAAGCAGGCAGGCAGGTAGATAGGTAGATTCTCTCTCCAGTTAGGGAGAGCCACTGATCGTGTTGGCTTGGAATTCAGTTCAAACATGGGAGTTGAGGTCCCAAACATTTAGAAGGCTGAACGCTGGAAGAAAACTGACTTGAATCCAGACCACTGAAAGCCCTTCCTCATTTTAACCATACGTTACACCGTGTGTTCTTGACGGACGAGCTGCCAAAACAAATATTTCTCCTTCTTCAAAAAGACATGTTTCTTTTTTTTCCCCCTTCAAATTGACATACCTATTGTCAAGGGCTTCCTTCTTATTGATGCTCGGATAATATCAGCTCCCTGTATTTTCTCTCTGTGCCTCT
The DNA here is from genome assembly GCF_964194415.1 of Vipera berus. Classification (NCBI taxonomy): domain Eukaryota; kingdom Metazoa; phylum Chordata; class Lepidosauria; order Squamata; family Viperidae; genus Vipera; species Vipera berus. Next base: position 9,141,914 of record NC_138206.1, read on the forward strand.
TTGCCTTGGCTTCATAAAACCACTGCCCGCTCATATTCTTGACCTGGGCATCATTCTTTACTTTTTCAGGTAAATTCCTAGAAAAGTAATGAAAAATATGGTGGTTATTATATTGGGGTTGTGGGGCACCAAGAAAAGCTTAACTGTAATTCAGTAGAACTAGAGAATGAATGAATGAGGAACTCTGGAACCAGGTGGTATGTAACTTTGGGGCGGGGTCTGTCGTAACTTTGAACAGTCGCTAACCGACCAGTCATTAAGTGAGGACTAATCTGTATATTGCAACCAGAATAGGATAAGTCTGAGAGCAAACAAAAAACATATTTTAACTAATTTTCTAAGTACGTTTTAAGTTTCAGAGCATTCAAATATTTGCTCTTTTTTCTTTGCCAATCCAATAGGTTTCCACGAAGATACTGGAATTGCCCAATACACATCAATGATATTTTTCTTTTTTAAACCACCTACTCTGTCTTACCACAATGTGATTTTTTTTCTACCTGCAGTTACGGAACACCCTCTGAATAAATATGACTGATCATAAGACAAAAATTCCACCTGTCTATCTTTACACGCCTCCTGTTAATCCTAACCTTAAATCAGAAAGAGTGGTGAAGAGGTCAAGGATTTCTGAAAATTTACCTCATTTGTGCTTGGACAACTTTTATTCGTTAGAATTCATACTTTCTGTCTGCCGTTGGTTAATTCCTTTTGAAAGGCCAAATACTCTTAGCTTTAAAGCTTGTTTCTGACATGACTGGAATTGTATGGTTTAAGATTGGGTACTATTGTGCTATGGTCCTTTTATTGTTAGTTACTCTTATTTATTCATGTTTTGTTGATTTAATTTGTGATTACTGCTCAGACAAGCAATTGCATGATTGGAAGCTATATGAATCAAATAAAAGGAATGAATGTGTTTCAGATTGTACACAAGTGGAAATAGGTATTTTTACCAAAACTGACATGTATTTTTTCCAATTAATGACCATATTAGCCGGAGATGATGAATCCGTTCTGATTGGCCCATCTCTAAAACCCTTAATGCACCCCAAAAATGCTCCCCACAAATGAACACTACATTGCAAAAAATCCTGAAACAAGTAAACAGCCAACCAATTAACTTTCATTAAAATTTATTTCAATATATGATTACATGTAGCGAGGTTATTATATGCACGGAAAGACTCGACGCTAACCACTAGGGAGGAATGGTTGTTGAAGTTGACACATTTGGCTGAAATGAATAAATTGACTTCTTTGAGGGGTAGGCAAACTTGGCTCTTTTATGACTCGTGGACTTCCAACTCCCAGAATTCCTAAGCCAGCATGGCTCAGCTTGGAAACCTTTCCCTTTCCCCTCAGCATGGCTGGCTCAGGAATTCTGGGAGTTGAAGTCCACAAGTCATAAAAGAGCCAAGGTTGCCCACCCCTGGTTAGACAAAGGGCATTATCTACATTGATTAGTGACTGGAAGTCTCTCATGGGTATTTTGTATAAAAATTAAAAACATGAACCCGTGATTTATGCCTTCTATCATTATAGAAACAAAGAGTTCGTAGAAAGAAGTATGATCCTTGACGTACAAAAGTTCATTTAGCGAATATTCAAAGTTACAACGGCACTGAAAAAAGTGATTTATGACCGTTTTTCATACATATGACCGTTGCAGCATCCCCATGGTCACGTGATCAAAATTCAGATGCTTGACAACCGGTTCGTATTTATGGCGGTTCAAGTGTCCCGGGGAGGGGTCATGTGATCCTTTTGCGACCTTCTGACAAGCAAAGCCAATGGGGGAAGCCAGATTCGCTTAACAACAAGATTACTAATTTAACAACTGTAATGATTCACTTAACAACTGTGGCAGGAGGAACAATATAGTTCTTTCTTATTAGAGAAAGAATTTGTTCTTCAACTTATGACAGCAATTGGGAATCAGAATTTCCATGGCTAACCAATGTAAGTCGCACCCAATTTTTTTGCCACAATTTTTCCCCCCACAATCACCGCAGTTGTTAAGTGAATCCATGTAGCTTTCCCACCCCCCACCCCAATGACTTTGCTTGTTGGAAACTGGCTGGGAAGGTCACAAATGGCAATCATTTGACACACACACCCAAGGATTATGCAACCATCATAAATGCATGTTGGTTTCCAAGTGCCAACATTTTGATCACAAGACCGGCGGTCAGTCACTTTTTTCAGTGCCCTTGCAACTTTGAACGGTCAGTAAGCGGGTGGTTTTCAGCCGAGGACTACTGTAAACCAGAAGGTAGACAGTACAGGGAGTCCTCAACGTACAACCACAAAATTTCTGCTGTTAAGTGAGACATTTGCTAAGTGAGTCATGCTCATTTTATGACCTTTCTGGCCACAGTTGTTAAGTGAATCACTGCAGTTGATAAGTTGCTAATCCGGTTGTTAAATGAATCTGGCTTCCGCATTGAGTCTGCTTGTCAGAAGGTCGCAAAAGGGGATCACATAAAACACGAACCAGTTGCCAAGCATCTGAATTTTGATCAGATAATCATGGGGAGGCTGCAAAGGGCGTAACTCTGAAAAACAATCTTAAGTCCCTCTTTTCAGTGTCGTTGTTAACTTTGAACGGTCGCTAAATGAACCGTTGTAAGTCAAGGGCTACCTGTACATAGGAAGCCCCAATTAAGATCTCAAAACGACGATTAAAAGAGTGGCAGGTCACAAACCAAGAATACACATCAAGTACTCTAGCATTCAGAGGCATCGTTAGAACACAGTTTAATGGCTAAATTTCTTCTGTCCTCTTTCAGGGCAGAAGGAGCCAAGTAGAAATTTAAAACTCTGGCACACATCACAGACTGATCCAATAAGCAGCAGAATTAAGATCTCCTGATTTGTATATTACAGCTCACTTGGCCACAGGAATTCTCCTTCCCCAGTTCTTCAGACAGCGAAAACAAGCTCTCCGTCTCTAACTCTTCTGCTAGCCACCTGATAATCCCAGTAACTTCTCGTACGTGAAGATTTTTAGAGCTTATTTTTACCCTTGCCTTCCTAAAGAGTAGGAACCCAGCCCAGCTGAGTAATACAATAAGCAAACACTCAAGTTGACTTCCCTCTCCTTTGCATCCTGCTTAAAGTAAAGTCTTTCCCCAGTCCAGTTGTGCCCAACTCTAGGGGGTGGTGCTCATGCCCGTTTCCTAGCTAAGGGAGCCAGCGTTGTCCAAAGAAACTTCCACGGTCATGTGGCCAGGATGGCTATACGCCGAGGCGCACGGAATGCTATTATCTTCCCGCCAAAGTGGTACCTATTGATCTACTTGCATTTGCATGCTAGCTGGACAGGAGCTGGGGCACCCCGTCACATAGCCCTCGGGTTTCAAATCCAGGCTGTCAGTTTTCCAGCTGACAAGCTCAGGGTCTTTAACCGCTGGGCTATCCTGCTTAGGAAGAAACGATAATGTCCAATCTACAAAATGCTCACCTTGCTCAGTGAGCAGATGGATGGCTTTAAAATGAGATAGATAGATAGATAGATAGATAGATAGATAGATAGATAGATAGATAGATAGATAGAATGAAAGAAAGAAAGAAAGGAAGGAAGGAAGGAAGGAAGGAAGGAAGGAAGGAAGGAAGGAAGGAAGGAAGGAAGGAAGGAAGGAAGGAAGGAAGGAAGGAAGGAAGGAAGATGGGTGGGTAGATAGGTAGGTAGGTAGGTAGATAGATGGATTTGGTGCAGTGGTGGGATTCAAATTGGTGAACAACCAGTTCTCTGTGTGGATGCCACTTCCAGAAATCCATTCCGGGCCTGGGCAACAAAAAATTAGCTACTGGTTCTGCCAAACTGGTGCGAACTGGCTAAATCCCACCACTGGATGGATGGATGGGTAGGTAAATAGGTAGATAGGTAGGTAGAATGAGAGAGAGAGAGAGAGAGAGAGAGAGAGAGAGAGAGAGAGAGAGAGAGAGAGAGAGAGAGAGAGAGAGAGAGAGAAGAGAAGAGACGGATCAGATGATCCAAAATTGTTCTTCCTTTTCTTGCAGAACATAACAAGCAGGTCTTCAGTTGTTTCCTGTGCTTCAGGGTAGGAACTGGAAGAAGTTGGTGATGTCCCTGTTTTTGCAAATGGTTACCTTTGCCACCTAGTCACCACTCTCTGGATAACCCCATTTGTAGCTGGGTCCACAAGGAGGAGAAACATAAGCACCAACGGTATACCCACAGATATAGATTGAGAATTGTGCATCAACCAGATCATTGTTTTTTCTTCTCAGTTTACACGCTAAGATTAGCCGACCTACAGAGTTTAAAGCAGAAACACACACACACACACACACACACACTATTCTAAAGGTTTCTGCCACAAAAGAAAACCTAGAACAAACAGCAGAGGGTGTTTTCCTGGTGTAAACACAACCACAACGTTTCACTTTCTCAGACTGCACGGTGCCAGTGGCTCGGTGGGAAGAGTCCAAAAGCACCAGTTTATTTTTAACCTATCTTTAAACCCACTGGGTATCCGTATGCTGTTACTGCAGCCACAAACCAATGAGTATTCCAGGCCTACTGGCTGAATATACACGTTTTTCCCTGTTTTCGTCAGCTCACTGAGCAGACTGGGACATCTTGCTAAAAATTTATTAGATCTTGCGCAAGGGCTAAAATGTAGTTAGCTGCGTGGCTCTTAATTCACCTCTCAGCGAAGAAAAAAAAAAAGGTCCTAAGGATGGAATGCAGACAAATGCCACAGTCAGATTAGATCTCAAGCAAGGAAACTCTAAAACCACAAACCCAAAAAATAAGAACCGAGAAGATACGTCATAGACTTTGGCTGGAGACAAAACTTCCATACAATCCATGTTCTCCATCAGAGGTTCTGTTCTAGAAGAGGGATTCTCAATCTTGGCAACTTTTTAAGATGCGTGGATTTCAACTCCCAGAATTCTCCAGCCAGTCATGCTGGCTGGGGAATTCTGGGAGTTGAAGTCCACGCATCTTAAGAGTTGCCAATTTCGGACACCTCTGCTCTAGAACAGGGCTTTTCAAGCAGTGGTAGGGGTACCACCTGTGGTACATTGGCACCTGGCAGGTGGTACGTGGCCATCCTAGAAAAGTGGTAGTGGGGGAAGGGAATGAGCACCGCACAAGCCTGAGCGAGAGACGGTTGGAGCTGCAGGGCTGTCAGGGCTCAGCGGAAGCGCCAGGATCAGCGCCAGGCTCCATCTTCTGCAACCATCCAGAAAACGGGAATAAAAACCAAACACCCACCCCCACCCCACCCCCGCTGCCAATCCTCAACAGAAATGCTCACAACAATAAAAACCTCGGACAGGAGGAAGAGCGCCACCAGGTGGGCAGGCAGGTGTATTGCTCGGCTGTGGCTTGGGTTTTTTTTCAGTGCCATTATAACTTCGAACAGTCACTAAGCGAACAGTTGTAAGTCGAGGACTACCTGTACTTTTATCACTTTTTTCCTTTTTTTTTTTGGTGACATAGTACTCAGATGTTGCCGTATCCTAAAAGTGGTACAATGAGTGAAAAGGTTGAAAAGCCCTGCTCTAGAATGTCCTATTATCAAAACTGGTCAAAAAAATAAAAGGGCAGGTTTTTTTTCCAGAAAGAGTTCTCAAATTTGAACTCTGCAGGAAGATCAAATTATTCTCCATTTCTTTCTTGCAGTTAAAATAAATGAAGTTTAATATTCTTGGGGTTTAAGCAATGTTTCCTTTTTGTCTTTATTTTGGTGTGCTTTATTGTAGTTTCATAACTATTTAAAAGACTGGAACAAAACAAATAAAACCCAATCCCTCTTCATAAATGGTGATGAATCCAGCAATTCTGAACAAAGGTAACGGTTGAGCAATCTCTATCCATTCAAACCCTCGACCAGAATAGCAGATTTGGGAGGGACCATGAAGGCCTTCTAGTCCAACCTGCTGCTGAGCAGACAAAGGGTTGTCCAATCTCTTTTTAAAAACCTCCAGAGTTGGAGCATTCACCACTTCTGGAGGCAAGTCATTCCACTGGTTAATTGTTCTAACTGTCAGGAAGTTTCTCCTTAGTTCTAGGTTGCTTCTCTCCTTGACTAGTTTCCATCCGTTGCTTCTTGTCCTGCCTTCAGGTGCTTTGGAGAATGGCCTGGATCCCTCCTCTTTGTGGCAGCCCCTTAGATAATGGATGACCCCCCTCATCCTTCTCTTCATTAAACTAAAGGTAAAGGTTCCCCGCACATGCGTGCTAGTCGTTTCCGACTCTAGGAGCCGGTGCTCATCTCCGTTTCAAAGCCAAAGAGCCAGCGTTTTTCCGAGGACGTCTCCGTGGTCATGACTAGATGCCAAAGGCGCACGGAACGCTGTTACTTTTCCACTGGAGTGGTCCCTATTTTTCTACTTGCATTTTTACGTGCTTTTGAACTGCTAGGTTGGCAGAAGCTGGGACGAGCAACAGGCGCTCACTCTGCTACGCGGCACTTGGGATTCGACTCACCAAACTGCTGACCTTCTAATCGACAAGCTTAGCGTCCTAAGCCACTGAGCCACCGCGTCCCTCTTTCATTAAACTAGATACCCAATTCCAAGCCAGCTTGGCCTGCAGTGTGGAATTATCTGAGACCCTTACCTGATTCTCTCCTCTTCAGTCTTCTTTAAGTCTGCGTCCCGCTGCAACACTTTCAAAATTGACTCCTGCTCTTCATCCGTAAGGAAACTCAAGTCGATCATCTTGTCAGTTTAGCGCCAAGAAGAAAAAAACTGAGCCACCGCGTCCCTCTTTCATTAAACTAGATACCCAATTCCAAGCCAGCTTGGCCTGCAGTGTGGAATTATCTGAGACCCTTACCTGATTCTCTCCTCTTCAGTCTTCTTTAAGTCTGCGTCCCGCTGCAACACTTTCAAAATTGACTCCTGCTCTTCATCCGTAAGGAAACTCAAGTCGATCATCTTGTCAGTTTAGCGCCAAGAAGAAAAAAACAGTCTAAAAATCTTCACTGGCAAGGCCAGTGCTTGTAGGTCTATGAAGGAGAAGGGCCACCACAAAAATAATAATAATATCTAAATTCTGTTGCGGCATTTGAGCAAGCTATACCTCGATAGCTGAGAGTCTCTTAAGAGGACTTTGTATTCCTGGATGGTGTTCATCATACAGATGTTATGTGATCGGTGTTTATATCAAGAAGGTCTTCATCTGGAGGATGAGAAGAAGAGAAATATTCAATTCTGTTAGAAGAAAACATGGGGACGACAAGAGATCAGATTGATATGGTAAGATTCTGTTATCACAACATTGCAAACTGAACAAAGTGCAGTTTATTACAATCAATAATCAGTACCAAAAAAGGGAGAAACACAGAAAAATATGCATCTACACATGGGAAAATGTGTACATAGGTGAGGGGACCTTGGTGCTCTCTGAGCTTGGTTGTTTTCCTGCAGACTTTTCATTACCCAAACTAGGAAACATCACCAGTGCTAACACTTCTAGCACTAGCGCTGATGGTGTTACCTAGTATGGTAATGATACGTCTGCAAGAAAATAACCAAGCTCAGAGAGCACCAAGGACCCCTCATTTCAACTCTGAGCTACAAATATTCTCCTTTATTGGAATATATAGGTAAATTCCAGATAGCATAAGAATTATAAACATAAAAATCTATAAAGCCAATCTAATTTAATTAAACCTATAAATTATCTATAAAACTTTTATTTGCTTTACTTGAAACTTTACACCCTATCCATCAGTAGGATATAAAAATATCAGTAAGAGAAAAATGAAATGGCGGAAGTACTGTGTAGATTACCTTATGGTATATAAAGCAGGATGAATTGTAAATGTTCGCCTTGCTATGATTCATACCAATTTTTTTTTCCATCCAAGAGGTATTGACGCTTTTGTAGGATATGAGAGCAATTTATGACAAAATGTTAGAAGATACATCCTTCTAAGAGAAGGATGTATGAGAAGGAAGGACTCACTGGAGAAGATCCTAATGCTGGGAAAGATTGAGGGCAAGAGAAGAAGGGGACGACAGAGAATGAGGTGGCTGGATGGAGTCACTGAAGCAGTAGGCGTGAGCCTAAATGGACTCCAGAAGATGGTAGAGGACAGGAAGGCCTGGACGTTGTCCATGGGGTCGCGATGGGTCAGACACGACTTCGCAACTAACAACATCAACAACATCCTTCAGCAATCAGTGAATATGAAATTATTTCAAAGAAGAAAAACTCTGAAGCATCCACTCTTTCAAATCTCGGCTAGTATGTACATTTTCAATATGACCACTAAGAAGAAAGGACCATGACTTCAAACACAAAGTTACGATGACAAGTCAGCTCTTACCGATCACAGGCTACTTCATGAGATCCAAGCGTCTGAAAAATTGTCATCCATGTCTTCTGTAATAAGCCCATAAATCTTTGAATTGCCACAACAGTAAAGATTCTTTACTGTTTATGCTACAATCCCTTAATAATGTTCATCCGCTGGAAAAAATAAATCTTTTGGTTGCAACCACGAAGACCTACAGTATAGACTTGCATTTCATTTATTCTGCGTTGAGTGTAAGAGTATCAGAAGCATGGTATCATTTACAAATAAACACAACACAGAACTTGTATTGTGAGCTTCCCCGTCATATACCACATCCTTGGGGACTTCCGCAATGCTAACAGCATATATAGCTCAGCTATTAGTACGTACACTTTTACCAAAGCCCTATAAAGGGAAAAGCCATTCCACGGATTAATTGTTCTCGCAGTCAAGAGAAAAACAGTCAGGAAAATGCAGAATGCGTCCCAAATTCCAATTTCCTTATGGTTAATAGAGATATTTTTTTTGATTCATTGATTGATTGATTGATTCTCCATTTCCTTCTGCTTTTTTTGGTAGTTTGATTATGCTTAGCAGTTTGATTATGTGCCATCAAATCAGCATTCATGCCTGGTGACCCACAGGTTTTTTTTCACAATAGCCTGTCCCCCCAATCTGGTTCTTTAGGTATTCCAAATGTGAATAAGGATCTCCAAAGCACCTGAAGGCAGGACAAAAAGCAATGGATAATCAAGGAGAGAAGCAACCTGGAAATAAGGAGGAATTTCCTGACGAGAGAGAACAATTCCATCAGTAGAATGGCTTCCTCCAGAAGTTGTGGATGCTCCATCCTTGGAGGTTTCCAGAAGAGCTTGAATACTTGGACCTCTTCTGTTATTCTGTTACTATTAAATAAAACACTAAGGTCGCTCTAGTCAACTCATTATTTTGTTACAGCACAAAATGCAGCAGTATTTGGCTCCAAATTGGCTTGGATATGCCCAATTAGTGCTCAAGTTACCCCCGTCTGCTTTGGAATTTTAAATGCATTAACTTCCACAACCGACTAATTGGAGCTGAATGTTTCTCCTCTCTGTAAATAATATTTTATATTGGAAAGAATGGCAGGAAACGGGTTGGCTGTTGATCAAGTCAGTGCAGATAAGGCATAAGAGGAGGCAGGAAACCACGAGATTCTGGTCAACTGACACCCCTAAGATGGACTAATGGCTGAATTACAGTCTAAGAAACCCTCCTTTGTTTATAAAGTATGAATGTGTTGCAGGATCCAATCTAGGTCGTTCTGGGTCATTAACATATAATAATATGTTTCCTGCCAATGTTTGAAATCTCAACTTATTTTCCATTATTTTGGAAGCATTGAACTCTAGGTAGTCCTTCACTTACAATCCCAACTGAGCCCAATGCCAAGCAGGACAGTTGTTAAGTGAGTTTTGCCCCATTTTACGACCTTTCTTGCCACAATTGTTAAGTGAATCTGGTTTCCCCGTTCACTTTGCTTGTCAGAAGGTCACAAAAGGGGATCACCTGAACCCGGGACACCGCAACCGTCATAAATGAGTCCATTGCCAGGTGCCTGAATTTGGATGACGTGACCGTGGGGATACTGCAACAGTCTTGTGAAAATGGGTTGTAAGTGTTAGCCCTTTAAATGTGTGGCCCCTAACCGACAATTCCTAGCAGTGACCCAAAGGAATTCTGGGAGCTGAAGTCCACAAGTCTTAAAGTTGTCAAGGTTGCAGACCCCTGGGCTAGACCAACATCAAACAAATGAACTATGATTTAGCACAATCTTCTCCAATGTGTTAGCCCTTTAAATGTGTGGCTCCTAACCCACAATTCCCAGCAGTGACCCAGAGGAATTCTGGGAGTTGAAGTCCATATCCTGGGTTGCCTGGTTGCAGAAAAGCAACATCTCTTTTTAATATATATATATATATATATATATATATATATATATATATATATATATATATATATATATATATATATATATATATATATATATATATATATATATATATATATATATATATATATATATATATATATATATATATATATATATATATATATATATATATATATATATATATATATATATATATATATATATATATATAAAAATTATATACCCATGCAAAATAAGCTTGTAGCACTTTATTATGATGTAAATTTTCATGGACTTATTTTCGGAGCATAAAAAAAGGGAAACTTTTACTAACCTTCTGAGTTTTAGGGGTTTTAAAATTGTTTTTAAAATCTAGACACTTGAGTAACCAGACCATTGTGGGCAATTTATTTAGCCTCAAAAATACATTGTGGTCTAGAACACATCTGTGTGCTTTACTGGCATATAATTAGGGCTTTGAATATAAATCTGATGAACACAAAGAAAACTAAATTGCAGTTGGTGAACATGTTAAATTTGGTCTACAATATTGGTCTGCAATATTTTTCCCCCACTGTTCTTAGATATTACAGTTCAAAACTTGGAACTTTTTATTTATTAAATTTTTGATTTACAGTCTTCTAAACTATGGCCCACAGAAAATGGCTCACATATAATCTTTAAAATAATAATAATAACTTAGATGTTGGCAATCTCAGATTAAAACTTTCACACATACTAAATCTACATTTATTATTTTTTTTTGATATGTCACATTTATAAGTCACTAACCCATGTATGAATCCTAGCACTTATTTTTAATTAATTAACAACTGTTTGTAGCATCTCAGTCAGACGATCACATTTCACACCGATTTTGCTGAAAATCAGCATTCCCATCTGGTTTTTAGCAAAACCGCATCCACAGTGAACTATTGGTTTAATTAAAAGCCACGGCAATCACTGAATGACTGTGGTGACTACTTAACAACTTCCGTAAAAAAGGGCAAATAAAATTGGTCCTTTTATGACCATCACATGTTATAGCCATTACAGTTGTAAGTTGAGGACTAAATGTATATTCCAATCAGAATTCCAGATATGGAGAGCTCTGCTATCAACCTGGTTACGACATCTGACTCTTCCCAGATGTTCAAGGCTTTCTGGAAGGCTAACAAAATTGCAGAGCAATGGTGTTATTTGGGCGTACCGGAGAACCCAAAACTGCCCATGCTGGAGCAGTTGCAGGTTTTGAATAATCTACAAGAGCAGGCCCCAATGCAGCGTCTTGTAATAGTCCAACAAAGTAGTAACTAGGAGCTGCTGATAATAGGAATTATTGAGTCTGTCTGGTTTGGCACAGTAAGCAAACAGGACAGATAGACTTCAACGGATAGTTAGGACTGCGGAAAAAACAATTGCAACCCGCCTGTCTTCCATTGAGGACCTGTCAGAAGGAGGGCTAAGAAAATATCTATAGACCCCTCACATCCTGGACATGAACTGTTTCAACTTCTCCCTTCAAGATGCTGCTATAGGGCATTGCACGTCAAAACGACTAGAGACGAAGGCAGGTTTTCCTCCGTGCCATCACTAAACTGCTAAGCTTGTAAGCCTCCCTGAGTCTTCGGAGAAGGGCGGGATATAAATGGAATTAAAATAAAAATAAAATAAAATAAACAACTAATTCCCACAGCACTGTCTTATGCCATGGGATGTCAAACCACATAGCAGGGCTGCATTACTGTTATCCTTCTCATCTTCCCTATTACATATTCCTTTAGCATCTCTTGACTATCACTTTGTTGTTTGTATCTTATGATTTATGTTGAGTGTATTTTATGATTATGATCATGATTTATCACTTGTTGCTTGTATGTACACTGAGAGCTTATGCACCAGAGACAAATTCCTTGTGTGTCCAATCACACTTGGCCAATAAACTATTCTATTCTATTCTATATTCCATCCCACCCTACCCCACCCCATTCCATTCCAGTTCATCTTAAGAGTTTCTTAAGATCTTGCAATATTGCTAGACTCCAATCTCCTTTATATACTCCTGGACTGGATGGCAGGCAAATCTTGTAGGTCAAAAAACATACAGGTAGTTCTCAACTTACATCCATTCATTTAGCGCTCCAATGCAACGTCTCTTCGTCTCCTGTTCAAATGTACTCCTGAAAAATTCTTTTATGGACACCACTGATGACGGAGGTGGCGTGCTTTTGGTTTCATCAAGGAAAAGCAAATTCTCCAGTTTTATTGAGTTTGCAACTTACATATCTCTTGCCAAATGCTTCAGAAAGTCAACTGGTCATTATTTTAGTGGCTTATCCGAAGCCACTGCCAATTCTTTCCCATGTGCCAAGCAGGGCATCTGAACTACACAGATACAAGGGGCAGGAAATTCAGTGTATAATCTTTCAGCGAGAGAGATAAATTACTCATAACGTTTCTAACGGGATGTATTTTCTATCTTTCACTGCAGCATTGTCGACCAAGAAGCAATTCTAGCACGTGTCTAAATAAATCGGCATGATACTTCCGATTCTCTTGCCCCAGTTTCCCCTCTGTGTTCAGTTCCCTACCTAAAAGCAAAGAAGGGCTGAACAAGAAAGATAACAACACCAACAGCCCAGGAAAAATTTCATTTGATAACCCTTATCACGGGCAGCACTGGCTAAACTGTTAAGCTGATTCTTTAATGAGATATTAGTCCAACTTATTTGTCACACTTGTGTTTAACAAATGGGATTTAGTGCAAACAGCAAATGCTACTTCAAATACCACTTGTTCACCCTCTGTATCTGCAAGACATCACCAAGCCTCAAAAATGAGTCTCAGTGGCTTGTTTTGAGTAGAAGTAGACCTCAACAATTGGAGCCAGGACTTCCATTGCTAAGCAAGGTAATGTTAAGTGAGTCATGCTGGATTTTACAACCTTTTTTTTTGCCACGGTTGTTAAGCGAATTACGGCAATTGTTAAGTGAATCGTGCAGCCGTTAAGCAACTCTGGCTTTCCCTATTGACTGTCTGATGGAAGCTGGCTGGGAAGGGGGCAAGTGAGGATCACATGACCCCAGGATCCTCCAACCGTCATGAATACTTGCTGGTTGATTATGTGACCGTGGGGATGTTGCGATGGTCGTAAGTGCAAGGACCACTCTAAGCCACTTTCTTCAGTGCCGGTGCAACTTAAAATGACCGCTAAAAGAATGGATGTAAATCAAGGACGACCTCTCGTAAGACTGAACCTGATGTTTAGAAAACAAAGTCCCTAAAAATGCCTTGTCTTCTTTCTTATTTAAAGTTGAGCAGCCTTTAACCTAATTCATTAAATGACTACAGCAGGGCTGTAACTATAATCCCTTCACGACCTGTGGACTTCAACTCCCAGAATTCCTGAGCCAACTATGTTCCCAGGAATTCTGGGAGTTGAAGTCCGCCGGTCGTAAAGGGGCCATAGTTTACCCAACCCTGGATTACAAACTTCTGAGGAAATTCTTTACCAGAGACCCATAGCAACAGACGTACAAAATATTCTAATGTTATAAAACTAAAGGCTGCTCAACTTTAAATCCTGACGTAACCTAACACAGTAGTTTCCTGCGTGCAGACTTTAAACATTGAAAGTTACGTACCTTTATCATTGTGCTTAGATGTTCTTTTATATCTGGTAGAATAAAAGGTAAAGATAAAGGTTCCCCCGCACATGCGTGCTAGTCATTTCCAACTCTAGGGGCCGGTGCTCATCTCCGTTTCAAAGCCAAAGAGCCAGCGCTTGTCCGAGGACGTCTCCGTGGTCATGTGGCCGACATGACTAGACGCCAAAGGCGCACGGAACGCTGTTACCTTCCCACCGTAATGGTCCCTATTTTTCTACTTGCATTTTTTACGTGCTTTCGAACTGCTAGGTTGGCAGAAGCTGGGACGAGTAACAGGCGCTCACTCTGCTACGCGGCACTCGGGATTCGACCCGCCAAACTGCCGACCTTCTGATCGACAAGCTCAGCATCCTAACCCACTCATTACTATCTCCCTGATTCTGACCTCCAGGTTTATATTTTCTTTTTTCCACATAAAGTTACCCCTATTTGGACAGAAGAAAATCTAAAAGAAAGGGGGGAAAAACCCTAATTTATAGGAACCCTAACTGTACACTTCCAAACTGGCTTCAAACTTTCCAGACTTTTAACTCTGAGCCGCTGACCAAGATTTTACATATGTCAGTATATTGAAAGAAAGAATATAGTTAAGTGTGGGGAAAAAAGAAAGGAAGGAAAAGAAAAACTGAGAGAAAAGATAGAAAAAAAGAAAAGAACAAAAAAAAGTCTGGAAAGAAGTGGCTTCTGATCTTTCTCTTAGCAACCCAACCTCTTGAACATTGCATCGTACAGTAATTCCCTTCCTTTTATAACTTTCTATAACTTATTCTTTCTAGTGACCCAAATTTGAAGTCACATTTTATTTTTATAAGCAAAAAAGGATTTCTACAAGGGATTTCTAATTCTTAATAAAGTCCTCAACTTACGACTTTTAATTGAGCCTGCAGTATGGGTTGTAAGTCAGGACAGTCATAAAGCAGGTCGATCATGTAAACCGTGCCTGATTTTTTAAAAAATGTTTTTTGTGGCAGTTGTTAAGTGAACATCACAGCCTTCAATCATCACAATGGTTCTAAAAAGTCATGTTGTGATCGTTAAACAAACCAGTTGTTCGCCCTGAGCTGGATTTGTCGAAAATCAGAAGTAAATGCCCTTTTTAATGGTCACGTGACTGTAGGATGTGGACCAGTTGCCTAGAGCCCAAAAAAAGTCACATGACTGGAGGGGGGGAGGGGAACGGAATTTAAGAACAGGAAGGTAACTACCCCTGGGAAGGTCCATCTGAACTCGGAATGGTCGCTAAGCAACCGGTTGTAAGTCAAGGGCAACCTATACTAGGGGTAGGCAACCTTGGTTCTTTTATGACTCGTGGACTTCAACTCCCAGAATTCCTGAGCCAGCATGGCTCAGCTTGGAAACCTCTCCCTTTTCCCTCAGCGTGGCTGGCTCAGGAATTCTGGGAGTTGAAGTCCACAAGTCATAAAAGAGCCATGGTTGCCTACCCCTGACTTATACACAGGATTGAGGTTCAGTGTACAGTAAATGTAAAGCTGTTCTACCAGAAGGTTCATTTCTACCCCAGATTCAGGTCTGACAAAGACACGATTATCAAGAAGTGATTAAAATAAGCCAGAGTAATTCATCTGGAGGTTCATATGGTGCCTTCCATATTTCAATCCCTCGAGCAAATTTTAGCTGGCTAGGAAAAGAAAAAAAGCATATGACTTGTATCTGCTAATTTGATTACCTGGCAATTATACAAGTGGAAATTCCTCTTCCTTGAAAGTCTTATGAGACAGTTCACACCCCATAATTTCAGGAAGTAAGGTTTGCAGGCCACAACCTGTAGTATTTGCATACTAAGCTCACTACAGCCATAATAATTGCTCTAGGCTGCTATTTCCTCATGCATGCAGGTTCTTGCAGTAAAAAAATAATCTGTGGTTAGTCCTTACCATATTATCTCTACTTAGTAGAATATCTCTAATATTTAATTTGTTATCACAGCCAGGTTAACATGACCAAAAATAAAACATGGACTGTGTTTTAATACGAGTCAAATCTTTACCACAGATTGGAGCTGGTGCAGAGGGACAGATGCACCTCACAACCTGTTTCTTTACACCAGGGGTCTACAAACTGGGCCCTTTTATGACTTGTGGACTTCAACTCCCAGAATTCCTCAGCCAGGCATGCTGGCTGAAGAAGTCTAGAAGTTGAAGTCCACAAGTCATAAAAGAGCCCAGTTTGAAGACCCCTGCTTTACACCATAAAATGGGGGCGGGGGGGGAATAGTGAAAACTGAAGAGATCAAAATGCCTTATGGAAATCAGGTCAAGAGTCTGGATGAAGATAGTCACCACAGATACCTGGGCATTCTTCAAGCTGACAACATCAAGCCGACTGAAATCAAGAAGAAGGTTAGAAGTGAATATATCATGAGAGTGAAGAAGATGTTAAAGTCCAAACTCAGTGGAGGAAATACCATCAAGGCAATAAACATCTGGGCTATTCCAGTCATTAGATACACAACTGCAATAGTGAAACGGACTCGAGCAGAACTAAAAGCCTTTGATAAGAAGACCAGAAAAATAAGGACAATGAATCAACCTTCTTTTCAAGCAGGAGACCCTATACCAGGGGTCGGCAACCTCGGCTCTTTTATGACTCGTGGACTTCAACTCCCAGAACTCCCAGAATTCCTGAGCCAGCTATTCTGGGAGTTGAAGTCCACGAGTCATAAAAGAGCCGAGGTTGCCGACCCCTGCCCTATACCATTTCAGACAAATGGTTGTCCAATCTCTTCTTAAAAACCTCAGTTGTTGGAGCACCCACAACTTCTGGAGGCAAGTCATTCCATTGATTAATTGCTCCCACCGTCAGGAAATTTCTCCTTAGTTCCAGGTTGGTTCTCTCCCTGATTAGTTTCCACCTGTTGCTTCTTGTCCTGCCTTCTGGTGCTTTGGAGAATAGGTTTACCATCTCTTCTCTGTGGAAGCCCCTTAGATATTAGAACACTGCTACCATATCACCCCTAGTCCTTCTTTTCATTAAACTAGATATACCCAACTCCTGCCTCCTATCTTCACGTTTTAGCCTCCAGTCCCTTAATCACCTGTGTTGCTCTTCTCTGCACTCTAGATTCTAGAGTCTCAACATCTTTTTTATATTGTGTCGACCACAACTGGATGCAATATTCCAAATGCAGTCTTACCAAGGAATTATAAAATGGTACTAACATTTCACATGATCTTGATTCTATGCTACAAGTAAATGTTCGATTCTGTGCTACAAACAAACTGCCCCCTCTTCTTTAGAGAAAAGTTCTACTCACTGAGTAAAAAATGTGAAAAGCAGTACAGAGTATTGAGTTCAACTTCAACGAAAGCCTACTGGGAGACCACAGAAGATCTTTCAACATTCCTATACATTGTTAAGTAGTGTGGTCATAAAGCAGGTTCTATGACATGCTGCGTAGCAACGGCAGATCCAGCAGTCCACAGTTATTGTTGTTATGCAAATCCTCACAGTCACACAAGGACATCACTTGATTATGACTGCTGACTTCCTGCTGGCTTCCCCATTGACTTTGCTTGTGGAAACTGGCAGCGAAGATCACAAATCGCAATCACATGACTGCGGGGTGCTGCAACCACTGAAAGCCTGGACATGTGCCAAATCATGTGACCATGGGATCATGGCAACTGAAATTTTGAAGATCAGTTAGAACCTTTTGGACACCAAGGACCGTTTCCATGGAGAAAGGTTTTTCCACGGACCGGAGAGTGTGTGGGTTTGTGTGTGTGCGGACATGTTGCTGGCATGCCGCAGCCCAGTATTGGTCCACAGACTGGGGGTTGGGGACCCCTGGGTTAGAGGAACCACTTATTGACTGTCATAAAAAGACCGTAATTTGCCCAAAATTACAGTTATAAGTTGTACAGGTCATTAAGGTCGTCATATGACCAACCCAATCTTATGACTTTGTTTTTCAGCAGTCGTTAAGCAAATGACCATGTTCATTAAACAAATCTGCAGTCATTGAATGACACCATGGTTGTTAAGCAAATCCATTGTCTAAAATGGGTATCTATTTTTTTGCCAGAAACTAGACGTAAATACAAGTTACCAGCAAAAAAATGCTATAAATCCAAAGATACAATGCTTGTAAATTCCGCTTGCTACTATATCAAGAAAGTGCTAAATTAAGCAAGGGAGGCTTGCTAAATTATTATTTTATAAGATGCCTATCTCACAAGGAGGAGGGGGAGGAGGAGAGAGAGAGAGAAAGAAAGAAAGAAAGAAAGAAAGAAAGAAAGAAAGAAAGAAAGAAAGAAAGAAAGAAAGAAAGAAAGAAGGAAGGAAGGAAGGAAGGAAGGAAGGAAGGAAGGAAGGAAGGAAGGAAGGAAGGAAGGGAAAGACTTCACTGAGAATGATACTTGAATTAGAAAGCTTGTGAGCTAAGATTCAGGACCAGAACTCCTGATAAACCAGTTTTATTGGTGATACTAGAAAACCTGTAATTAGTGCAGAAAAGCAACACAAGCGAACAGTAAGATTTACCCTACAGAGAGAAAGTCTGTGTGTGTGTGTGTGTGTGTGTGTGTGTGTGTGTTGATACCTATCAGTCCCGGGGTGTACCCTGACAGCCTGACAGCTATGGGAGGAACTGTTGAGGTGAGTGCGCTGCTTTTGCCCTGACCTTATCCTAACCTACAGTATAGGTTACATACATTGCACTGAACTCTAATCTGGACTGCCTTGTTTCATCGTCATCTTTTCGCTCTACGTATCTGCAGAATAAACCTCAAGACTTAATTTATAAATCTCAGTTTAAGGCTGTCAAAGGCAGCCCTTTGAAGTAGTCCAGCGAGGAAGCAGCTAGTCCGAATCATGAGTCCGAAAACTTCCTTTATGGTAAGGTTACGGTAACAGATTCTTGCAAGTCTGAAAACACCTCTCTCCCTTTCCTTACTTTTACTTTCCTGAAAATTTAGGAAGGTCCAATTCTGAGATATTTTTTCCAGCCCACCACTCCTTCCTTCCCTCCCCTCCCCTTCTCTTCTTCCTTTCCCTTCCCTTCCCTTCCCTTTTCCTTCCTTCCTTCCTTCGTTCCCATAAAGAAATATTTCAGATTTAGATTTTTCTGAAATGGAATGGGACGCCAGCCCTAGCCAAATGTGGATTTAGTGAATAAACCAAGGTTAAACTATGGCTGATTGTAACGTGCCAGTGGGATTTTAATTTAAGGAAAGGGTGGAGTGTATTAATCAAGTTTCTCCCATATACACACACACACACATTCCAAGCCAGAATGAAGCAGCCGTGTACAGGTAGTCCTTGATTTACAACCATTCATTTAGCGACTGTTCAAAATTACAGTGGTGCTGAAAACAGTGACTTATAACTGATCCTCATAATTATGACTGCTGCAAGTCATACATGATCAAACTTCAGGGTGTTTGGCAACTGGCATGTATGGTTGCAGCATCTCAGGGTCATGGGATTGCCATCTGTGAGCTTCTAAATTGACACGCAATGTCAATTGGGGGAAGCTGGATTTACTTAACAACTGCTTGGTTTACTAAACAGCTGCGGTGATTCGTTTAACAGACACAGCCAAAAATGTGGTAAAATCAGGTGTGACTCACTTAACAACTGCCTCGTTTAGGAAAGAAAGTTCGGGTCCCAATTGTGGCTGTAAGTTGAGAACTCCCTGTACATCACTTCACTCTAAGCAGAAGCAATGTGTAATTTGGGGGTCCCACACTTGTCCTGCCTTTCAGAAAAAAAGATTTCATACTACTATCAAATCAGGAAATGACGATTCCCTTGTAGCAAGTCCGATATATTTCTCTCATGAGCGCCAGAAGCTTGATAGAAGGGTGAAGAATAATGGACAGCTGTAATATGTTTGATTTTATTTCTCAGTTTACTTCATTCTATAAAGCTCTGCTCTTCTTGTTCACCAAAGCAACAGAGGGAAGGACGAGAAACAATGGTTGGAAGCTGATCAGAGAGAAAAGCAACCTGGAATTGAGGAGAAACTTCCTGACACTGAGGACAATCAACCAGGGGAACAGCTTGCCCCCAGAAATCGTGGGCGCTCTCCATCACTAGAAGCTTTTTAAAAAAAGACTGGACAATCACCTGTCTGAGATGGTGTAGGTTCTCCTGCTTGAGCAGGGGGCTGGACTAGAAGACCTCCAAGGTCCCTTCCAGCTCTATTCTATTCTATCCTATCCTATTCTATTCTATTCTATTCTATTCTATTCTATTCTATTCTATTCTATTCTATTCTATTCTATTCTATTCTATTCTATTCCATTCCATTCCATTCTTGTCCCAATAAAATGGCTAGCTATTTAAAGGTTGAACTGGGGTTCCTCATGTTGGTATGAGGAAGGAGGGAATAGATGAAGAGACAAACATTTGGACCATTTATTCTTCTGTGCCAGAAGACTAAAACAATTCTTGGGGCTGCATCTTACATCACGCAAGAATTTTTGGCATTGGTGTTTTTGACCTTTGTATTTTTCCTTTAACTGGAACGTGAGAAATTAAGGCAAGCCGTTTAGCATTTCTGAAGGATAAAATCAGAACTGACGTTCATGGGAATGTCACAGTCTGTAGATTAAGAGTTTGCTGATGTGTTGCATGAAAGATGCTGACCTTCCCAAGTTAGTTATATATTCCATCACCCGCCAGGTGCATAAACGTTCTTCTGCAGAAAGCAAATCTCCTTGCTCAGGAAATAACCTTGCAAACATTAGGCAAACAGTACACAAAACACAAAGGCAAGAACTGGGTTGTTGGAAAAATCAGCAAATAAGGAAGCTGATGGTTCCTTATCTGCTTTCTCCAGGCCTAATCTGAACACAGAGATCCACCTTTCTTTCTCTTTTCTTTCTTTCTTTCTTTCTTTCTTTCTTTCTTTCTTTCTTTCTTTCTTTCTTTCTTTCTTTCTTTCTTTCTTTCTTTCTCTTTCTTTTTTTTAATCCCACTTATATCCTGCCCTTCTCCAAAGACTCAGGGCGGCTTACAATCTAAGAAGCACAAATCAACGTGCTTAGCAGTAGCCTTCATTCTATGTATATGCCTGCTTATTAGGGCTTTTGCCCCCCCCAGCGGCATTTTTACAAAGTCAGCTTATTGCCCCCAACAATCTGGGTCCTCATTTTACCTACCTCGGAAGGATGGAAGGCTGAGTCAACCTTGAGCCTGGTGGGACTTGAACCTGCAATAATTGCACGCAGCTGGTGTTACTTGAGGTGGCATTAGCCCACTGCTTGGGTTCGGCTAGTCTAAAGAAAAGAAGAAATAGGGGAGACATGATTAGCAGCATTCCAGTATCTGAGGGGCTGCCACAAGGCAGAGGGGGCCAGGTTGTTCACCAGAGCACCAGAGGGCAGGAAAAGGAACAATGGTTGCAAACTGATCAAAGAGAGGAACAACCTGGAATTAAGGAGAAACTTCCTGACAGTGAGGACAATCAACCAGTGGAACAGCTTACCCCCAGAAATCGTGGGCGCTTCATCACTGGAGATTTATAAGAAAACACTAAACAATTGCCTGTCTGAGATGGTGTAGGTTCTCCTGCTTGAGCAGGGGGCTGGACTAGATGATCTCCAGGCTCTCTTCCTGTTCTATTCTTTTCTATTCTTTTCTATTCTTCTCTATTCTTCTCTATTCTATTCTATTCTATTCTATTCTATTCTATTCTATTCTATTCTATTCTATTCTATTCTATTTTCTATTCCATTCCTTTCTTCCCATAAGGACTTACCTATTTTCATTTCTTGCTTTGCCTTTTCTTTCAACACTCAAAAAACAAAATCACATGCACCTATGGCAGACCTGCCCCATGACTGACAAAAACTGGGCGAAGTCTACTAGAATTATTGCTAAAGAGAAAAAAAAACTCCCTAATAGTCCTTGTCAAAGTGCAGATGGGACTCCTGATATAAAGATCCTGTTCCCAATTTGGAATATGTTCGACCCACAGCACAAGTTGTTAAATAGAAAAATCTAGCAAGGAAGAGGTGTGTCACTAACTCTTGCAAAGCAATCTGGATCATTTCAATCAGTACATTTCTAATCTGCCTTGGGACAGCCAGTAGGACTGGGGTCTTCAAACTTGGCCCTTTTACGACTTGTAGACTTCAACTCCCAGAATTCCTCAGCCAGGCACGCTGGCTGAGGAATTCTGGGAGTTGAAGTCCACAAGTCATCAAAGGGCCAAGTGTGAAGACCTCTGCAATAGGAGAAGACTTCCCTTTTATGTCTCGTTAAGGTTCACAAAATGGATTGTCAGTCAACAATGGCTCTAGGCAAAAGTGCAAAATAACAAATCACCTTTTTCTTAATTGGCTTGCTTGTTTTCCTTGTAAAAGAAATTATAAACTTGCAACAGCTTCCTACTTTCAGCAGTACCATTTTGCTCACTGTTTACTTACTGTTAGACAAGTTCTACTGAATTCTGTTTCTCCTTTCCATGCCAGGAGTGACTGACAAAGGTTCAACCCTGAAAAGGAATTCATAAGCTTCGAAATGGCCTCTTTTTAAGGTTGATTAGAAGTAGGCCTTGACTTATCTAGCCCCCCCCTCCCATCATGGTTACATGACTGTGATTTAGGACATTATTCCAGAAACCCTCATTTACATAACCAGTTTCGGGCAAAAACCACTGCCTAGTAAACAATGGATTCGCTTAATGACTTGGCATTTGCTTAACAACCACAAGAAAGATAATAAAATCAGGTCCTGTTATGTGGTGGTCCACTTTACGGCCATCATGACCATAACTGAGCCTTTCAATCACAGTCATAACCCAAGGACTACTTGTAAAAGCCACCGCTCCCTCCATCAATGATGTAATGGAGATGTCCAGCATCAAAGAGAACCTCCAGGTGGTAAAGCTGATTTCCTAGTCAAGACTCTCCAATCTTGGCAACTTTTAAGACTTGTGGACTTCAAGTCAGACCTGGCTGAGGAATTCTGGGAAATGGAAGTCCACAAGTCTTAAAGTTGTCATGTTTGGAGCTCCTGATGTAAAGGGAAGTTGAACCCCATCCAGATCAGGAGTAATGCAAGAAATCTAACATTTTCCTTTGCAACATGCCAGTTTTTCCTGTCTCCTTCCTCCCTCCACCCCCCAAAAAAAATTTAAGCTAAAAGAACAGAAGGAAAGGCAAGGAATCTACTTGATGTCCAAGCAGATGTTCTTGGACATTCTCCTATATTTGATAAGAGCCATCGTTAATTTTCTGGCTCAAATACCATTCCCAGAAGCAAGAACACACATGCCTCACCAACTTTGTTCAAAGTTGTCTCCATTCCTGCAAGGTGAGTAAAATGGTATGTGTTCCCCCTCGTTATCTTTTTTTCCCATTTTTTGAAACTTGCAGGACAAATCTCATAAAAGTTGAACAGTCAAAATGCTACTAATTGCAAGGCCAAATATATCTGGATTGGCTTTAAGAAAGGGGAATGGGGATACCTTGCAAAACTGGACTACAGGTCATTCTCGACTTAAGAGCCACAACTGAGCCCAGAATTTCTGTTGCTAAGCGACACAATTGTTAAGTGAATTTTGCCCCATTTTATGACCTTCCTTGCCACCGTCGTTCAGTGAATCACTGCAGTTGTTAAGTTAGTATACACGGTTATTAAGTGAACCTGGTTTCCCCATGGATTTTGCGTCTCAAAAGGGGACAAAATGTGATCACTTGACCCCGGGACATTATAGCCATCGTAAATATGAGTCACTTGCAAAGTGGTCAGATTTTGATCCTGTGGCCATCGGGATGTTCCGATCATTGTAAGTGTGAGAAACAATCATAAAGCTGGCAGCAATAGCCAACACTCCAGAAGACAGGCTTAAGATACAGAAGGATCTGGACAGACTTGAACATTGGGCGCTATCCAACAAAATGAAATTCAGTGGTGAAAAAAGTAAGGTTCTACATTTAGGCAGGAAAAATCAAATGCACAGGTATAGCATAGGTGGTACCTTGCTCAATAGTAGTAACTGTGAGAGGGATCTCTGAGTCCTAGTGGACAATCACTTCAATATGAGCCAGCAGTGTGCTGCAGCTGCCAAAAAAGCCAACACAGTGCTAGGCTGCATTAACAGAGGGATAGAATCAAGATCATGTGAAATATTAATACCACTTTACAATGCCTTGGTAAGGCCACACTTGGAATCCTGCATCCAGTTTTGGTCACCATAATGTAAAAAAGACGTTGAGACTCTAGAAAGAGTACAGAGAAGAGCAACAAAGATGATTGGGGGTCTGGAAGCTAAAACATACTGTATAGGGAACAGTTGCTGGAGGCAGGATAAGAAGCAACAGATGGAAACTAACCAAGGGGAGAAGCAACCTAGAAGTAAGGAGAAACTTCCTGACAGAACAATTAACGAGTTGAACAACCTGCCTCCAGAAGCTGTGAAAGTCACGCTGGCTGAGGAATTCTGGGAGTTGAAGTCCACAATTCATAAAAGGGCCAAGTTTGAAGACCTCTCACTTAGAACCACAACTGGGACTAGAATTGCTAACCAAGGTGCCTAAGTAAGCCACGCCCAATTTTACCTTTTTTTCCACCATAGTTGTCAAGTAAATCATCTGTTCATTTAGCAAATCTAGCTTCTTCCATTGCCTTTGCTTGTCAGAAGACAGTTCGGAAAATTACAAAAGGAGATCACATGATCCTGGGACACTACACCTGTCAGAAATACATGCTAGTTGCCAAGTGTCTGAATGGTCATTAAGTGTGAGGACAGGTTGCCAGTCACTTTTTCAGTGTTATTAAGTTCACACAGTCACTAAATGTATGTTGTAATTCAAGGTCTACCTTTAAAGTTTGAGAGGCACCGATCTATATGGACAATTAAATAGAACAGAGCTGGAAGGGACCCTTGAGGTCTTCTAGTCCAGCCCCCTGCTCAAGCAGGAGAACATACACCATCTCAGGCAGCTGATTGTCTAGTCTCTTCTTAAAAATCTCCAGTGATGGAGTGCCCACGATTTCTGGAGGCAAGCTGTTCCACTGGCTGATTGCTTTTTATGTTCTACCACATTTTCAGGAAGTTTCTCCTTAATTCCAGGTTCTCCAACTGAGAACACCACGATACAAAAAAAAAATGTTGAGACTCTAGAAAGAATTCAGAGAACAACAACAAAGTTGATAAGAGATCTGGAGGCTAAACCATACAAAGAAGTGAAGGACCTAGGCAGGGCTTTTTTTCTCATGGAACGCTCAGAACGGAGTTCCGTCACCTTTTTTGGATAGAACCTTGTAGGGTAGGCAAGGCAGGTTGTGTGACATGTGTGAGTTCCGGCACCTTTTTCTTTTACAAAAAAAGCCCTGGATCTAGGTATGTCTAGTCCAGGGGTAGGCAACCTTGGCTCTTTTATGACTTGTGGACTTCAACTCCCAGAATTCCTGAGCCAGCCATGCTGAGGGGAAAGGGGGAGTTTCCAAGCTGAGCCATGCTGGCTCAGGAATTCTGGGAGTGCACGAGTCAAAAGAGCCAAGGTTGCCTACCCCAGGACTCTAGTCCAATGAAGAGATGGATGACATGGTATTTAAGTGACTGTCACAGAGAAGAGGGGATTGACTTATTTTTCAAAGCACCTGAGGGCAGGACAAGAAGTAACAGATGGATCGTTAAAGAGATCAAACATTTATCAGCAAAACAGCTTGCTTCAGGATGTTTTGGGTACTGGATCACTGGAAGCTTTTAACACAATATTGGACAGCCATTTATCCAGAATGGTATAGACCAGGGGTAGGCAACCTTGGCTCTTTTATGACTCGTGGACTTCAACTCCCAGAATTCCTGAGCCAACATGAGGCAACTATGGTCCCTTCATGACTTCAACTCCCAGAATTCCTGAGCCAGCCATGCTAGCTCAGGAATTCTGGGAGTTGAAGTCCACGAATCATAAAAGAGCCAAGGTTGCCTACCCCCAGTATAGAGTCTCTTACTTGAGACAGGGGTTGGACTAGAAGACCCCCTAGATCCCTTTGCAGCCTATTATTCTATTCCATAGGTTCGAGTTGCTGGTCTATAAAAGATTTCCGTCAGTTTTAGACCAGCAACTCTTGAAAGCCGTCCAGAACGTATACTTTTAAGCCCAGATAGCCCTGGAATTCTGAGAGGTTGTGACATCATCAGCATGTGGGTATCATTTGCACGACGAAAGATATCAGAAGCCCAGAGTTATGATGCAAGTGACATTACTGAAGTCTGTTTCCCGATATTTACGTATATTGATTCATCGTGGGTTTGCTGGAAGGTTTGCCACAATCCCATCCAAAATGCACTGCTTCGTATTTTGAACATGAACACAAAACTTCCAATAAACTTTTTCGGGGCTAGATCTGCCCAAACCTTGCATTGCCAATATCCAGTCTAAAGGGAGAAAGAAATGCTGTTTAGCCTGTAGATATTCTTGTGGCTGTTTTGTTCCTTATCTTATTACATCTTTGAAAATGCTTTGAAAATGCTAATAAAAACCCAATTAAGTCTGATTAGTCTCTGAATCGCAGACAGGCAATTCTCAACTTGCCAACGTTCATTTAGTAACCAAAGTTTACAACGGCAGTTGAAAACCTACGAGTTTTTTTTCACCCTTATGACCATCGCAGTCGCATGATGGTCACATGATCCAGATTGGGGTGCTTGGCAAATGGCTCATATTTATGACGGTTGCCGTGTCCCAGGGTCACGTGATCCCTTGTTGTAACTCAATGGGGGGAACCCATGCGCTAAATAAAATAAATGGGGGAGCCAGATTCACTTTACAACCATGTCACTAACTTAACAACTGCAGTGTTTCACTTAGCAACTGTGGCAACAAAAAAAAAGATCATAAAATGGGGCAAAAGCACTTAAGAACTGTCTTGCTTAGCAACAGAAATTGTGATCGTGATTCGAGGATTGCCTGTATTTACTTATTTAGATGGTGGAAGAAAACTGAGTTAGTCAACTATCCTAACATGATATAACACAGACATGTCAAACACAAGGCCCGGGGCTCAGATCCGGCCCGCGAAGTGGTTTCATGTGGCCCGCAAAGCCATCTTGGAAACAGTGAGGGAACAGCTCCCACTGCCTTGGCCCTGGCCCAGAGACCCTCCTTCTGCCAGAGACCCCCAGATCTGTCCCACTCCTGCCCAGGCCCCCATAGGCACCCTTGATGCGAACGATGGAGAGCTGGCCACGCCCACCCAGTAGGCCATACGCACTCTGGCCACGCCCACCCAGCAGGCCACGCCCACCCAGGCCACACCCACCCGGCCCCTTGAGGGCAACCGCAATGCTGATGCGGCCCTCAATGAAATTGAGTTTGACACCCCTGATATAACAGAATAACAGAGTTGGAAGGGATCTTGGAGGTCATCTAGTCCAACCCTCCTGGTCAGGCAGGAAAGGGGACAAAATGTACTTTATTCTCATCCTGGTTATGCCTCCAGGCAGGTGTTGTTGTTTTTTTGCCAGCAGTGCCCAAGCTCTGCCTTCTGAGAAGTTTGTTCACTGTCCCAGCTTATTTTCCAAATTATCTTGTGTATTATTTGTTTGGGGAAACCCAGGACAGAAAAATGTCACGAGGGAAAAAAAACAACAACTACACATCAGCAGTTAATAGATTAATAATATAATTCCTGTTAGCGCAGGGTGGTTTATGTATAGTCCTTGACTTACAACCACTCCTTTCGTGACCATTTGAAAACATTATTGGAAAAAATGACATGACCTACGGGATCAAAATTCAGACACTTGGCAACGGACTCATATTTACGACGGTTGCAACGTCCGGGGTGTGTTTGTGTGTCACGTGATCCCCTTTTGCAACCTTCTGACAAGCAAAGACAACGGGAAGCCAAATTCACTCAACAACCGTGGCTATTAAATACCGCAGTGACTCACTTAACAACCGTGGCAAGAAATGGGGCAAAAAGGCCCTCCACTGTCTCACTTAGTGACAGAAAGGTTGGGCTCAATTGTGGGCATAGGTCGAGGACTAACAGTAATAGGAAAGGTGTTTAGAGAATCACGATTTGCGGCTTTGGTTGGATCACTCCCTTAGGGTTGACTGAGATAAAGACCCAAAAAAATAAATAAATAGGGAGGGATTGTTATTAAAACTGCATCCCACCGCATATTCCAGAGCAAAAGTGAAATACAACTCCAACCAATCAATCATAAACACCAGCAACCCTTCAGAAAACCCAGTCTGTCCAAAACCCGTTTCGAAGAACCTGCATGCAGCTTTCAAACACCAGCCAGCGTGCTACGTATTTAAAAACGGAAAGCTCCACAAGATACACCGATAGAAACTTGCGCGCCGCATCCAGTTTAAGGAATCCGACTCTTCTACAAGTCCCGGCCCAGTGCGCTTCTTTCCTTGGATTCCCTGCGTCGTGTGAACCCGGCTCACGGAGAGTGGGGGTGGGGGGGGGGGAAGAGCCAATTCAATAAAGACAAGTTTGGGCAAACCATGGTTTACCGTCCCGTCCAAACACCAGCCGCGACAGAACCGCTCCGCGTGCTGTGTATAAAACCTCCTTTCCCAAGCCGGAGCAATTCCATCTCCTACTCCAACTCCCATCACTCTTGAGCCAGCTGGAGCAGGGAGGAAAGGAATCGTCGTCCGGCCGAGGGCCAGTTGGGAGAAGGCAGTTGGGGAGGGTCAAGTTTCCCACCCCCACCCCACCCCCACCCGGGTTGTCGGCAAAGCGGGAGATCCGATCTCCCCCTTGGAACCCAGGCAAAGAGGCAGGAGAGAAGCGAGTTTGCACGTGGGGATGCGGCTTCTCCTCCCCGGGCAGGGGTCCCCCTCAGCGCCCCCCTCCTCCCTCGCCCGGCCACGCCCGCGGAAACACACCTGGAAAGCGCCTCCGACAGGTTTAGCAGCCGGCAGCCGCCTCCCTGCGCCGGCCCCTGGCGAGTTCCCGGGCGGCTCGTCGAATTGGGAAACTTCGCTCGAGTTGAGGCTTTTCCGAAAAGCAGGAGAGCCGAGCTTCGGCTCCGCTCGGCTCCGCTCGGCTGGCCCGGCGGGGGTGGGAGGGGTGTGGGCTCCCGGCTCGGCAGCCCCGCCTCTCCGCTCCCCACCAATGGGAGAGCAGCAGCGGGAACTGGGTGGGGCCACGCCACGCCCCCTCCTGGAACTCGGAGAGGAGACTCGCTCGCTCGCTCGCTCTCTGCCGGCTCGCCTCTTTCTCGCCTCCCCCCCCCCGCCCCGCCGCGCCTTCTCTTTCGTTTTCGCTGCGAGCTGCTAATGGTCCTCCAGCGACCTTAAGAGATTAAGTGGTATATGGTTCGTCGTTTGGAATGAAAATACGGTACAGGTAGTCAATAGAATGGAATACAGAACGGAACGGAACAGAACAGAATGCATAGAAGAGAATACAGAGTAGAATAGAATTAGAACAGAACAGAGTAGAAATAGAACAGAATAGAAGAATAGAATAGAATGGAATGCAATGGAATGGAATGGAATGGAATAGAATAGAATAGAATAGAATAGAATAGAATAGAATAGGAATTAGAACAGAGTAGAAATAGAACAGAATAGAAGAATAGAATGGAATGGAATGGAATAGAATAGAATAGGAATTAGAACAGAACAGAGTAGAAATAGAACAGAATAGAAGAATAGAATGGAATGGAATGGAATGGAATAGAATAAAATAGAATAGAATAGAATAGAATAGAATAGGAATTAGAACAGAACAGAGTAGAAATAGAACAGAATAGAAGAATAGAATGGAATGGAATAGAATAGAATAGAATAGAATAGAATAGAATAGAATAGAATAGAATAGAATAGAATAGGAATTAGAACAGAGTAGAAATAGAACAGAATAGAAGAATAGAATGGAATGGAATGGAATGGAATAGAATAGAATAGGAATTAGAACAGAACAGAGTAGAAATAGAACAGAATAGAAGAATAGAATGGAATGGAATGGAATGGAATAGAATAGAATAGAATAGAATAGAATAGAATAGGAATTAGAACAGAACAGAGTAGAAATAGAACAGAATAGAAGAATGGAATGGAATGGAATGGAATAGAATAGAATAGAATAGAATAGAATAGGAATTAGAACAGAACAGAGTAGAAATAGAACAGAATAGAAGAATAGAATGGAATGGAATGGAATAGAATAGAATAGAATAGAATAGGAATTAGAACAGAACAGAGTAGAAATAGAACAGAATAGAAGAATGGAATGGAATGGAATGGAATGGAATGGAATAGAATAGAATAGAATAGGAATTAGAACAGAACAGAGTAGAAATAGAACAGAATAGAAGAATAGAATAGAATGGAATGGAATAGAATAGAATAGAACAGAATAGGAATTGGAACAGAACAGAGTAGAAATAGAACAGAATAGAAGAATGGAATGGAATGGAATAGAATAGAATAGAATAGAATAGAAGAATAGAATAGAACAGAATAGAAGAATAGAATAGAATAGAATGGAATAGAATAGAATAGAATAGGAATTAGAACAGAACAGAGTAGAAATAGAACAGAATAGAAGAATAGAATGGAATGGAATAGAATAGAATAGAATAGGAATTAGAACAGAACAGAGTAGAAATAGAATAGAAAAGAATAGAATAAAGAATAAAATAGAATAGAAAATAGAAAAGAATTAGAACAGAACAGAATATAGATAGAATATAGATAGAACAGAATATGAATAGAATATAATTAGATCAGAACAGAAATAGAACAGGAATAGAATAGAATCAGTGCTTTTTTGTAAAAGAAAAAGGTGCTGGAACTCACACGTCATACAACCCGCCTTGCCTACCCTACAAGGTTCCATCCAAAAAAGGTGCCGGAACTCCGTTCTCAGCGTTCTATGAGAAAAAAAGCCCTGAATAGAATAGAATACAGAGTAGAATAGAATAGAATAGAATAGAATATAAATAGAATAGAATAGAATAGAATAGAATACAGAATAGAATAGAATAGAATAGAATAGAATAGAATAGAATAGAATAGAATAGAATAGAATAGAATAGAATAGAATAGAATAGAATAGAATAGAACGGAATAGAATAGAACAGAATAGAATAGAATAGAATAGAATAAAGAATAAAATAGAATAGAATAGAATAGAAAGTAGAAAAGAATTAGAACAGAACGGAATATAGATAGAATATAGATAGAACAGAATATGAATAGAATAGAATTAGATCCGAACAGGAATAGAACAGGAATAGAAGAATTGGGAGGGACCTTGGAGGTCTTCTAGTCCAAGCCTCTCGACTTATGACCACAACTGACCACAACATCACAAAGTGATGTTGCTAAATGAGACATTTGTGGAGTTTTTTGCTCCATTTTACGACTTTTTCGTGCCACGTTTGCTAAGTGCAGCGCTACAGTTGTTAAATTAGGAACACGGTTGTTAAGCGAATCTGGCTTCCCTGTTGGCTTTGCTTGTCAGAAGGTCGCAAAAGGGGATCACGTGAACCTCCGGGACACTGCAGGTGTCATAAATGGGAGTCAGTTGTCAAGCATCCAAATGTAAATTACATACTCGAGGATACTGCAACTGTCATGAGTGTGAAAAATGATTGTAAGTCACTTTTTTCCGTACTGTTGTAACTGCAAACGCTCACTAAGCGAATTCAAAGACTACCAGTACCTGTAATCTCATTGATGTAACCAATAAAGGAGAATATTTGTAGCTCAGGGTTGAAATAACCATGCCAAGTCCCCAAAAAAACCGCTAGAACATTTCTAGACCAGCACTGATGATATTACCTAGTTTGGTTAATAAAACGTCTGCAAGAAAAAAACCAAGCTCGGAGAGCATCAAGGACCCACAGTTCTCCTCCTCCTCCTCCTCCTCCTCTTCCTCCTCCTCCTCCTCTCCAGAAACCCCACTTCCTTCTAGCACTGATGATGTTACCTAATTGGGTAATGAAACGTCTGCAAGAAAACAACCAAGCTCGGAGAGCACCAAGGACCCCACAGTCCTCCTCCTCCTCCTCCTCCTCCATCCTCCATCCTCCATTCCACAAACCCCACATCCTTCTAGCCCTGATGATGTTACCTAATTGGGTAATGAAACGTCTGCAAGAAAACAACCAAGCTCAGAGAGCACCAAGGACCCCACAGTCCTCCTCCTCCTCCTCCTCCTCCTCCTCCATCCTCCATCCTCCATTCCACAAATCCCACATCCTTCTAGCCCTGATGATGTTACCTAGTTGGGTAATGAAACGTCTGCAAGAAAACAACCAAGCTCGGAGAGCACCAAGGACCCACAGTTCTCCTCCTCCTCCTCCATCCTCCATTCCACAAACCCCACTTCCTTCTTACGGATGATGTTACCTAATTGGGTAATGAAACATCTGCAAGAAAACAACCAAGCTTGGAGAGCACCAAGGACCCACAGTTCTCCTCCTCCTCTTCCTCCTCCTCCTTCCTGAAAACCCCACTCCCTTCTAGCGCTGATGATATTACCTAGTTTGGGTAATGAAACGTCTGCAAGAAAACAACCAAGCTCGGAGAGCCCCAGCATCCCTCATCTCAACCCTGAGCTACAAATATTCTCTTTTA
This sequence comes from Vipera berus, assembly GCF_964194415.1. Taxonomy (NCBI): domain Eukaryota; kingdom Metazoa; phylum Chordata; class Lepidosauria; order Squamata; family Viperidae; genus Vipera; species Vipera berus. The sequence continues at coordinate 9,174,321 of NC_138206.1, forward strand.
TTTGAATTTCTTAGAAGCCTGGCACTCTGGCAAATCAGCCCTCAACAGACACAGATATAAACAGTATCTGCATTCTGTGCAAAAGAGAATCAACCAGCCAAAAAGGAAACGAATTAACCAAACCACCTCCCCACCAGCCCTCAACATCCAGATGAGCATAGTTTAGCATCAGAGAAGTAAACAATAGCCCAAGAACTTCCAAGCAAGCTAACTGTAAACAACCCACCAAAGAACTTCCAAAACCATTCCTACCAACAGTGACGGGGCAAACCCCACTCCCTACCAGCACTGACGATGTTACTTAGTTGGGTAATGAAACATCTGCAAGAAAACAACCAAGCTCAGACAGTACCGAGGGTCCCCCTGCATTCATGTAATTACAGTGACTCCCTAATAATAGCATAAATCATGGGTGTCAAACTCGCCGCGGCACGTGACGTGTCGCGACGTGTCGCGACACTTTTTGCATTGCTGTCAACGCGGTGGACGCGGCTTAAAGTATGATGAAACCGGCCCACAGGTGATCAAACTTCAGTGGCTTAGCAACTAAAATTCTGCCCCTAATTGCTGTTGTAAGTCGAGGACACCCTATGATATGCCTACAAAGATCAGAATCTGGCACCAACGGATGTGACACTTTATGGAAACCAAAATTGGACTCTGGAGAAGCAGGATAGAAAGAGTATTGATGCTTTTGAACTTTGGTCTTTATTAGAGAAGAGCAACTAAGATGATCCAAGGCCTGGAGACTAAAACATACGAAGAACGGCTGCAGGACTTGGGTTTGTCTAGTCTAAAGAAAAGAAGAAATAGGGGAGACTTGATAGCAGCGTTCCAGTATCTGAGGGGCTGCCACAAGGCTGAGGGGGGGTCAGGTTGTTCACCAAAGCACCAGAGGGAAGGATGAGAAACAACAGTTGGAAGCTGATCAAAGAGAGAAGCAACCTGGAATTGAGAAGAAACTTCCTGACAGTGAGGACAATCAACCAGTGGAACAGCTTGCCACCAGAAATCGTGGGTGTTCCATCACTGGAGGTTTTTCAAGAAGATACTAGACAGTCACTTGTCTGAGACGATGTAGGTTCTCCTGCTTGAGCAGGGGGCTGGACTAGAAGACCTCCAAGGTCCCTTCCAGCTCCTATTCTATTCTATTCTATTCTATTCTATTCTATTCTATTCTATTCTATTCTATTCTATTCTATTCTATTCTATTCTATTCTATTAACACACTGCATGTGACAAGCAGAAAGGACCAGCTGATATGTTGATTTGTGATCAGTGTAACAGGTATTAGGAAATCTTTCCCCAATCTAATGCACACTCAAGTGCATAAACAAGGAGTAAGATATTCACCTACCTCACCCACCCGCTTGGTCCCAAGGCTAAAATGAATCACAAGTAGTCCCTGACATACGACCACAATTTAGCAAATTTCTGTTGCTAAATGAGACAACTGTTAAGTGAGTTTTGCCCCATGTTAACGATCTTTTTTGACAAGCAAAGTCCATGGGGGAAGCCAGATTCACTTAATGACTGCATGGTTCGCTTAACAATTAGAGTGACTCACTTAACGACTGCGGCAAGAAAGGTCGTAAAATGGGGCAATGCTCACTTAACAACTGCCTTTGCTTAATAATGGAAATTTTGGCTTCAATTATGGTCGTAGGTCAAGGACTATCTATATATTGCTCTTCTCATGAACTGCAAGGCAAATTTCTATTGGAAGTCAAGAATAACAATGATAACATTTTATTGTCATTTTTTTTAGCGTGGGTACAATGGCACACATTAAAAATGAAATTTAGTTGCTTGCTCTCAGAGTGTACACATACATACTGTAACACACATTTAGACATAATATATACAATGTATGTATAGGCCCACACCCTTACACATAAGTAACATATAAATATTAATCACTAAATATAATCACATTAGCATATAAATAGTAATCACTAAAATATTAAGAAAGATTGAGGGCAAGAGAAGAAGGGGATGACAGAGAATGAGGTGGCTGGATGGAGTCACTGAAGCAGTAGGGGTGAGCCTAAATGGACTCCAGAAGATGGTAGAGGATAGGAAGGCCTGGAGGAACGTTGTCCATGGGGTCGCGATGGGTCAGACACGACTTCGCAACTAACAACAACAAAATATTAAACCCCTAAAATAATCACGGTAGAGCAACTGATTTAAAGGAAACCTTCCAGAATCTGTCCAGAATTTCTAATAAAACATTTTGCCTTCTTATTTTGAAAACCGAATTCTTCCACCCAATGAATTATGTCTAGGTTGGGCTTCCTTCCCCACAGACCTGACATTTCGTATTTAACACATGACACCAGTTCCCGAGACTTTAATTTCTTGTCTTTGATGTCTCCCAGGCAGAAAGATCATTTTGCCAAAAAGGAAATGTGTGTTGATAAGAGACACGCATCTGGAGCTCTGCATTAGAATAAGGAAGTTAAACTGATGTGTGTTTGTTTTAGGAGAGACTCATTACATTTATTTCTCCAGTTTGAAAATGGAATGTGGTTGCGCCGGTATTGGGAACAGAAAAAAACGAGGGGTGGAGAAGGGTATTCGAGTTAAAACATTTTCAACCCAGAGATAAGAACTGGCCGAGTGACAGCAAGAAAATCAACTTTTCCTCCTCATTGTTTGAAAATATTTTAAATGTTTCCCCCAGCGAATGAAAGCCTGGGTTACATGTCTGAGAGAATGAAGTGTTACTGGTTACATCCATAAATTGCACTGTTAAAAGAAGCAGACTTCTCTGGTTTGTGCAGCACACTTTTTAATATAGGTCCTTACTACAGGTTGTAAGTCCTTGACTTACAACAGTTCATTTAGTGACCAAAGTTACAACAGCACTGAAAAAAGTGAATAATGACTGTTTCTCACATTTACAACCGTGATCCCCATGGTCATGTGATCAAAATTCAGCTGATTGGCAACTGACTCGCATTTATGACGGTCGCAATGTCCCAGGGTCATGTGATCATCTTTTGCGCCCTTCTGACTAGAAATGTCAACGGGGAAGCCAGATTCACTGAACGACTGCAACAACTTAAGAACTGCAATGATTCACTTAGTATCTATGACAAGAAAGGTCATAAAGCAGGGGAACAATTCACTTAAGCAACATCTCACTTAGCAACAGAAATTTGGAGCTCAGTTGTGGTCGTAAGTCGAGGACTACCAAAACCAATCACTCTAACTTCAGGATAGAAGAACAGATTTTTCTTAAGTGCTCTCCTTGCATTAAAAAAGAAAAAAGAATGGAAGTAATTTAAGTCTTTGCTTTAGTGCAGGGGTAGGCAACCTTGGCTCTTTTATGACTCGTGGACTTCAACTCCCAGAATTCCTGAGCCAGCCACGCTGCCTCATGAATTCTGGGAGTTGAAGACCACGAGTCATGAAGGGTGCAAAGTTTCCCCCATGCTGGCTCAGGAATTATGGGAGTTGAAGTCCATGAGTCATGAAGGGGCCAAAGTTCCCCCATGCTGGCTCAGGAATTCTGGGAGTTGAAGTCCAAAAGTCATGAAGGGGCCAAAGTTTCCATGCTGGCTCGGGAATTCTGGGAGTTGAAGTCCACGAGTCATGAAGGGACCATAGTTCCCCCATGGTGGCTCAGGAATTCTGGGAGTTGAAGTCCACAAGTCATGAAGGGGCCATAGTTCCCCCATGCTGGCTCAAGAATTCTGGGAGTTGAAGTCCACGAGTCATAAAAGAGCCAAGGTTGCCTTCCCCTGCTTTTGTAGAACAATAATATTGAAGATCTGCTTTAATACTCAAAAATATTGTTCTGAAACAGAGTTTCGCCCTGCTCCATTGGAATTACATGATCTGATTGGACTTATCTGAAGATATGCTTGGAAGATCTCAAGTACAGGTAGTCCTTGTTTATGGACCATTTGAATTTATGACAGATTCACACACACACACACACACCAAAAAAAAGGTACTTATGACCTGATTCCAGATTTCTGGCAGCCACAACCTCCCCCATGATCACGTTTTGGGTGCCTAGCAGCTGACTCACATTTTTATCCCACAGTCGCAGGACTGCGATGATCATGATTTTTTGCTGATTTCCATCATTTGCAGGTAGTCCTCGATTTACGACAATTGAGCCCAAACATTTCTGTTGTTGTGAGACATTTCTTTTGCCCCATTTTTAATGATCTTTCTTGCCCCAGTTGTTCAGTGAATCACTGTAGTTGTTAAGTTAGTAACCTGGTTGTTAATTGAAACTGGCTTCTCCATGTACTTTGCTTGTCAGAAGGTTGCAAAAATGGGAACACATGACACCCCCCAGGACACCGCAACCGTCGTAAATATGAACCAGTAGCCAAACGTCCAAATTTTGATCACTTGACCGCGGGGATGCTGCAAATGTCGTAACTGTGAAAAACGGTCAAAAGTCACTTTTTCTGGTGCTGTTATAACTTTGAACAGTCACTAAATTTCCAGCAAAAGACATCCATTGGATAAAATGGGTTTGTTTAATGACCGCCATATTTGCTTAATAGCCACCACAAAAAAAGGTCATAAAGTCAAGTGTCATGGTTCCAACAGATGAAACTCTTCCAAAGAACTTCGAGGCATTGTTTACCTTAAAGGATCTTTTATTCGAGGAGCATAACATCGGCACTTACATAATCGAAGCCAAAAACTGAATTCCCCTTCCCTGGGCATATAGTATCAAAGCACAATTCCCTTCGCCAATTAACAGTCATAAATCATATTCCCCAATTAGCTTGAAGCGCGGGCTTCCTCTCCAGCTCTCCAGCCCACCAATTCTTTATCAACTCTGAGCTCAGTAACCTTGATTCTCATGCTAAGTTTAGTGTTGTTATGTCTAGCTGGACTCTCATCTACATCCCCCCTCCCAGCATCATTCTAACTCTAAAAGCGAAAAGAAGAAAATGTCCCCGTTTCTATCTGTTGTCAATGCAAAAACATCCGATGTTAGCAGCGTTGACATCAAACCCCGTTACATGATGACCCACTTATCCAAGACCATGACTTAATGACTGTAATTTCAGGCTCAATTTCAGTGCCTGGCTCATAAGCTGAGACACTACCTGCAATACAAAATTGGCCACAACATGGAGAAAGCTGACACTTCAAAATTGGGGGGGGGAAATCAGCTGTGTTTCATCAGTGGCTCAAACTTGGTTGAAATAAACTGGCAAAGCTTATTGGGTATGTGGATTATTGTATGCCTCAATGTCTGCAGTTTTTAGTTCTTGTTATTCATAGTATGGCTATCGACGTATGTTATAATCAACTGTCTTGAACTAGCTTGTTCTGATTCAACTCTTTGCACTCCTAATCCATATAAATCCATTTAAAATCAACCTGTATTACAGTGACCCATCACTGCCCTGTAATTCTCACTTCTGTAGCCATGACCAATTTTTGCCACTGTTGAGAAATCCCTTGCATTGAAAATGATTGTGAAGAGTTGTTCAGGCATGCCTGGCTGAGGAATTCTGGGAGTTGAAGTCCACAAGTCATAAAAGGGCCAAGTTTGAAGACCCCCTGCTCTAACACAGAGAACGTTAGTGATCAAGCTGTCTACAACGTTGATTAAAAAGTCCAAATGGATGTAGAAAGGATATAGATTTTCCATCTGGGGTTTTATATCAGATATTCTTCAGAATGCCTTGGACTGCAAGGAGATCCAATCCAATCAACCCTGACTGTCCTTTGGAAGGGCAGATCCTGAAGGTGAAGGTCAAATACTTTGGCCACCAAATGAGAAGAGTGGACTCCTTGGAAAAGACCCAGATCTTGGGGAAGATGGAAGGCAAAAGGAGAAAGGGACAGCATAAGATGAGATGGTTAGATCATGTTGTTGATGCAATGAGCATGAATTTGGGCAAACTCTGCAGCTAACATGCATGCTGGTGGGGCCAAACTAGAAGCCTCAAAGCAGCTGAGGTATACTTCAGAAACCCACAATCTGCCTACCAGCTGCCCAGAATAGCTAGGAAAATCACAACAAAGCCCAGTTTCAAGACAAACTGTGTTAGTCATTGCATAACCAATTTGATGGGAAAGTGAACAAACTGCAGCAGAAAGCAACGACAGTCTATCTGCACTAAGTTTTTTAAAAGAAGAAGAAGAAGAAGAAGCATAACCTTTGGTAAATATTGACGTTGAAGCAGCTGATTTCCTTGTAGAGAATGTGGTAGCACCAGTCAAGCTGCAAAATACAGCTTGAAAAGAACAGATAGTTTAATAAATGACTCAGTCGAAGCCACCTGGAATCTTGAATGTTTTTGCCCCAAAGAAAAGCATGTTTCCATAACTCACTGAATTCAATTCCTTTCAGATTTGATAGGATAGAATCATAAGGCTGAAAGGTACCTTGGAGGTCTTCTAGTCCAACCTCCTGCCCAAAGTGGGAATCTTTAAAATATTCCCGACAAGTGTCTATGGAGATTCTCAGTCATCCAGGTCATAGTTATCCCAAAGATGCTGTAGCTGTTCTGCAGGAGTATAAATCTTTCTATCCCCCACTATCCAGTCAGAGCTGAAGAAGCTTCTTGGATGAGAAGTGAAATGTCTTCAAAGAAAAACCAGAAAGTCCAGTTGCCTCGCAAAAAAGCATCTTTGGGGTTCCAGACAAGTGGTTGTCCAATTGTACAATCCAATCTAAGCTTACAAACCATATTAGCATGTGTGCCACCATCTTAATTTTATCACTACCCATTCCTTGGTCTTTTCTAGGCTTTGAGCTTCATCAACTCATCCCAGCCTGAAGCGATTGCTATTTTGTGCTTATAGAACGTGGATTTTTTAAAATAATAATAACAACAACAACAACAACTTACAGTTAGTTACAACTTTTGTTTTCCGTGAACCCAAAGTTATGGCTATCAGATTTCATGGACAGCCTCAGACGTCTTGCTGACATACCTGAACAAAATGGGAGAAGGAGATTAAAATGGTGCCCTGTGGACACCTATTATTTGGTTGTAGGGGTTTAGAGTTTTGTGCAACTATTTTACATTTTAAAAATGCATCTTGGTATAATGGTGTGACTAATCTGACTCCTTGTCAACGCAGATAAGCTTTCCTTGTCTTCCCATTTCTGTCTTTAAGTCCAGAAAACCCATTTAATTGGATGGAAGGATTTGATCAAGCTGTGGGTGTAGATTAAACTCTCAGCTTTAGTAACACAAGCAACTTACTGTCTTTTATTTTGTTATAGAGCTGACCACAAGCCACCAATTCCTATTTTAGCATAGCCGGAGCATGTGCTAACTCAGCTGCCATGGAAGAGAAATCCACCCAAAAGGAATTGAGGTCATGAGCCAACTGACAGGAATAACTGCCTCCTCCTGCTAAATAAATATTTAAACATGTTTTTACTTGATAAGAAAATTGGACTGCTTGGGAACTGTAGGAGAGGTTCATACCAAATCAGTGGACTGTGATGTTTTGCTTTACCAAGATATTTGGCCCTTAAATCTCTTTTGCTTTGATAAGGGATGAATGTAACAAAAAGGGGATGCTTCTCCTGAGTAAAATAACATTCACGAATAAATGAAGAGGAAAACGAGTGTTTCTCAACCTTAGCAACTTTAAGATATGTGGACTTCAATTCCCAGAATCCCCCAGTCAGTTTTTCCACAAAGCATTGGGCTAGGATTGGTGAGGGTTGAGCTGGGAGGATGTTTGGTTTAGCACCAGAGTGTTTTAAACCATGTTTGATGGATTGTTGTAAGCCACCTATAGTCATTGTATAAGACAGGCAGCCATGTAAACCCAATAAATTCTCTCTCTCTCTCTCTCTCTCTCTCTCTCTCTCTCTATATATATATATATATATATATATATATATATATATATATATATATATATATATATATATATATATATGGCAAGAGTAGATATTTGCCTTTCGCAACTTATTTCTGGGAGATCCTTCCTTCCTTCCTTCCTTCCTTCCTTCCTTCCTTCCTTCCTTCCTTCCTTCCTTCCTTCCTTCCTTCACTTTCTCCTTCTCTTCCTCTCCATCTTCTATGTTCCTTCTGCCTTTCTCCTGGCTTCCATTCCTTCCTTGCTTCCTTTATAAAGTAAAATTTGTTATCAAGCTAGAATTAAAATTTCTTTTTAAAAAATACCTTGAATTGTTGAAGCAGAAATTAAAGCACTGTAGCAAATGAGCCAAAGGGAGATGATTAAAAAATTAAAATTGTTCAGGTGGTTGATAGAGAGAGTCATCCAGAATCCTGGTATCTCCTGTCCTTCGAGTTTTTTTCAAGGCTGTTTTTTAAAAAAAAATTGATTTGACTACAAAAGAAAGGAAAATGCACGGAAACACAATAAAAATAATGAGCCAATAAAAGCTATATAAAAGAGAGAGAAAATAATTACATGGACATATTGGAATATGTATATATAGAGAACAGCAACCATACCTTGGTGGAGCAGTGGGCTAATGCCTCCTTAAGTAACACCAGCTGCCTGCAATTAGTGCAGGTTCGAGTCCCACCAGGCTCAAGGTTGACTCAGCCTTCCATCCTTCCGAGGTAGGTAAAATGAGGACCCAGATTGTTGGGGGGCAATTAAGCTGACTTTGTAATAATGCCGCTTGGGGTGTGTATGAAAGCCCTAATAAGCAGGCATATACATAGAATGAAGGCTACTGCTAAGTTTGTAAGCCGCCCTGAGTCTTCGGAGAACAGCGGGATATAAATGGAATTAAAATAAAATAAAATAAAATAAATATATCCTTTATTATAAAGGATAGCTCTTTATTTCAGAAAGCAATCTTCTAGAGTTATTTAACTTAATTCCTTTCTTGGTTTTGCTCTTAAATTTCCCTTTGTAAGGTACGTTCTATAAACATTGGTTATCCTTGTGAACCTCTTTCAAATTTGCCTCTTTTTCAGGTTTGTTCTTTATTTTATTTCCAAAAAAATATTGTATGGTCACTGCAGTCCCGGAACCAGCGAAATCTGGGGGCTGGACAGGGGACAGACTATCTGCCCTCAGTGTGGCCAAGAGACTGCCACTCTCGCATTGGCCTTTTTAGCCACACCAGATGCTGCTTTAGGACCTTTTTCCAGAGCACAATACCATCGTCTCCCGAGACTGAAGGATGCCAATGAATGATGTTATTATTCAGAGGAAAGAAATGCAACGACTCCGTTTTTGAAGACCTAATGAAAAAATAAGACTTTTTTTTTTAACCAGCCCGTAACTTTCTTCATTAGCGTCTAATTTACTGCAGTTTTCAAACTGTGACACCAGAGGGAGCCATTCTCCCGTTAAAAAGAAGGAGGACACGCTGGAAGAGACCCACCGTATGCTCCTTTCGACTATCTTAGCGCAGTTACCCGGCAACTAGCAAAGTTTGCAGTGGCAGCCAATCAAAAGGCAGCAGCTGGAAGCAGAATTCCCCCTCCCATCTTCCTCCCAGAAGGAGAAATTGGGTGAGGCGGTTCCCCTGCAGGTCGGGAGGGCGGCGCTGCTGAGCAGGAGGGAAGGTTCGGGGTGGGGGGGGGGCGCCTGCATTGGCAACGGGAAAGGGAGAGGGGAGGAAGGGTGGCAAAGCTTCCTTCCTTCCTTCCTTCCTTCCTTCCTTCCTTCCTTCCTCTTCCTCTTTCTTCTTCCTTCCATCATCCATCCATCCTCTTTCCTTCCTTTCTCTTCTTTCTTTTGTCACTTCCCCTTTTCTTTCCTTCCTTCTTCTTTCTTACCTGCCTCTTTCTTGCTCACTTCTACCTTTCTCCTTTCCACTCTTCCTGTTTTCCTTTTGTCTGTCTTCCTTCCTTCCTTCCTTCCTTCCTTCCTTCCTTCCTTCCTTCCTTCCTTCCTTCCTTCCTTCCTTCCCCTTTCTCTTCTTTCCATCATCCATCCATCCTCTTTCCCTCCTTTCTTTTTTCTTTTGTCCCTTCCTCTTCCCCTTTTTCTTCCTTCCTTCTTATCTTCTTTCTTTCCTCCTTCTTTCTTGCTCACTTTCCCCTTCTTTCCACTCTTCCTGTCTTCCTTTTGTCTGTTCCCAACCTTCCTTCCTTCCTTCCTTCCTTCCTTCCTTCCTTCCTTCCTTCCTTCCTTCCTTCCTTCCTTTCTTTCTTCATGCAAAACCTGAAACAACCTAATTCCTGTTTAAAGGAAGAATTTCTTGTTCTTATCTCAGTTCTTTTCATTCTCTTCTATATTTAAAATGTTTTGTGATTGCTGCTTGGAATAGCAGCATACAAGCTAAGTTATTTGTGAGATATAACACTGAACACAAGGAGACTAGACTAGACTAGACTAGAATAGAATAGAATAGAATAGAATAGAATAGAATAGAATAGAATAGAATAGAATAAGGGATAGACTAGACTAGAATAGACTAGACTAGACTAGACTAGAATAGAATAGAATAGAATAGAATAGAATAGAATAGAATAGAATAGAATAGAATAGAATAGAATAGAATAGGGGATAGACTAGACTAGACTAGACTAGACTAGACTAGACTAGACTAGACTAGACTAGACTAGACTAGACTACAATAGAATAGAATAGAATAGAATAGAATAGAATAGAATAGAATAGAATAGAATAGAATAGAATAGAATAGAATAGAATAGAATAGAATAGAATAAGAAGGGATCTTGGAGGTCTTCTAGTCCAGCTCCTGCTCAAACCTATACCATTTCAGACAAGTGACTGTCTAGTCTTCTTAAAAACCTCCAGTGATGGAGCACCCATGGTTTCTGAATCCAAGTTGTTCCTCATTGTTAAGAATTTTCTCCTTAATTCCAGATTGCTTCTTTCTTTGTCAGTTTCCAACCACTGTTTCTTGTCCTGCCCTCTGATGCTTTGGAGGATAGTTTGATGCCCTCTTCTTTGTGGTAGCCCCTCAAATACTGGAACACTGCTATCATGTCTCCCCTATTTCTTCTTTTCTTTAGAATAGCCAAACTCAAGTCCTGCAGCCGTTCTTTGTATGTTTTAGTCTCCAGGCCTTTGATCATCTTAGTTGCTCTTCTCTGAACTTTTTCCAAGGTCTCAACATTTTTTTGTAGTATGGTGACCAAAATTAGCTGCAGTATTCCAGGTGTGGTCTTACTAGGGTTTTATAAAGTGGCACTAATACTTTGTGTGATCTTGATTCTGTGCCTCTGTTTATACAACCCAGGATTGTATTAGCTTTTTTAATTGCTGCTGCACACTGCTGGCTCATGGTCAAGTGATCGTCCACTAGGACTCCAAGGTCCCTCTCACATATATTATATAGTTAAATTACATACAGTTAAATTATAACATGGACATCAAATTCTTTTAATTTTAGAGGGACTAGGGTAAGGCTGACCAAATCTGGATGTTTCTCATAAAGCAGCTTATCTAATAAAAAACATTACATGTCTACATGAAATAAATGCATTGAGTACTTCACAGTGTGTTCTAATATGCTGCACTGTTCGTGAAGTAATATTTGTAATATTTTATTAAAGTGTTGCCATATGTTCCACATTTTGGAATTCTTCAAGGGACAATCACACTTGGACAGCAAACTCCATAACTGTGGTATTTGGGGCGAGCAAAGATATTTGTAGCACATTCCATTCCCTTATTTTTATCGTCATCTGGAAGAATCATGATTGCTTTTGACACAGAACACAATAATTTCTAATTGGAAAAAAATATTTTTTCAAAGGCAGTGGGTTTGTGATTGAGTTTGGGTTTGCTTTTTAACATAAATAAAGAACTGGAAATAACAGCCAAGATACAGTTTTTCTACTTTAAAAACCCAGAGCATTCTGAAATCATTAAATGGACTTTTTAAGGATTGAGAAGAAGAACACAACAGAATAACAGAGTTGGGAGGGACCTTGGAGGTCTTCTAGTCCAACCCCCTACTCAAGCAGGAAACCCTATATCATTTCAGACAAATGACTCTCCAGTCTCTTTGTAAGAACCTCCAGTGATGGAGAAATCAGAAAGAAATCAAATAATTTTTTGAAAGATGCACCTTCTCTTACATATACAAGCCAGAATTGTGAATTTGCTTTCTTTTTTAAAAAATTTATCCCAGACCAGCCATTTTAGATCTTCCAAAACTGGACAGAATAAAAGTTTTATCTTCTTTCATTTTAGTTGGGATAGAAGGAACTCATTAGTGGGGTGAAAATTTTGGTGTTTCGACGCTATACAAAAACCTGTTTCACATTATAACAGTGTAAAGCTATCATCTTTTTTCATTCCTTATTGACGTTAGCATATCAGCCCTGAAAATAACAAGTGTACCCTTCATTCAACTCCTTTGATTAAAATGGGTTGCAAATGTTTATTCAACCAAAGCTGTAATAATTAAAGTTTGCACCCGCTGGAGATTCGCTTTTCAAAACTTATCCGAAAAGTGCTTTTTCAAAAGACAACTAATTTTTTTTGGGTTTTTTTTCCCCTTGAAAATGTTTCGCTTCTCATCCAAGACATTTCTTCAGTTTTGGAAAAGAACTGAAGATGCTTCTTGGATGAGAAGTGAAAAGTCTTCAAGAAAACCCAAAGAAAGTCCAGTTGCCTTTTGAGAAAGCACCTTTGGGCTGGAGGACTGAGAATCTTCATAAACATTTCCAAAACTTAGCTTTCAATTTATAAATAAGCCTTTCTCCTAGAACTGTTATAAAGATAACGAGGAAAGTTAAATAAATAATTATTTAGGCTGCAGTCTGTACCTCATCCTCAGGAAATCAGTATTAATGGTAGAAAAAGATGTCTCAGAAATCTCAGTAGGATTGTGTTGGAATCACCAGCCCACTGCTTATGTACTGTCTTAATTTATTATCTTTCTTGACCCTCTAGATTTATTTGACCTCATAAAGACATAAGCCATGGCAAAGGAAAAGAAGAAGGATAAGAAGAAAAAAGGGATTTCACAAATATCCAAAGAGCCTAGAACCTATTTTCCAGAAGCCCTATTGGCATTTCAGTACGTATATGTCGTAAAAATTCAAAATTTTTACCTCAGCTCTATTTAGTGAACTGACTACCTATTTGTGGGATAGCAATACTACTATTCTCTATCCAGTTGAACTTATGGAACAGCAGACCTATGGAGGTAATCCTCAATTTACAACTGTAATTGAGCCTGGAATTATATTTGTTAAACTCATGTTTTTGTAAAAAATTTTTCCAGTGGTCATGAAACAAACACTTTGGCCATTAAACAAATGCCATAGTTATTAAACAAATGCAACGGTCCTTAAATGAATATGACGGTCGTTAAGTGAACCGATTCTATCTAATGGGTGTTTTTTTGCCAGATGCTAAAAGTAAATACTAATTATTTACTTTTACAGAATTTAAAAAAACAAACATTTTTACTGGCAAAAAAATACTTTCTTCCAGCAAAAGACCATTGTAAAACGCAGGATTTACAATGACTGAACGCAATAAAAAAACATCCCGTTTTCTGCTGTTTTTAAAAACTATCAGAATAACAGAGTTGGAGGGGACCTTTGAGGTCTTCTAGTCCAACCCCACTGCGAAATATCGTAATGACTGTGGGATGCTGCAAACAGCCAGACCTGTTGTCAAGCATCCAAAATGTAGTCATGTGACTAGAGGAAGGGTGGGTGGCTGTCAGAACTTTGAATCCCAGTCATAAGTGGTTTTTTTCAGGATCCGTCATAACTTTGAATAGTTGCTAAGTTAACAGTTGTAAGACAAGGACTATCTCTACTTTTTCGAGTTGTTGGTTATTAGGTGACAATTGTAACATGTTCCTATTCATGATTCTTGCCATTCTTCCATGCCTTCTTGCAGAATATTTCATTAAATTTTGTCTTCTCCCATTCACCATTTTCCAGGATTACTTTATTGTTTGATGGTCAATTACATTTCTGTGCTAAGCTTTCCTTGAGCTGTTAGTGAGAATTCCCCCAGTTATCTTTTGATGTATTTCCATTATTTATCAGTTAGATTTATATCCCACGTTTTCTCCAAGAGCTCGGACTTATGGGTAGAAAGAATTATGTCATGTAAGCTTCCAAAGCAGTCAAAAATAAGAATGACAATTCAAAACCAGGTTTATTATGCAAAGTTTAGTCTAAGACTGTTTTTCCAACCAATGGAACAGAGCGGAAATCTAATTGCAGAAAAGCCAAATTATATATCAGCAGAATATACAGGAAGATAATAAACTGCTTTGAAGTTAAGAGTAAATATTTTAATTTAGAGAGCCAGCATGTATGCAACACTTAAGGGGAAGGGGGAATTATAAAATGTAGTTCACACACAGTGATGGAAATTGTTTCTCTTATCCAAAATCACTGGTAGCCTTTACGTAGAGCAGGCAGGAGAAAAAAATGTGCAAAATTTAAACTCTTGACAGTTAAAAATAGAGTTTGCACTTGATATACGGTAGTCACTGGCATTTTTTCATAATGACTTTATTATTTGGTAACAAATAAATCAACCCATGTTCTGGGAAATATATTCTACAGCAAGGAACGTAAAGGTTTCACATGAACTTGATGGAATTTCACAAGAGACCAAGATAGAGAAATGTAGCCCATTTTTTTTAGAGCTTTGCCTCTTGGTTGAGGATTACTTTTTGTCTAATTATTTTCACAGCCTGAAAAAGTTTGAAAATTATTTTTCTAAAATATTTTGTCTCGCTGTCCAAGAGACTCAACAGGCATAGACTGTTGACCTGTAAATAAATAAGCAGAGTCAAAGGTTCAACTGAATAACCATTGAACCCGGTTAGATTTAGCTCCAGTCTGGACTGTGTTAAATTTATTCCCTGGCTGACCACTTGGTTAACTAATGTTACTCCTCCGTGATCATTTCAAGTCCTAGACCTAGATGGTACACACAAAGCAGGGCCCTGCTAGGAACTACATCTCAGTTGCCATTGCTGGCCACTGGGTTAATTAATTCTGTCCCCTCCATGATGAAACTCCAGATCCATGATCAAACTCAAAACTTCATGATCACTCCAAGTCCTAGAGGGTACACACAAAACAAGGCCCTACTAGGAACTACATCTCAGTTGCCACATGTGGACTTAAATTTCCAGAATTTCTTAGCCATTCTGGGAGTTGAAGTCCACAAGACTTAAAGTTGTCAAATTTGGGGAACCCTGCTTTAATACATTGAGGAGTGAAAAAGCGGCAGAAAATGGTTCTTCCCACAACTGTCCACTTTGGGGGTGCATTGTTGTTTTATCTTTTTTTTCCCTCATTCTGCATAAAACTCCCAAGAAATGGGATAGGGACTGCTAGCTGTCAGCTTCTTTGGGATATAATAATGGGAAAAATCTGCAAAAATATTTGATTAAATTCTTGATTAAATCATCACTAAATGTGTGCTTCCAGCTCATGGAGATTAATCAGTTGGCAGAAAAGGTGGTTTGCAAAGTATGTGGCAATGCAAATAACCTCATTTGTGTCACTTAATTTCATTTGCATTATGCAAATGGTAAGCATTGTGGTAAAATGATCACAAAAATTGGGATTTCGGTCTTTCAACATTCATCGAATCCAGGTTTCACTGTAGTCCTTTAAATAAAACCCCAAGCAAGGAATTCAAATGTTCGACCTGTTTCTCCCACTTGTATTCTATGTTTGCTTGCAAAGAGAGCTTACGTTTTCTGAAAGCGTGACATCTTATTTTTGTCTTTCATTACCTTCAGAATTCAGATTAAGGAAGAGGTCATTGATCAGCTTCTCGGTGAAATCAAGCAATTGGAAGCAGAGAATGAGAGAAGCAAAGAAAGAGTAAGCAAGCAAATAAATCTCCTTGAGGTTCAGGACAGTGGTGGGATTCAGATATGTGAACAACCGGTTCTCTGTGTGGATGCCGCTTCCGGAAGTCCATTCTGGGCCTGGGCAACAAAAAATTAGTTACTGGTTCTGCCGAAGTGGTGCAAACCGGCTGAATCCCACCACTGGTTCAGGATGGACCCTGTGTTAGTTACAAAACACCTGTTTGTAATATAGAACAGGGGTCCCCAACCTCCGGTCTGTGGACCAGTACCGGGCCGCGGCGTGCCAGCAACCGGCCTGCACAAACAAGCCAAGCCCCATCCGCGAGATGCAGGTAGCACACAAAACCACGCACCCTCCGGTCTGCGGAAAAACCTCTCTCCACGGAACCGGTCCCTGGTGCTCAAAAGGTTGGGGGCCTCTGATATAGAACTGAGGATCAGTTCCTCACATACCTGCTTTTAAATGTCTAAATAACTGCTTCTGAGAAGCAGCAATGGCTCCAGGTTTGTAAAGGTGGAGAGATTGGAAATGCTCTGGATTGATTGATTGATTGATTGATTGATTGATGTGCCATCAAATCAAGGTTAACCCCAAAGTGTTGTTTTTTTCCAAAAGGCAACTGGACTTTCTTAGTGCTTTCTTTGAATACTTTTTGCTTCTCATCCAAGAAGCTTTTTCAGTTCCTCAGACTGGCTGGGGAATTCTGGGAGTTGAAGTTCACAGGTATTGCCAAGGTTGGACATCCCTTCTCTAGAGCAGGGCTTTTCAACCAGTGGTACGGGTACCACTTGTAGTACATAGGCACCTGGCAGGTGGTACGCAACCATGTTAGAAAAGTGGTAGCGGGGGAGGGGAATGAGCTGAACCGGTGGCAGCACCGCACAAGCCTGAGCGAGAGACGGCTGGAGCTGCAGGGCTGTCAGGGCTCAGCGGAAGCCCCAGGATCAGCGCCAGGCTCCAGCTGGAGCTCAGCACTGATCCTGGTGCTTCGGAGCCCAGGTCAGCTGGAATGTTGCAGCATCTCCAGGGTCTTGTGATTTACATTCAGATGCTTGGCAACTGATTCATATTTATGACGGTCACAGTGTTCCAGGGTCATGTGAAGTGACCAAAACCTGCTGCAACCACCCAGCAGACGGGGGGGAATAAAAACCAAACACCCCCCACCCCACCCCCGCTGCCAATCTTCAACAGAAATGCTTACAACAATGAAAACGTTGGACAGGAGGAGGAGCATCGCCAGGCAGGCAGGTGTCTTGCTCGGCTGTGGCTTGGGGGGGCACTTTTTTCAGTGCCGTTGTAACTTCAAACAGTCACTAAGCGAACTGTTGTAAGTCGAGGACTACCTGTACTTCATCACTTTTTTCTTTTCTTTTTTTTTTTTGGTCATCAAGTTTTTGACACCTTGTTAGGTGACTGGTGGTACTCGGATGTTGCCATATCCTAAAAGTGGTACAATGGGTGACAAGGTTGAAAAGCCCTGACCTAGACTTCCTCCGAATGCATTTGTGCAAAACAGTTGGACAAAATGGGAGCAAACCTTGACAGATGGCTAAATCTGCTGATCTAGCTCTTGGTAAAGTCTTGCCCTCCTTCCCAATGCCTTCCCACACGGGGCAGAGCGATTGGCAGATGTTTTGCTGCCAGATGGTGATATTTGCTAGGTGGGGAGGGCTGCCAAGAATCCACCAATCCCTGTCCTTAAATTACCTTGTCCAGCAAAACTGAGATGGCACAATTCCCCTGCATGGTGTCTTTGGCAGGTTAGGGATCACAAATGAGGAGAGGAATTGTCTAGCTTAGTGAGTAGCACAACTTCAGTTGGTGGCATGTGTCTCCCACACATAACCTCTCGAGATGAGGTTAGCCCCATCTCTGTCAGCCTTACAAAAGGCCTTTACAAAATGTTTTTTTTCCCCTTGGAGATCCCAGAGCAGGGCTCTTCAAAATTAGCCCTTTTATGACTTGTGGACTTCAACTCCCAGGATTCCTCAGCCTGGCTGAGCAATTCTGGGAGTTGAAGTCCACAAGTCATAAAAGGGCCAAGTTTGAAGACCCCTGTCTAGAGAACCTGCAAGGTGATTGCAAGACATGGAGTTTCGTTCGTTCTCCAAGTTTCCTGAGTCTTACCCACTTACTTTGTTTATTTATTTTGATTGTTTTCAAATTATTATTGAGGTTTTAACTATCTAAGGCAGGGGTCTTCAATCTTGGCCCTTTTATGACTTCAACGCTTGGCTGAGGAATTCTGGGAGTTGAAGTCCACAAGTCATAAAAGGGCCAAGTTTGAAGACCCCTGATCTAAGGTCACGTCTTTGTGAGATGGGTGGCTCTATTTTGTTGTTTAGGTGCTAAATCACATCCGACTCTTTGCAATTCTATGGAGCATTGCTTGCCAGGCCCCCCTGTCCTCCACTGTCTCCCAGAATATAGCCCAAATCCATGTTCGTTGCATCAGTGACAATACTGGGTGGCTATAAAAATAAAACTAGATAAATAAATAAAAGTTATGTTCATCCTGTGTAAAGAAGCAGTGACATATCGTGTGGGGTAGGGCTGGAGTTGAGCTGCAACTTACTGATTAAAATACTCCTGCACCGAGGCAAAATAATCAAACGGGTTCCGTGGGATCCTTGATGTTTTCTGAAGTTGGGGTTTTCTTGCACATCTTTCATTACCCAACTAGGTAACATCATCAGTGCTAGAAGGGAGTGGGTTTGCAGAAAGAAGGAGGAGGAGGAGGAGGAGGAGGAGGAGGAGGAGGAGGAGGAGGAGGAGGAAGAGGAGGACTGTGGGGTTCTTGATGCTGTCTGAATTTGTTGGCTTTCTTGTAGATGTTTCATTACCAAACCAGGTAACAATCATCAGTGCCAGAAGGGAGTGAAGTTTGCTTTGACAGGAGTCTGTTGTCCTAAGCTCTTGGGTTTTCTCTATTTATTTATTTTTATTGATTTTAGATAGTTATGGAATTTTTGGTGTTGGATGGCCCATGTGTGAGAAAGGTGGCCATATAAATACTGTCCGCTAAATAGATAAATAAATAAAGCAGAAATAGAAATCCATTATTTCCATCGGAATCATCAAGAGGACAGTGAACCTTGTTCCAAATCGCTTTTGAGGCTGGATGGTTTTGCTTGCCACACGCCTGAATAAGTTTCGCAAGCTTGGCTTTTTCAAACCATCAAAAATTCTCTACCCCACCACCAGAATCAGCAACTCAAATTTGAACAGATTGAACACATCCGAGCTCTACTAACGAAGCTGAAAGAACAGGAGAAGGAGCTTGAAAATATAGAAATTGTTACCCGGGATGACGTTGAGAAAGCAATGATGGCCAAATGGCAGTACATCAAGGATCAGGAGAAACTTATTAGAGGTGAGTTGTGCTTCTCGAGGGACGAAGAACAAGGGTCATTTCTGGAGGGACTTAAGGATTTTTTTCCCCACAGGATGTTCCTGAGTGGCTGCTTTGATGCTGATGGGGAAAAAATTTGGGACAGGTGTACAGGTAGCCCTCAACTTTCAACCATTCATTTGTTGACCGTTCAAAGTTACAATGAACTGGGGGAGAAAAAGGGAATTATGACCGTTTTCACACTTATGACCGTTGCCACACTTATGACCGTTGCACCATTGCCATGGTCACTTGATCAAAATTTGGATGCTTGACAGCTGGCCAGAATTTATGAGGGTCGCAATGTCCTGGGGTCACGTGATCCCCATTTGTGACCTTCTGACAAGCAAAGTCAATGAGGAAGCCAGATTCACTCAACAGACGTACTCCTAACTTAACAACTGCAGTGGTTCACTTAATAATTGTGGCAGGAAAGGTCGTCAGTTGAGGCAAAGCTTACTTAACAACTGTCTTGGCTAGCAATGGAAATGTTGAGCTCAGTTGTGGTCGTAAATAGAGGACTTACCTGGACCTGAATGAGAGGCAAGCATAAATCTAAAAACTAAGATAGTTGGTAAGGTGAAGTGGTTAAGAGGAGAATTTTCTTGAGGTGGAAAAAAAATGAAACTTTGATTTTGGGTCTTACCAATTAGATAGACTTGATGCTATTGAAATGGCTTGTTTATATTATTTTGTATAAAAATAATATAAAAACTTGAGGTTTGAAGTTGATATTCTATTGCACCGAAGGAAGTCAGAAGTCAATGTCTTCTTTTTTTCTTTTTTTCTCCCTTACCTCACTTCTCTACTCCCTTTTCCCTCCCCCATCTTTTCCGCTATTTACTTTTGTATTTTCATTGTATCGCATGTTATAAACTAATAAAACTTTTGGATCAACAAAAGAGGAGAATTTTCAGTTTTTAGTCTACCTTCAGCCACATAAATTCACTAGATGACTTGGGGCTACTTATTCTTCTCAATTTATCTCACAGAGCAGGCATCTCCAGTCACGGCCACTTTAAGACTTGTGGACTTCAACTCCCAGAATTTGTCATGCTGGCTGGGGATTTCTGGGAATTGAAGTTCATGAAGAGGTTAGGTTTGGAGACCCCTGTCATAGAGCTATGTCTTCTGAGAAAAATGGGAACAGAAAATGCCTAGATGCTGCCTTAAGCTTCTGAGGAACAAGCAGGATCTAAATATAAAAGTAAAAATAAAAACAAAACCGCATCACTTGTGAAGGAAGTCATGGTACTTGTGATGTTAATTGTTTTGGGATGTCGGTACATTGAGGTCTAGTATAAATACAGGTCTCCCTGTATTTATCAATAGTTCTGTGAAGCAATCACTGTTATTAATACTATGTTGTTGTTAGCTGCGAAGTCGTGTCCGACCCATTGCGACCCCATGGACAACGTTCCTCCAGGCCTTCCTGTCCTCTACCATCTTCTGGAGTCCATTTAAGCTCACGCCTACTGCTTCAGTGACTCCATCCAGCCACCTCATTCTCTGTCGTCCCCTTCTTCTCTTGCCCTCAATCTTTCCCAGCATGAGGCTCTTCTCCAGTGTATTAATACTATAACTGTACTGAAAATGATGCCTTGTTGCCTTCCACTAGATACGCGTTTACAGATACATTATGTTGAACAGAAACTTATCCAAAAACAAACTGAAATAGACTACTGGACTGCCTACAAGAATGTGGGAAGCACCGAACACTCAAATCAGATTCAGTTCTTGGAAGAGGATATTAAAAAGTTGAAGGAAGATCTTGACGAAATGACAGGTAAGGGTCTGTTAGAGGCCTGCTAAGAAGTTGGTTTCAAGCTACCACCATGCCAATGGAGTTTCTTAGTCATCCAGGTCATGGCTATCCCAAAAGTGTTTTTTCAAAAGGCAACGGGAGTTTCTTTGTTTGCTTGAAGACATTTCACTTCTCCTAGAAGCCTCCTCAGTTCTGACTGAGTGGGTGGGGAATGGAAGGATTTATATTCTTTGCAGTCATCTGGTCATTAGCACTCTGAAGGTCAGCTGTCAGCTCTCCGACAGTCATTGAGGCCCACTGGAGGTTTATCTTTGAAGATAGCAAAGTCCACGTTCTAGACAGAGAGGACCACTGGTTTGAAAGAGGGGTAAAAGAAGCCATGCATATTAAAACTGAGGAGCTCTCTATCAATAGAGGGGGAGGGATATGGCACCACCTATTCTGCTTACAACATAGTCCTTTCAGCAATTCCGAGAAGGTTCCACACCCATTTGCACTCAACGATTCTTAGAGAGCTAATGACCCAACTTCAAAGTGCTAACAACCAGATGACTGCAAGGGATATAAATCCTTCCATTCCCCACCATTCAGTCAGAACCGAAGAAGCTTCTTGGATGAGAAACGAAACTTCTTCAAGCACAAAAACAAAGGAAGTCCAGTTGACTTTCGAAAAAGCCCCTTTAGGACAAGCTATCACCATCATCCCATTTCTGTTGATTCTCTTTAATTCCGAGCTGGAGTAAAATGTAGGCAGAGTGAATTGTCATGTTCATCTCAATCGAATTACACATCCAATTTCCGAGCTAGGCATCGGGTGGTGATACTTGCATACCTGCAATTGTAGCAAACAGGGCTGTGTAAAACTTCCTCACAGCTGCCATGTGGTCTTAAGAGAAGAGGAGGCTACTTTGAGAAGCTCCAAAGCGCTCCTGGAATTGTCTTCATTCCAAATAGAATTTGATACACCTAATAGCCTTGGGACCACTAGTTTATACCCTACAGACATGGAGGAGAGAGTTTTTGCATGTTTAAATTTATACCCCACTTTTTTCTTCAGCAGTAAAAGATGACATACATTCATCAAACATCCTTCTTCAGTTTTCTCCCCTCAAGAACAACCCAACAGAGCAGGTGGGGCTGAGAGAAAGAGTGATGATTGGCACTCTTGAGCAGGCCATTCATATTCTGCTAGTCCCACAGCACAAAGGGTGGAATCCAACAAAAGTAGGAGGGAGTAAACAGTTGGTGGCCAGATTTATGGATGACATCAAATGATTCAAGCTGATGCAAGTTTATTCATTTATTTATGTCATTCAACATAAATGGAGGCAACTCTAGACAGGTTGCAATCATTAAAATCAACACAAAATAATTAAAACAACAAATGGTAACATTACTTTAAAATTGTCAGAGATGGGGAAGGTAGTGAGCAAGGAAGGTAGCACAGGGGGAGATGGGGCCTCATCTTAATCTGTTAACCTCGTCCGGAATGATGCACCCCTGTTGCGTTGCAGAAAGGGTTAGCAAAATCCTTTCATTGTCTCCGAAGGGAGCAAGTAATCCTTATAAAGGCAGATACATTTTATGAGAGCAAACCAGACTTCCTTACTAGCACTGATGATATTAGCTAGTTTAGTAATGAAATGTGTGCAAGAAAACGACCAAGCTCAGAGAGCACCAAGGACTCCACGGTTCAACCCTGAGCTACAAATATTATCTTCTATAGATACACTTTGAAGTACACCAGTCCCAAGCATACTTGAAGAAAAGGAATCCCGACTAATATTTATTTAATTAATTAATTCATATGCTGTCCATCTCACGGTCGAATGGCTCTGGGGAGCTCCTGGGACCAACATGGACGTGAGGCAGAAGGGATCCCAGGATAGAAGTGAATTGCTTAGAGAAAGCAGCAAGATAGCAGGAGCTGCTGGGAAAAATATTATTTCAGCCCAGTATAGAATCATTTATTAAATACAGGTGAGAAAGAACAACACGGTTAAGGACCTTTCTTGCTGGAAATCAGAGGTGGCCAGCCTTTGCGTGGTAGGTTATGAGAAATCCACGTACGTGTTCAGAGAAGGGCAACAAAGATAGCAATAGCAATAGCACTTAGACTTACATAGCGCTCCATAGTGCTTTACAGCCCTCTCTAAATGGTTTTTTTTAATATATTGCCCCCATCAATCTGCGCCCTCATTTTACCCACCTCGGAAGGATGGAAGGCTGAGTCAACCTTGAGCCAGTCAAAATCGAACTGCTGGCAGCTGGCAGAGTTAACCTGCAATACAGCTTTCTAACCACTGCGCCACCAAGGCAAGATGATAATGGGTCTGGAGGCTAAATTGTACGATGAACGGTTGAGGGAGCTAAGTATGTCTAGCCTATCAAAAGAGAAGGATTAGTGTGGATATAATAAGTGTCTCCTAGTACTTGAGGAGCTGTCACAGAGAAGAGAGGAGTGACTTATTCTCCAAAGCACCAGAGAGCAGGACACGAAGTAACGGGTGGAAAATCATTAAAGAGAGATCAAACCTAGAAGTAAGGAGAAACTTCCTCACAGTGAGAACAATTAATCGGTGGAACGGCTTGCCTCAGAAGTTGTGGGTGCTCCATCAGTGGAGGTTTACAAGAAGAGATTGGACAGCCTTAAGCAGAGAGCTGGGTTAGAAGATTTCCTTTCCAACTCTATGATTCTATGTTCTGTGTACTGTACCGAAATTCTGGATTGGGCACTATGCCCTTAGGATATTCTCCTGTCTCTTGTTTTCATACTTTTTATAAAGCCTCCAAGTGTCCATAGGAAATCTAGGGAGCCGACAGCCCCAGGAAGCTGTCTGGCTCCCATGTCCTTTTGATCCAAGGCCAATTCTGGTTACGTAAGTCTGATAAGTCAAGGTCCATTCAGGAGACTTTCTATTCCTTGCCCGAATTTGCTACTGTCTAGTCCCCTGTGGTCCTGTCAGGGAATTGCACAGCAGTTGCCCTAAATGAAGCCAGAGACACTGACACAAATTTGTAGTTTTTTGTAAATAAATATATTGTAACGTTTATAGTTACAGCCGGCAAGATAGTCAGGAACACAGGAATATCATGAGGTAAATCGAACAGCATACAGAGCACACAGAAGAAAAAGGCGGGAAAAAAGGGAAACTCCCCCTTTACACTCACAGCAACCAATCATAGCCTAGATTGCCTCATGCAGGAGCCAGCACTCTCCAACCAATCAACTACCACTGTGTGTCCTGCCCCTTTGTACACTCCACTGTTCCAGTTTTATATCCTAACAGATCCTCATCCCGCTTATTTCTGTATTGCCAGTTGGCCGATTCAGTGTAATGTCAAGTGTGGAGTCAAGAAGTTCCCATTCTTAATTATTTCCAGATGTTAAGTTGGAGAAACTTGGGACAGATGGAACCACAGGGCTGAATCAACAAAGTGTCTTCCAGATGTTTCAGGAGCCTGTATTCCTCTTGGCCGCGCTGGTGGGAAACTCTGGGAACAGCAGAAAGAAAACATCTGGAAACACTAGTTGAAGAAAGCTTTGTGTATTGGCCAAAAAAGCAAAAATAATGCACTTCATTTCTATAGAGAGACTGTACAACCATTGCTCAAGTAATACTGAAATAATTATATGGTAACCCAAAGTTGAGAGAAACCAGAATTGCTGTCTTTAATTCTGGAATAATTTACATTCTGGATGGCATCTTAGAAAGGCTTGACCGTACATCTTTTTTATGTATGTTCCATCCTCTAACCACCCTCTTCTCCCTTTAAGAATTTTTTAGAATTTCTTTGGAAGAAGCAAAGGATAGAATTGACAAAAACACTTTGAGACAGATGGAGTTAAAGAAAGAATGGGCCACTGAGGTATGTTTGATTTTGCTATTCCAGATGCTCAGAGGCATCTCCTGATCTGGTTTTTCAGAGTTAGCTCGTGCCTGGTACATTGGAAATTTCCCAGAATGCCCCAGTCACACTGATGAATTCTGGGACTTCAAATTCAACACAGGAGGGAGAAATTAGGTAGAAAACAATGGCATACAGAAGCTTCGACTTATGACTGATCACTTAGCAACTATTCAAGGTTACAATGGACTCAAAAAAAGATACTTATGACCTGTCCTCAAAGTTACAATTACCACACCGTGCCTGCAGTCACACAATCACATTCCAGCCACTTAGCAAAACAATTCTTCTTAGCAGTTCTTTTATCCTCTTAGTTTACATATTATGTTTAGCTTCAGTAAACCTGGTAGGAGAGAGGCATGCTTATCTATAGTGCAAAAATCAGGAGGAATCAAGTACATTTGATAAAATTTTGTTGATAGTCATATAAAACAGATGCAACATAAAAACTTGTGTCTTTTAAGACACAAGTTTGTTACCTGGAAAAGGTACTTCTAAATTCCTTTTCAGTAGCTGATGTTGTTTAATGTACTGTGGATAGTACATTAGGTACATTATTCTAATCTAGAACATTATAATGCTTTTATACAAGTAGTTCTCTACTTACAACTGTTCAAAATTAAACGGACCTCTCCCCCAGTTCTAAAGCTTCAACATCTGATCCTCCCATAGTTATTTGATCATATTTCTGGTGCTTAGTAATCACATTTTATGATGGTTTTGCCAGAGACTGATATTTACTTTGTGGGTTCAGCAAAACCAGTCCAGAACAAACATTGGTTTGCTTGATGACTGCATTGTTTACTTAATGACTGCAACAAGCACCTCACAACCGCAGTGTTTGCTTAACAACCACTATAAAAATAGTTGTAAAATCAGGTTGGTCATGTGGGTGACCCAATTTATGACCATCATGATTTATGACGATGATGGGCAGGCTCCATTACAATCATAAGTTGAGGATTCACCTGTATTACATGTCATTAGCTGCTAAATTAATAGGTGTAGAAAAACAAAACTGACACAGTGGTGTGGCATTTCTGATATGTGCCTGTGGCATCCTGCCTTAAATTTTCTATCTTGTTTCTATCAACGCAAATTTTACAGTTTTGATTTTTGGTGTATCTGGATTATTTTTGCAGAATGCTGTTAAACACATTGACAAAATCAGCCGCAGAGAGATTAAAGAATACGAATGGCTAAAAGAAGAAGTAAGTTGATTTCTGCAGGACAGAAAACGAATGGAAAGCAGATCCATTGGTCACCAGGAGGTTGCATGGTTGTAGAAAGAGGCATGGTGACCTAATCCTAACCCTAAATGGAATTTTCCTCCAATGGGATTTTCCCACGTATTTTACCAGGAAACATAGATAGGGCAGGCTAAAAAAGACAGTGCCCTCCTAACCATATCCAAGCACCCTGACTTTGTTGGCGATGTTAATTTTGTTCTCCGAGCTCATGCTGACCTAACCCTAACCCTAAGTGAAATTTTCCTCCAATGGGATTTTCCCATGTATTTTACCAGGAAACATAGATAGTTCAGGCTGGAAAACTCAGTGCCCTCCTAACCATATCCAAGCACTCTGAATTTGTTGACGATATCCATATTGCTCTCAGAGTTCATGGTGACCTAACCCTAACCCTAAGTGAAATTTTCCTCCAATGGGATTTTTCCATGTATTTTAGCAGGAAACATAGATAGTTCAGGCTGGAAAATTCAGTGCCCTCCTAACCATACCCAAGCATTCTGAATTTGTTGGCAGTGTCCATTTTGCTCTTCGAGTTCATGGTGACCTTACCCTAACCCTAAGTGGAATTTTCCTCCAATGGGATTTTCCCATGTATTTTACCAGGAAACGTAGCTTAGGCAGGTTAGAAAAATCAATTGCCTCCTAAACAAACCCAAGCACTCTGAATTTGTTGGCGATGTCCATTTTGCTCTCAGAGTTCATGGTGACCTAACCATAACCCTAAGTGGAATTTTCCTGCAATGGGATTTTTCCATGTATTTTACCAGGAAACATAGATAGGGCAGGCTAAGAAAGTTAGTGTCCTCCTAACCATACCCAGTAGGGACGCGGTGGCTGAGCTTGTTGATCAGAAGGTTGACAGTTTGGCAGGTCAAATCCCTAGTGCCGCATAACAGAGTGAGCGCCTGTTACTCGTCCCAGCTTCTGCCAACCTAGCAGTTCGAAAGCACGTAAAAATGCAAGTAGAAAAATAGGGACCACTCCGGTGGGAAGGTAACAGCGTTCCGTGCGCCTTTGGTGTCTAGTCATGCCGGCCACATGACCACAGAGACGTCCTCAGACAAGCGCTGGCTCTTCGGCTTTGAAACGGAGATGAGCACGGGCCCCTAGAGTTGGAAACGACTAGCACGCATGTGCAGGGGAACCTTTAACTTTACTTAACCATACCCAAGCACTCCAAATTTGTTGGCGATGTCCATTTTCCTCTCCGAGTTCATGATGACCTAACCCTAGCCCTAAGTGGAATTTTCCTCCAATGGGATTTTCCCATGTATTTTATCAGGAAACATAGATAGGGCAGCATGGAAAAGTAAGTGCCCTCCTAACCATACCAAAGCACTCTGATTTCACTGGTGATGTCCATTTTTCTCTATGAGTTCATGGTGACCTAACCCTAACCCTAAGTGGAATTTTCCTCCAATGGGATTTTCCCATGTATTTTACCAGCAAACCTAGTTAGTTTAGGCTAGAAAAGTCAGTGCCCTAACACTAACCATACCCAAGAACTCCGAGTTTGTTGGCAATGTTTATTTTGCTCTATGTCAGGATCAACTGAGCATCAGGGCCTATGTTTTGATTATTAAGTTTTGGTAGACAGAAATGAAGGGTAGGAAAATTACTGCCACATAGTTAGAGCCCTGGTGGCACAGTGGTTAGAATGCAGTCTGCAGGCTATCTCTGCCCACAGTCAGGAATTCGATCCTGACCGCCTCAAGGTTGACTCAGCCTTCAATCCTTCTGTGGTTGGTAAAATGAGGACCCAGATTGTTGGGGACAATATGCTGACTGTGTAAACTGCTTAGAGAGGCTGTAAAGCACTATGAAGGGGCATATAAGTCTAAGTGCTATTGTTATTGCTACCTGAAACAACAGTGCTTCAAAATGTTATTTGAAATTGGGTCTGCATTTGTATGGTCCTGGTTGGTTTTGAAGAACCATCGAAGCAGGAGAAGAATTTGTTAGTATAGCTATTCCTCGATTTACAACCACTTGTTTAGTGACCATTCAAAGTTACAACGGCACTGAAAAAAGTGGCATGACCAGTTTTCATTCTTATGACCGTTGCAGCATCCCCACGTTCAGGTGATCAGAATTTGGGAACCTGACAACTGGCCCGTATTTATGAAAATTGCACTGTCCCAGGATTCTGTGATTACTATTTGCAGCCTTCCCAGCCAATTTCCAACAAGCAAAGTCAATGGGGGAAGCTAGATGACTTAACAACTGCATGATTCGCTTAACTCCTGCAGTGATTTGCTTAACAGCTGTAGCCAAAAAGACAGTAAAATGGGGCACAACTCCTTTGACAAGCATCTTGCATAGCAATGAAACGTTTGGGCCCCATTGTGGTCATGGACAAGTCGAGGACTACCTGTAATTCCATGGAAGTTCACCAGGAGATGATGATGATGATGATGATGATGATGATGATGATGACAACAGCAACAACAAAGATTGGAAAGGACCTTGGAGGTCATCTAGTCCAACCCCCTGCAGGCAGGAAACCCTATACCATTTTAGGCAAATGGCTGTCTACGCTCTTCTTAAAAACTTCCAGTGTTGGAGCATTCACCGCTTCTGGAGGCAGGTTGTTCCACTGATTAATTGTTCTAACTGTCAGGAAATTTCTCCTTACTTTTAGGTTGTTTCTCCCCTTGGTTAGTTTCCATCCATTGCTTCTTGTCCTTCCCTCAGGTGCTTTGGAGAATAGCTTGACTCCCTCTTCTTTGGGGCAGCCCTTGAGATATTGCTATCTCACTGCTATCCCCCCTC
Organism: Vipera berus; assembly: GCF_964194415.1. NCBI lineage: Eukaryota > Metazoa > Chordata > Lepidosauria > Squamata > Viperidae > Vipera > Vipera berus. Next base: position 9,203,142 of record NC_138206.1, read on the forward strand.
ATCCTTGTCTTCATTAAACTAGACATACCCAATTCCAGCAACCGTTTCCTTGTATGTTTTAGACTCCAGTCCCCTAATCTCAGGGCTTTTGGCTTTCAAGAAAATTATATGGATGTGTTCATGGAGTTCCCAAGAAATTAATTCAAGAGACTCTTTACCTTTTGAAACATCCTGGCCCCGCCTAATGGCTCTACTATAGGGGCCCTTACAATAGCAGCATCTGGATTGTTGAACATTCAGTCCAGCAACATGTAAACATAATCAGTACTGTGGTTTTGGCTCCTAAGAGGAAAAAGCAGGAGGAGGGGGGGGGCTACGGCCTCCACTTTTCTCCAGCATCCATCACTTGAGGCAGCCACATCCCACCTCCTGATGCTGGCCAAGATCCCAGCATTTCCAGCTATAAAGAGTCTTTGGCAGACCTACTTACTGTACATACATTCCCATTGGGGGGCGGGGGGGGGGAAAGCAGTATGAATGCAGAGTGCAGAAGAAGAAGGAAGCCAAAGCAATTAAGGCAGGAGGCAGGCAAAGACACAGAAAACTAAATTAGCAGACTAAAATCAAGTTGACTCCAACGCAATTCCCCATATCTGACTTGATCGTAAAAACCAGTCTGACTTCTGCTTATGTCCATACGCCTCTTAATACAGTGTCTTTTTTTGTTGTTAATTAGATTTCTCCCTACGGGTTGTTGTTAGCTGCGAAGTCGTGTCCGACCCATCGCGACCCTATGGACAACGTTCCTCCAGGCCTTCCTGTCCTCTCCCATCTCCTGGAGTCCATTTAAGCTCACGCCTACTGCTTCAGTGACTCCATCCAGCCACCTCATTCTCTGTCGTCCCCTTCTTCTCTTGCCCTCCACCTTTCCCAGCATGAGGCTCTTCTCCAGTGAGTCCTTCCTTCTCATTAGGTGGCCAAAGTATTTGAGTTTCCGCTTCAGGATCTGGCCTTCTAAAGAGCAGTCGGGGTTGATCTCCTCTAGGACTGACCGGTTTGATCGCCTTGCAGTCCAAGGGACTCGCAGGAGTCTTCTCCAGCACCACAGTTCTAAGGCCTCAATTCTTTGGCGCTCAGCCTTTTTTATGGTCCAGCTTTCACTGCCATACACCCGTTCATTTCCTGACTGCTCAAAGGTAAAATGGCCCTGAAAAAAGTGAGTTCTCTGACCACTTTTCAGATTTGCGACTGTTGCAGTGTCCCTGGGGTCATGTGATCAAAATTCAGACACTTGGCAAGTGGTGCATATTTATGAGGGTCAGCAGTTTCCCAGAGTCATGTGATCACGATCCTACAACAAGCGATGTCAATGGGGAAGCCAGATTCACTTAACAACCGTGTGACTGTAACTTTTTTTTGTGGATAAGATCATCTTTATTGTCATTTTTTACTGTGGGCACAACGGCCCACATCAAAAACGAAATTTAGTTGCCGGCTCTCAAAGTGAAACACATACAGGACACACACCTAAAACATACTACAAACAACATATGCATAGACCCACACCCCTACATATACAGAACAATAAAATATTATAATATTATAAAATATTATATACTGTTCATCTTGAATATATAACGGAAGGAGGAAGCCTCAGAGTTCACAAGGTTAATGCTGTATGGAATGAAACTATGGTTGACCAACCAACTTTTTATTATATAAGTTTTTTTAATTAATTTTCTCATATTACATTCACATATTGGAAAAGCAATGTGGTGGCTGGGTACAATAATTCCATTACAAATTGAATATCATCCATACCAATCTCAAAATTTGACCGTAACTAATTCTCTCTCTTTCCCCCTTAATATGTAAGTGTGTCTTTCAGAAACCAATAAAATTCTTACTCTATCAATCAAGCAAGCAAAAAAACCCAAAACTTTCTAATATTCACCAATAATCTTCAATTTATGCACATCTTAATTAATTTAACATTCAAACTTTTAGACAATCAGGAACCTAATAAGTTTTTCTTAATTTTCCATTGATATTTTAAATTTAACGTTGATCGTTATCCTTCCGTGCGACTAACTTAACAACTGCAGCGATTCACTTAACCACTGTGGCAAGAAAGGACAAAATTCACGTAACAACTGGCATGCTTAGCAACAGGAATTTTGTGGTCGTAAATTGAAGACTCCCTGTACTGATCACGTGCTGCAACGGCGTGAAAAGTGGTCATGAGTTGCTTTTTTTTCGGGGCCGCTGTAACTTAGAACGGTCAATAAATGAACTGTTGTAAGTTGAGGGTTATCTGTATTGGCAAAAAACTGTGTTGCTCACACGGTTTTTAAGTAACGTATTCCCACTGCCTCTAACTTTCACTTGCCTTTAACAAGGTGAGCAGATGTTTGCTGTTATACTCAACTATTTTTGCTTCTTTTGACAAATATTCATTCCTTGGATGTGACCATACTTTCCACATTTCTAAAATTAAACAGTCATGGAGACATCCCACCTCCTTGTTTAGTGTCGTAGCATTCAGCCAAGAGTTCCCGTGATCTTCACATGTTTTTCCTGGTTTCTTCATGCTTTTTCTACATTCAGCAAACAACCTTCAACTCCACCTTTGGAAGGAAACATTCCGCAGTGTGAGCTGTGTCATTTTGGAGAGGGGAAAATGAGCAAACGGCTTTGGTTAAGTCCCTGTGTAACTTGTTAGGACTTCAGAATTCGGTTTCCTATTTTATGGCAGGTTGAAGCTTATCGAAAGGAAGTGAGTGGTTTAGAAGAAGCCATCCATAAAATGGAGACGGAAAATATATATCTCATCAATAAACTGTTTGAGCGGAGATTGCAATTTCTTAAAGTACCCAGGTAAAAAAAAAAACAAGCTTCCAAGTATGATATAACTTTGGCTTGCTTAACCAGGTTGTTGACAGCAGTTGAATGCGATGAATTTTAGCGATTTGTTTATGAATTTTTGATTCATTTCCCCCCCCCCCTCTTTTAGTGCAGCCTGCTGGACAAAACTCAGTCCACTTAGTTGGGTGTGGGAATGAAGAAATGTGACTAAGCGTGTAAACCGGTTAAAACAGGGGTAAGCAACCTTGGCTCTTTTATGACTCGTGGACTTCAACTCCCAGAATTCCTGAGCCAGCTGTGCTGGCTCAGGAATTCTGGGAGTTGAAGTCCACGAGTCATAAAAGAGATAAGGTTGCCTACCCCTGGGTTAAAACAATAGTTGTATCTGTGAGCACGGCCATGCAATTTCAGCTTCTTCCTGCAAAAATATTTTCTTTACATTACAGGTGGTCCTCAACTTACGACCATAATTGAGCCCAAAATTTCTGTCGATAAGCGAGACAGTTGATAAGTGAGTTTCGTCCCATTTTGTGACCTTTTCTTGCCGCAGCTGTTAAGTGAAGCACTGCAGTTGTTAAGTTAGTAAGATTTCCTTGTCAGAAGGTCGCAAATGGGGTTCACATGACTCTGGGACACTGCAACCGTCATAAATATGAGTCAGTTGCCAAGCGTCCAGATTTTGATCACATGACCATGGGGATGCTGCAGTGGTGATAAGTTGAAAAAAACGGTCATAAGTCACTTTTTTCACTGCTGCTGTAACTTCGGTCACTAAATGAACTGTTGTAAGTTGAGGACTACCTGTGCTTGTTTGTTTTTTTAAAAAAAATCCATAAAACCCTTGTAAGATATGAGAAGAATGTTTTAAAATGATCGTTATTTGTGCAACCAGGCATAAGCCAATAATTGGCTATTTTTTTTCTGGCTGTGGAACTCTCCACCTTTATTTTTATTTTTTTTCCTTTAACCTCCATCTCATCCCAGTGATCAGGAAGGTGAGCCCAACCTCTTTAGTTGTTTCCTGCCCCCTTTTTCCAAAGGTAACTTTTGAAAAAAAACACCAACTAAATGGATCTTGGGAGAATCTCCAGATAATTTGAATCTAACTCACACAATCCCCAGTTGTCCTGACAAATTTTGGGATGTTTATCATAATCATAATAGTAAAGTTGGAAGGGATCTTAGAGGTCATCTAGTCCAACCCCCTGCAGGAAACCCTATAGTACCATTTCAGACAAATGGCTGTAAAGAATGTAAAGAAATATGTGGTTGAAAACCTCTGGAAAGGGCAGGTTTCTGCAATATATAAAGAGAAATGTGAATGCTTTTTGGTTAGTAATCCTTGAATTTGTACTTTTTCTGGGCAGAATGTAGCTTTTGTAACTCTCCACCTTGGTGTGCGTTTCATTGGGCATTGTACACCGCATTCTGGGGACAACAGAATAGCACAACAAGAAACTTGTCACTCTTTTGCTATTATTAACTAAATGGAATTCAGGAGAGGGATTGGATATTTGTCTGAAATGGAGTCTCCCTTTTTTTTAAAAAAATTCCATTTATATCCCACCCTTCTCCGAAGACTCAGGGCGGCTTACAAGCTTAACAGTAGCCTTCATTCTATGTATATGCCTGCTTATTAGGGCTTTCACACACACCCCAAGCGGCATTATTACAAAGTCAGCTTATTGCCCCCAACAATCTGGGTCCTCATTTTACCTACCTCGGAAGGATGGAAGGCTGAGTCAACCTTGAGCCTGGTGGGACTCAAACCTGCACTAATTGCAGGCAGCTGGTGTTACTTAAGGAGGCATTAGCCCACTGCTCCACCAAGGCTCGCCATTGTTTTCCTTGTGCAAAGCTACAGCTTCCTTACACAGAGACCCAGACCGCAACTCTTTTGTATTCTTGATAGCAATAGCAATAACCCCTTAGACTTACATACCGCTTCATAGTGCTTTACAGCCCTCTCTAAGCGGTTTACAGAGTCAAGATTATTGCCCCCGACAATCTGGCTCCTCATTTTACCAACCTCGAAAGGATGAATGGCTGAGTCAACCTGAGAATCGAACTGCTGGCAGTCGGCAGAATTAGCCTGCATTCTGAGCCATCACAGCTCTGATACCTGTGTAGTAAACTTACCATGCCTTATTTCCCACTCTAATCTGTGCTTCGGGGAGTGGATTGCTTTTTATCACCAATCAGGCAATTTGCAGAGAAGGGAGGCAAATGAATGCATTCAGTCTAGGGTTTTATTATTATTATTATTATTATTTTGACACTTCAGAGTCAGGTGTTTGGGTTTGTTTGTTTTTTTTGACCTTGTGACTTCTGGAACTAGTTCCTGCAGTTTTCTTGGCATGGCTTTTTTTTTGAAAGTGGTTTGCCATTGCCTGCATCTTAGGGCTGAAAGAGAGGGACTGGCCCAAGGTCATCTACTGTAGCTGGTTTCATGCCTAAAGTGGAACTAGAACTCACTCTTTCAGTTTCTAGCTAGACGCCTTCAGCACAAACACTCTCGCCATTGTTTTTCCTGTTGGTTACCATTATGTGTTTTGGTGCTATTTTTGCTGTTTTGCATTTTCCAGGAAGTTGTTTCTTACCCAAGGAGCTGGCTTGCAGTTTCCTGGAGAAAGCACGGATCAAGAAGGAGGTTTGTGTTGTTGTTGTTGTTGTTATCGGAATCAGATTGACCTGCCTATGCCTTGTAGCTTTGAATTATAAAAGCAAGGCACTTGAAGTAGTAATGGTGAATTTGGGGGACGAAGCGGCCATCATCTTCCACACCGTATTTTATTTATTTATATCCTATATTTTTACTTATATCCTGCCTGTATTATTTTTTATAAGTAACCTCAAGACAGTAAATCCTCCTCTCTTCTCCTGTTTTCCCCACAACAACAACCTTGCGAGGTGGGTTGGGCTGAGAGAGAGGGACGGGCTCAAAGTCACCCAGCTGGCATTCATGCCTAAGACAAGACTAGAACTCACCCGTCTCCTGGTGATTGACCCAAATTCACCCAGCAGAATTTCATGCCCAAGGAGGGACTAGAACTCGTCGTCTCCGGGAGATTGGCCCAAAGTCATCCATCTGGCTTTCATGCATAAGTCAGGACTAGAATTCACAATCTCCCGATTTCTAGCCAGGTGCCCGAACCACTAGACCGGCAGCTAACAGATAGTTACAGATTTCCCATTCTTGGCTTGAAATTAGGGTGGGGCTTACCAAAGAGGCCAACATCAACCTGCAAGGGTTGACGGGACTATCTCTCTGTTGCGGTTTTTATTAATATCATTCATAGTATTATTAGTTAAAGTAGTATTTATTAAATTATTCTCATGTACTAAATGTTTGGGGGTTGCTGAAGAATCTGAACCTATGAGCTTAGAGCAGGGGTAGGCAACCTTGGCTCTTTTATGACTCGTGGACTTCAACTCCCAGAATTCCTGAGCCAGCATGGGGGAACTATGGTCCCTTCGTGACTTGTGGACTTCAACTCCCAGAATTCCTGAGCCAGCATGGGGGAAACTTTGGCCCCTTCGTGACTTGTGGACTTCAACTCCCAGAATTCCTGAGCCAGCATGGGGGAACTATGGCCCCTTCATGACTTGTGGACTTCAACTCCCAGAATTCCTGAGCCAGCATGAGGGAACTATGGCCCCTTCATGACTTGTGGACTTCAACTCCCAGAATTCCTGAGCCAGCATGGGGGAACTATGGCCCCTTCATGACTTGTGGACTTCAACTCCCAGAATTCCTGAGCCAGCATGGCTCAGCATGGAAACCTCTCACTTTTCCCTCAGCATGGCTGGCTCAGGAATTCTGGGAGTTGAAGTCCATGAGTCATAAAAGAGCCAAGGTTGTCTACCCCTGAGCTTGAGTATGGGAACCCCTGAGTTAGGGAGATGTGGACAAAGGGCCATTCAAAGCACGGCTCATGTCCTATTATATTGTACCCTCCGTCAGGATTCACAAACTCATTTTGTGATCCCTTAGCTGACAAAATAGCCAGCAAATTCTGACCTCTTTTCATGTACAGCTGTTACTATTGGTTCAATATAATACTGTTTCTTTGAACGTATCTATATTGTCTGCAAAAATTAGGCAGTCTTTGGCTGTTCCTCAATTACCGGTATCTCATCGTTAACGGTAATAGAGCATGCTATTATGTTTTGGGTTGCTTTGTTTTAATGTTTTAATTTTTAACGATAATAAAAGATTTATGGATTGAGATGCACTTTCTTATACGCACTCTCACTTTTGGCAACTTATGCACAAGACTGAGTACTGTTCCTTCTTTTCCCGCTAACCACGGGGAGGATAAGAAACATTTGCAATATCTAAAGGCCTGTCCTGATTGCCAAACTTGCAAACGTACCTCTTGCTCCCAGCTTCAGAAATGAAGGGGAAGACATTTTTGGGTATCGGGACATATGCAGAGAACTTGGCTCAATAGTAGCAACTGTGAGAGAGAAATAATAAATAATAATAATAATAATAATAATAATAATAATAATAATAATAATAATAATAATAATAATAATAATAATAAGAAGAAGAAGAAGAAGAAGAAGAAGAAGAAGAAGAAGAAGAAGAAGAAGAAGAAGTTGGAAGGGACCTTGGAGGTCATCTAGTCCAACCCCCTGCTCAGGCAGGAAACCCTATACATTTCAGACAAATGGCTGTCCAGTCTCTTCTTAAAAACTTCTGGTGTTGGAGCATTCACCACTTCTGGAGGCAGGTTGTTCCACTGGTTAATTGTTCTAACTGTCAGGAAATTTCTCCTTAGTTCTAGGTTGCTTCTCTCCTTGACTAGTTTCCATCCGTTGCTTCTTGTCCTGCTTTCAGGTGCTTTGGAGAATAGCTTGACTCCCTCTTCTTTGGGGCAGCCCCTGAGATATTGAAACACTGCTATCATGTCACCCCTCACCCTTTTCTAGGACCTTGGAGTCCTAGTGCAGGCATCCCCAAATCCCAGGCCTAGTACTGGGCCATGGCCTACTTGGAACAGGGCCATGCAAGAGGTGGGATGGTGTGTGTGTTCGTGTGCATGGGCACACAACTCCACTTGCTCTTCTCTCTTGCATGAGTGGAGCTGCACGTGCATGTGTGCGTGCCGGGACACCATTCACGTGACCCAGTTCCCCTCTTTCCCTCCCCCCCCAAGCCGGGCCACCCAGCCATAAGCATCCTAGTGGACAATCACGTAAATATGAGGTAACACTGTGTGGTGGCGGCAGCCAAAAAAGCCAACACAGTGCTACACTGCATTAACAGGGGGATAGAATCAAGATCACGTGAAATGTTAATACCACTTTACAAGGCCTTGGTAAGGCCACACTTGGAATGCAGCATCCAGTTTTGGTCACCACGATGTAAAAAAAAGATGTTCAGACTCTAGAAAGAGTCCAGAGAAGAGCAACAAAGATGATTAGGGGACTGGAGGCTAAAACATATAGGGAACGGTTGCTGGAATTGGGCATGTCTAGTTTGATGAAGAGAAGGACAAGGGGGGACATGATAGCAGTCTAAGGGTTGCCGCAAAGAAATGGTGGTTAACTTATTCTCCAAAGCACCAGAAGGCAAAACAGGAAACAATGGATGGAAACTAATCAAGGAGAGAAGCAACCTAGAATTAAGGAGAAACTTCCTGACAGGAACAATTATTCATTGGGACGGCTTGCCTTCAGACGTTGTGGGTGCCGCATCACTGGAGACTTTTAAGAAGAGACTGGACAGTCACTAGTCTGAAAGGGTAGGACTAGAAGACCTCCCAAATCCCTTTCAGCTCTGTCATTCTATGTTCTATATGTCTTCTGTGACGCAATACAAAATTGAGCATGAAGAATAAAAACAAAAATAATTCCTCATTTATTTTATGGCAGAGAAAGATGGGATGTCAGCAACAGAGCTAGTTATTTCTGTGGATCCGCAGTCAAGCGAGGAGAGAAGGGAACTGGAGAAGGAGTCGAGGGATGAGTTTGAGGTGGTTTATTTGCGGGAAATGTCAGAGAATCAGTTTCTACCTCCTCTGCTGTATGAAGACACAAATGACTTCAAGGTAAAGATTTATCTTTTTTATTTTAATTCCATTTATATCCCGCTCTTCTCCGAAGACTCAGGGCGGCTTACAAGCTTAGCAGTAGCCTTCATTCTATGTATATGCCTGCTTATTAGGGCTTTCACACACACCCCAAGCGGCATTATTACAAAGTCAGCTTATTGCCCCCAACAATCTGGGTCCTCGTTTTACCTACCTTGGAAGGATGGAAGGCTGAGTCAACCTTGAGCCTGGTGGGACTCGAACCTGCACTAATTGCAGGCAGCTGGTGTTACTTAAGGAGGCATTAGCCCTCTGCTCCACCAAGGCTCTAATCTTCCCCCTCTAAGATACAGCGGTGGTGGAACAGGAGACGTAGACGGGTTGAGAATTATGTAAATTGTCCATCCCTGTTGGATAGACTTACCTCCAGAAGTTGGGAAAGCTCCAACCCTGGAAGTTTTTAAAGAAAAGATGGGACAGCCATTTGTCTGAAATGGCATGGGCTTTCCTGCCTGAGCAGAGGGTTGGACTAGAAGACCTCCAGGGTCCCTTCCCACATTCTTTTATTCTCTTATTCCAGATGACATTGGATTGGGATTAATAAGAACTTCACCATGCATGTGGTTGGAGATGCAAGTCCAGTGACATTGACTCTTCATCCCAAGGCCCGAGGAGCAGTGTTTTTCAACTTTGGCCCCTTTAAGGTGGATGGACTTCAACTCCCAGCCTGCAGGATGACTGGGGGAATTCTGGGAGTTGAAGTCCACTCATCTTAAAGTGGCCAACTTTGAAAAACATGACATTAGATCTGTGCCTAGGATGTTGGCAAGGGGCAACTGCCCTCCAGGCCAAGCTAGGTGGTCTTCTCTTCCCATAAAAAGCCTACAACTTAATTTGCTTACATACTAGAGCTTAAAACAAACAGCAAAAGAAATTAGCCTCTCTTACAAGGAACATCTGTCTCCTACCTCCTCTTTTATTTTTCCAAGAATGCTTTAAGGCAGGGCTCTTCAAACTTGGCAACTTTAAGACTTGTGGACGTCAACTCCCAGAATTCCTCAGCAACTGGCTGAGGAATTCTGGGAGTTGACGTCCACAAGTCTTAAAGTTGCCAAGTTTGAAGAGCCCTGCTTTAAGGCAACTTAGCTTAATCAGGGCTGACTCAGCTACATCCTTCATCCTTCCTGGAGTGTCTGGTTCCTTGAAATATACAGGTAGTCCTCGACTTATGACCACAATCGAGCCCAAAATTTCTATTGTCAAGGGAAACATTTGTGAAGTGAGTTTTTGCCCCATTTTACGACCTGTCCTGCCACAGTTGTTAACTGAATCACTGCAGCTGATTACGTTATTTAGTTACCCGGTTGTCAAGTCAATCTGGTTTCCCCAGAGACTTTGCTTGTCAGGAGGTCGCAATAGGCGATCACGTGACCCTGGGACACGGCAACCGTCAACCAGCTGCCAAGTGTCTGCATTTTGATCACGTGACCATGGGGGATGCTCCAAAGGTCGTAAGGGTGAAAAATGGTCATAAGTCACATTTTTTTCAGGGCTGTTGTAACTTTGGTGACTAAATGAACGGTTGTAAGTCGAGAACGACCTGTATTTCCCCAATCCTTACTCGGCTTTCGAACCTTTATGTAAGTTACTAATGACAGCCATTGTCTTTTTATAGAATACTTTTATTATCCATATTATCTGCATGCATGGGGCATATGCATGTACAGTAGTGGCCAAAATTGTGGAAACCCTTTGGGAAAAGCGTACAGTAGAAATGCCACCTTTGGTTAAGTTTCCACCAATTTTTCTTCTAATTTCTTTATAACCGTAGCCTTGTTCACTTAATAATACTATTTTACATCGCTTTCTGGGCGACCAGTCAACTCTTTGCACCATTACTTTAATTTTATTACGTTTCACAAACTCACTCAATGAAAGTACACAAAAAACCCAACCAACTTGATAGCGATCACATAACACACACTGACAAATGTCCTCCTCTCGGCTTCAATACACGACATCAATAACCGAATCCTACTGTGATCTGATTGGCTCATTGCCAAAACAAGATGACACCCGATTGGCTCTCTAAACACTCGTGCTCATTGGCTACAATCAGGCGAAGGAAAGCTACCTGAGATCAACCTAAGCAAGTTGTGCTTCCTTTTTCTGGTTATCTGGCTATAACTTTTCATAGAATACAGTACAGATAATTGAACAAACAGTGTGGCATTACCTTCTTGATTAAATTATCTTTCCATCGATATATAATTTTATGGTACTACTCCAAAGAAAAAAAGCGGTGTTATTAGCCATCAAACCTCAAAAATACACTTTTTCCCAAAAGGCTTCCACAATTTTGGCCACTACTGCAAGTGTAAAGGATGGGTCCAGGGGCAAATGGGAGTTATTCAAAGGTATTTACCCCCAAATAATACCATCCTCTTTTGCTCTGAATCAAGGAATATAAGGAGCTGGGTCCTTTGGATGTGAAATTAATGTGCGCCGTGGGGCAGAAGATGCCAATTCATGAAGACATCAAAGAAATACCCAGCAAAGCTCAGTTGGAAGAGAGGTACGACCCAAACAAGGCTGCACAGCACATTACCTACCGTATGATCAAATCTGTATTCCCGTAAAAGAAGACAAAGGGGAAGATCCTTTCAGAGTTTTGGAGTGTCTAAGATTCCCTTTTGGCGCAAGGGACCGTTGACTTGCATATGTGAAAAAGTGAAAGAAGATTTAAAAATGCCGGCTGTCAACTGCTAAGGCTTGTTTTGCAACTGATCTACGAATTAAAACAGATTTGCTTTGGATGCAATGGGAAAGAACGCGCGTGGCTTGTTACAGAAATATGTAAAAACTTGCTTGTTATGGAAATAAAGTACATGAATTCTTTGTAACTGGTAGATGAAAACTTCCAATGAAGTTTTATCTCGGTGTGTGTGTGTGTGTGTGTCTGCAGGAGGGGCAATTTTTTCCCATCCTTCCCCCCCGCCCCCCCAAAAGTTATAGTTCCCAGCTTTCAAACGCTAAGAAAAGCCTGCCATTTTCTAGAAGATGAAATAAAAGTTGTGTCCCACTTTATAAGGAAGATGTGTTCCTACTTTTGGGTAGTTTTTGATGAGTGAATAGCCAGCCCTAGCTATGCTTGGTATAGATATTTGCATAAATAAGTATTCTCTGGAAAAGGAAAGTAGTATGTTGTTGTTAGCTGATTATTTTAGGGGTTTAATATTTTGTTGTTAGCTGCGAAGTCGTGTCTGACCCCTCGCAACCCCATGGACGACGTTCCTCCAGGCCTTCCTGTCCTCTACCATCTTCTGGAGTCCATTTAAGCTCACGCCTACTGCTTCAGTGACTCCATCCAGCCACCTCCTTCTCTGTCGTCCCCTTCTTCTATTGCCCTCAATCTTTCCCAGCATTAGGCTCTTCTCCAGTGAGTCCTTCCTTCTCATTAGGTGGCCAAAATATTTGAGTTTCAACTTCAGGATCTGGCCTTCTAATGAGCAGTCAGGGCTGATCTCCTCTAGGACTGACCGGTCTGATTGCCTGGCAGTCCAAGGGACTCGCAGGAGACTTCTCCAGCACCATAGTTCAAAGGCCTCAATTCTTTGGCGCTCAGCCTTTCTTACGGTCCAACTTTCACTGCCATACATTGCAACTGGGAGGACCATAGCCTTGACTATACGCACTTTTGTTGGCAGGGTGATGTCTCTGCTTTTTAGTGTGCTGTCTAGATTTGCCATGGCTTTCCTCCCAAGGAGCAAGCGTCTTTTAATTTCTTGGCTATAGTCCCCGTCTGCGTTGTAGTATACGTTTCAATTTTTTTCTAATGGAAAATGATTTCCATCAGAAAAATAGGGAAAAGCCAAACCTGATTTAACAGTCACAATGCTCAACAGAACCGCTAGGAATACGAAGTACTAAAACTGGACTCAGAATTTGCAACTCCCAAGTACAGGTAATCTTCCAACTTTCAACCATTCGTTTAGTGACCATTTGAAGTTGTAACAGCACTGAAAAAAGGGACTGTTTTTCGCACTTATGACCATGGTCATATGATCAAAATTCAGATGCTTGGCAACTAACTCCTATTTATGACAGTTGCACCGTCCCTGTGTCGTGTGATCACCTTTTGGCGACCTTCTGACAAAGTCAAGGCAGGGAAGGGGAAGTCAGATTCACTTAACAGCCATGTTAGTAACTTAACAACTGCAGTGATTCACTTAAGAGCTGTGGCAAGAAAGGTTGTAAAAGAGGGGAAGACTCACTGAACTGTCTCACTTAGCAACAGAAATGTTGGGCTGAATTGCGGTCCTAAGCTGAGGACTACCAGTATTTCTCTAGTTCAAAAATTCACGTGCATTACTTTTATCAGAATAGACTTAAATAGAGGGACAGGGCAAAACAACATTTGCTTCAGTTTTATGTTGTTTGATGATCACACTAGAGCAAATTGACGGTATAGGGCAGGGGTCTTCAAACGTGGCCCTTTTATGGCTTGTGGACTTCAACTCCCAGAATTCCTCAGCCAGGCACGCTGGCTGAGGAATTCTGGGAGTTGAAGTCCACAAGTCATGAAGGGGGCCTTAGTTCCTCCATGCTGGCTGAGGAATTCTGGGAGTTGATGATGTAAATGACGTAAAACACTCCCAGATATCATAGAATTTAATTGCCTCATCAAGATTATTTTGGATGCAATAAACCTGTTATTTCAGCATGTTGTCCAAATGGAAATTTTATCCATCGTATCAGATGTTTTTCTGAAAGTAAATGGGATCCATTATTAAATGAACGATTTACTGTAAAACCAAGCAAGAATTGTATTAATTGGGAAAAGTCTCCTTTGAGTTGTCTATCCCAAAGGTGCTTTTCCAAAAGGCAACTCGACTTTCTTGGTTTTTGTCTTTGAAACTGAAGAAGCTTCTTGGATGAGAAAACAAAACATTTTTGAGAAAAAACCCAATAAAGTCCAGGTGCCCTTCGGAAAAGCACCTTTGGGACTCCTTTGAGTTAAATTCCCAGAGACAGGTATCCATATAATTTTATTTGCAGTTGGCTACTGCCCTGATCTGGAGCTTCTTGATGTTCTCTCATTCAATATAAATCAGATTTGAATCTGGCACCTACATATAAATGCCAAATGTTGTTTTCTTTCTCCAGAGTGAATTAACATCAGGCAAAATTTATCTTATATTTAAAGGTAAGGGAATAGTGTTCAGTGCGGAAAGTAACTTTCTAAAGAGAACATCTGGTCCTCTAATGCAGGGCTTTTCAACCTTTTCACCCATTGTACCGCTTTTAGGATATGGCAACATTCAATTATCACCAGTTGACTAGCAAGGTGTCAAAAACTTGATGACCAAAAAAAAAGGGAAAAAGTGATGAAGTACAGGTAGTCCTCGACTTACAACAGTTTGCTTAGTGACTGTTCGAAGTTACAATGGGACTGGGAAAAATGCCCCCCCAAGCCACAGCCAAGCAAGACACCTGCCTGCCCGCCCAGTGGCGCTCTTGCTCCTGTCCGAGGTTTTCATTGTTGTGAGCATTTCTGTTGAGGATTGGCAGCGGGGGTGGGGTGGGGTGGGAGTTTGGTTTTCATTCTCTCCGTCTGCTGGGTGGTTGCAGCAGGTTTTGGTCACTTCACATGACCCTGGGACACTGTGACCGTCATAAATATGAATCAGTTGCCAAGCATCTGAATGTAAATCACAAGACCCTGGAGATGCTGCAACATTCCAGCTGATTGGTGCTTCTTCTGGGCTCAGCGGAAGCGCCAGGATCAACGCAGAGCTCCAGCTGGAGCCTGGCGCTGATCCTGGGGCTTCCGCTGAGCCCTGACAGTCCTGCAGCTCCGGCCATCTGTCGCTCAGGCTTTTGCGGTGCTGCCACCGGTTCAGCTCATTCCCCTCCCCTGCTATCACTTCTCTAGGATGGTCACGTACCACCGGCCAGGTGCCAATGTACCACGGGTGGTACCCGTACCTGCAGTCAACCTTGATTTTGAAAAAGCAAGGCAGGTTCTTGAATGAGAGACCTCAAGCACATCTTAGGCATACAGAAAGTGGAAAGAAAGCATCATCAAAAGGAATTGTGGAGAATCAGTTCCATGTTGTAACCAAGATCAGCATGGACCTCTGTACCTAGAGGACACAAGTTCAGCTTGAGGGAAACAAAAAACTACGTAGTTTTTTTTCCCCCAAGGCCAAAGTTGTTTCCAGATGTTCATTGCATCAGGTGTGTTCAAGAAACAACTTGAATGGACCAAAGTACAAGAAGAATTTACTGTCAGTTGGGAAGAATCGGGACCACACATTAAGTCCCAGTTAAGAAGATTTATTGTTCATGTCCATTCACAAGCATCTAGTCAACAAATGGTCAGCACTAAATTGGAGCTAGATAAGTGTTCTGTTCCCAGAGCATTTGCTGCTCTGGCAGGACAGGGTTATTTTACAAGGCCCTGGTAAGGCCACACTTGGAACACTGCATCCAGTTTTGGTCACCACGATGTAAAAAAGATGTTGAGACTCTAGAAAGGGTACAGAGAAGAGCAACCAAGATGATTAGGGGGCTGGAGGCCAAAACATATAGGGAACGGTTGCTGGAATTGGGTATGTCTAGTTTAATGAAGAGAAGGGTGAGGGGTGACATGATAGCAGTCTTCCAATATCTCAGGGGCTGCCACAAAGAAGAGGGAGTCAAGCTATTCTCCAAAGCGCCTGAAGGCAGGACAAGAAGCAACGGATGGAAACTAGTCAAGGAGAGAAGCAACCTAGAACTAAGGAGAAACTTCCTGACAGTTAGAACAATTAACCAGTGGAACAACCTGCCTCCAGAGGTGGTGAATGCTCCAACACTGGAGGTTTTTAAGAAGAGACTGGACAGCCATTTGCCTGAAATGGTATAGGGTTTCCTGCCTGAGCAGGGGGTTGGACTAGATGACCTCCAAGGTCCCTTCCAACTTTTTTATTATTATTATTATTATTATTATTATTATTATTATTATTATTATTATTATTATTATTATTATTATTATTATTATTATTATTATTATTATTATTATTATTATTAATTTCCATTTAGCTAACTTATAGGTAAAGTTTATCAACCCTGACCTTACTGGCCAAAATAGATGCAGCATGTTCTCTTCACAAGGCAGTGTTCAGGGATTATTACTTACTTCCCCTTTCCTGTCTTGTCGCTTCTTGTTACAAGCATTGATGGTGTTGAAGGAAAAGTCTTCATCAGGGTGCTGTCCAAGCCGGGAATAAACAACATGGTGACTGCTTTAGAAAGAAAGTTGCATTTTATTGAAGAGGAGAGCCAGACAGGAAGATGGCAGAGAGAGAGAGAGAGAGAGAGAGAGAGAGGGAGAGGGAGAGGGAGAGGGAGAGGGAGAGAGAGAGAGAGAGAGAGAGAGAGAGAGAGAGAGAGAGAGAGAGAGAGAGAGAGAGAGAGAGAGAGAGAGAGAGAGAACACGTAGGGGGTGGGTTTTTATAACCTCCTGAGCTTTTGTTTGGAGTTCTTTCCTGTTTGAGGCTTTGTATTTCCTGTGTCATGTACTTTGACCTGAGTCTGAGTGTGCCCTTCGGCATCTGTGAGTTAATCCTATTATGTCCTGTCTTAAGAGTTTGGGTGAGATATGTAGATTTTAGGTCTCTTTGTCTTCCTAAGCTTCTAGCTGGGGGTCTCCAACCTTCCTGAATGGATTATCACATCGGCATTTCTAGAGAGTTGGTTGCTGCTTGGGGGAGGGAGACTTGGGGCTATTAAGAAAAACTGGGCATGCTTTTCTGCCTCTTTAAGATCCTTTGAGGAAATATATTTTTCTGCCCTTTTAATATTTCTCTCTCTCTCTCTCTCTCTCTCTCTCTCTCTCTCTCTCTCTCTCTCTGTGTGTGTGTGTGTGTATGTGTGTGTGTGTGTGTGTGTTTGTGTGTGACTTCCCACAATGGGAAAGAGACGGGAAGTGAGGCCATTCTAACCTCCATCTTCCATTCAGAGAAATCGCTCAGTACCTCATTTGCAATCTCAACCCATCTGGACATATTGCAAGTGAGCAGCGTATCCTTACACACCTTTAGGCGATTTAGGCCCTGGGGAGTGGGGTATAGGAGCAGTTATATTTTTGGTCTAAGTAAGTAGGCCACCTTATAGCTAGGAGCACATGGTCTTTTTTATGTAGCATGGCTGCTAGTTGTTATTTGTGTTGTAATTGTATAGTATTGCTTATTTTTTACAGTTATACCGGATCTTGCAGCATTGAATAAAGTCTAGATCAGGGGTGTCAAAACTGCCGGCCCACTGGCTGGATGCATCACGGTGAAACCGCACCCACCCCATTGCCAGCAATGGAAAAAAAAGTCGTGATACGTCACGTCACGTGGTGAGTTTGACACCCCTGGTCTAGATGGTGAAATACTGTCTCCTTTGTTGAACGGCAAGGAAGGTTAACTGCCCCGATTGCTGCCTAGAGCCACAGGGTTACGGATTTAGTGAGTGAAGGAAAATGTTATCAGAATTTGTGGGAACGTAACAACCTTAGGATGATGCTTCACTTGATTCTGCCCCACCCCCACCCACCCCAGGCTCTATCTGCTCTGCTCCTACATCTACTTTTTAATGATGTCTGTATTAGAAATGAAGCAAGTTGAGGTGTTGTCTCTGAGGTTTCTAGAAATACCATTGCTAAATTCACTGATTTTGTTCTGGGTCTATTTCTAGAGGGGCCCCACCCCAAGACTTGATTTTTGGGGAGGTCTCTCAATGCATGCCTGAAAGGGCAAAGGTGGCCACCAACCTGAAAATGGTTGTGTTTCATAGCATATCTCGCTGGAAGTAGATTCAGTCAGCTGTAAGGATGAGACAAGCTTTTGTGTATAGATTTTTTGTAAGAAACGACATAGACTTACCAACATAGACGTCAACGTTCTATTCCAAAGCCTGAGAAAGATTAAACTGTACCCACCCCTTAAGTTTCAGCGTGTACAGGACTAGAAAAATGATCGATGCTTGCCACAATTTATAGTTCATTTGAAGCAGAACACTATGGGTAGGAATTTCTTTTTTTAAAAAAAAGTCTACGAATAGTCTACGCCGGACTACATTCTGCTGTTTTGGCTTTCTAAGTTACTTAAATTCCTGTATTCTGGATGCTTTTCTTTTCTGCTACTAAAAGCCATCTGCCTCCTGGTACCTAAACATCAGGGCCTCCCTTTTCTCCTTGCTAGACCCTGGAGAAGTTGTCCCTAAAGTAACAACTGTACCAACAGGCTTAATCCATAAAGAAAACTGCAGTTTTATGGTTGATACCAACGAAAAAGAACATAGGAAATGCAATTTGTGAAGGGGAGGAATAGGATCATATCTAGCTGAATGTTCCTTCCAGGTAAAGATGCCCTGTTTTATGAAGATTAATGATCCAGAAACAGGACCTAGCCTAGAATTCTCCTAGAGATGCATTCTGAAGCAGAACACGCTACATTCAATTTCTACTTCCGCGAAAATTCAATAGGGAGAGGGTGGAGGGGGCAAAGCGTAACCCAGTGGTGGTGAACCTATGGCACGAGTGCCAGAGGCGGCACTCGGTGCCCCTTCACACTAGCAGCCTCCCCCGTCACCCCCAGGCACAGCCCACCTGGAGCAACGCAGCCAAGGACATGGCAGTCAGTCAATGGGGACAAGACTCCATCCTTGTGTCCCATCGCAAACAGATGCTGCTGCGGGGCACGGGTGGAGGGCGTGGCCGCCATGGCGCTGCTGGGCCGCCTGGGTGATCTGCAACAGGCCGTGGAGGTGGTGGGTGGCCCTGCGGGTGGGTGGGGCAAGGCAGGGGTGGGGCAGTTTTGGGGCACTCGGTCTCTAAAACGTTTGCCATCACTGGCGTAACCTATGGGCACCCATACTTTCTGAAACAAGAGTTCCCAGCATTCCTCACTGCCATGCTATTTAGCTCATATATACCTGGAGGGGTTCCAGATTTCCTGTTTCTTTAAAAAAAAAAGATGGCAAAACCCCAAGAATTCCAAACTTAGTACAACTCAAATCAGTTCTTAAATTTACACTCTTTATTTAGACATGACTTGGGGGATGTTGTAAAAGGTTGGCTGTCTGTAAGTAGTAGTGTGGGGGTTCGTACGGTTAGCGGGGTTGATGACTGGCAGGCTTGCGTTTGAGACCCGGTTGCTGCCATGCTGCAGGGTGAGCTCCTGTCACTCGCTCCAGCTCCTCCAACCCAGCCGTTCAAAAGCAGGCGATCGCGGGTACATGGACGGGTACCATTTGGTTAGCACAGGGGTAGGCAACCTCGGCTCTTTTATGGCTCATGGACTTCAACTCCCAGAATTCCTGAGTCATGAGTCATAAAAGAGCCGAGGTTGCCTACCCCTGGGTTAGCAACTTGAGGACATGAAAGGAGCCAACTGGGCGTCCTCCGGGGAAGGACGATGTCACCTGTTGACCCTTTCGCCACAGAACTGCTTCCGTGCTTTGCAATAGGTTAGGACCCGTGGCTCCGGAGCCGCATGCGGCTCTTTCAGCCGTCTCCTGAGGCTCCCAGTCCTCTGCCATGTGCAGTCCAAAAAAAAAAGTGGGACTAAAAAAGTTCAACCAATCAATTCAAATATGCAGGGTAGGTGCATATCTTGCCTTGGTTCCACTCTTCAGTCAACCCGTTCTGCGCATGCGCGCATGTATGCGCATGCGCACACATTTTTTGCGGCTCCCAGTTTTTCCTTTTGTGAGGGAACCAGTTCCGAGTGGTTCTTTCACTGTTTCAGGCTGCTGACCCCTGGGTTAGGACTGTCTACAAAGACCTCAGTCCAAACACCAAACATAGCATTTACCTGCAACAGCTGGTGAGAATTTTTCTGCTCACTTACTGAATTTAAACAATAGCTAAAGTTGCTAAGTTTTGCCCAGCAGCCCTCAACGGAAATAAATTTCACGCCCTCACAGAATCATACCGCAACTCAAAATGGTTTGTGGAAGCTGCATTTTATTTGAAAATCCACCTTTTTTGCTAACGTACATCTTAACATTTTAAACAAAAATAGAATCTGCAGAGACGATGCAGCAAATATGCTTCATTCATGTACAGAATTGCTTTCATGCCCCAGACGATCCTCCTTAAGGCCCCAAATGCCACCTAAACCGATAGGATGTATTTACATATAGCACCAATCCACAGTGCCGTTTTCAAATTCACCAAAGAACAAAAAGGATTCCTATGTGCTGAGAATCCAGGGCACCAGGAAGTCATCCCGCAACAAGATGTGGTGGAGTTTCCCCTGGAGAACTTCACGGTGGGTTGTCCGTAGCAAAGAAGCGACTTCCCTTCGGAGAGTTTTATTCTATTTCTTGGTACATGATTCAAACGCAGAAAAGAAGTCTCTTTCCCCGCCCCCCCCCGCCCCCTTACACCAGAACTTTCCGCAGTTGCTTGTTTTGTTTTGTTTTTTTTCTTTTATACAGAGAAGGAAAGTCTTTGAAAGTGAAAGCAATTCCTCACATTCATTTGGAAAAAGGCTGTTATGTCAAGGGTAAGATAAATGGCATGCCAAGCAAAAAGCAAGGAAAAGCTTTCTCAAAGCACCGAGGAGGAGGAGGACGCTGGTCGAAAAAACACCACACTCCCACCAGTCACCTGTTCCCCCCCACCCCTTCCCCAAATCTTTAGCAGAACTGGCAACTTCGTCTATGGATCACTCTAATTGCTGGGGGGGGGGGAATTCAACCAGGGGCATTTTTTTTTCAGACCTTGGAACGTGCCCAATATTCTGCATGGAGGAGTGTGGATTGAGAGTTGTCTAGAAATTGTTCCGGCGGATTAAAAAAATAAAAATAAGGAAACGAACTCTAAATGGGAGACCCATAGTAATACATCGGCATTCGTTTCTCCACAGGGGAGGCTCTGTGATACATTTGTTTGTTTAAACGGATAATCATAAATAAATACAAACAATAATACATAAAGGAATGTCTATGCAAACGGAATATATAATTTGGTGGGGTTTTTTGTTTTTCCTTTTTAAGTTAAGCTTTTTGGTATGGAGTCTTAACATTTGTGATGAATGGCAAGAGGAAGCTGCGGAATTACCGTTAGGATACGATCCTCTAGAGAAAAGTCAATGAAGTTAAGGAAATAATTTGTGTCCGGCTCTTCGTTCCAGAAGAGCAGTTTCGAGAACGACTATTTAGCAGAATAGGCAACTTTTTTTATAGGTTACCGATCGAAGTTATAAAATAGGGGGTGGGAGTTACTAACATGTTAAGTTACCACGGGAGTGGGGCGAGGCGGGGGGAGGGGGAAATAGAAAAAAGATCCCACACCAAATTTGTGGCAATTCTTGGCAATTTTATACCACGCTGCAAGATGCTGAGGTTGGCCGAGAGACCCACAACTGTTGTGGGCTTTGCATGATTTGAGTCTGTTCTACTGGAGAGACTTTCGTTTTGACGGAGCTGCAAAAAAAGGGTTGGTCACTGAGCACGTGTCTTTCTGGGACGTTCTCGCTCCAATCCATCTGGCATGAACTACATAAACTGGATCTGAGAAAATAAAATGAAATCAAGGTTAGCTTGTTGATAGTTGTAGCTTTGGGCTGAACTCTTGAGGCTCCTTGGTGGCTGTTTTCTTGTTGCAGATGTTTCATTACCCAACTAGGTAACATCATTAAGTGCCGCGCCCATGTTGCCCAGTTGCGTGATGAAACATCTGCAAGAAAGCAATGTCAGAGCGCACCAAAGAAGTCTCAGGACACCCCATCAATCTCAGCACACAACTCTTGTCTTAATTTCTTATCTCATCCCTTTGCTCTCCACATGTTTTATACCTAAAGGAAGCCTCCCAATTATCTCTAACGCAGTCAACATCAGTCTACAAGGAAAGATAAATTATTGGGGGGGGGGGGAAACTGCCTTATGTCACACAAATGTACAATTGGTTTCCATTCAACAGAGACGGAAGATGTGGCACAGCCGTGACAGCTGTTTTATTTACGCCACCCTTCAGCCCAATAAGGAATTTATAACACAGGTGGCAACTCTGACAGATGCAGAAAGATGGAATCACAGGCACGATGGGGTAACTCTTCACAGCACTAGAGAGGGCAACAGAGTCAACTGTAAACTGTAAAAATGGCTTTATGGCAACAACAACGCAAACTGGATCTCTAAAAGTAGTGATTTTCTTTCAAAGGCCACGGCTGAGAGGTTTTTAGACCTAAAACCTAATGCAAAACGAACAAATCCAACCAAGTGATGGAAGGGCAAATAAACAAGCAAAAAATAAAAAAAATAAAAATAAAACCCGTGTTCTTCTGGGGACCTAATAACACTAGGAAGAGATTTAATACTCGGAGGATGACATTTACTACTCGAATCCAGCCATTTATGATCTTTCTGTAGATCTATTTGATACGCATTCAAGATACGCAACTGGAGAGATCCGGTCTGTGGGTCGTGGGGCTCACTTATTACACCTGGGAACGCAGCAGAAAAGGCTCTCGAGATACCGGCTGCGGATCTGATTAAGATGTCCCTCCACATCCGACGTACCCGCAAACCTGTATATTTTATTATTTTCAACCCACATCACATTGCTTTCAGAGTTTCAGTGGCAATGCTAAATGCTGGAAGCTTCCTTTCACACCATTGGAACAACTTTGCTGACATCAGCCCCTGCTCGGCATCACAACAAACCCTCCAGACATGCAATTTTGGAGAGACCTCTCCAACGTGAACAATACTTCAATGTGATCACGGTTAAGGAGGGGCCCTCCGTTACGACAAAGGGATTGTTCCTAGGAGGCAACATCCGAGTGGCCAATGTCTGTCCCACCCACACACCCCCAGCCCCAAAGTGAACATGCGATACCTAAATGGTCCTACAAGAAATCCTCTGCAAAGGGATCCTTTCCTGAAGGTCTGTGTGGACTCTGACTGGATGGACTGGAGGCGGCAGACAGCTGGGAGAGAAGATGGCGGAAAGGGGGAGAGAGAGAAGGCCTCAATGACAGAAGCAGGAAGGCAGGAAATGCAATGACAGAAAAGGTAGTTGGGAGACAAGGTAGTTGCAGCAGAGGTGAACTGGTTAGAAGGAGGGGGGGAAAGAATCATGGCGTGAAAAATTCATTTCTGCTTCCACAATAGGGTGGAGGACATCAAAATAAAGATTCCCCTAGAACAGGGGTAGGCAAACTTGGCTCTTTTATGACTTGTGGACTTCAACTCCCAGAATTCCTGAGCCAGCATGGGGGAAACTTTGGCCACTTCATGACTCGTGGACTTCAACTCCCAGAATTCCAGAGCCAGCATGGGGGAACTATGACCCCTTCATGACTTGTGGACTTCAACTCCCAGAATTCCTGAGCCAGCATGGGGGAACTATGGTCCCTTCATGACTTGTGGACTTCAACTCCCAGAATTCCTGAGCCAGCCATGCTGAGGGGAAAGGGAGAGGTTTCCAAGCTGAGCCATGCTGGCTCAGGAAATCTGGGAGTTGGAAGTCCACGAGTCATAAAAGAGCCAAGGTTGCCTACCCCCGCCCTAGAAAAAGGGAATGCGGTATTTGGATGTGACTAGCAGAAAATGTTGGCATCTCAACCAGTTAAAAGACGGTCCTCGACTTAGCAACCGTTCGTTTGGCGAACTGTCCTGAGTTACAACGGTGTGGGAAAAAGAGAGCTTGCGCCTGGTTTACTCATTAGCGACTGTTGCGGTTTCCCCGTGGTTATGTGATCCAAGATTCAGAGGCTTGGTAACTGGCGTGTCTTTATGACAGTTGCACTGTCCTGGGGGGGTCATGAGATCATCATTCCCGACCTTCTGACAAACAAACTCAACGGGGAGGCCAGAGATTCACTTAAAACAACTGCGTTATTAAAGCTGCAGTGATTCCCTTAAAGACTGTGGCAAGGAAGGTCATAAAATGGGGCAAAACTCATTTAACAACTGTCTTGCTTAGCAAAATTGTGGTCATAAGTCGAGGACAACCTGGAGTGGTCTGGCTAATTATCTCTGTAAGGCCAAAAGCAGAGATTCACTTTTTTGTCTTTCAGCATTGGCCTAATGGGTTAAGATTTCAAAACTGCCTCAGACTTCAACCTTTTCTTACACCCAAAATGGATATTAAGAACGCAATGGAATTAATAACAGTAACAATAATAAGAGTTGGAAGGGACCTTGGAGGTCTTCTAGTCCAACCCCCTGCTCAGGCAGGAAACCCTATATCATTTCAGACAAATGGCTGTCCAGTCTCTTCTTAAAAACTTCCAGTGTTGGAGCATTCACCGCTTCTGGAGGCAGGTTGTTCCACTGATTAATTATTCTCACTGTCAGGAAATTTCTCCTTAGTTTTAGGTTAGATCTCTCCTTGATTAGTTTCCATCTGTTGCTTCTTGTCCTGCCTTTGGGCGCTTTGGAGAACAGCTTGACTCCCTCTTCTTTGTGGAAGCCCATGAGATATTGGAACACTGCTATCGTGTCATCCCTCGTCCTTCTCTTCATTAAACAATTAATGAACAATAAACCATTGCTTATTTTGGCTTCATCCTCTCAAGTGGCTATCTGCACCAACTTTTCCTTGTGCCAGCTCTGCTTTTTTGATTTTATATTGAGAATGCTTCACACCCAGTGGGTGTGACAGGCAGAGACAGCATATCAACAAAAGGCCTCTGCGATCACTGCCCGCCTCTGACCGTAACAGACGAAACTATTCGGCCTACGTGTGTGTTTGTACAGGGAAAGGAGAAGAAGAAGAAAAAAAAGAGGAAAAATGTAAAATTCTGGAAGGAAAGAAGGGTATTTGTTTTTTTAAAAAAATCAAGCAAGAATTACAGCAAACTGGCAGAGTGCCTTCTTCACATTTGGATGGTTTCCAGGCTTAGCATTTGGCAAGTCACGTTAAAAGGAGCAAATCTGCCCGCAAGATCTGTGGCCAGACTGAATCGGCTGGGGTGGACAACATTTCCATGGCCAAAAGACACACAACTCAGGGTTCCTTCTGGGAATCAGAGACTGCAAGCTGGGTAGAGCTATGTTACAGGGAGTCCTCAAGTTATGACTGTAATGGAACCTGCCCATTATGGTGGTATGAACTGATGATCATAAATCAGGTCAGCTGTGTGACCTAGCAACAGAAATAGCACTTAGACTTATATACCACTTCACAGTGCTTTACAGCGCTCTCTAAGCAGTTTACAGAGTCAGCGTATTTGCACCCAACAATCTGGGTCCTCGTGTTATCAACCTCGGAAAGATGGAAGGCTAAGTCAACCTTGAGCCGGTCAGGATTGAACTGCTGGCAGTCAGCAGAGTTAGCCTGCAATATCGCATTCTAACCACTGCGCCACCACGACCTATCTGATTTTATGTCCCTTTTTCGGTGGCAGTTGTTAAGCAAATGCCAGGGTCGTAAAGCTGGAAGTAAATGCTGGTTTTTGACAAAAGTGTCGTAAAATGCAGTCATGTGACTACAGATTGTTACAAAATGCTCATGAATGTGGGCTGGCTGCCCAGTGCTCAAAGGTCACGTGACCGTGGAGGGTGGAAGCATCAGAACTTTGAATTTGGGTCGTAAGCATCGACGCCCCACCCGGGAGGTCCATTTTTAACTTCAAATGGTCACTAAGCAACTGGTTGAGGTCTACCTCCATAGTTTCCATCAGTTCTGAATAACCTTTATTAAAAAAAAGAGTTCAAAGGCTACAAAAATGGAGGTTAAGGAATATACACAGCCCAGAGAGCAAAACTCTTTACCCAAGAGTAGGCAATGCTGGCTAATAGATTGGTTTTACTGCAATTTTTGAACCTTAAGTCAATTGAATTAAAATTGAAACCCTTCTTTCCAGATTTGGCACTTTTACATGCCCAAGCCTACGTACTGCTTACTCAGATACGTTCTGAGAGACAGTGTCAATGTTAATCTACTACAAACAACACAACTGGAGACTATTCCAACTGGGGTTGGACTGGAAGACTTCCTAAGACAGACATGTCAAACACAAGGCCCGGGGGCCAGATCCGGCCCGCAAAGTGGTTTCATGTGGCCCGCGAAGCCATCCTAGAAACAGTGAGGGAACGGCCCCCACTGCCTTGGCCCTGGCCCAGAGACCCTCCTCCTGCCAGAGACCCTCAGATCTGTCCCACTCCTGTCCAGGCCCCCATAGGCACCCTTGATGCGAACGATGTAGAGCTGGCCATGCCCACCCAGTAGGCCATACGCACTTTAGCCACACCCACCCAGTAGGCCATGCCCACCCAGTAGGCCATACGCACTTTAGCCACACCCACCAAGTAGGCCACGCCCACCCAGGCCACACCCACCCGGCCCCCTGAGGGCAACTGCAATGCTGATGTGGCCCTCAATGAAATTAAGTTTGACAACCCTGTCCTAAGATATCTTCCAAGCTTGTTACTCTATATTATTCTATATTCTAAGATACCTCTGTATTTCTCAGATTAAGATTTGTTATTAGATTACAAGTTAGGTGAAGGG
This sequence comes from Vipera berus, assembly GCF_964194415.1. Lineage (NCBI taxonomy): Eukaryota > Metazoa > Chordata > Lepidosauria > Squamata > Viperidae > Vipera > Vipera berus. Next base: position 9,229,488 of record NC_138206.1, read on the forward strand.
AGGGTATTTTTTGTTCCCTGTTACTGTTCTGGGGCCTTTTAAAGACAATTCCCCTTACGTTTATATTCTGCTCAAGACTGTAAGCAAATATTATCAATATGCAAAAGTGGTTCTCTGCTCCCTGTCAACTGTCAAGACATAATTTGTTTTCTGCTAGAAATAGACTAGTTATGTTTAGAATATAATCTACAAGTGGGTCCCAGATATTTAAAGCCTAGCTAATTCTTCCTACCCATGGCAACTGTCTTCCAAACAGCAGCCCCATATTGGCATTTGTTTAAAGTAAATATTTTAGTCATACGTAGACATAACAGTTCAGTAACACTGAAGGTGGGAAGGTGGAACAACATTCTATTAAAAGCACTCAAATTTCCTCACCCCCCCCCCCAAAATACCTAAAATATCACTCTGATCCAAGCTTTCCCATAGGACTTTAAATTCCTTCCATGTTCTGGTTCCAGCACAGGATATCAACTTCGTCAGCAGAGTTAAATAAAATTAAATGCATCTGCTCCTTTGCCTTTGATAGCATTAATGCTTGCAGGAGGTTGCTTTCATCTAGGCATTTATCTCCCATGGATGAGGAAACGGCTTAAAGGAAAAGAAAACACATCAACGCACCCCAACCAGGTTTAAGTCAGCCACAAAAACCTGGCTCTGACCCGTGCCCTAGGCTAGGAAATGCAGCAGACCCATTTGGGCAAAAATGTAGTGTTACAGATAATGATTTTATTACTGTCTAGAGCAGGGGTAGGCAACCTCGGCTCTTTTATGACTTGTGGACTTCAACTCCCAGAATTCCGTGCCTGGCTGAGGAATTCTGGGAGTTGAAGTCCACAAGTCATAAAAGGGCCAAGTGTGAGGACCACTGCATTAGAAGTTAAACCTTGGGGATGTTTTAAATAGAGGATAGGAATGTCTAATTTTGCCCTTGGCCCTTTTATGACTTGTGGACTTCAACTCCCAGAATTCCGTGCCTGGCTGAGGAATTCTGGGAGTTGAAGTCCACAAGTCATAAAAGGGCCAAGTGTGAAGACCCCTGCATTAGAAGTTAAAAGGAATGTCTAATTTTGCTGTATCTAAGCTTCCTTATTATAAGAGCTTCTTAGATTAAAACATCTAAGTTTTGACTTTTCTGTTCTTGGCCCCCGAGCCATGGTTGAGATATTTTCTGTTATGCTCTGGAGGAAGCCGTGATAGTAGCAGTTACTAAACCTGGTCACATTTGCAGCCTCTTGCAAACACCCTTCAATGCAAAAACCTGTCTGTAGATCAGGACCGCACAGAATAGGAACTGTACTACTTTATTTCTGGAGAGAAGCAGGCAGATATGGAAGAGAAACAGAATGAGAAAACTATGGAAGAGAGAGGGAAATTCCATGAATGTCCCCTTTCAGTTCCATGGCAAATGGTGAAATTCCAGACTCGTTCACTCCAGTTGTTCTGCTTTGGGTTAATATATTTAGTTCACGTAACATAGAAAGTTCACCCATGCATGCAGCCTAACTAACAAAAGACCTGCCAACACCAACGGGCAATCCAAAAGGAACAACTCCTTCAAAACTCTTAAGGCAGGCCCAGTAGAGGCGACACCCAGACAGCAAATAGGCCTTCACAACAAGCCTTTGTTCCCTCACCGAGAAACACTAATAAATCTGACATCGGTGAAGCCAAACCAAGAGCAATGAGGAACCACAAATGGTTTAATTCCAGGGCAAACCCAGAGAATGCTTCAACTAAGGGTGTGCTTCTAATAACAACAGCTGATTTCCTTATTCTTAAGTACACAGCCAGGATCAATCCAAGCATTCAGACAAGGCGCAGGTTATGAATTCTTCCGTTTCCATGCCATTCAGGAGTACAGGAGGAGGAACAGCTCATGACTGAACCCTCCAAGATATATATCCTATTTGTGAAAATACTGCTGGCATCAAATCTTTTTTTATTTTATTTTTTTGGATAGTCTTAAGGACAATTTTGGTTTGATAGTGTAAAGCAGGAGTGTCCAATCTTGGCAACCTGTGGACCTGTGGACCAACTCCGACCTGCAGACTTCCAGCATTGCTGGCTGGGGAATTCTGGAAGTTGAAGTCCACAAGGTTGACATTCCCAAGGTTGGACACCCCTGCTGGAAAGCTCTACAGCAGGAGTCTTCAAACCTGGCACTTTTTAAGACTTGTGGACTTCAACTCCCAGAATTCATCAGCCATCATGGCTGGTTGAGGAATTCTGGGAGTCGAAGTCCACAGGTCTTAAAGTTGCTAAGTTTGTAGACCTGTGCTCTACAAGTATCTACTTCCCTCTGAAGATCTAAAATAGACACAAAGCCCTCCCAATGTGCATCAGAATCTCTATCTTATCATTTCAGGTTTCAGCACCTTCCACATGTTTTACAAAAGCTTAGGGAAGCCCGTTTGTGAACACAGAATTAAGTGCCTTGATCTTGATTTAAGAATGCCTCCAAGGGGAACATTTTTACATTCTCACGTAAGGGAGGAATAAAAATGGAAGATTTCCTTTTTTATAAATAAGAAACCCCAAGGGTGCAATGACATCAGTACAATGAGAGGACACTGCAGACATCCAAACCAGGTTAATACTTTAACCCTCAGAAGTACAAACCTTATACTTCATCTGGGTAGCGAGACCCCATTTCTTTGTAACTTTCCTTTTAATACATCCCCTAGAAATATATATTATTTATTCATTTTCATAACTCTACTGGCGCCTCTTCGGCTTCAGCTTCCCTGACAGAAGAAAAAAATACTATTGTTCTTTATGAATTCATCTAGGAATTACACGGGCTCCGTTTGTGCAGTTGTTCTTTCTTTCTTGGGCCAAGTTCACTGTAAGGTCCCCAATCGTTTGATTGTCATCTCAGAACTTGCTTCAGTGGGACCTCTTCTGAAGAATTCTCATCCCAGGTCTCTGGAGTCTTCAGGTGTATAATAAACTTTCTTGAGACCCATTTGGACTATTCCATCTGGCTCAGAACGAAAGCCGTCTTAGATGCGAAACTAGTTTTCACATTTGAACCAGAGACGTCTGCTTGCCACGATCGATTAAAAATAGTCAACTGATTTCACCCTTCTCAACAGAGCTTCTTCCTCCTTGTGCTTTCAGGGCTGCAGAGTGCAAATTAAAACCTACCTGCGCTCCTGATATAGGACCAAAAGGATTTGGAGGTCTCATGACAGGTTGGCTGTATATCAAAGTTGGCTGCGTCATTACTGGTACTCCTCCCATTTGGGATGGCTAAAAATGCAGAATAGCACAGAATTAATGTTACAAAATAAAATTAAAATAAAATGTTGAAATGCCCACCAAGGGTATGCTTTGAACCATCATCTTCTGTTAACAAGACAGTAGAATATTTATGATATAGCAGGATGGCTTAGCCCAGGGGTCTTCTGACTTGGCCCTTTTATGACTTGTGGACTTCAACTCCCAGAATTCCTCAGCCAGGCCCTGGCTTAGCCATTAGAGCTACCACAAAGTCACTGGAAACTGTCATTTTCATTGGCGGGGTTTTCCCCCCACATAATCTCTCTGTACTTTTAGGCAGGGATCTCCAAACTTGGCCACTTTAAGACGTGTGGGCTTCAACTTCCAAAATTCCCATGCTGGCTGAGGAATTCTGGAAGATGAAGTCCACGAGTCTTAAAGTTGCCAAGTTTGGAGACCCCTGCTTTTAGGAATGGCCAACAAGAATCTGTTTTGTGTTTCCAAAAAAGTAAGAGCCCCCCCCCCCAAAAAAAATTAGCTCCAGCCCAGAGGATACATACAATTTTTTTGCCATGTTTGTCCTAGCAGCATTTTAAGGTATTCTTATTCAGAAAGCACCTTTTTCATTTCAGTTGTAATAACTGAGCCTTGATTGTTAATGTTTCTTATATCACCCATCTGTTTCAAGTTAAATCTAATTTTAGCTGTACACTGGTACAAATTCTGGAGTACATCTGGAAGGTATTAGAAGACTAGAAGCAAAAGAGTCTATTATTTCTTCAATTGGACTCCCACTTTTCCATCATAATGTGTTCAAAGTAGTTGAGTGATTTTCCTAGCAAACTGAGATCACGAACCAGGAAAAACCCAGAAGTGAAACAGATTCATCTTGGCCATTGGGTATGTGGCATCTTGTCACAGAACAGTCAATGAACACAAACAAGCACAATGAATATATTGGGAGGGGATGTCTACAAATTAATGCTCCTCAAAGGACTTAAAATACAAAGTTTACTGACCATTCCATATCCCATCATTCCCGTTGGCGTTGTAGCAGGATAGGCCATGATAGGCGGCGCCTAATGGGAAAAGCATACCATTAATTTAGGTTTAGGTTTAGGTTTATTCGATTTCTATACCGCCCTTCTCCCGAGGGACTCAGGGCGGTTAACAGGGCATATATAAATAAATAACAGTACAAAAATTAAAAAAGATTAAACCAATGCCCAATTAAAATACAATAACAATAAAATAATAAAAAACCCGTTAAAAAGACCCTCCCCATCAGGCCAGACCAGCTAGTTCAAAGAAGTGGGTCTTCAGCCCGCGGCGGAAGGAGCGGAGGTCCGGAGGGCCTCCGTTTTAGCCTTGTGTTTTTATAGGTTTTTTACATTTTTTTAATAACAACAATTGTTCTGTGTAGCTTTAAGAGTATACACCTAGAATCACTTGTTTGTGAGACAGGCAGCAACATAAACCACGTAAACCTGGTGAACAAATGGATAAATAAATAAATCCCCAAGGAAGAAACAATTCTTTTGTACCTTGACAAAAGACACCGTTGATTTTATGCTGATTTTTTTTATTGTTAACTGTGGTTCTAATATTTTTGAGGGGAGATCGCTCTCCCCAAAGTCTCTTAACGGGGGACAAGATAAAAGAATTGTTAATTAACAGAATTAATGAACTGTTTATCTGACAATACTCTTGTATGACCTCCATTGCCAGCTGAATCCCAACTGGCAACTTCATAATTTATTAGAATAATCAATTACTGATTAAAATAAGCAGTTTGGGACTGCTGTTCTTTTTAAGCTCCAAAGCACAGTTGCAGATACATGAGATCACAGGTTGGTGCTACCCCAGGTCAATATGGGAATCTGGCAATTCCAACTTACTACCTTAAATGATTAAATTTTAGGTAGGAAGTTTACCAAAACATTAACAATTGCTCAATGAATCCCTGAAACTGCGGGGAAAATGAACCCCCAATTTGATGGACTTTAAAATAATTATTAGATGACTTATCAGGAACGTGCCAGGTATTTGCAGAAAGTTCGACAACTATAGGCCAGCACCCATATATTTTGAGGTTTTTTTCCTCCATGTTACTGCCAGTTAATATGGACAAGGTGTTTTGCAAGATGTGTGCCTTTACATTTTTTAGCATTTTAACCTACATAGCTTGGGCATGAATATCCTTAATTTTATATTAATTTTGTGACATGTGCCACAGTTTATGTGATATCTGCCTCTTGATGTCATCTACTGTCATATTTAACTGACATTCAGGAATATTGTGAATTCCCTTCCTCCGTCATGGTTCGTTTAAACCAAGTTTCATAACACATCAAAAATAGAAACATTTTCAAACCAAAATCCTACCAAATTCTCCATAGTCAAAATCCTTGTATAGATTTCTCTTTGCAAGCAACAGTGTTTAAGAGTAATTTAACAACATATATCACTTCCTCCTCCTCCTTCTGACCAATAATAATTGATCAATAATAATAATCCTGCAAGTTTGGGTCAGTTATTGGAAAAGATAGCTTTAATGAACTCTAATGCAAAAATCCTTGAAAGAGACCAATTGCTCCATAAAATGGCAAGCAAAAAAACACATGCGCAGTATAGACGCTAGAGTCATTTTGCTATGCAAAATTTTCTGAATTTAAAGAGGGAACAGAGGAGCATGTCATACCCATAATTTTATAAGAAATTCAACTGTCTGAAAAAGATTTTCCAACAAGATAAAAGTGAAGGAAGGAAAACCCACAGTTTTTTCTATGGATTATACTAGATAGATAGATAGATAGATAGATAGATAGATAGATAGATAGATAGATAGATAGATAGATAGACAGACAGACAGACAGGATAAGATAAGGAGGTAGGTAGGTAGGTAGGTACACAGATAACTTTTAGTGTCATTTTTTACTGTGGGCACAATGGCACACATTAAAATGAAATTTAGTTGCTTGCTCTCAAAGTGTATGGAATCCAATTGGCTATTATTTACTATGATTAATGAAATGGCAGTGACTAATATTAACATAACTAAAGAAGCAAAATACTGTATATATGCATATACACAACCATACATTTATTCATTTTTAACTGTTTAAGGTGTTTTAAGATTTTCTTCTCCATGAAAAGATTATAGGGAAAGACCAATAATGATAAGGAAAGTAAAACCAAATGGGCTTAAGTTGATGTTCCAAAAGAAAGAGCTGAAGAATTAAAGTTACTATGATTTTTGATGAATGGAAATTCAGTCATAAGTGTCACACATAGAGAAGATTGAATTAACCAGAAGATAATTTAAAGATAAAAACTTCTATCAGTTAAACTTACCTCAAAAACAGGTAGTGCTCAACTTACAACCGTTTGTTTAATGACTGTTCAAAAGGGCGCCAAAAAAGTGACATAACCATTTTTAACTCTTATGACTGTTGCATCATCTCCATAGTCACATGTTCAAAATTCGGATGCTTGGCAAATGACTCATGTTTATGATGAGTCCCGGGGTCACGTGATCCCCTTTTACGACCTTCTGACAAGCAAAGTCAGTGGGGAATCCAGATTCACTTAACAACTGCAGTGATTCACTTAACGACCCTAGCAAGAAAGGTCGCAAAATGGGGCAAAACTCACTTAGACAAAGGCTTGCTTAGCTTCACGCTGTGGTAGTAAGTTGAGGACTACCTGTTAGGATTTAGAATATAAAGTTTTCAAAGACTTCATTCTTTAGCTCTTGTCAATACTTAATGAACAATTAAATATTTTTTTTAAAAAAATATCATTAATGAACTTTTTTTTTAGTGGAATGAGATAGCACACTGTGCAGTCCAGACCCTTTTGAATCACCTGAGCGAACGTGGGAAATATCACTCCGTTCAGTGATATTTTAGAACATATTGGTCTCTCCCTCTTTGAAATCAAGTCTATGGTGGGTGGGTGTGGAAAGCAGCTTGTGAGATTTCATGCAATTATTGGTACGCACAAATGCCTTTTTTTCATTTAATTTGTTCAAATTCAAATGCACTTAAAAAGGCAATGCAGAGGCAACACATCAGCTAGTTGGGCAGCAAACGACAGAGTTAAAAAGCAGGAAAATAATTGTGAATATTTCTTCATGCCACTCTTGGCTTCAAAAGGGTGCCCGCCCTTAAAATCTAGGCATATTAGAAGCTGCTCAAAATTTCCATCATGCCCAAATATCTTAACAGAAGTGTGCAATAGCAGGTTTATGACATTCTGCTGTAATGATTAATATCAGCATGCCAATCGGATTGGTAGAAAAAAAAAGAGAGAGGGGCTGCAGGTTTTGTTCACTTACGTATTGTGGAAAATGCATGCCATTCTGTTTTTCCCCCGGAAGAACAATTACACAATGCAATAACACTGGATTAGAAAGGATTACTTACACAACAGCATATACACAAAGCATTTTGGTTACAAGTGTGCGCTTAACAATCCTGAGGAACATATTTTTGTAAACCAATAAGACGTTTAGCAAAAAAAAAAAAAAATTTAACAAGATTGATAAGTTTGTGACAGAACATATAACGTAATCTACTGTCGGCAAGTTTGCCACACTTCTGACATACTGGACTCCAGTAATTTACGACAAAACACTTGACGAGAAAATGAGACAACACAGTGTTAAAGCAGAAGTTTAAAGCCAAACGCTACTTTTCCCCCGATCCCAATAGATCACGAAAACTCAAAACTTTGCGTATGGCATAACACAAAGCCTAAACTACACCCACGTTTCCTGCAAAACTTATTTCATTCCCATATTTGTGATCTGTAAGAATATTGGGGTTTTTTTAAAGACTGGATTTTAAATTTAAAGTTATTGCACAATTTATTTGGAAGCCTCAGCCTTCATTGAGGTATGAAAAGTTAGGGCAGGGCTAGAGGCTGTGACGGTCACAAGAATTTCTTTGCCGTGTTAAGTCCTACAAGAACTGGATCCTGGCCCAGAAAAATTGGAAGGGCTCATCACGACCGCTTCCACAGCTAATTTTCCCTTTCTGAAATGGTTTAGAAATATTTCTTGACCAAGAGTTGGGGAGGTCAAGGATAGGTATAATAATAATAATAATAATAATAATAATAATAATAATAATAATAATAATAATAATAATAATAATAATAATAATAATAATAATAAAGTTGGAAGGGACCTTGGAGGTCATCTAGTCCAACCCCCTGCTCAGGCAGGAAACCTTATACCATTTCAGACAAGTGGCTGGCCAGTCTCTTCTTAAAAACCTCCAGTGTTGGAGCATTCACCACCTCTGGAGGCAGGTTGTTCCACTGGTTAATTGTTCCAACTGTCAGGAAGTTTCTCCTCAGTTCTAGGTTGCTTCTCTCCTTGACTAGTTTCCATCCGTTGCTTCTTGTCCTGCTTTCAAGTGCTTTGGAGAATAGCTTGACTCCCTCTTCTTTGAAGGGGAGGCTTCCCCAAATTTCAGTCCCACCCCCCCTTTTTTTAGCAAAACATGCCTGGAAGGCTTTTTAGTTTAGCCTTCGCATGAAAACAGAACTGTAACAACTGCATGTTCTTTTATGATTCTCTGATGCCTTGTGTTTTTGTGCCTCCTCTTTCCTTGTTCTGTTCGTTAAGATACTATATTGTATTTAGAACAAATAATGCCTTAAGAATATTGAGATACAGGTGGTCCTCGCATAATGGCTGCTCGCTCATTCAGTGAGCATTTGAACGTAAGACAGTGCTGAACCAGTGGTGCTTACAACCAGCCATTGCAACGTCCCCATAGTTGTGTGATCGTGATCCAGGCCTGGATTTCTGTCACAGCATCCCAGAGTTTATATGATTGTGATTTGTGACCTTCCCTGCCAGCTTCCCACAAGCAAAGGCAAGAGAAATACCCCTCCCTTTCTTTTTAAACAAAAGATAAGACTTTGAATACTGTGCCTTTTAAAGCTACTGCTGATCTTCAAATTGGGTATTTGTCAGCCACTATGAACTGTCCTGAATCTAATCCAAGAGAGAATCTTTGTCATTTGGATAGCCAGGTTTTCTAGAGTACATAACCAGAATTCTGGATGATACATTATATACCCACAATACAATCCAAGCTGCTGGATTTATGAAGCTCCTTATGACGGCAGTCTCCAACCTTTGCGGCTTGGTGGCCCGGCTGGAGGGGGGGGCAGCAAGAGGGGAACTGGGCCTCATGAGTGGCAGGCCGGCGCGCACACGCATGCAACTCAACATGCAGAATACGAGCTGTGCGCGTGCGTGCATGCGTGCCAGCCCGATGCTCCTGTAAGTCAAGCTGCACAAGTGTGCATGTGCACTGGTGCTTGCTGGTCGCGTGGCCCAGTTCTGAACTGGCCATGGCCCAGTAGTGGGTTGGACCCAGGGGTTGTGGCTCGCTGCCCTGTGACAATTCCTTACCATGGTTGGAACATTCCAAGCAGTGGTCGGTGCAATTTTGGGCTGCCAGTTGGAACCACCTGTTAGTTTCTTTTCTCCTGGCTGGGTCCAGTTTACATCACTATAAATAAATGTTCACGATATTAAAACTCAGATGTATTCATGTTAGGGAAAAAAAAACCTCACATGTATTCACGTTAGAAAAGTATGAAATAGCTCATCTCCTGTCTCTTCGGGTAATCCTTGACTTACGTTCGTTCAGTGATCGTTCGAAATTACGACAGCACTGAAAAAAAGGGACTGATGGTGGTTTCTTCATCCTTACCACCGTTGCGGCATCCTCATGGTCAAGGGATCAAAATTCAGAGGCTTGGCAACTGGCTCCCATTTAGGACGGCTGCAGTGACCAGGAAAGTCAATGGGGAAGCCAGGTTCGCTTTACAACCCTGTTACTAACCTACCACTGCAATGATTCACTTGACAACCGTGGCCGGAAAACTTGTAAAATGGGGCAAAACTTGCTTAACAACTGTTTCGCTTAGCAACAGAAATCTGAGGCTCAGTTAAGTCAAGGGCCACCTGCCATGGTTCCGAAAGATGAAACTCTTCAAAGAAATTCGAGGCTTTGTTTACCTTAATCTTCATTTGAGTAGCGTAGCATTGGCACTAACACAAACGAGTCCCCCTCCCCTGGGCACATAGTATCAAAGCACAATTCCCTCCTTCAGCTAACAGTCATAAATCACATTCCCCAATTAGTTTGAAACACGGGCTTCCCCTCCAGCTCTCCAATTCTCTATCATCTCTTTATTTCAATAACCTCGGTTCCCACACTAGGTTCGGTGTTGTTATGTCCTGCACATTCCTCCCTCTAGCATCATCTAACTCTTAACTCTAAAGGCAAAATGGTTGCATCTCCATCTGCTGTCAATGCAAAAACATCCGATGTTAGCAGCGTTGACACTACCTTTACATGATTACCTAAAAAGAAAGATGGATGGGTAGAGATCGGGGAACAAGGTGGGAAGTGGGCTCTGCCATCAGTCTAGCAGCCCGCCCCCAGCATGGATATTATTGGGTAGATGGAAGATGCTAAATATTAGTTGGTCAGTCACAGATGGCTCATTTAGAGTATTCTCCCAAATCAGCAACACTATCCTTATCTGTATTATTAAGAAATCAATCTGATAAGTCATGTAAAGCTGCTGCGAATACGTATTTAGAAGAAAAATATATATTAAAAAACTCACTTTTTCACTGTCCCATTTCCAATGCCCAAATCTGTTACAAAAAAAAAAATCATTAGAAAACAGTTCATTTTTAAATTTTTTATTTTTATATAAGTCCCATACAAATACTTACTTCCTACAAGGTTGGCTAGAGATGAATCCAAGTCATCTAATACTAGCTTATTGGGTGGTGCTTTGCAAGATGGAAGATTCTGGTTCTGAGAAGCCACGGTTGGTTTTAGGAGTCCACCTAATTCATCAAAGCCTTAAAACAACACATATTATTAAATGTAACAAAACTTTTTTCAATTATCATACCAGATGTCAGCCCATATGTATTTTAAAATCTTAGCACAGCGGTCTTCAAACCTAGCCCTTTTATGACTTGTGGACTTCAACTCCCAGAATTCCTCAGCCAGGCATGCTGGCTGAGGAATTCTGGGAGTTGAAGTCCACAAGTCATAAAAGGGCCAATTACAGGTAGTCCTACATTTACAACCACAACCGAGCCCCAAATTTCTGTTGCTAAGTGAGATATCTGTTAAATGAATTTTGTCCCATCTTATGACCCTTTTTTGCCACATTTGTTAAGGGAATTGCTGTAGTTAATAAGTGAATCAGGCTCCCCCATTGACTTTGCTTGTCGGAAAATTGCAAAAGGTGGATCACATGACTCCAGGACATTGCAACCGTCGTAAGTATGAGTCAATGGCCAAGTATCTGAATTTTGATCACATGACCATGGGGATGCCACCATGGTTGTAAAAGGGTGGGAAATGGTCATAAGTCACTTTTTTCAGTGCCGTTGTAACTTCGAACAGTCACTAAATCAGGGGTGTCAATTTCATTGAGGGTCGCATCAGCATTGTGGTTGCCGTCGGGAGGGGGGATGGGGGTGTGTGGCCAGGGGGGGCGTGGCTGGAGTGTGTGTGGCCTACTGGGTGGGCATGGCCAGCTCTACATCATTCACGTCAAGGGTGACTATGGGGGCCTGGGCAGGAGTGGGACAGATCTGAGGATCTCTGGCAGAAGGAGATGGGACCGGGGCAAGTGCCAAGGCATGGTCCACTGGAGGAGCCTCACTGTTCCTCTCAGGCCATGCAGGGGGGGAGGGGGGGCTGGACGGTGGCGCAGAGGTCAAATGCTCAGCTCAGCCAGGTTGCTCATGATGGCTACGAGGGCAAAGTCAAGAGGGAGGCCCACTCCCTCTCCATGTGAGGAGACCTGGCTTTGTATCCAAAGCTTCCTTAGCAATAGGATGGGAGATCCCCCAGGATAGGCCAGGAGGAGGGGCCAAGGGGATGGTGAAAGGGCAGCAGGGAAGGACTAAGGCAGGACTTCCCTCAGACCTACCTTCCTTCCTTCCTTCCTTCCTTCCTTCCTTCCTTCCTTCCTTCCTTCCTTCCTTCCTTCCTTCCTTCCTTCCTTCCTTCCTTCCTTCCCTCCCTCCCTCCCTCCCTCCCTCCTTGGAGTGGTGGGAAAATATTTGAGATGAGGGAGGGAGAAAAACAGGCAAGAAACGCAGCTGGGGAAGTGTCATCCTTCGTGAGGAATGAAGAAATGCACCATCGCCTGGAAGTGGCCAGCACATGGCCCTCGCCTACTTCACATATCTGGCTTGGTGGGCTCTGGGGGAGGGAACGCCATGAGCAGCGTGAGAGTTGATGTTACCTGCGCAATGCTGCCCAGCCTGTCCGGTTTCGGCAGGCAGCGGGGCGCTCTCCTCACAGTGCCGAGAGGCTGAGCCAGTTGGCACGAATCTGAAGAGAAGCACAATGCTGCCCAGCCCCTAGCCTGCCCGAAGTAGGCAGGGCCATGTGCTGGCCACTTCCAGGCGACGGTGCATTTCTTCATTCCTCACAAAGGGTGATACCTCCCCAGCACGCGCCCAGGGGGCAGTGCCGACACGGCACGGGCCGGTCCCTCACTGTTTCCAGATGACCTTGTGGAGCTAAGACTGAATGTATTTCAGCTTGGATGACCACCATGAAATTGTACATTGGCTCCCGACCGGCCGGGGCCAGGGCCAGGGCCAAGGCAGCGGGGGGCTGTGCCCTCACTGGCTTTGCAGGCCACATAAAACCACTTCGTGGGCCAGATCCGGCCCCTGGGCCTTGTGTTTGACATGTCTACACTAAATGAACTGTTGTTAAGTGAGGACTATCTGTATAGCTAAAAACACTTTAGGAATTCTGCTTCTATGCTTCAAAAGAAAAAAAAAGGTGACTAAAATACTGCCATCATTCTGTAAAATAAAGTTGATAATTCCAGAAAATCTGGGATCAAAACTGAAACAAGAGTAAAAGGAATCTTACATCCGAAAAAGCTGGTAATATCCTGTATTCTTGCAAAATTAACTTTTGAGGGGGAAAAAATCACTTCACCAAGGGTGAGAAGATTCATAGATTTGATGAGTGGATCTCAAGCTGCTGATCTTTGGGAAACACAGCGTTTAAAAGATTCCTTTTAGGAAGACTCAAGAGATCTCCATGCAGTTGTGTGCCATTTTTTCTTTACTCTCTGAACAGGATTAAGGGGTCCTTGGTGCTCTCTGAGCTGGGTTGTTTTCTTGCAGACGTTTTGTTACCCAACTAGGTAACATCATTAGTGCCAATGCGTATCATTGCACTGATGAAGTTACCTAGTTGGGTAATGAAATGTCTGCAACAAAATAACTCAGCTCAGAGAACACCAAGGACCCCTTCCAATTCGACCCTGAGCTATAAATATTCTCCTTTATCACAACAGGATCAAATAAGGGCTACTTAAAAGACTTACCACCAGAATCCACTAACGCATTTGAACTTCTGTTTCCAAACACAGACTCAAAGTCAACATTAAGGCCCGCTGATGGTTGCGATGGGGCAACAGAAGATGGCGTAAACCCTGCCAACAAAAATGGGGGAAATTATTTATGAGCAATATATATACATTCCCAGTTTGCAGACAACAAATATTGCCATGAATTATTGTGATGGTTGATAGAATTCAAACACTGGATAACAAATCAGGAACTCTGGAAGAAAGTTCCATGATTCAAACAGTGAAAAATTCAGAAAATTGTAGAATTGGAAGCATCCATAGAGGTCACTGAGTTAATACTTTGCCCATTTCAGGAATACAAATTAAAATATTCTTAGCAGATGGCCATTTAACTTCTGCTTGACAGCAGAAGTAAATGGAAGTACTGCATGAGCCATTTTTTGTATCTAGAAATGTTCAACAATACATCATTTATTGTTTGACATGTATTCCCTAATGATCTGAGGTAATCTTCCTTCCTTCCTTTCCATGTCTGTCTGTCTGTCTGTCTACCTACCTTATACAAAAATATACTTTTATGTACTTTAAATAAATAATTTTAACATTACTACTGAGCTGGCGTCACTGTAATTTTCTATTTCAATTCACAACTTGTAAAAATAGTTTTCAAAAATTACTCTGATTTATTTCTACCACTGATCATTCCATAAAGATTCCTATATTTGAATCACAGGCCATTTAAATGATATTTAGAACCTACATGATAACTACCTTGAGTTTTCAAATTAAGTTCCCAAAAATATTTTACAGAAGTCAAGAATGTTTTACACTCCGTTTCCATCAAGCAGTCATGCTACATCTTCCACAGATATCCACATATTTTATGACTTGCCTTTTATTAAATCTCTTGCAACAACAATCACCAAAAAATTGGGTGGGAACAAGGACCAATTTTTAAAGAAATAACTATGCCACTTTTTGTATGCCAAATCTACTGATATTTCAGCACCAGGACAAAATCAAGAGGGGACCGTAATGTGAAATATAAGTGTTATGAGTTTGCTGACAATATTCAAAAAGAAATACAGGTAGTCCTCAACTAACGACCATAATTGAGCCCAAAATTTCTGTTGCTAAGTGAGACATTTGTTAAGTGAGTTTTGTCCCATTTTACGACCTTTTTCACCACTGTTGTTAAGTGAATCACTACACGGTTGTTAATGGAATTTGGCTTCCCATTCACTTTGCTTGTCAGGAGGTCACAAAGTGGAATCACATGACCCCAGACACTGCAACGGTCATAAATATGAGACTTTGAAAACGTGACCTTGGGGATGCTGCAATGGTCATGAGAAAAACGGTCATAAGGCACGTTTTTCAGTGCCACTATATAACTTTGAACAGTCACTAAACGAACTGTTGTAAGTCAAGGACTATCTGTATATACAATGCCATGTAATTTCAACTTATTTCCTTTTGTTGCCCGCAACAATTTTGGCAAAGCTTGAATTTAAAAGAAACCTCCAGGCAAATTCAGTAATTAGATTACTGCAATAGTGACCACAATGAATGTGTTATTAGAAATAGCAAAGCCATGGAACAAAAGCAGAGAAGGAAATACAATCCCAGCATGGAAACACACGGTTGTCCCTACAGCTTGTATTGTACGTATAACCGGTTAGCTGAACAGAAGTCCTTCCAAAAGTATTATTAGTTTCGTAAACCTGGAAATGGCATACAAGAACTAAAACACTACACAGTAATCGCATTAGAAGATGAGATAGACAGATAGTTATTTATAGTCATATTAGTACGCCGCAGAATGCCAAAATGTCAAAAAGGCAAATGCTTGATTGGAAATCTTCAAATCATCAAATGAAAACATGGCAATATATTCAGGAAACAGAACTTCACAAAAACAGATTCGGATTTCAGAATTTCATTACAAGTTTCTGAACTCGCAACACGACAGCCTGTTCTTTTTAGGAAGACCAGATAGGCAAAAAAAAAACCAACAACCCCAAAACACAGAAAACAGAAAACAGAAAAAATCAAAATCAAAATCTTTCTTCTGAACATTTCCTTACTTAACCAATTAATCAGTTTCAATTCTATCTAAAGGTTTGCCTCTGTTGAAAAATATATATATATTTCTACTCTTCTACTCCCAAACATAGAAGAGCTTCAAGTTCCTAACCGGGTTTCTTACGCCTCATTGCAATAGGAGGCAAACTGTACAGCACTGATTAAAATTCAGATAATGACTTCTGGCTTGTTTTCAAGGATCAGGATAACAAAATGATAAAGGTTGGAAGGGACCTTGGAGGTCGTCTAGTCCAACCCCCTGCTCGAGCAGGAAGCCTTATACCATTTCTGACAAATGGTTGTCCAATCTCTTCTAGAAAACCTCCACGGATGGAGCACCCACAACTTCTGGAGGCAGGTCGTTCCACTGGTTAATTGTTCTCACTGTCAGGAAATTTCTCCTTAGTTCCAGGTTGCTTCTCTCCTTGATTAGTTTCCATCCGTTGCTTCTTGTTCTGCTTTCAGATATTTTGGAGAATAGGTCGACACCCCCCCCACATCTTCTTTGTGGCACCCCACATTATAAATTTAAACAAATGGGCACCAAATATATCATGTTAGGGTGCTTTGTAGCCTAATAGATTTCCCCATAGTAACTCTTTTGTCTCCCCTATATCCATCTAGGACTCTCACAGCTTTTTTTGAGTCTTACCTTATGCCCTTTATACTCACTGTATTTGTATATGTGTATTTTATAACTCTTTTCAGATTTTTCGCTGGCATGCATTTTATGCTTCTTTTAAATGACCGTAGCCCACTCCATTACGCTGGTTTATGACCATAATAAAGAGTGACTGATACTCCCAATCACTCATTGATCAAGACACCATTTACTTGCTGTTAGTCAGAAACGGTAGTTAACTGTAAAAGGATGTTGACTAAGATTTTATAAACAAAATAATGGAGTTTCCAGCAGGTCCAGGATGACAAGATGAACCGTTGAGCTGATTAAAGTGGCTCCTAGGTTCCTGACACACTTCTATGAAAAAATAATTTGCTCCTTTTTGAATTTTCTGAACTTCTCCATATCTGTGCTATGGAATGTTAACTTCATGTTACTAATTATTGTGTTACTAATACACAATTGGAATCCAACAGAACAGGCAACATATTTTCGGGTGCTCCCTCACCACATGATAGTAAGTTATCACCCCCTTAAGATTCAGAAACTCTAGTTATTCACCAACTCTAGCTATAATAATTGCAACCAATGCTTTCTGTAATTGGTGATTAATCTCTGATGGGGCTGTGTAAGAATTCTGGTCTGTTAATTGAGGTTTACTAGCACAGAGTTGCTCATTTTAGGTCCTGTTATGTTTTTATGAGGTTTAGGCTAGCAAACAATCCAAAAAATGTAAATGAAAATTACTTTTCCACAGAACTGTATGGTCCGTATGTTATCACTGTGCTGAGAACAACTCAAAATATAACTATATGTATTCTATTCCAAATGGGATAAAGATATTGTACTAAGCATCTTCTAATGCAACTAACACCAGCTTTTTTTTTAAAAAAGGACTTTTCCTCAGTAGGGTAAGAATTACTCAAATAGTGCAGACTGTTTCCCACATTCTCCATTTTAAAACGGCTATGAAACCAAAACTGCTATCAACTGCGTGTCAGTTTTCCTATTTAAGGAAAGACCAACCAGAATGCCTTTTCATACAAGTTGAACTTTTATCTTAAGGTAATAAAATGTATAAAGGCAGTAGGCTTACTTAGGAAAACCATCACCAGAAGAATATCTATGGAGATTCAATGTCATACAAGTCATGGTTGTCCCAAGGGTGTTTTTTTCAAAAGACAACTCGGACTTTCTTTGTTTTGCTTGAAGACGTTTCGCTTCTCGTCCAAGAAGCTTCTTCGGTTCTTCTTCAGAAGCTTCTTGGACGAGAAGCGAAACGTCTTCAAGCAAAAGGAAGTCCAAGTTGTCTTTTAAAAAGACATCACCAGAAGATATAGGATTTATGATTCAACAAGAGCAGAAACTGATAGGCAAAAACTCGTATTTATAATATTTTGGACGACAATATATTGCTTTTCAAAAAAAAAAGAGAAATTAAAAAGTCCTTTGATGTTTAAAGAACATAAGCTGTTTCTCTCCCCCCCCCCCATTTTTAAAACGTCTTTGAGTCAGTGTCGACTCCTGGCAACAGCCTGAACTGGTCCCTGCAGTTTTCTTGGCAAAGTTTCAGAGGCGCTGCTTCTTTCTTATGGCCGAGAGAGAATGACTGGTCCAAGGTCACCCAGCTGGCTTTGTACATATCAGGACTAGAACTCACAATTCATTCACCTGAAGGTTTAACAACTGAATCAACTATGAACTTCCGTCTGCATGAGGGACAAAACTCCTGTGCTCTAAAAAAAATTTTTTTTTACCTACCTTCAAATAGACCAGCTACAGTTGAGGGTTCGCTGCAGAAATGGGAAGCATTAGGATAAGCTTGTGGGCCACAAAAAGAATCTGATAGAAGCAGGTGAAGCAGAAAAGCAAAAGAGGAATGTTATGGAAAAAGAAAAACAATGCACACTATTATATGGTTAACCAAACATTCAGACGCTAAGTTAAGACTATAACTGCATGACATCAGAGAGAGAGAGAGAGAGAGAGAGAGAGAGAGAGAGAGAGAGAGAGAGAATGTTAAATGTTACATTTTATATCTCAAAAGAGGGGGAAAGTAAAGTGGGAGAGCTGATTACAAGTAGTCCTCGAGATACAACAGTTTGTTTACTGACAGTTGAAAGTTACAACGGCACTGAAAAAAGTGACTTATGACCGTTTTTCACCTTTACGACCTTTGCAGCATTCCCCTTGGTCACGTGATCACAATCCAGATGCTTGGCAACTGACCCCATATTTATGACGGTTGCATCGTCCTGAGGTCATGTGATCACCATTTGCGACCTTCTGACAAGCAAAGTCAATGGGGAAGCCAGATGCACTCAACAACCGGGTTACTACAGTAACTTACCAACTGCAGCGATTCACTTAACAACTGTGGCAAGAAAGGACGTAAAGTAGGGCAAAACTAGCTTAACAAACGTCTTACTTAACAACAGAAATTTGGGGCTCAATCAAAAGTTGAGTGGATGATTATATGGGTTTCCCCAGGGGGGTCTGGTTAAAAAAACAAAACAGCTTGAAGTCATTTAGACAACCAGAAAAGCTAAACTGAAAGTCAAAGGTTTGGGCACAAAAGATTTTGGGCTTATATTAATGATTATATTATATATTAATGATTGACTAAAGCAAAGTTTAATCCCTTCCAGGAGAAAATCAATGAAAAACTGATACTGAGTCAAACAGAGAGAAGACAAGACAGGTAGATGGAAAGGAATCTAACATAACCCCCTCCCCATCATTCACTTGTCTTTAAAATTTGGTGATATAGGTAGTCCTCAACTTATGTTAACAATTTTTCAAAGTTACAACGCCACAACATTGCAATTCAGGTGCTTGTGAACTGACAAATGGTTGCTGCATCTTGAGGCCACGTGACCAGAAATTTGCAATCTTCCCAGCCGGGTAAGCTGGTAAGCAAAGTCAATTGGGGAAGCTGGATCTGCTTAACGATAGCGTGATCCCCTTAACAACCACGTGACTTGCTTAACAACCACGGTAAAAATGGTCATCAAATCATTCTGGGCACGTGATGCATTGCCTACTCACCATATTGGCTTAGCAACTGAAATCCCAGTCCCACTGGTGGTCATAAGGTGAGGACTACCTGGGGTTAACCTAAATCAGGGGTCTCTAAACTTGGCAACTTTAAGACTTGTGGACTTCAACTTCCGGTAGTCCTCAGCCGGTCAGCCGAGGAATTCTGGGAGTTGAAGTTTCGCAACTCTTAAAAGTCGCCAGGTTTGGCGGCTCCTGAATTAAATGATCAGCAGATTATTAAGATAAGATGTTCAGAAACTGACTCTTTTTTTTTGCCCCTCCTACTGAAAGGCCTTAGAATTTGCCTACGATTGACAAGTCCCATCAGAGAAAAGAAAAGCCAGCCAGCCAGCCAGTACTTTACCAACAAACATCTCGTGAGTTGGTGTCCTAGAAGTGAAAGAAGGGAGTGCATCAGAGGAGGTGTGATTGCTAGGTTTTGTGAGGAAAGGATTTAAGTTTGGAATGGCATCATCAACGGCATCCGGAGTGGATGTGAAAGGATCTGCAACAGTCCAGGTGGAACAAGAAGGAAAAGGAAGGGGAACCAAATTAGCTACGCGTTAGTATTCAGGAAGAACATAAGCAGATACTTCATCGTTTACAGTTTGCATCCAGATCACGCAGGGGGCATATTTGATAGATTAAATTACTCTGGCTAATGCATGCAATAACTCTTTATCCTCGTTCTACCTGGTGGCCTGAATGACAATCAGCCACTCTTTTCTAATGGGGAGAATGGCTGCTCTTTCTAGTTAAGTGGAATGTTAAACTGCAATTATGAGTTTCGAAATCTGGTTAATGTGACACCCCCCCCAGTGGTTTGCATACTATCCTTAGCTACACCTTTGCATACTATCTTTAGCTAAAAAAAACCCCTACTAATTACACTCTAATTTTAAATTTTGGGGCTATTGATTTAATTTTATTTTAATTTTTATATTGTATTGTTTTAATTTTGCCCTGTAAACTGCCCTGGGTCCTTCGGGAAAAGGGTGGTATATAAATTGAATTAAATAAATAAATAAACCCCATGTGCTCTGAATCACATCTTTTGTCTTCAAATCAAAATAGCTTATCACGATCAAGCTAAATTAGTTAGTTTCTTCAGAATCCGGCTCAGCTCCTGATGACTTCACGAACATATTTTTCTGATTTTCGTGACAACAACAGTGAAGTGATTTGCACTGCTCTTTTCGGGGATTTTTCCTTTTTTCCTTTTTTTTGCAATTTTCCAGTATAATTTATAGCCTAGGGATTTCCTGCCAGTCTCTCACTCAAGTACTAATCAGGTCTGACCATGCTTTAGCTTTTCAAGGTTGATTGAGATTGGCTAGATATTATCTCTCCAAGCTGAGCTGTAACACTGCAAAAGTTTCCTTTCATTGCTATATACAGTTGTCTATTTAACCTACAGATTTACTAACATCTCTGCAAATTTCAAAAAAGCGTCTATTTAACCTACAGATTTACTAACATCTCTGCAAATTTCAAAAAAGCTTCAGAAATGAAGTAAGAAGTGCAACCTATCTATGTGGTTTCTAAGAGTCAACAGCGACCGGATTGGGACTGGATTTATCAGTCAATCAATAAATGGAAAGTAAATGCCAGGACTTCAAGGGGGAGGTACATATACTTCCATCATTGTTGGAAGGAAAGTCCCGCAGTCAACTTGTACTTTGGACTTTTACCATCTGTGCATGCAATTAATCTTCGTCTACGCTCACTTCAGGATGTTAAGATACTGAACTGGTATGTCCAACACAAGCACCTTTTGTCTGAAACTGTACAATGGAACTGATGTCGTTCACAATGTCTATTGTACAACCAAGCTTCTTTTGTCAAATAGAACACTGATTGGAGTCTTGCACCTCCGTAAAGATTAACAAATGTATTACAGCATGAAATCTCTCAGAAGATCAGGGCCCATTTTATCAACCCTATGAAATAGTCTTCTCAGTTGCTGTTAGAAGGCACCTTGGTTGAAATGGCAAGTTTCTCCATCACAGGCCACGACCGTTCATGTTTTCAGTACTACCTCTTTCAAATACCTTATACAGCAACTCTAACAGAGAACTCTTGATACACTATTGGAGATTAAGGTAAAGGTTCCCCCGCACATGCATGCTAGTCGTTTCCAACTCTAGGGGCCGGTGCTCATCTCCGTTTCAAAGCCGAAGAACCAGCGCTTGTCCGAGGACGTCTCCGTGGTCATATGGCCGGCATGACTAGACGCCAAAGGCGCACGGAACGCTGTTACCTTCCCACCGGAGTGGTCCCTATTTTTCTAATTGCATTTTTATGTGCTTTCGAACTGCTAGGTTGGCAGAAGCTGGGACGAATAACAGGCGCTCACTCTGTTACGCGGCACTCGGGATTCGACCCGCCAAACTGCCGACCATCTGATTGACAAGCTCAGCGTCCTAACCCACTGAGCCACCGCGTCAGATTAGAGGCAAGCAAATCAACAGCTCATTCGGATCCTTGTGGGTTTTGGATATGAATTCCACAGGCCTAATTCATTCGTTCAGGGATTTTTGTTCCTCCCACCTCCTAACATTCTGAGTGGCGCACAGTATAATGTCTCTTATTTTATACATACAGTTGGCTTATAAACTTCGATGGTTTATCAAAAAAAATATCAAAGCAGAGTACAAATTAAAAGCCACTTTCTAGTCTTTTTAAAGGTTAAAGATCAGTTTTCTCAGTTCAATATGGAGACTAAATGCAGGTAGCAGAAAACTAAGCCTCAAGTTGTGAGATTTTTTTTTTGTCTTTTAGCTTTCTCCTCTATGAACAAAATTGCAAACAGGGACTCTCTTATGCCATCTAGCAAGCATTTCTAACGTTTGCTTCCAATGTCTATAGAGATTCGCAGTCCATCCACATCACGGTTGTCCCCAAGGTGCTTTTTCAAGAGGCAACTGGACTTTGCTTTTCCTTGAAGACGTTTCCCTTCTCATCCAAGAAGCTTCCTCAGTTCTGGCTCAGTTTGACTCTATTCTCAAGTCAGAACTGAAGAAGCTTCTTGGATGAAAAGCAAAACATCTTCAAGAGAAAGCAAAGAAAGCCCAGTTGTCACGCGAAAAAGCACCTTTGGTTCCGCTTCCAATCGTCACAATCTCAAAGCAGAAATGAACTTTCCAAAGCTGCCTGGGCCTCTTCCAAAATGGGGGGGGGGGGGCTCAAAACCCCAGAGCAACCCCAGAGGTTCCTGCTGAATTATACTTTCGGCATGACAGAGAGGAACAAGGGGAGTAATCCTACTGAAATGCACTGAAAGAATTTTAAACTTAATGGAAACAAAATCTCTTTTTATCCAGCGCTTCTCCATTTCTTCAACACGCTGCTTCAAGGCAAAAAAAAAAAGCAGCTATCCCCCCAAAGGCTACACAGCTTAATTATAAGTCCATTCTAGCTCAGGATTATGGGGCAGGTGATAGAAGATAAAGCTGAACATATGCATCAAATGACAGATTGAGTTAAAAAAAACACACACACCTTACTGTGGCTTATCATTTTCTCTAGGAAAGCTCTCAGAACTATAATTATGACTTTACAGATTTTCTTCCATGTACTTAGCAACTTTAGATAGGTTGCTGCTTTGGCTATCACAACCAAAAAAAAAAGGGGGGGGAGGAATTCTGCTTCAGCCCCCTTCCCGCTTAATGAACAGCTACCACAGAAACATGGTTACTCTGAATCATCTCATATAAAACACTTATCTCACTGCAATGTGAAAGGCAGATCAGATAGAAAAAGCAAGCAGGGAAAAAGAACTGCATTGTTACTTAGGAAAAAAAGAAGATAAAGAGGAAATAAAAATCCTAACCTAAGGAGCTTTTAATATTCTTTCTAAACTGCCACGATTCTTTTCAAACAAAGCAAAGCAGCAAATACAAAACAGAATCGTGCTTACGGGTATTTTTATTTTTAATTCTTAAATTCTGGAAAGTGACAGTAATAAATTCATCTTCCAAGATTGTAGGCTTGCAGAGAGGATCCTGCTATTTTAGAGTGGCTTAGTTTTGTTGATTGCATTTTTAATAAGGCAAGCTTTTTGGGCATAATTTTTTTTTAATGGAAAAGCATTGTGGCAGAGTTACATCTAATTCCTTTCTTAGTTAGGAAGTACTATGAATGTCATTTTGAGTTCCTGACGGAAAGACAAGCGCAACAAACAGATAGATATGGCTCATAGTATGTCCACATCAAATGGTTTCACGAATAACAATGTTATTTTAGATAAATAATAGGCATGCAACTTGTTTGAATTCTCTCCTTCATCGGAACCATGACAAACAAACTGTGTGGCCGAAAAAGTTCCATATAAAATAATGGTCAACAAAGAGCCTTGACAGAAGAATCCTAAGACTGGATTTTGAAAGGATCAACCCTTCTATGCTATAAGGAAGCTTCCTGTTTTTTTACTTCAAAGTATTTCTACAAATAATATATATATATTTTCCTATCCAGAGACTGAAAGCAGACTGAAACCTACTTATTACTCTTTGTTAAAGTCAACCTGACAGTTGAAGCCTGAAACCTACTCCCTCTGGTTTGATGCAAAAATGAAGACCGACCATTACGGAGAAAGGGAGACTTAGAATAGAATTGTAATGAGCCACGCGCAACTTCCTTAACAGTGAGGCATAATGTGGATCTTACATATCGTTCTCTTGAATTATTTTAAAATTGTTTTATTCAGGTCTGACGGATACCCTCTCAACTTTTAATCTATAAATTTAGGTTATCTAAATACCTACCTATACATTTCAGTCTCTTGCTTAAAGGTAAAGTTAAAGGTTCCCCCGCACATGCATGCTAGTCGTTTCCAACTCTAGGGGCCGGTGCTCATCTCCGTTTCAAAGCTGAAGAGCTTGTCCGAGGACGTCTCCGTGGTCATGTGGCCGGCATGACTAGACGCCAAAGGCGCATGGAACGTTGTTACCTTCCCACCGTAGTGGTCCCTTTTTTTCTACTTGCATTTTGACGTGCTTTCGAACTGCTAGGTTGGCAGAAGCTGGGACGAGTAACAGGCGCTCACTCTATTACGCGGCACTCGGGATTCGACCCGCCAAACTGCCGACCTTCTGATCGACAAGCTCAGCGTCCTAACCCACTGAGCCACCACGTCCCTCTTGCTTAATCCTGGCTAAATAAGGTCCATCGCTTCCCAAAGCACCAGTACAACTGAACCCAGAGCACACAGTTTGGAGACTGGAAATAAGCTGGCACGGTGTTGATTTGTTTTTACTTTTCTTGTTAGCTATATATTTTGTCCTGCTATTGAAATCCCACCTGTGTTTGCAAACATTGCTCAAAGAACGGGAGAGGGGGGGCAAACCAACCCGTAATGGACGTTGCTCGATATTTATACAACACAGCAGCCCAATAAAAGAAATAGCAATTTGATAACCTTGATGGAAATTCAAAACAAAACTTGTTCTGATCCATGAAAAGTTGAAGGCTTGAAAAAAACATGCGGTCCCACCCATTTAGAAATATCAAAATGATGACTTCTAGCAACCAAAGACGGCAGAGATTGTGCATTTTTATTGAGAGAAGGAGTGGCTATGTCACAGTCACAACAAAATCTCTTACCTGCCCAGGTGCCTCCCACTTGCGGTGCAGAGGACATTGGATGCACACCTGGATGAAAAGCTGGCTGTAAATCAAGCAAGTCATTTGGCAGCTTTGAGGAACTACAGAAACAGTAACACAGAGAGGAGCATCGTAAATATTTAAAACAACAGCGCCACTTGTTCCATTTAAGAAGCTCTTCAGCACAGCCCCCTGCGAACACACCCAGACTGGGGCCAGGATACACCACCCGGGAAACCAAAGTCGGAAACTAAAGAGGCAGCTCATGAGACCCAAGGAGGCTGCTATTCCCAAAGGACACTTTCCCTCGTAGTTCCATGTTACAAAACAGCATCTTAGTATCTCCCCTCTGGGCCAAAAACCTCTTCCTGCAATGTAATTCAGGGGGTGGGGAATGGTGCTGGAGAAACGGGAACACTAGGACCTCTTTTTATTTATTATGTATTGTATTCCACTTTTTTTTTACAAATAACTTGGGCCAACATATCCAATACACCAGAGGTGTCCCAACCTTTTGGGCACCAGGGATCGGTTTCGTGGAGAGAGGTTTTTCTGCGGACCGGAGGGGTGTGTGGTTTTGTGTGCTGCCTGCATCCCGTGGATGGGGGCTTTGCTTGTTTACGTGGCCAGGTTGCTGGCATGCTGTGGCCTGGTACCGGTCTAAGGACCGGGGTTGAAGACCCCTACAACACACCTCCCCCCCAATTGTCTCTACAACAGCAACCCTGTGAGGTGAATCGGGCAGAGAGATTGTGACTAGCCCAAAGTCACCCGCCCCTGGCTTTCGGCCTGTGTGTCTCACTGTTGCTTTGACACTACTAGAAAGAGTGGCATTTCCCTAACATTAACACCTTTTCTGAATCTTACCTGTTTGAAGAACTGGGTATGGAAAAAATATCAATAGCTGGTGTGGTCATTATACTTCCTGCAGTATTAGACACAGGGGACGAGGCTGTGGTTAAAGAAGAGTGAGGTTTCTTTGCAAGCTCTTTGAGACGCTGTTCCTATTGGGAGAATAAAGCCAGAATAGGAAATCAGGTCATTTGACGCCCCAAAACAAGTCATTTTTGGCTTCAATAATAACGTGAAATAAACAAAAGGCCCAAACAAAGGTTTTCGACCACTAGAAACCAAAGCCTGTTAAAACTCCCCAAGCATAAAATACCATTCAGGTATACATTATTCCTGTTCAACACTGGTTTGTAATAACTTTGTGCATGAAACTCTGTGATTTCAAAGAGGTGGCTGCAAAATGTCTTCCGGTGGGGAAACAAGCTGTCTTGTTAACACTTCAATAGGCTTTTGAATTTTTCACACTTGAAACAGTTTGACGCTAAGTGTTTTGCACACTGGTGTTTCAAACGATGATGCCGAAGTGGATAGTATAAAAGTATACATCGTAGACAGCATTTATACATCATTTCCCAAACAAGACAGCTGTTTCTAAATACATTTAACATTGAAAATAACCTACCTTGTCCAGTGGTACGGTTTTTTTTCCCCCAAGCTGAGTTCCTGGGAACTAATAGAAAAAAAAATATCTCTGCAAGGGATTGTGTGTGTGTGTGTGTGTGAGAGAGAGAGAGAGAGAGAGACAGACAGACAGACAGACAGAGACAGACTTTCTGCAAAGGACTAAAGAAAAAAAATCACCTCTGCAAGGGGATAATAGGGGAAAAAAACCTCCACAAGGAATTGGGGGGGGGATCTACTCCAATCTCAAGACTGTTCTTGAAATCTCATTTATCACAACACCTGTGTTACACCATAGAACACCAGTATTCTATGCAAGTGATCACTAGCTTCCAACCCCTCTTTTGTCTTCCCACATGCACACACACAAACCTAACTTCCTGGGTGGATTCCTTGCAATGACTAAACCCCACTGAGATGTGCGGGGAATGAACAAAGAAAGTTCAGATTATATTGCGGAACTGGTAGGTTGACAATCCCAGTTGCCCTGCTATTCTCCCTCCTCTTCTATACTCCAAGAGAGGAAGAGAAGAAAATAAAATTCAAATTCTGAATATTACAAAATTCTTTATAATGACTGACTCAAAGGATACAGGGAGAGGAAAAATCAGAGAGAGCTGTTCTTTAGTATCACTAGTGCAGGGGTAGGCAACCTTGGCTCTTTTATGATTCGTGGACTTCAACTCCCAGAATTCCTGAGCCAGCAGCATGGCTCAGCTTGGAAACCTCTCACTTTTCCCTCAGCACGGCTGGCTCAGGAATTCTGGGAGTTGAAGTCCATGACTCATGAAGGGGCCATGGCTCCCCCATGCTGGCTCAGGAATTCTGGGAGTTGAAGTCCACAAGTCATGAAGGGACCATAGTTCCCCCATGCTGGCTCAGGAATTCTGGGAGTTAAAGTCCACGAGTCATAAAAGAGCCAAGGTTGCCTACCCCTGCACTAGTAGGATTACCCTGCTTTCCATTTCTAAGTCTATTACCAACTGACAATTTTAAATACTGTACTGCTTAGCTTAAATCCTCTACTAAGCTACGTATTGTTTGTAAATTGGCTTGGGTGCTCTGAATCCAAAAATTTTGAAATAACTCTCACATGTTCCATTGCTATTGGTCACCACGATGTAAAAAAGATGTTGAGACTCTAGAAAGAGTCCAGAGAAGAGCAACAAAGATGATTGGGGGACTGGAGGCTAAAACATATAGGGAACGGTTGCTGGAATTGGGTATGTGTAGTTTAACGAAGAGAAGGGTGAGGGGTGACATGATAGCAGTGTTCCAATATCTCAGGGGCTGCCCCAAAGAAGAGGGAGTCAAGCTGTTCTCCAGGGCACCTGAGAGCAGGACAAGAAGCAACGGATGGAAACTAGTCAAGGAGAGAAGCAACCTAGAACTGAGGAGAAATTTCCTGAAAGTTAGAACAACTAACCAGTGGAACAACCTGCCTCCAGAAGTGGTGAATGCTCCAACACTGGAAGTTTTTAAGAAGAGACTAGACAGCCATTTGCCTGAAATGGTATAGGGTTTCCTGTCTGAGCAGGGGGTTGGACTAGATGACCTCCAAGGTCCCTTCCTCCTCCTCCTCCTCCTCCTCCTCCTCCTCCTTCTTCTTATTCTTATTAAAATGATGAGGTTCCGTTGAGAAACTACGGTAGAGAGTGCAACCCGCTTTCTATCACTAGCATTTTGAGTCCTGATCAGGTGTCCTGGGCATTTTTAAAAGAAAATTGGTTTCAAAACTTGAAAAGGTATTTTATTCAGCCCATTTTTAAAAAATCTTTCTGCAATCCAAGGCACATCGTACATACAGAAGGGGACTTAAAAAGCAGTGTTTCTCAATCACGGCAACTTTACGCTGCATGGACTTCAAATTCCCAGAATTCCGCCCAGCTGGGAATGGATTGAAAGTCCCCGCATCTTAAATTTGCCACGGTTGAGGTGGACTGGTCTAAAGGAAGAAAACCAACACCAACCTTTAGAACTTTTAAACGGGCTTGTTCTTCCTCCAGCGCAGCTTGTTTTTCCCTTTCATCGACTCTGGTGAGAGAGAGGCCGGTACTTGCGAGGGAAGAAACTGCATTGGAAAGCGTGGTAGCCCTAGCAAAATGGGATAATAGGAAACCGACTGTTACATATTGTAGACAGGAAAAGGGATTCTGTTGGGGGATGCTTCTGCGGCCCTCCCCTGTGGCCCGATCCGGGCTCCGGAGGCCTTTTCCAGGACTCTGCTGCCCAGATCTGAGCCCGGGAGATGCCTATGTAATCCTCCAGCGGCCCGTTTCCAGGCGGCAATGGCCTGGAAAAGCCCTCTGGAGCCCCGGATCGGGCTGCAGGGGACAAGCAGCAGAAGCGTCCCCGGGCCTCAGATCTGGGCGGCAGTGGCCTGCAAAAGGCACCAAGAGCCTGGATCGGGCCGTGGGGGAAGCGCGCAAGTGTCCCCCGGCCTCAGATCCGGGCAGTAGCGGCCTGGAAAAGGCCTCCGGAGCCCCAACCCAGCCTCTAGAGGGATGTGGAAGCTTCCACCGGCTTCGGTTCCGCTCTCGTGTTGCAGAGAACAGAGACCTAAAGTACCATGAGATCACGCGAGATCAGTAGCGTGAGATCTCGCGTGAACTTGCGTTACGTTAGGCCTCCATTCTCTGCGAACGCACCGAAGGCCTGGAGCAGCCAAGAAAGCGAAGGATCTTGATTTTAGCAGAGCGAGTATTGAAGGCCTGGTGCCTGGGGAGACCCGGAACTGGAGCGGGGAGGGAGGGAATAACCAGTGAATGTTGCAGATCCACTGCAGTCGCTCGTACGGGTGAACGACTGCCTTGGTGCGGCAACAGTCATAATTTCAGGACTTGCTTGTAAGCACTAGGGGGCGCTCACCACGTAACCTTGAACGAGCATTAAGTGAACGCTCGTAACTCGGGGATTACTTGTATTGAAGGCATATCTGAAGAAGCTACAAAAAGCCTCCGAGACCTACCTGCTAGCAGCAGTGGAATCTTTGATTTTCTTTCCTTCCAAGGAGGCCAGGTGCTGTTCTAAAGCATCCAGAAGACTACTTGGTGCCTACAAGACAATTCATCAAATGGTTAGAAAATCCAAAACATTTAATGCCGACCTTCCCAGTAATGTGGACATTTTGTAAGTCGTGGTGGCATAGTGGCTAGAATGCAGTATTGCAGGCTAACTCTGCTGACTGCCAGCAGTTCAATCCTGACAGGGCTCAAGGTTGATTCAGCCTTCCATCCTTCCAAGGTGGGTAAAATGAGGACCCAGATTATCGGGGCAATATACCGACTCTGTAAACCGCTTAGAGAGGGCTGTAAAGCACTATGAAGCGGTATATAAGTCTAAGTGCTATTGCTATTGTAAGTCCCTGAAGATCTGGCAAGCCTGTTGTTATGGCCAAAAGCATAACAAAAATGATGAAAAAAACATTAAAAGCAATAAAAACCATTGCAAAAGCATAAACATAATCTTCAGGATTATTGGTTTTGTAACCCTATACTTGCTGCCTAGTTGTAATTGCAAGGTTGGCAGCAATATAAAGTCATTATCATCATCATCATCATCATTCTCCAGTGATTAAAATGTATTAAGTAGAATGTGGGATTCCATTATATTGTCAGACACGGATTTAAAAAAAAGATCATAAATTTAAGAAAAAAGCAGATAAAGTAGTACATTTAAGAACTGGCAGTTAGTTATTCCACATTCCAAGGAATAAAATTTTAAAGCAGTTACTACTTAAGCCAAATATTAATTACTATAAATCTCTGTCATCCTTTCTTGTTTCTTGGCAATTATATACTGTTCTGAGGTGGTGGTGTTTTTTAGCTTAGTACGAAAATTCAAAATATGATTTCCATTCAAGAACATGGCACTTTTAAGGAATTTTTTAAAAATAAATATATCCCCACCTCTGTCACCACAATGACATGCGGCGACAGAGGTTTAAAGTAAAACAAAAATATCCATAGCAAAGGGACAAAATATAAATCAAAAGGGGAAAATGGCAGACAAGAATAAAAACTATCAGTCCCTTCCCCCAGCTTATCAAGGATCAACCATGAAGAATGTAAAAATTGCCTATGCAAAAGTTGAACCATGGGTAAAACTGCAGATTTTAATCGCCCGGTTTTTATACCAAAAAATTCTCCATTCTACAAGTATGATGAAAAATCAATACATTTGAAATTACGTCAAAACTGTCTTTTTCGACAACTCAACATGGCATGTACAACCAACATAATAATTACTAATAAGGATTTACCTGGGAAAGATCTGGTATGTCTCCTCTGTCTATCCCCACTTGCTGCAAGAACAAAGAGATGTAATGAGATAAAGGCCTCAGCCACATTTTGACTAAAAACAAGCTCATTGGCGATTATATCATAAAAGGAGGATGATTGACACAGTGAACAGTATTACAAAAGGGGAAAAAAAACTGAAGACAAACTTTTCACTGTATGAGATGAACAACATGTATCTGTAATCCCTGCTGTACTGCACTACATTACTATCAACATATTATAATGTATTACAATGTACAGGTAGTCCTCGATTTAAGGCCACAATGGAGCCCACAAATGCTGTTGATAAGCGAGACAGTTCAGTGAGTTTGGCCACAATTTGTGACCTTTCTTGCCACAGTTGTTAAGTGAATCGCTGCAGTTGGTAAGTTAGCAACCTTGTTGTTAAGTGAATCTGGCTTCCCCATTGACTTTGCTTGTCGGAAAGTCGTAAAAAGGGATCACATAACCCTGGAATGCTACAAGCGTCATAAATATGAGTCAGTTGCCAAATGTCTGAATTTTGATCTTGTGACCATGGAGCAATGGTCCCTAAGTATGAAAAATGGTTGTTAAGTCACTTTTTTCAGTGCTGTTGTAACTTCAAACTGTCATTAAATGAATAGTTGTAAGTCGAGGACTTACAGGTTCATTCATTCATTCACTCACCTGTAATGCACTACAACTACACTACAACCGCTAGTGGACATGCTGACAACTACAAATGTATTGTGATCTTGAAAGTTCTACTGTTCTTTACATTTAATATTTTAACACAGATACGCAGCGAAGATCACAATGTCTTAACTCATCAAAATAATAAAAATAATGAACGTTTTGTGAGCAAGACCATTTGTTTTAAGCAAACAAGCACATTCAGATCCAAAACACAATGGATCCTGGAGCTATAATACCGGCAAAATTGCAAATGTGCACGTTTCTTTGGATTGCTGCTATGAGAATCAATAACTTTTCTTTGCTAAGCCTCTTTTCCAGAGAGGTTAAACTCAGGAAGAACATTTTTAACTTCCCGACAATCTGCTTCGCGTTTTTAGATGTCCAGGGAAAAATCTGCAGCATGCTACATTAAGCAGTAATAGAAACATCTGCTTTTTTTTTTATGCTGTGGCCCTTTATTGTGGTGGACCGGAGTTTGCAGGTCCCTTTGCTGCTGCTAAGAAGGAAGCCAAACCATATTGCTCCAATGAACTTTCAATCTGAACGATGCAGTTGACTAACATGTTCATTGTTAAAGAGTTTGACCATAATCATTATTATGATGGTTTACGCCTTCTATGTCAAAACCCTTCAGTGGCTTGGAAATTGGACGGCACAGCAGTGGCGTAGCGTGGGGGGTGCAGGGGGGGCCGGCCGCACCGGGCGCAACATCTGGGGGGGGCACGCTCGCACTGAGCTGCTCAGGGAGCCCCAAGGGCTGCACAGAGTCGGCTTGGCTCCGCTCTCGAGCTGCTCTTTCTTGCAAAGCGAAACGAGTCCGGCAGGTGAGATGGGTGGCCACATAAACTGAATAAAATAAATAGAAGCGCCCAACTCTCCGCCCAGGCTCAGGCCAACCGCAAGCGCCCCGCAGGCGCCCCGGCAGGCTTGGCCGAGCGAAGACGGACCCGCCGGCCGGCTGGCCTAGCTTCGTGCACATGCGTGGCTTTATTTAGCGGGGCTCACGTGCGAGCTTGAATGCAGCGGCTCTTGCAGGTCGGAGCCCCGCCCAGCCGCCCTCGAGAGGGACCCGGAAGCATCCCGCATG
Organism: Vipera berus; assembly: GCF_964194415.1. Lineage (NCBI taxonomy): Eukaryota > Metazoa > Chordata > Lepidosauria > Squamata > Viperidae > Vipera > Vipera berus. The sequence goes on from NC_138206.1 coordinate 9,261,985, forward strand.
CGCGCGACTCTTCTTGGAAAGTCTACGCCGCTGCGGGGCGCGTCTTTTCGGCGGTGCCATGACGTCACCGGGTTAGGGGGCGCAAATTGCCCTGGGTGCTGACAACCCACGCTACGCCACTGCGGCACAGTAATGAAATGCAAGTATAGCTAGTCCTCGACTTATAATCACATCAAAGCCCAAAATTTCTGTTGTTAAGCATAACATTTTTAAAGTGACTTTTGCCCCATTTTACGACCTTTCTTGCCACAGTTGTTAAGTGAATCACTGCAGTTTTTAAGCTAGTCATGTGGTTCTTCAGAGAATCTGGTTTCCCCTTTGACTTTGCTGGTCGCAAAAGGAGATCACGTGACCCCAGGACACTACAACCGTCGTAAATATGAGTCAGTTGCCGAGCAGCTGAATTCTGACCAGGTGACCACAGGGATGCTGCAACGGTCGTAAGTGTGAAAAACAGTCACTTTTTTCAGTGCAGTTGTAACTTTGGTCACTAAATGAACTGCTGTAAGTAAGTTGAGGGCTACCTGTACAAATAATAAATATGCAGAGAAATTGGTAGCATGGACCTTTTAAAGTAATTAATTAATTCAGACAAATCAAATCAACTCCCTAGGGTTGAAGGAAGACAGCCTTCCTTTAGCACACAGGATCAGAAATATTAAACAAAAGATTTTTTGTAGTTTTTACCTTCTGCCTTCCGGGTCAAAAATGCAAGAACAGAATTCTAAATAAAATTATTAAGCCTTTTCACTGCAATAATGGTCTCCCTAGGGGAGGAGTAGGCAACCTTGGCTCGTTTATGACTCGTGGACTTCAACTCCCAGAATTCCTGAGCCGACATGGCTCAGCATGGAAACCTTTCCCTTTCTCCTCAGCATGGCTGGCTCGGGAATTCTGGGAGTTGAAGTCCACGAGTCATAAAAGAGCCAAGGTTGCCTACCCCTGGTCTATTGGCAGTAGCATTCTAGTTTTGTAACCAATCTTTTAATCATTTCCTTCTTCATTGTCTTACTTTTTTCCCTAGGACCCCTCATTTTAACGTTCTGTGCTTTTCACAACAGATCCAGCAATTTTCAGTCAACAAGTTGCCCAGAGAATATGGCAATACAATAATACATTTTAAAGACGATTCCTATTATGTAAGAACACTTAGGATTGTATATCAACAGTGTTGGAAAGCAGCCAACTTGAATGAAATACTCACAAAATCTAAATCTGCACTAATATTAATCTTCCCAATACTTCCATTGGATTTTTCTTCAGGGGGGTTTAATCTAAGCCAGTATTTCTCAATCTTGGCCATTTTAAGATAGGTGGTCTTCAACTCTGGAATTCCCCAGCCACCCATGGCTAGGGAATTCTGGGAGTTGAAATCAAGCTATTCTAAAGTGGCCAAGATTGAGAAGCAATGATCTAAGCTTTCAATGTAATTTTTAAACACTCCATAAACTCTGGACAATAATCTCCAGTCAAATTATAGTAAATAATAAAATAGTAAAAATAGTCTTTGTGGACCAAGCAATTTTTACCTCTGCAACTTTGAGAAACTCAGAAATTCTTGCCATTCTAGTCAGAAACTTCTTATATATGTCAAGGGCTTCCTTGCATTGATTCTTTTTCATGTCAAAGTATTTTTCTGCAGAAGGAAAAACAATTTAAATGACAACAGTCAAGATAATCATCTTGTTTACAGCAAAAATCTGTATTTTACATAATTACAAAGATCAGAGGCGTTCGCAACTGTTCACTTTATTAAAATTTAAACATCACGAACATTTCCTTGCAATCTTGACAATGTATTATGAAGAGCTGATGCACCAATAAGAGTTCCAAAATAAGAAAGAGTGGGATGCGAGCTGGAATTAAATTCAAACAGGTAATTACTTAAAATTAGAACTTTGAAAAAGCCTCTGTTTATACTAAATACTAAAATGAAATTCCACAGCATAAATATATATTTAAGCTGCTCTAAAAACACCACCAAAATTACCCTTAAATTAAAAAATGCTATATATACATACAACAAATGGAAAAATTTTATCCAAGGCTACATTAAAACTACCACTTGCTCTAGTTTTTATCATTTATGTGTGTGACTTGTATCTGTTTATTCCATTTTCTCTGTCAATCACAACTACCAGCCTGGCCTTTAAAACATCAGTTTTCAGATCCCCATTTTGCACCATACAATCTAACCCGGGTGGCAAATCATAGGTTCTTAGCAAACACCACCACTTTATTGCACACCAAACTACATTCACATCTTCAATCAGCACAACTCAAGTGAGTGGCTTCTTACACATTTCACATAATTGCACGTGAAACTGCATGTCTCTTACATATTAATTCATAAACACATTCATTAACGAAGGGGACATCCTTGCTCCCCGTGCTCTCTATCCACACTGAATTGCCTTCTAAATATTCAATAAAATATGTGCTATATTTCCCTATGTTGCTCTATTCCATAACCAACACTTAAACCATATTAAATAAAAATAAATAAATAAAACCATATTAAATAAATAAAAATTTAATAAAACTAAAACTAAACTAAACTAAACTATTAATATCAAATATTCCATAATTCAAGCCTAAGCAGGTTGTCATATGCTTTCACTAAAGATACAGTACACTTTTAAAACTATAAATTTCCGAATGACCAGCCGACGGGCAAAAATCTGACCTGCACACTCAATGTCTGATGTAGAGTGGAAGGGCACTTTTCAAATTGTGTTCATTATCGCCTCTTCTACAATTTTGAACAAAATTATGCCCAATACCTTCCTGAATTTTAATGTTACCCAATTCCCAGGCCAGACGGACCCAGTATGCATTTGGGGCTTTGCAACACCAAGGAGCTTGTAACTTGCTGGCAGGTAGTTCCGCTTCAGTTAATTTTACAGCGCTAATGATAATCTATGCCTTATTGTACCCCAGACCTGTCCAGCTGCAGAAAATTAGTAAGTGAGGAATGTACCAGTTCTGTTGCACCTGCAACAATTCTGAAAATATCAAGAACAGGGCAGGAAGACACTTTATTTTCTTTATTGTTGCTCTGCACATACAGGTAGTCTTGACGTATGACAAGCCAAAGTTCCAACAGATACCCCCCCCCAAAGGGACTTATAACCCAGTTTTGAAGTTATAGGTTGCTCCCTGCCAATGGTAACATGGCTGCATTTTGGATACTCGGCAACCGGTTCGCATTTATGGCATCTGCACTGCCCTGCAGTCACACGATCATGATTTACGACATTTTAGCCAGAACTGGTGTTTTAATTCCAGTTTCCAGCAAAATTCACCCAACAGCGAACAATGAGTTCAACCACTGCAAAAAAAGGTTGCAAGAATAGATCTGGTCATGGGGTGCCCGACTTGTACCACCATAATTGCCAGGCAAAATTACAGTCGTAAGTCGAGGACTACCTGTAGTCTAAAAAGCAGAAATCAGAAATTTAACTTATCAAGAATGAGACAAACTACAAATTGATTGTCGTATTTTCCAGCCTTCATTTCCTCTTTACATAAGAGTTGATTCAGTGACTAGCAGAGTATGAATTTTGATTATAACATTAAATTCCATACACTGGGTGTAGGGTATTCCCTATTAAATGGACCTCTATAGCTTACTCAACTTGGAGACGTGGCACCTATTCCTAATCAATCTAACAAACCAAGGTTATGACCCTTGAGTTCAGATCAAATCTATTACCAATATCGGCATATTCCATAAATAAGGAGCAAAGAGAAAATGCCATTTGATTATGTGATGACTGGCCATAAAGAAAATTATAATTTAAATAAGCGACTGTTCATGCCCAAAATTATTCTGAATCAGCTTGCATTCAGGATTATTTCTGTTTACATGTAAAGAAAGCCACTTTTAAAAGCTGGTCTGAAATTGTCTTGCAAAAAATTCGAAAATGAAGTCCACCATCTTACCAAGTATAAGGAGTAAGTGACCATGAAAGTGCTTACCCAGCAAATTAATAATCCCTTCGTTATATGCTGCAAAAAGCCTAATGGCATCTTTGAAAAGGAGCATGAAGGCTGCATTGATTACACCATTTGTGAGTTCATTGCTGTTGACCTATCAAAAAAGAAGAAGAAGCAGCAGCTAAGCAAACTGAGAAAAAATATCCATGTTATCTTCAGAGAACCCCAACCTTTCCGGGTCTGCAGACTGGCAGGAGAAGCAGCTGGTGTGTGTGTGTGTGTGTGTGTGTGTGTGTTTGTGTGTGTGTGTACGCACGCACGCACACACATATACATACATACATACACACATATAAGCCAACATACTACTTGTAGGGAAACATAGGTTTTTACTATTACAAAGAGGGCATCAAACTATTCTCCAAAGCACCAGAGGGCAGGATAAGAAACAATGGTTTGGAAACTGACCAGAGAGAAAATCAACCTGGAATCAAGGAGAGTGAGGACAATTAACCAGTGGAACACCTTGCCTCCAGAAATTGTGGGTGCTCCATCACTGGAGGTTTTTAAGAAGAGATTGGACAACCATCTATCTGAAATGGTATAGTTCTCCTGCTTGAGCAGGGGGCTGGAATAGATGACCTCCAAGGTCCCTTCCAGCAATATTCTATTCTATTCTATTCTATTCTATTCTATTCTATTCTATTCTATTCTATTCTATTCTATTCTATTCTATTCCTATTTAACAGGATGTTTAGATGTCATTAAAGAGACATAAGTTAAATCAGATGAATTCAGTAAGTTGAAATCGATACCACACAATTAATTCTGATCATTTAAAAGCTCCTGTCTAATATTCCTTTATGGGTAGCTAAAATGACTTACGTTGAAATCAAGCAGTGCATCCATCTGGTTTTGTATAATTGGTACAGTTTTTAACAGTTTTTCTGTATTCATTGTCCTCATGAATCCATCAGCTCTATTAAAAAAGAAAATAAAATCGTTAGCTAACTAAATGGATTTGGTATAATGCCTGCCACTTATGTTTCCAGAGTTTAAGAGCTGTTTTTCCTTCCTTTTCCTCATCTATCCACATAAGGATAGTGATTTGGACTGGGCTTAGTTCCTGAACCACCCTGCCTTTAACCAATAAAACTATTTAGTTACGTAGTTTGTAATTTCTAAAATACACAAACTGGGGGTTAGTTTGGGGTTTTAAGATATGCTAGTAGATGTTCAAGAATTATCCCCCACATTCTTCAACTTTCATCCAATTAGAAGCTCTGGCTGTTAGTCTGCCTTTTGGTACTGTCCATAGGGTTTTCATGGCAGACTGTTAGTCTGCAACAGTCTAAAGTTTGCACATGCCTATTTCCTGATGCCACTTGTCCCAAAGATGCTTTTTTTCAGGAGGCAACTGGACTTTCTTTTTCCCCCCCTCTTTGAAGACCTTTCGCTTCTCATCCAAGCAGCTTCTTCAGCTCTGAATGAATAGTGGGGAGTGGAAGGATTTATAATCCTTGCAGACAGCTGATCATTTGCATTCTTTTGGAGAGTCGTTGAGGCTACTTGGAGGCTTATCTGTGTTGTCAGGGTCACCTGAGTAGTGCAAATGGGTGTGGAGCCTTCTTGGAACTGCTGAAAGGACCGTGTTGTAGACTGGAGATAGATGAGGTCGAATCCCTCCCCCTCATCTATTTTAATCAGGAAATTTATAAATCATAAATTCCATGTTTTCCAGCAAAAAGTTCAGAAGGATTTCCAGCCACTACTAAATGTAGTACAGGGAGTCCTCAACTTATGACCACAACTGAGCCCCAAATTTCTGTTGCTAAGTGAGACATTTGTCAAGTGCACTTTGCCTCATTGTTACAACCTTTATTGCCACAGTTGTTAAGAAAATCACTGTAGTTGTAAAGTTAGCAACGTATTTGACTTCCCCAATGAGTTTGCTTATCAGAAAGTTGTGATCGATCACCTGGGACACTGCAACATATCATAAATACACGCCAGTTGCCAAGCATCCCAATTTTGATCACATGACCATGGCAAGGGTAGGCAACCTTGGCTCTTTTATGACTCTTGGACTTCAACTCCCAGAATTCCTGAGCCAGCATGGGGGAACTATGGCCCCTTCATGACTTGTGGACTTCAACTCTCAGAATTCCTGGGCTAGCATGGCTGGCTCAGGAATTCTGGGAGTTGAAGTCCACGAGCCATAAAAGAACCAAGGTTGCCTACCCGACCATGGGGAATGCTACAATGGTCATAAGTGTGAAAAATGGTCATAAGTCACTTTTTCAGTGCCATTGTAACTTCAAACGATCACTAAAGGAACTGTTGTAAATCGAGGACTACCTGTAATTAATCTGTCTCTAATGAAGCAAGTTAATTTTGCCTTCTCTGCTTGTTTCATCATCTTCACTAACTATTCCTCCATTGTGGGCATATAGAAACTTTGCATGTTTACACAAGAATTATAGCAAAGATCATATATAAAATTAATTTTCCATTGATTTTTCTAGTTGTCTTCCTATTAATTCCAACAAAAAAATATTCTGATTTCAATTGAATATTTGTCTTCAAAATTCTTTCTATCTGTTTATGTATGAACTCAAAATTTTCTGGATTTTTTTTTTTTACGAGTCCACCAAACATGATAAAATGACTCTTCATGTTGTCGATATTTCTAACATAAATCTGAGGTGCTTTTATACCTTGTAGACAATTTTTCTGGAGCCATATAACAATGATGCACCATTTTGTAAAAATTCTCTTTTAGGTTATGTTGTTGTTGTTAGCTGCGAAGTCGTGTCCGACCCATCGCGACCCCATGGACAACGTTCCTCTAGGCCTTCCTGTCCTCTACCATCTTCTAGAGTCCATTTAAGCTCACACCTACAGATTTTCAACCACTTTTTCCCCATTATGGGCAACAATATCCCCCAAATTCTTGGTCCAGTTTATCATATACCGTACTTTTATTTGTTTCTCTCCATTTCTAATTTGGGCAAGAATTATACGTTTCATTGTATATTAATTTTTGGAAGCTAATTTTGCTGTTGATTTTCACTGCTTGTATGCTGTTATTGTTTTGGTTTCAAATTGTTGCATAGGGTGGACTTTTAGCAGGGGTGATATAAGAGTTACCTACAATAGTACTAACATTATTTGGTTAAGCAATTTCTAGACCAGATTTCAGAAAGGATCAATTCCTTGAAGCTTTAAAAATTATTTCACACTCTTTTTGAATTTTTATATTCTAAATTATTCTGCATGCTTAAAGCAGATGTCGCAAACAAGAAATGGATTCACCCCTGTGAGATACTTACCCTCTTTTTACTTTTGTAAAGTCAAAAGCCACTTGTCTATAGGAAACTGCTTTCTCATTCAAATATCTGCTATATCTCCTAATAAATGTGGACATATCATATCCTAAAGGAAACAAACAGAAAGCAAGCTATTTCTTATGTAAAACCAGATTAATATCAAAGAGGTACATTATGACATTCAAAGGATTGCCAACTAGCAAATTTGACATGTTTGAATCAGTGAGATAATTATTAACAGCATACATGTTTTGCCATAAACCAAGTCAGATATTTTGCCTCGAGTTCCCCCATTCCGCCCCCATTTTGCTTACTGACGTCAAAGCTGGGACGAGTAGTGGTTTATTGATTAGCTTGAATTAAACCGCAATACAGGTAGTCCTCAACTTATAACTGTAATGGACTGCCCCATTACGATCGTAAGTCGTTAACACTTGCAAAGTGGGTCACCCACGTGACCGACCCAATTTTTATACCCTTTTATGTGGCAGTCATTAAATGACTACATCGATCATAAAGCAAATGCCGCAATCATAAAGCAAACCCACTTTTCGCTGTGGGGTAATTTGCTGAAAACTGGACGTAAAAACTTTGCAAAAAAAAAAAGATCATAAAATGCAGTCACATGACTGTGGGATGCTGCAAATGGCTTTATATGTGGACTAGTTGGTGAGCAGTCATGTGACCCTGGGGGAGAGCCTGGGGTGGTGGTGGTGCATTCTAAGTTCAAATGGTCACTAAGTGATCGGTCATAAGTCAAGGACCATCTATACAAAATCTTTCTCCTTCTCAATGCATTTTGGGTGATTTGGAGCTGCGGCAGGTTTCCTTCACCATCGCTACCTTTATTCAACATTATAGTACTTGCCCTCAATCTTTTCCTTTTTCTATTTAACCTTCGATGCTTTCCCAGGATCCAACTTTTTCCTACTTTGTGAGCAATCACTAGAAAGCAAGAAGCTACACGTAAGCGTTGATAAGTGATGCAACAAAAACTTTCCTTGCTGTTTCTTGTGGATTTGCTGGTTTTAAGGCTGGTGCTTTTTTACTGGCTGTATTGGTATACCGAATCGAGAGTAGAAAATTAATCTTAACACTGAGTGAAAATGTAAGAGAAAATAATCTGAGGCTCATTTTGTTTCATGGATTGTTTGTTTTAATTTATATTCTATTTCTCTATTCCAGCAAGCACTCACGGCAACTAATAACGTAAAAATATTTGTAGACATGCAAATGCGTTCATTGAATAAAGGGGCTTTTAGTTTCCATCATAAGGCAAATCAGCTTCTTTTGGTAGAGTGTTTCACTGGAGATAAGATTTCACAAAAGACTGAGAACTAAAACTGTAAAATACTATTCAGAAAGTTAGGGATTATTTGATACAGATCTAATAATTTACCTTGCAATCCACTTTTGTCCAAGAAATTGCTCAAGTTAAACAATGTGTTTCTGGAAGCCAGATACTGGGTAAAACGCTGGAAGGAATAAAATGATTCAGTAATTCAGCTAGAATTGTACGTGGCTCAATAAATTTCTCCCTGCTAATGGAGTTTAACACTCTGATAATCCAGTATGTGCATGCAGTCTGTCCCACCAGGTTGAAGAAAACCACTGTGAACCAACAGAGTTCTCTGGAAATGAATATTGGGAGAAAAATTGCTAGCCTGTAATCTCATAAAAAGTGATACTAATTGCAAATCTCGTCAGAGCAACTAAAACTTTCTCTGAAAGTAAGAGACGCAGCTAATTTGCTTTAAAAACTTGATAATTTCACTACCAGCCTACTTAGAACAATGCAGACGACTGTATGCATTTAAGGCAAGCCACTTTAGTCACTTAATCAGTCACGATTTAACCATATGGTTAATGATGCTCATTTTGGATGACTCATATCTAAGCCCATTAATTTCTCAGTCTTGACTAGCCCACAGCTTCCTGTTTCTTTACTGATAAAAGTTCTCACTAATGCCAAAGACATGAATTGCACGGTATAAATAAAGCTATTGTAGTGTAGAAGTATGAGGTAAGGAGTTTGTTTAATACTCCGGATATATTTCTCAGAACGATACAGCATCACAGTTCTGTAAATATATTAGTCTGCCCCACCCCTTTTGCTAGGAAAATTATATACCTGAGACACAAGTTAGTACAGGCAGGATTAAGTAGGCAAACCAAGAAGTGTTGTTTCTGCTCACAGAATTATAACTGGAGCATTGTTCTACTTTTAATTAGGACAACTGGAAACTGTTTTCAGATAAAAGGGTTTAAGGTAACATTATTCTTTAGGAGAATGAAAGCCAAAACTCATGGAAAGGCACAATTCACATTACAGAATCTCAGAAGAGATTCTGAATACAGATAGTCCTCAACATACAACCATAACTGAGGCTGCCCATTAAGGTGGCATGTCGTGATGGCCATGTTGTGTTGTCACGTGATCAACCCTTTTTTTTTGGTGGCATCATTAAATGAACATGGCAGCCATTAAGTGAACCCAGTGGTACGGTTTGGCTAAAAACCAGAAACAGCTGTCAATGTTGGGCAAAACCAACATAAAGCACACGTCATGTGATTGCAGGATGCTGCAAATGTGGCCGGGTTGCCAAGCACCCAATATGTAGTCACATGACTGTGCTGGGGTGTGTGTGGCATAACAGTTGGAGCTTCAAGTCAAGGGGTGCAATACTTTTTTTTCCCCTCAGCTGAATTCGTATAGAATTATATACATGATTAACACATACGGTTACCTTCCTATTATATATGATGTTGCTAAGTCCATACGTCTTTAGAAATTATGAATAAGCAATTGTTAGGAGTTACTTTTTTCCTGAACCTTGTCCCCTCTTTTTTTTACCGTGGTTTAAGCATATAATAAATAATAAACAAGTGTCTTTTAAAATACAATATACTTCAGATACGCTTTTTTGTTTTACCACCTTTAAACCAGGGTGCAAATTACACTTGCTACATCCAAATACACCAATCTTCCTCTGTATGTAAATTGGATTGCGATATATCCTGGCGTTTTGCTCTCCGACATGTATTTGCTAGCCCTTTCTTTCTATTTTCATTGTTTTTGAACTAGTTTTCTTCTCCCAGATGGAAAAGAAAGCCACCAGGGAGGGGGAAAAAGGACCCAAATTTATCTCCAAAGTAATACTCCCCAGCCTAGCAACCAGCCACAATTGGTGATAATTATAGGAAATGGGGTCCGGCATGTTTCAAAGGCACTAATTGAAGTATAAGAGAAGCAGGTGTTACCTCATTTCCATGAACCATGAGATGGTGAGTTGTGATGAGAGATTTGAAGACTACCACCCAGCTACTATTTGTTGTCCTTTCAAATAGGCTGTCTGCCAACTGCGGGATGTTTACGTTCATGTCATTTGTACATAGTATTAAATCTGAAAAAGAAGGAAAGGCACATGGGATATTTCAAGCAAACCCTACCAAGCGCCATTTAATGAAGAAAAGCTTCTTAGTCCTCCAGGGACTCATGAGCCGTTAAGGAGAAGAACAAATGGTACTGACTGTGCCTCTTCTACCCCAGGGCTTTTCAACCTTTTCACCCATTGTACGGCTTTTCGGATAGGGCAACATCCGAGTACCACCAGTCGCCTAGCATGGTGTCAAAAACTGGATGACAACCCCACCCCCAAAAAACCTGATGAAGTACAGGTAGTCCTCGACTTACAACAGTTCGCTTAGTGACTGTTACAATAGCACTGAAAAAAGTGGCCCCCCAAGCCACACCTGCCTGCCCGCCCGGCGGCGCTCTTCCTCCTGTCGGAGGTTTTCATTGTTGTGAGCATTTCTGTTGAGGATTGGCAGTGGGGGTGGGATGTGGGGGTGTTTGGTTTTTATTCCCCCCCCCCCGTCTGCTGGGTGGTTGCAGCAGGTTTTTCTCACTTCACATGACCCTGGGACACTGTGACCGTCATAAATATGAATCAGTTGCCAAGCATCTGAATGTAAATCACAAGACCCTGGAGATGCTGCAACATTCCAGCTGATCGGCGCTTCTTCTGGGCTCAGCAGACATGCCAGGATAAGTGCCGAGCTCCAGCTGGATTCTGGTGCTGATCCTGGCCCTTCCGCTGAGCCCTGACAGCCCTGCAGTTCCAGCCGTCTCTCGCTCAGGCTTGTGCGGTGCTGCCCCCGGTTCAGCTCATTCCCTGTTTCAGGCTTTCCTGTGTCATGTACTTTGACCTGAGTCTGAGTGTGCCCCTTTGGCATGTGAGTTAATCCTATTATGTCCTGTCTTAAGAGTTTGGGTGGGATATGTAGATTTTAGGTATCTTTGTCTTCCTAAGCTTCTAGCTGGGGGTCTCCAACCTTCCTGAATGGATTATCACATCAGCATTTCTACAGAGCTGGTTTCTGCTTGGGGGAGGGAGACTTGGGGCTATTAAGAAAAACTGGGCATGCTTTTCTGTCTCTTTAAGATCCTTTGAGGTTTTCATTGTTGTGAGCATTTCTGTTGAGGATTGGCAGTGGGGGTGAGGTGGGGGTGGGGTGTTTGATTTTTATTCCCCCCCCCCCCCGTCTGCTGGGTGGTTGCAGCAGGTTTTGCTCACTTCACATGATCCTGGGACGCTGTGACCGTCATAAATATGAATCAGTTGCCAAGCATCTGAATGTAAATCACAAGACCCTGGAGATGCTGCAACATTCCAGCTGATCGGCGCTTCTTCTGGGCTCAGCGGAAGCGCCAGGATCAGTGCTGAGCTCCAGCTGGAGCCTGGTGCTGATCCTGGCGCTTCCGCTGAGCCTTGACAGCCTTGCAGCTCCAGCCGTCTTTTGCTCAGGCTTGTGCGGTGCTGCCACCGGTTCAGCTCAATCCCCTTCCCCGCTACCACTTTTCTAGGATGGTTGCGTACCACCTGCCAGGTGCCAATGTACCACAGATGGTACCCGTACCACTGGTTGAAAAGCCCTGTTCTATAGAATATGTTCTAGATCCTATGCAAAAGAATTCCTGTACAATCCTCTAGTCTACAAAAGATCTAGAAAAGAGTCTCCAAAGAAATGAACTTGAGACATTCAAGAAATAATTGCCAGGTTGAGAAAAGTGGTGCAGGTGGTCCTCAACATACGACCACAACTGAGTCCGAAATTGGGTTGTCACTAAGTGAGAAATTTGTTACGTGAGTTTTGCCCCATTTTATGACTTTTCTTGCCACGTTTGTCAAATGAATCGCTGCAGTTGTTAAATTAATAACCCAGTTGTTAAATGAATCTGGTTTCCCCATTGACTTTGCTTGTCAGAAGGTTGCAAAAGTGGATCACATGCTCCTGGGACATTGCAAATGTCACAAATGTGAGTCGGTTGTCAAGCATCTGAAGGTAAATCACGTAACCATGGGGGTGCTGCAATGGTCATAAGTGTGAAAAATGGTCATAAGTCACATTTTTCAGTGCCGTTATAAGTTTGAACGGTCACTAAATGAACTACTGTAAAGCGAGCAGTACCTGCAATAGTCGTAAGACAAAAATGAAGTAAAATCATGAGCTGTACTATTCTAATTTTTACTGCCAAATTAAACTCCTGGTGAAATTCACAGGGGAGAAATTGGTTTAAATCAGGAAGCTCAACCAGTGGATCATTATCTTCACATAATTTCTCAGCACCTTCCTAGAAGATTTAAATTTGTATCAACAAAACACCGCTTTTTAGACACCTAACATCTATTATGATAACATCTATCATGCTACTGCTTGTAAAAGTGAATTATTCACTCAGACATCTGCTTAGGAAAGTTTGTGGTTGAAAGCGAGAATTACATTTACAAGAAGGTAGAAGAATCGGGAGTATTTGATCTCTTGTGGAATTGTCTTAAAGTGGCAAACTGCAGGCCTAAGGAGGCAATCACCTTTTACAGCCTTGTTAGCAACTTGGTAGTTAGAAAAACAGGTTTCTAGTCCTCTGTCAGCACCTCTTCTACTTAAATATGTGCGATTCTGGCTCCCTACAGCTCCCATGCAAGCCCAGAAAAAGTCAAGGAAGTGCAGACAAATGCAGTAAATCCCACATCCACACCCTGCTCCAAGGTGCTTCTTTGCTTCAGACCCTATTCACCACGTTCTAAGTATTAGTAGCTTCTAATTTATGAAATTGCTCGGCATTATCCATGGGCATTGAGGCTCTACTAGAACCTGCCTTCACAAAGTAGACGAGTAGAGGAAAAAGCAGTCTTGACAATTAGGAATGATTAAGCTGGTTTACACCAAGACCATTAGGAAGAATTAAGTTACTCTATAACATAGGGACGCGGTGGCTCAGTGGGTTAGGACGCTGAGCTTGTCGATCAGAAGGTCGGCAGTTTGGCAGGTCGAATCCCGAGTGCCGCATAACAGAGTGAGCGCCTGTTACTCGTCCCAGCTTCTGCCAACCTAGCAGTTCGAAAGCATGTAAAAATGCAAGTAGAAAAATAGGGACCACTCCGGTGGGAAGGTAACAGCGTTCCGTGCGCCTTTGGCGTCTAGTCATGCCGGCCACATGACCACGGAGATGTCCTCGGACAAGCGCTGGCTCTTCGGCTTTGAAACGGAGATGAGCACCGGCCCCTAGAGTCGGAAACGACTAGCACGCATGTGGGGGGGGGGAAACCTTTACCTTTACTACTTTTTATAACAAGGTTAGAGACTTACAGCCACCGATTTACTTAAGTGATTCAGCTGGTTAAAAATGTTAAAGAGGTATTACAGCCATTTAAGACAGTTGCACTGCCAAGTTTAGTTTAATGGTTTTAATGTCAGAAAGAAAGGGAGGAGGAGGAGGAAGAGGAGGGATCAATAGGAAAAGGAAGAAATACGTATATGCAACTATTTACAGGAAAACCTTATTCTTAATATCTTATGTGGATGAAATTTTTTTATGCGGAGGATTGTTGTTTCCACAAATAAAGTATTGCAAATATACATTGTCACCACTTCCTGAACAAGCCCAAATTGCTTCCTCCCTCAGATTCGCATGACTAAATGCTAGCTTTCGATTCTTGGTCAACCACACAATCCATTGAAAAAGGCTGGCTTTGTTCATTTATGGAATTTATATCCTGCCTTTTTTCCAAATATGTTCAAAGCTTAACCAAACAATAGAGCACTATTATTAAACACAATTAGATGCATAAACACATTAAAACACAATGAATAAAAAGCAACGTCCAGTTATGTCTCAGAACTTTAGCATTCACGTCTGCTTCCACAAAAGACTTGTTTAAATAAAAATGCTTTAATATGCGGTCAGTTTCCAAAGAGTAACTTAGATTTGGATTTGGCTTTTCAGTTTCCCATCTTCTCTAGTTTAGGCCAGTTTATAAGAAACGCGATGATGAACTTAAATGTATAATTTCAATTAAACCAAACTGGAGTTCATCAGTTTGCAATGTAAGGCTTACCAAAATTCAGAATTAAAACTAACATCTCAAACTCAACCTGCATTTGATTCTGTCAAGACGCTGCATGGACAAAGCAATTCATGGCATGTTCCTAAGCAATGGTATATGTTGGCTTTTAAGATAAGTCTTTAGCGTAGAACTCAGCTTGCTAAAAAAGCATGAGCGTGCCGCACGTGCCCGAAATGTACCAAAGTTTGTGGGCATTATCCTTGCCATTTGTTGGGATTGCTATGTGTGACACAGGTAAGACAAACACCGAAATCTAGTCTATACTTTTTCTGTACAGGTAGTCCTTGAGCCCAACACTGATGTTGCTAAGTGAGAAATTTGTTAAGTGAGTTTTGCTCCATTTTGCCACTTTTCTCACCGCATTTCTTAAGTGGATCGTTGCAATTGTTAAATTAGTTGTTGTTAGCTGCGAAGTCGTGTCCGACCCATCGCGACCCTATGGACAACGTTCCTCCAGGCCTTCCTGTCCTCTACCATCTTCTAGAGTCCATTTAAGCTCACGCCTACTGCTTCAGTGACTCCATCCAGCCACCTCATTCTCTGTCGTCCCCTTCTTCTCTTTCCCTCAATCTTTCCCAGCATTAGGCTCTTCTCCAGTGAGTCCTTGCTTCTCATTAGGTGGCCAAAGTATTTGAGTTTTAGCTTCAGGATCTGGCCTTCTAAAGAGCAGTCAGGCTTGATCTCCTCTAGGACTGACCGGTTTGATCACCTTGCAGTCCAAGGGACTCGCAGGAGTCTTCTCCAGCACCAGAGTTTAAAGGTCTCAATTCCCTTGGCGCTCAGCCTTTTTTATGGTGCAGCTTTCACTGCCATACATTGCAACTGGGAAGACCACAGCACTTTTGTTGACAGGGTGATGTCTCTGCTTTTTAGTGTGCTGTCTAGATTTGCCATGGCTTTCCTCCCCAGGAGCAAGCGTCTTTTAATTTCTTGGCTATAGTCCCCATCTGCAGTGATCTTGGAGCCCAGGAAAATAAAATCTGTCACTACCTCCATTTCTTCCCCATCTATTTGCCAGGAATTGAGAGGGCCAGATGCCATGATCTTGGTTTTCTTAATGTTTAGTTTAAACCCAACTTTTGCACTCTCCTTCTTCACCCGCAACACGAGGCTCTTTAGTTCTTCTTCACTTTCTGCCATTAGAGTGGTATCATCTGCATTTCTTAGGTTGTTGTTAAATTAGTAACACCTTTGTTAAGGAGTCTACTATTCCCCCTTGACTTTGCTTATCAGAAGGTCACAAAAGGTGATTATATGACCCCGGGACATTATGGCATTCATGCCGTAAACATGAATCAGTTGCCAAGCATCTGAATTTTGATCACGCGACCATGGGGATGCTACAACGGTTTGAAGTGTGAAAAAACGGTCATAGGTCACTCGTTTCAGCGCCGTTATAACTTCGAACGGTCACTAAACAAACTGTTGTAAGTTGAGGACTACCTGTATTACTAGAGGCATTATGTGAAAGTCAGCATCTGACTAAAGCTATAAAGAGCAACCACATGAGGTGGCAAAGGTCAACATGTGTAAATAAAGACTGTAGTACTATAGAAGTGAGATTGTAATTTGAATGCAATAGGAGTAAGTTAATTTCATGTATTTTTCTGTTCAATTTATTTGCCATCTACCTCGCCATGGGCTGCTTAACTTGAATAAAAAATGAAATCAAGTGAAGTGAAAAATGTGTGTCTATGAAAGTAAGAGAAAGAGAAAAGATAATAAATCTCAATGAGGATAGTCTAGCTGCAATATGAAGCAATGTTGATGAATATATGCATGGAAATGAAAGTGTAGATCTAATTGCAATGATGTAATTTCCCTGCTGAGGATATATAAAAAATAAGCCTATGTTGGCTGCTGATAGTTTTATGCTACATGCCAGTGAAAGGTGAAAATGGAAGAATCAGAAGTGAGTATTTGGGAGAAACTCTGTGAAATTATGAAAAAAAATGAAATACAGGGAAAGAATATGCCAAACGGTTGGGAACGGGTAAAAAGCAAGCACAGAAAAAGTGTTTGGGTCGCAAGGAATGGTGGCTGGTATTCTGCATAGAAACTGAATGTTGAAATGATCTGGTTTAATTGCTTTATACAAATAATTCAAGGTGGGGAACATCTCCAACACACCTTTTTCCTCCTATTTTCCGAATAACAACCACGTTTGTGTGTGTGTGTGTGTGTGTGTGTGTGTGTGTGTGTGTGTGTGTGTGAGAGAGAGAGAGAGAGAGAGAGAGAGAGAGAGAGAGAGAGAGAGAGAGAGAGAATGTTTATTACGGTATTAAAAAGCGTTAATGTTTGTTATAAACACCTGAATTACTGAAGGAGGCAGCGATAATGACAAGCACTGTGGGACAGAGCATTTCCTGATAGCAACAGAACTGGATCTGTGGGACAAATCGCCATGGAAGAGGAAAGAAAAACTAGAAGGAAAGAATGACTGAACAGAAAGCATGAGTTCTGTAAGAAAATAGAAGATAAAATTAACCTTCCATTGGAATGAATGGAAAGCAGACACAGAAGGTGTGAATGTGGCTTTGAATACAGTGGAAAGGAAGTTACCCTGGGGCCATCAAAGTGTGTGGATTTATATTAATGAACAAAAATGAGTGGAATGATGAAATAATTCAAGTTATTTCCAAAGGGATCAAAGCATGCCCCTCCAGATGCAAAACAGCTGCTTCAAACTCGAAAGGGAGCTCTGCAAATTTGAACTAGTTCAAATTCAAAATGCTCTTGAAAGTCCCTAAGATGCTGAATGTTTCTGTATTCGAGTGTCGCTTTAATATTGGATGAACACAGAAACATTCAGTATGAAAGGAATCATCTTCTCACTTTTCTTCTCCTAGCAGAGGGACAACAGAATCTAGAACAAGGCAGGGGAAACTTTGGCCCTTTGATTTTATGACTCCTAATAATTTGCTTTACACCTTTAGGTTTATCTGGGCATTTAATCATCTCTGAGGGCAATCATTAGCCAGGCAACACAGTACAAGTTTACATTCCAATTGTTCAAAGGATAAATGCAAAGAATGGTTAACAGAATAACAGAGTTGGAAGGGACCTTGGAGATCTTCTAGTCCAACGTCCTGCTCAGGCAGGAAACCCTACACCATTTCAGATGAACGGTTGTCCAATCTCTTCTTAAAAACCTCCCGTGATGAAGCACGCACAACTTCTGGAGGCAAGCTGTTCCGCTGATTAATTGTTCTCACTGTCAGGAATAATTGTTAGCTCTAGGTTGCTTCTCTCCTTGATTAGTTTCCATGCATTGTTTCTTGTCCTGCTTTCAGGTGCTTTGGTGAATAGGTTGACCCCTCTCTTCTCTGCGTCAGCCCCATGTCACCCTTAGTCCTTCTTTTCGTTAAACTGGACATACCCAATTTCTGCAACCGCTCTGCATATGTTTTAGCTTCCAGTCCCTTAATCATCTTTGTTGCTCTTCTCTGCACTCTTTCTAGAGTCTCAACATCTTTTTTTTTTACATCATGGCGACCAAAACTGGATGCAGTATTCCAAGTGTGGTTAAAACCAAATTACAGATTTCCAACTTTTCCATATGCCCTACTATTACAGGTAATCTTTGAGCTTAAAGGAGCCCAGAATTTCCATTGTAGGTCATGAGAATTGTTGAGCACCCACATGATTAATTGTATTGATTATTTATACCCTGCCATTATTATTTTTTAGAAATAACTCAAGGCAGCAAAACATACCTAATACTCCTCCTCCCTCCTGTATTTTCCCACAACAACAACTCTGTGAGGAAAGATGGGCAGAGAGTGAGCGATTGGCCCAAAGTCCCCCAAGATGGCTTTTGTGTTTAAGGCACCACTAGAACACAAGGATCTCCTGGTTTTTAGCCTGATTTCTTAACTAATAAACCAAACTGGTTTACAACCTCTTTGGCAGTGGTTGTTAAGTGAATTCCATGGTTGTTAAGCAAGTTAATGTTTTTTTTTTGCCAAAACCAGCTAAAGGGGCCAATTTCCAGTAAAAAAAATAATAAATTACATCACGTGACCACAGAATGCTGTAACTGGCCTTAAAAGTGAGCCACTTACCAAGAAATGCAGTTGGAACACCAGAACTGGAGTATAAGTATCTCTTAGGGGGAGATGTCTATTGTAAATTCCTAACAGTTTTTTCTCATATACAGTAGTTCACGGGTGTCAAACTCGTGACGTCACGTAACGCAACTTTTTTCCCATTGCCGGCAATGGGGTGGGCGCAGTTTCAGCGTGACGCATCTGGCCCGCGGGACGGCAGTTTGACACCCCTACAGTAGTTATCTTCTGCATATTTTCTAAGATATTCTTTTGGCTAGAATTTGAGTAGATCCTTCCAAACATGTAGCTGCCATCAACATTATTATGACGGCTGGATTAAATGTTCCTTATTGCGAGGCCATATGCCTCTGAATACTGGTTGTTAGAAGGCGGGAGACAGGGATTGCTGTTTTCACAAAATGCCTGTCTGTTTCTTAAAACCATCTCCGAAATTGGCACCAGAAATCAGAATTGTGATTTGGAGGAATGTTAGTCTGATTCACCAGGGTTTTCCCCTGCACTCTTGCTGATAAGCATCAAGACAAAACTAACTAAATTTTCCGTCTACAACAGGGGTCTTCAAACTTGTCCCTTTTACGACTAGTGGACTCCGACTCCCAGAATTCCTCAGCCAGTCATGCTGGCTGAGGAATTCTGGGAGTTGAAGTCCACAAGTCATAAAAGGGCCAACATTGAAGACCCCTGGTCTACACGAAATTTATACTGATTTTCTAGCATTCTGGATCCACCTGGGAAGAATATAGCAATAAAAATCTAATTTGAACAGGCATTCACTAGACTCAAGTAAATTTACTTGACTCAAGTAAAGAGGGCAGATATCCAGCAGAAAAAGTTCGGAGCAAGATGAAACGTTAAAAGGTCACACAATATGGGTAACAGCATTGTCCTGTGAACTGGAATATCTGTGTTGCAACTTCTGAATCTTGCTTTTTTTAATCAAGCAATAAATTATTGTTGAATTTTTAATGATAATTCTGCAAAAAGTCTCAAATATTCAGTCTTCATTTCCCACTATTCACCAGACAACCAATATAAGTTGGGAAATAGTAATGGAGAGTGAAATCCTTTTGTAAACATTTCTAATGTTTTTAAAAGGACATCATACAATACTACATTGAGGTGCATCAATAAAGACAGAGAGAGCACATTCTGCATCAAATGAATGCAATTATTATAAAAAATATATATGCAATATTTGAATTACATGGCTTTGGCTAGTCTAAAGAAAAGAAGAAACAGGGGTGACATGATAGCAGTATTCCAGTATTTGACGGGCTGCCACAAAGAAGAGGGGGGCAAATTATTGTCCAAAGCAGCTGAAGGCAGGATGAGAAACAATGGATGGAAACTAATCAAAGAAACTAATCAAAGAGAGAAGCAACCTGGAATTAAGGAGAAATGTCCTAACTGTGAGGACAATTGACCAGTGGAACAGCTAGCTTGCCTTCAGAAATCATGGGCGCCCCATCACTGGAGGTTTTAAAGCCCCCAGGGGGAGAGCGTTCTCTGTGGGCGCGCCAGAACTGTGGAACCGCTTGCCGGTTGAGCTCCGGATGGCCCCCGACCTTCACTCCTTCCGGCGGGATCTAAAAACTTACTTATTTGAGCAATCTGGCCTGGTTTGATGGGGTTGGGGTTTTAACATGGTTTTTAATTACTGTATATATCGGGCATAATATTTAATTGTTTTTAACTTTTGTACTTTGTCTTTTAATACTTATTGCCCTGTACACCGCCCTGAGTCCTTTGGGAGAAGGGCGGTATAAAAATTTAATAAATATAAATATAAAGAAAAGACTGGACAGCCACTTGTCTGAAATGGCATAGGTTCTCCTGCTTGAGCAGGGGGGCAGACTAGAAGACCTCCAAGGTCCCTTCCAGCTCCTATTCTATTCCATTCCATTCCATTCCATTCCATTCCATTCCATTCCTGCCCAAGAGTAACCATAAAGTACAGGAACCACTTTCACAACAGAAATAATAGAAAAATACATACACAATTTGACGTTATATTGATGGCACTAGACTAGAAATATGTCTGGAAAACTAATTGGGAAATCAAATAATGCCCCTAAAAAAGGAGAGTAACTACTTCTATATTGTTGCCATGATAATTACATTCACATCTCCATTAAGACTAGTCATCAGAGCCAGCTCAGCTAAAAGGAAATTTCTAGTTACCAGTATTTTCATTCAAAGGTAGCTGAACAAAAGATAATATGCATCAATTCAAAATCATTAGATTTGTTGTGCCACACGTAAGGATTCTTTTTTCTTTTAAAATAAAATGGCAACAGGCCATGTGATGATCTTTCTATCCTCAAATTATAAAGTACATTTTCTTGAGGAGATTCCTATTTGTCATTAGATAGGAAGCAGGAATTATCACTTAAAGGACAATTATAACAAAATGCCAAAAGGAACCAGGCTTAAATATGGATTTGTTTAGTAAACTAGAATTTAAACCACAATGTCAATTTTGCACAAACCAGGGATCTTAGTAGTTCAAAGAATCCTAAAATAAAATTACCAAGTGTAGTTAATTCTCTCTTTGGGACACATAAAAAAATAGTGCCCTGGAGAATGCACTTTCCTGTTATTAATATACTAAAAAGTTGTGATTTATCAACTGTGTCACTGTACTCCAATCCTTTCGACAGTGCTTTCAGTATGGCCAGTAATAAAAATAAGCCCAAAGTAGAAATATAAAGAAAAAAAAGTAATCCTGAGAGTTTAATATTTCAGCAGGAGATTGCAGGTACAGTATACAACAATACACATCCCCTATAAAGAGGATGTAAGCGCAGGTTAAATCTTATAGATGAGAAAAAGCTTTTTTACAAGTATTAGAATTATAACATTCCAATACAAGTTTGGAAATCAAAAGCTTAAGATGGCAATGCATGCAGCTGATCAAAGTAACATTTTCTTCCTGTTATTAAAAAGGAGGGAATGAAGGCCTTAGTTGTAATTATAACCTTTCTGCTAATTGTCATCCTGCACGGTTTCAGCAGATGCGTTAAGCAGTCTTCACTGTATTGAGCACAAGATCTTATGTCTGCTTTTATTTCTTATTGCTAAAATTTCTAAAAACTGCCCAAGTCTTAAACAGATTGTAGGTGGGGCACAAACAATAAGGTCAATACAGAAATACAGGTAGTCCCCAACTTACAACCATTCATTCAGTGACTGTTTGAAGTTACGACGACACTGGAAAAAGGGACTTCCAGGTTTTTCACGCTTACGATCATTGCAGCATCCCTGTGGTCACGCAATCCACGATCGGATGCTTAACAACTGGCACATATTAATGACGGTCATGGTGCCCTGGCTTCACGTAATTTCCTTTTGCAACCTTCTGAGAAGCTAAGCCAATGGGGAGACCAATTCGCTGCAATCCTATTACTAACTGAACAACTGCAGTGATTCATTTAGTTTAGTTTTAGTTTAGTTTAGTTTTATTTAATTTATATACCGCCCTTCTCCCTAGGGACTCAGGGCGGTTCACAGGGCATATATAAATTACGATACAAAAGTTAAAATAAGATTAAACCGATGCCCAAATAAAAAACAATAATACAGTAATAAAAACAACAATTTTAAAAGCCCATATTCCCCCATCAGGCCAGACCAGCTAATTCGAATAAGTGGGTCTTTAGGCCGCGACGGAAGGTTCGGAGGTCTGATGTCATCTGGAGCTCCACCGGCAGTTGATTCCATAGTGCCGGAGCGCCCACAGAGAAGGCTCTCCCCCTGGGGGCCACCAGTCGGCATTCCCTTACCGGAGGCACCCTGAGGAGGCCCTCTCTGTGGGAACGCACAGGGCGGAGGGGAGTTGACGCCGGCAGCAGGTGGTCCCTGAGGTAACCCGGACCCATGCCATGTAAGGACTTAAAGATCATAACCAAGACCTTGAACCTCACCCGGAAGACAACTGGTAACCAATGCAGCTCACGGAGCAAAGGTGTAACATGGGAGTACCGGGAAACTCCCAAGACAACTCTCGCGGCCGCATTCTGTACCAGTTGGAGCCTCCGAGTGGTCTTCAAGGGAAGCCCCATGTAGAGAGCATTACAGTAGTCAAGACGAGAGGTCACGAGCGCATGAGTGACCATGCACAGGGCATCCCGGTCCAGATAGGGCCGCAGCTGGCGCACCAGGCGAACCTGGTGGATTTAACAACTGTGGCAGGAAAGATCGTAAAAATGGGGCAAAACTCACTTAACTGTCTTGCTTAACAACGGAAATTTGGGGCTCAATTGTAGTCATAAGTCAAGGACTATATGTAAAGTATCGTAGTGTTGCTTACACAAATATTGTAACAGACCTACATATCTGGCATCGATAATTTCCATCCATCAAGACCCAAAGGCTTCTAAAACAGAGATGCTTTCGCTAATTACAGCAAAGCTAAACATGGAAGCCTTGATGGGAGCAAAGCCATTCCTTGGAGAGGCAGCTCCCACAAATAATGCTTCCTCTGATCCTTACATTTACTCTCTCATTTGATTCTTGCTTTAAATATGCATATGCCCAAGGGGCAGAACCTCATGGAGGAGTGGCATGCCATGTCTCCCTAAGTGCACAATGGGCACTGTACCATACCGGCATCCGCCAAGCCTAGATTCAAATTCCCATCACTGCAATGAAACCGAGCTATACTGAGGTTAAAGAGGAAGCCTCACAGAGGACCAACGGGCTCTAAAAGAACTAAATGCATGCTTACTTGTTCCAATGGGCTTGCCAGACATTTTGATATATATAGTACAGCAAAACTGCAAAGCAATTTAAAGAATGCAATTTGTTACAGCTTGAACTTTCTTAAATGCAGGCATTCAGCTGATGGGGATTGGTGGGAAGTGGAACGCTCAATTATGAATTCTGAATTTACAAGGAAATAAAATGTAGGCAGCCCAGAGGATGGTGACTCTGCTGACTTCAGCCATTCAGAAAGCAATTGTGTCTACTCTACTACTGAGAGCGGAAATCTTGTGGTCTTCAGCTGACCAAAAATCTTATTTAGAAGTGTGTCCCGACTGACATAAGACTGCCCATCTCGACTGCAGATGCTCCGAATACATTAAAGCGAGAACCACATCCCCGGTCTCTTTCGCAAAATATCCAGCTGCCAATCTTGAATTGTTTACTGCACTTACTGCTCCCAGTTATACACACCATCTCTGAATATGGGAGACTCCATTTAGCTATTGTAATTAATTCACTGATAAGACATGATCCATAAATCTGATGTAACTCAAATGTCTCTATTAAAAACTGCCCCGTCCCTTTTCAATGGTAATATACCGTACCGCGTTTTCCAAGGTTTTTGATAGTAGGTTTATCCAAAGTGGGCAATAACCCACTCTATGCTATTTCACATGCCAAGACAAGCAGTTATGGGTAAGTCTCATTGTGCCCCTGTAACACCTTTGGTCCGCAAGCTGTATGATTAAAAATAAGTTTCCCTGATGCAATTCAAGGTACTGGTTTACTGGTTGCCATCTATAAAGCCCTCATTGCATAAAGTCCAGTTATCCAAGGAAGTGTCAAGGGTTAAATACCTCATTATTGAAATAACTCAAAATATATAAACTGAAGTTAAGGCATACAAGTCTGTACAAACTGTTTTCAATCTTCAGATAGTATCCAATAGTATTAAAAGAAACCTATTAATTGCAGTGGAACTATAATGCTTCTTAGGATTAACTATAGAGACCAAATTAAAACTATGAAGCTCTGAAACTGAGAGAAAGTTAAGCAGCAACACCAATATATCTTGAAAGGCTACTGTTCCAGATTTCCTGACATTTCCACTGCTGTTCTTCAGCTTCATGTCCTTTTCTGGAAAAATCTAATCCCGTTTTTTTTTTTAAAAAAAATCCATTTGTTCTTTAAATATCCTGTAGAGCAAAGGGTCAATGATAGAAGAACATTAGCCAAAGTTCGCATTTAAGCGCTTAACGCAACTAAAAAAAAATGTGACAAATGACCTATTACTGATGCAATATCCTGTATTAAGTTCATATGTTATTTTTACAGGAATAGCTCAATAAATCACCACTGAAAAATATGAACATAACCAACCCACCAATGAAGGCAAGTATACGTGTCCCAGGATAATCTCTGGTCCCAGTGACCAAGCCAAATTCGATTTCATAACCAACTCACCGTTTGTACAGTGTTATGCACAATTATGTACAATTATGCTTCCATCTTTTCTCTAGCAGGGAAACTACAATTTTGAAAGGGAAATCAGTTGCCTGCAGTTAGTTCTCATGTAATCTTTCCCACTGTGAACTGCTTACTAGAAGGCACACCATGAATACTTTATTGTAAGAAACTCTTGAAGTAATAATGCTAAAGAACTGGCTTTAATTAGTTTCATACCTCTTCATTTTATATGCAAATATCAAAAAGTACTTCCCTGCTTTTCCAATTGGATAGCCAATTTCCGTCATATCTCTCAACTGTTCTTTTGGCTAGGGGCAAATTCACTTGCATTTCAGATCTGTTTGACAAGTAGTATGCAAAACAGCATTTCTGCTGTTAGCTTTATTATACATCACAAACAATCAACACGGTAACATGTTCTGAACCTTATCTCAAGAGATAACCAGCATCTCATCAGTAATCCCAATTTGCATTTTAAAAAAAACAACCCCTGCAGACATATTATCTGAAAACCCACTGTAATCAGCAATTCACCCACATGCCCAAGAAATGAATTTCCAGACAGACTCAAATATGTGTCATCTAGCCTCAGCTGAGCTTTCTGAAACTTTTATCACAGACTGAATATGCATGTAAAAAAAACCTAGCAAACCACCGGGTTGTTGATCACATCCTATTGTCCCAAAACAGGGTTGATAGCTTCTGAGAAATAATAACAAGCTACCTTTCTGAAGAGGGATTAGCTCATAGCAAATTCTGTGTTGTAACTAGTGTGGGCATATTTCAAAGTTAATCATAGATAACCAGAATAGTTTTTTTTTTAGTCTGTATGTTTTTTGGGCAGGTTTTCCTTAAATGGTTGCTATGTAGCATGTCAACTTAAGCCCACGTATTTCCCTCCCTGGTATAGTTTTGAAGTAGAATCCTAGAATTTTATTTTCCTGAGCACTATTGAAACATTAACTAGCTGGAACAATATTCAGCAAATAAAACTGCAAGCCAAAAAAAGTACAGCCGGAATCAGACTATCATTAGAAATGGTCAAAGAATCGGAGAGATTATGCAGAGATTACATTTTGAAAGAAACCTATCCTGCTTTCTTCTATAACAGGGATTGGAATTATATCAAAGTGGCAATCATAAATGTGCTTAGCCTGAAACAAATGTTCTTTATAATATGAAAGATGTGTATGGATTCACAGCATATTAAGCACGATATTGCTCCATTATCATGCATATCAGACCAAGTGACACCGTCTCAGTACATTTATGTTAGGCTTGTTAAACAGGGTAATGCATGCATTCGTTGGCTTTTTAAAATACAAAACATTTTTTTCTTTTAAAATAGTCACAGATGAAATTATTCAATATGGCCTCTGCAAGGTCACAGCTATCAGTAACTAAGACTAACTAGGTTTAGATCAGAGATGGATAACACCATGAGGGCATCTAATTCCATAAAGCAGAGCCAAAGTTCAAAATCACCAGGACAAAACAAGTTAAGGCTTGTACAAGGGACAATCAGGGAAGGAAGGAAGGAAGGATAGCATGCTGTGTGAATATGACTGGTTGAGGCTGAATTCTTCTTATATTTCCAATACCGTAAGATTTTAGGAGGCAATCTTTCCCAGCATCAGCAAAATGCTACTGTATGAGGAGCATATCTATTTCCCCCACCCCTGTAAAACAGCAATAAAACTCACAAGAATTTGTAAATCTCACTCTTAGTATCTTCTGGGGATCTAATGTTATAATAGGCTTGGCAATACTTTGAGATTTGGGGCATTTTTGAGCATCATTTAGCACAAAGTACTGGGCTGCAGATCAATACAGTGATTGAATATCTTTAAACAAACTAGAGCTCTCATTGAAACAAGACTGATCAGATGACACAGAAGCAGTGTTAGAGAAGTAATTGAAATTGTTTGAAACTCAACTGCTAGCAAAAAATTCTTCTGGTGAAAAAAACCAAATTTGTAATAAGTTACTTGAACACTTAACATGTTATACTTACAAACAATTACATAGACACGAACACACACACACACACACACCCCAAGCAAAACATTACTAAACTAAAGTATATTTTCTAAGCAATCTGAAAATCTTATTGATATCAGGCAATTGTTATTTAGGACAATAAAGAAAAAAAACTACTAACAGACCATTTTGAATTGAATTATTACTTAAACTATTATAGCACTAGAGAACAATCCAATGAATGAACTTCTGAAATAATGATAGTTTGCATGCTAATGCATAAGTTCAGTAAAAAACTTATGATGGCCAACAGTATCAGATAATATAGTCTGGCATTGTTTTTTTACACTCAGATTTATGGGACTCATCTGAAACTGAATGAATATATTATCTGAACAATAGTTTGAACTATAGGTAGTCCTTGACTTACATTCACAGTTGAGCCCAAAATTTCAATTGCTAAATGAGACTGTTGTTAAGTGAATTTTGCCCCATTTTACGACCTTTCTTGCCACAGTTGTTAAGTGAATCACTGCAGTTGTTAAGTGAGCAACCCGGTTGTTAAGTGAATCTGGCTTCTCCATTTAGACTGCTTGTCAGAAGGTTGCAAAAGCGATCACATGATCTCGGACACACTGCAACTGTCATAAATATGAACGAGTTACAAACGTCTGAATTTTGCTCACATGACCATAGGGATGCTACAATAATCATGTGAGAAATTGTCCTCAGTTACATTTTTCAGTGCTGTTGTAAATCTGAATAGTAAGTCAAGAGCTACAATTCCGTGGTCATGTGGCCAACGTGACTATACGCCAAAGCCAGTGGTGGGATTCAAATAGGTGAACCGGTTCTCTGTGTGGATGCCACTTCCGGAAGTCCATTCTGGGCCTGGGCAACAAAAAATTAGCTACTGGTTCTGCTGATCTGGTGCAAACTGGCTGAATCCCACCACTGGCCAAAGTACACGGAACACTGCGGAACAAGAAAAATGAATTGCAGTCTCGCCTTAAGTCATGAAAGCCAGCTGAGTGACTTTGGGCCAGTCACTCTCTCTCAGCCCAACTCCACAGAATTGTTGTGGGCAACTAGGAGGAGGAAGGTGTGTTGGATATGTTCACCACCTTGAGTTATTTGCAAAAATAAAGGCGGGATGCAAATAAAATAAAGCACCTGAAGGCAAGACAAGAAGCAACGGATGAAAACTAGTCAAATAGAGAAGCAACCTAGAACTAAGGAGAAATTTCCTGTCAGAACAATTAACCAGTGGAACAACCTGCCTCCAGAAGCGGTGAATGCTCCAACACTGGAGGTTTTTAAGAAGAGACTGGACAGCCATTTGTCTGAAATGGTTTCCTGCTTGAGCAGGGGGTTGGACTGAAAGACCTGTAAGGTCCCTTCCAATATATTATTATTATAAATATAAATCAATCAACCATATGCATTCTCCTCAAGATTGCCAAACTGGGCATTCCATCCATGTGAAAGCCCATTTGTCATCCTAAAGTTCAAACAAGGATTAGGTTTCTTAATAATATATAGTTTTATTCAGTATGTACACTGTGATAAAAACAATACCCATGTCTCTGCCCAAGACTTCTGCGTGACAGCAATAATGCTGGTCAATCCTTAGGCTTAAGCACATCTGCTTCTGGCATAATAGGAAAATTATAGTATGCAAGGCCTTTTAACTGGAGTTTCCTTTTTAACACAAACATACCAATCTCATCCAATTAAGGTATCAGGACTACAGTTTCCATAAATGTCAGGCAGCACTGCTAATGTAGGACAAGAGTTGTAATCTAAAACACATGAGAAACGTACTTTAAGTTGCTTGCTATTAGCGCCACCCACCAATTTTGAAGTTGCTATTTTAAGAAAACATAGACGGTTCTAAAACAGCTAGTTTTAGAATGAAAGGAAGGTTTTTTTAAGCAAGACAAAATTTTAGTGTTAAGGTTAGAAATAGCAAGAAGCACATAATGTATATGGGTGAGGTGGAATGATTACAGTATACTGCAGACAGCTGTTCAGTGTGGTTACTAAAACTTTAACATTCAGTCAGAACATTTAATTTGCAAACTGATTTCCACAATGCCATAGAGGCACACCTAAATATACCAGGGGGCTATTTTTATTCCTACTTCAAAATGAGAAACTAGTGTTAACAGCTGTTTGTCCAGCATCAATGAAGAGTCCAAATCTCTCTTGAAATCAGGCCCCGTGAAATAAAACTGGTTTCTGGGACAACACAGGTTAAAGTGATGATGCACAATTTGCTGTAAACAATGGGAAAATTTCTAAAAACAAAATTTCAGTCCATATGTGTAAATAACAATTCTTCAAAAGGTCATTTTACTGCAGCAACTTTGTTCCAAATGATTTCAACCCTCAAGCAAGCTCATTAGAAAAGCACCTCTATTGTCAATAAAAAAAATCAGGCTTGCAAAAAGTTTTTTTACATGACCTCATTTAGGGAAACTACTAAGCACTCAGGTGTGTAATACCGGTTAGAAACTGATTAACTATAATCCTAGTGTGAGAAAGAAAAGACTTCACTTATTAATTGGATTTCTATGCCACCCTTCGTGAATAAACAGGGTGATTTACAAAATTGCCACAAAACTGTAAAATAATGCAAACATAAAAGCAATACAGAAAAGCATCTGGCAAATCCAAAGGTCTGGGTGATTAAGGCAGTGATTCTCAACCTTGCCAGCTTTAAGATATGTGGACTTCAACTCCCAGAATTCCTGAGCCAGCACAGCTTCAATTCTGGGAGTTAGTTGAAGACCACACATCTTAAAGCTGGCAGGGTTGAGAAACACTGCCTTAAGCAACTGATTTCCAAAGCACCAAACTTTATGCAAAAGATACACCAACTGGGACCTGAAAAATGACACTGACACCATGGACCAATTAATTAATCCTATTTCACACAGCATCATTACAGAAGGTCCTCAACTTACAGCCATTCGTTTAATGACTGTTCAAGGTTATAACGTTGCTGGAAAAAGTGACATATGAGTATTTCCACACTTAGGACCGTTGCAGCATTCCCTATATGGTCATGCGATTAAAATTCACATGTTTCACAACTGGCATGTATTTATGACGGTTACCGTGTCCTGAGGTCATGTGATCCCTCTTTGCGCCCTTTTGACAAGCAAAGTCAACGGGGAAGCCAGACACACTTAACTAAGCTACTAACTTAACTTGAAGTGATTCACTTAACAACTGTGGCAAGAAAGTGTGCAAAATGAGGCAAAACTCACTTAACTGCCTCACTTAGCGACAGAAATTTTGGGGTCAATTGTGGTCATAAGTCGAGGACTATCTGTGATAAATACGAGAACAATAAAGACATCTCTCACCAATGAGACTGCATTTTGGCTAAAGTACATGCTGGCATCTTCAAGTACAAAACCATCGCGAAACTCGGAAAGCCACTTAAAAGCGCCCATCACTTTTTCTAAGCCTTCTAGAAAGCATCAGAACCACAAACTGGAAAATGTTAAGAACTTCAGAATCACTCTGCATGCCTCAGCTCAAGCTGCAATGCTTGTGAAGTCTCACATTATACAATCCAGCTAGACTTCAGCAGCTGCATCCAAATTACACGGTTCAAGTCTGGCCCTCATTGTAGAAAAGCCCCGTGAAAGAAATAGGACCGATCTTGCCAAAGCAACTGTCTTAGCCAAAGTCCTTCTTAAGTGCAGGAAATCAGGAGTCAAGGCAGTTCAAATGAATACAGGTTTGTACATTCTAACAGTCTCTACCAGAATCTGAACTACTAACAGTCAAAGCAAATTGGTGGTAAATAAGAGTCAACAGAATTCAAGATGGGCTGGACTTTGATCTCTTGTGGGGACAAAGGAATTCCAGACTGATGGTGCGTTTGACCCCTCCCTCCCTCAAGCTCAACCTGGTCATCTCCTACAGCCCTGTCTCCCTGGGATTATCCTATCCAGATTTTGTTCTATTCCAAACCACAAGGCAATTATTACAACACTATGAGCATATACTGAGCAGGTATAAAGTTATTTTCATTGCATTAATGAGTTGAGTTATAAAAAAGAACGAGTGTGGGGAATTACAAAAAAAGCATAGCAGGGGATTTTTCAGTCCTGGGATTCCAAAGACAGCAGAGCATATGGTAAAAGCATTACTGGAAAGCTGCAGCGTTCCTATATCAAATAAATGTTAGTTAAAGGATTTAGTATACAGATGCGGCTCACAGAAAACGAGTAGACAAATCACAGGAAGGGCAGATGCAATCAAGCAAGTGAAAGCTGTAGCATTCCAAATTCCAGGTGTTTCTCCCTGAATCTTATAGAGGCAGCATAAATTATATATATATGTGTGTGTGTGTGTGTGTGTGTGTGTGTGTGTATATATATATATATATATATATGTGTGTGTGTGTGTG
Organism: Vipera berus; assembly: GCF_964194415.1. NCBI lineage: Eukaryota > Metazoa > Chordata > Lepidosauria > Squamata > Viperidae > Vipera > Vipera berus. The sequence continues at coordinate 9,293,312 of NC_138206.1, forward strand.
TGTGTGTGTGTTAAGTGTTTGTTAAGTATTTAGAACTGACTGATGAGAACAAATGAGTTTGAAATAGCTATATCAGTTTCCCTTTAATTCTTTGTTAGCAATCCAAAAAAAAATTACACACACGTGTGTGTGTGTGTGTATTCTGCAGTATAATTAATGGAAGAACACAACTCCTGTTACAGTGAACAACTCAAACATTCTCTATGCTTTTGTTTATATAATAAAGTGACCAAGAACCTATTAGCCCAGTTGCAGGAACTGGGTATGTCTAGTTCAGGGGTAGGCAACCTTGGCTCTTTTATGACTCGTGGACTTCAACTCCCAGAATTCCTGAGTGAGCTGGCGAACCTATGGTACGTGTGCCACAAGCGGCACGCAAAGCCCTCTCTGTAGGCACGCGTGCCATCATCCCAGTCCTAGGCCTTCAGCTGGGTTTTATAAAACCTTTTCAATTTAGGTCTCCAACACCTTGTGCAAAAAAAAAAAAGTTCAATCAATCAATCAATTTCAACTTCTTGCAGGAAAAAAAAGATCTCGCAAAGCTGGAATTGATGGAACTTTTTAGTCCCATCCAGTCTGCCATTACCATTGCAGCCTGCCCACCCAATGGGTCACACCCACCCAATGGGCCATGCCCACCCGGTACCCGACGATACATAAGTGGGTTTTGGGTTGCAGTTTGGGCACTCCGTCTCTAAAAGGTTTGCCATCACTGGTATAGAGTTTCCTGCTTGAACAGGTTGGATTAGGAAGACCTTCAAGGTCCCTTCCAACTCTGTTATTCTGTTAATCAGTTAGTTATGGATGATAGGTGGGGGAAAGGAGCACTTTGAATGGGGATTAAGAGGCTAAGTATTCTGAACTATTTCTCAAGAACAGAACCACCTGGCAGACTAAAAACAAGAAATCCAGATCGGCATTTAGGAGACAAATGCAACTGCATCTTGAATAAATGGCACAAAAAGCTTTTCAATACTCCCAACAGTCTAAATTATATGCTAAATGCCCAGCTCTCTTCTACTAACTTGCTTGCCAACCTGAGTTGGCTGAAAGTTCCTTTCTGACATTAGATAGGGTTATAAGACCACACGCATTAACAAAATCTAGCCTTCCTCATAAATATTGTGGCATGTAACATCTAAAGATATTGCTTTCATTATTGCTAGTTAGAGCACTAATTTTCTTCTTTGCTACCTTAATGAATTGTCAAACACAAAACACTAGGCTCAGTTCCCTACAGCTGAATCCTGAAGAGAGCAATGGATGTACTCTTCTCAATACAAAAAGCTCTAAATCATGGTTCAAAGTAATGAAGGTAGTAAAGGAAAAAAATCAACCCTCGCCTCTTTTTTTGACTAAAGAACTGTATTCAACACAGGTATTGAGAAGAGTGCTTTTCAGAAAAATGTGCCTAGTGTCCAAGTGCACTTAAAACTGAGATTCTCAAGTTTCACACATTAGTAAGAGACTTTTCCAAACTATTCTCTAAATCAGTGTTTTTCAACTTCAGCAAAAAGATGTGCACACTTTCACTCCCAGAATTCCTCAGTCAGCCTTGCTGGCTAGGGAATTCTGGGAGTTGAAGTCCACACATTTTGAAGTTGCTGAGGTTGAGAAACACTGCTTTAAGCCAGCCTGAAAGCATTTACTGACCATTATAATATCTAATAAACATTTAAAAAACCCTGAAACATAGGCCAAAATATGTTATTTGCCAGAAACTCTCCTCATTTTTCAGATATTTTCTAAGGAACAAAGAATCAAAAGAAAGTGAAGGAAATAGCATGTTTGGGGTCAATGATCTATAAATGCAAAACAGAGACCCTACAAGCATGGAATCTGTGGAAAATTAATCACATGAAATCATTCTTCAAGTTTGATCTAGACCAGACATGGCAAACTCACGATGTCACATGATGTCAACGCAACGTACTGGGACAGTTTTGCCATTGCCGGCAATGGAGTGGGCATGGCTTATGTGTGACGCATCCGGCCTGCGGACCGGCAGTTTGACACCCCTGATCTAGACTGTAAGTTGTGCAAAAATGCTGGAGAGATGATGATAACTTTATTGTCACTTTGAATGTACACCAATCGGCATACATCAAAATGAAATTTCGTTGCATACAGCTCTCAAAGGGTCACCACCTGCGATATATACTCCTTGTTCGGGGCCCGCTCAAATTTCACATTGTCCATTTTAGTCTCTAGGGAGTGAACGATGGCAAACAGGACAGATGGAAATGGGGTCCATGTGGATTAGCCCTCAAGTTAGCTTGTATTCTGACAACCTTGCCTTCTTTCCTTTTTCTGATGCTGACTCTTCCACCCTTTCCTTAAAGAGGCCTTGCTTCTTTTCACCCCTGGAGCACGCTGCTGCCGCCGCCACCAAATCCTCCAAAAGCCTCTCTCTCTTCCTCTGGGCCTGCCGACAGCCTCATCCAGTTCCTTCACTCCATAAGCTCCAGGTCCTCTCTGCCTCCTCTGGAAACAGCCCTGATTTGCAATACAATCCATCACTGGGCCAGCAGTCAGATCTTGCTGCTGGTAGAACAAATTCAAACAGCGCCAACAACTTTTAACGGTCTCACCAACAGTTCCAAAACAACTAGAAACTCGCCAGGCCAGCTAAGATTGTCGGTCGTATGTTACCTTAGTTCCACCATGTTGCTCAAACACATTAAAATCTTCCTGATCATGTGGCCTATAGCCCTTACTATCCCTCCCAAACCTATTCGCCTTCAAGAGCAAATGCAGCCGCAGCGATTCCAGGCGCCGCCATCTTAGAACTAGATGATGGTTCTGAATTGCAATTAAGTTCTCAGAATGCAAAGATCTACTTTATACAACACCATGAGGTCATTTCACATAGGTTTGTAATAGGCATAGTCCCAATTTTAAGTCAGAAAAGCCAGTCAATAAAATGTGGTTTTACCAAATGCTAGCTTTCCCTGTCATATGTAACCCATTTAATTGAAGACTGATCCTACATATTAACAGGAAGAAGCTCTTGAAGCTAACTAGCTTCACTTGTTAATTTGAGAGTGTAGTAAATGAAATTATCCTAATGTTGCAATGCATCTTATGTTATGAAATGGCATGAAAAGAGAGACAAAAACATTTTTTCATTAAAACTCTTTAGGGGTAATATAGGTAACATCAAGGATAATCCTACCCTCGTGATAATGGATACCCAATATGTAGATCATATGATCCCTCCCCATGACTTCATTAAAAACTACTCAATATTTAATTCAGAGGAAAGCAAAAGTCTTGCTGATAGGTGTAGTACTAGTGTTGGCTTCCTAAACAACTGCTTAATCTTTTCAATTATCATTTATACTGCCTTTGCAATTAGAGACACCTAATTCAAATTTATCTCTATTGTGCTGAAGGCAGGACCAGGGCAAAACCAGAAAAGTGATTTCAACTTCTCAACTTTCCTGAATAGCCAAGATTAAACTAAAATTGGGGAAGGGAGGGGAACAATAGTGAAACCACCCACAATATTTATTAAATTTGGAAACTAGTCAAGGAGAAAAGCAACCTAGAACTAAGGAGAAAACCTCCTGACAGTTAGAAAAATTAACCAGTGGAACCACCTGCCTCCAGAAGCGGTGAATGCTCCAACACTGGAAGTTTTTAAGAAGAGACTGGACAGCCATTTGTCTGAAATGGTATAGGGTTTCCTGCCTGTGGAGGGGGTTGGACTAGATGACCTCCAAGGTCCCTTCCAATTATTATTATTCTTATTCTTATTATTAAATTTATATGCCACCCACCTCACCATCACTGTAGTCTTCAACTTACAACCTCCACTGAGTCCATTTTCTGTTAAGTAAGACATTTAAGTGAACTTTGCCCCATTTTGCGACCTTTCTTGCTGCAGTTGTTAAGTGAATTTCTGCAGTTAAGTCAGCAACACGATTGTTAAGCGAATCTGGCTTTCTCCATTGACTCTGCTTGTCAAAAGGTTGCAAAAGGGGATCCCATGACACAGGGACACCGCAACCGTCATAAATATGAGTCAGTTGCCAAGCATCTCAGTTTTGATCACGTGATCACGGGGATGGCTTACAGTGGTCGTCCGTGTGAAAAAGAGTGGTAAGCCACTTCCTTCAGTGCCCTCGTAACTTTCAAACGGTCACTAAACAAACTGCTGTTAAGTCAAGGACTACCTGTAGACATAGTCCAAGAACCGAACAGTTGGAAGGAGGTGAAACAACTTCTTCAGATAAAAACAGAGATGGTGGCAGGCTTAAATTACAAAGAACTCTGGGCAGAAGCTGCCACAAAAATGCAGATTTAAGACATTAGGGGGGAAGGAGGGAGGGAAGGAGGGGGGGGAAGCACAGGGGAGAAAAAAATTCATTCAGAAGCCAAAATTAAAAGGCAGCCTGTCAAGCAGCGAAGGGAAAAAAAACCCCGCAGAAAGCCCAGCGTGGCATCAGAGGGACTAATCAGACTAATGGTGCTGAATTTGTTTTAAGGTTGGGTTTTTTCTTCGTTTGTTCTTAATTTATATGCCCTAATAATGTATATGCCCTAATAAGCAGGCATATACACAGAATGAAGGCTATTGCCTAAGCACATTGATTTGTACTTTAAATTGTAAGCCGCCCTGAGTCTTCGGAGAAGGGCGGGATAGAAATGGGATTAAAAATAAATTTTTTCGCAAAGGATGCCTAACGAAGGGGCGGAAGGCTTGAAGGGGGGGGCAAGCTTCGGGGGGGGGCTCCTCTTTTCTTTTGCGGCCAGTCCAACCAGGCGATTTTATTTTATTTTTTTCATTCCATTTCTCATTTATCAAGGCAAATTTCTTCCAAGAGTTGTGAAAAAACAAAAAAACAAAAACAAAAACCCGCAAAAGGCATATACATAGAATGAAGGCTACTGCTAAGTTTGTAAGCCACCCTGAGTCTTCGGAGAAGGGCGGGATATAAATGGAATTTATATATATATATATAAAAAAAACTGCCTAATATGCAATCAGCCCAGGTTCGAATCTCAGAAGGGTATGACTGACTGATGAAGACTAAAGAGTCAGAAATGCATCTTAGTCTCCCTTAATTCTTTGTTAGTAATTTACACAGACAGACAGACAGACAGACAGACAGAAAGAAAGAAAGAAAGAAAGAAAGAAAGAGAGAGAGGACGGGAGGGAGGAAAAGCAATCCCAGGGCTCGGCAAAGAGCTGGCAGCGGGTCCAAAGTTTGCCTGCCTCCCTCCCTCCCCGACGAGGGCGCGCGGGAGGAGCCCCCCAGGGCAAGAAGGGGGTCGGGGAGACTCCGCCGCCCCGAAAGGGAGGCCGAGGAGGGGCGACAGCAGCGGCGGCGCCCCCTTCCCCCCAAGCGAGGGGAGGCCGTGAAGGAGGAAGCGGGGTGGGCTGGAAAGGGCAGCCCCGGGACGAGGAGGAGGAGGAGGAGGAGGCGGCGTCGGGACTCACAGTCGAGGTGCTTCTTCTTGGGGCCCATCACCTCGTGCGTGGTGGCCTTGCAGACGGTCTTGGAGACGGCCGAGCCCGTCACGCTGTGCTGCGCCGCCGTGATGCGGTCGGTCAGGCTCTGCCCCGACATGGTTGCCCAGCTCCCTGCGAGGCCGCGGCTGCTCCTGGCGGGGAAGCGGGGATGGGAAAGAGGGAGGAGGAGGAGAAGGAGGGCGGACAGCCCCGGCCGGCCCCAACGCCGCCGCCGCCGCCGCCGCCGCCACCTAGCCTTGGACGCCCGGCTGCGCGCTCCGCCTTCCGGAGGGGCCGGGCCTGTCACCCGGGAGAAGGCCGCCTCCGCTCCTGACGCCCGCCCGCCGGAGTGGGCGTCGCCTTCAAGCCACAGGCGGGGAAATGGCCGCCGAAGAAGCCGCCTCCCAGGTCTTTCCGGGACGCCCGGATCACGTGACCGCCACCATTTCTCCCACACAACCCCCTTTTTAAACGGGGGGGGCCCTCCCTCGGCCCGGCCCTCTTTCTTTCTTTTTTTTTTTCTTTCCCCGCCCCCTTCCCGCTACGCCAGGGGTAGGCAACCTCGGCTCTTTTATGACTCATGGACTTCAACTCCCAGAATTCCTGAGTCAGCTACGCTGACTCAGGAATTCTGGGAGTTGAAGTCCATGAGTCATAAAAGAGCCGAGCTTGCCTACCCCTGCGCTAGGCCAACGTGACGCGCTCCACCTAGCGGGGAGAAAGGGGTGGTGGTGGCGGGGGCCACACCCCTCGACGCCCCTGCACGTGACATGCGGTCATCCTTTTCCTGCTCGCCCCGCCCCCTTTCCTCGCCGCGTCCCGCGCTGCTGCGTCACAAGGAAGAAGGCGGTGACGCAATCAGCCCAGGTGCTCGGCGGGTTTTGTTTCTTGTTTTTTTTTTTTTTTGGCTGCCTGGCCTTTCCCCTGCCCCTCCCGGGCCGGCTCATCTTTCGCGGACGATGACGTCATTGGCATTCCTGAGGGGTGGGAGCGGGAGGGAAACCTCTCGTGGGCCCTTCCCTTCGGTGGGTGCTTTTGGTGACTTTTCCACTGCCAAATTCCCTCTACCCGTACACGTCTGCAGCCAAGAAGGCTCCACACACGCACGTTTTCATTTCTCAGGTGACCCTGAGGACTCAGGTAAACCTCCAAAATGGTTTCAATGACTCTCTAAAACAGGGGTCTTCAAACTTGGCCCTTTTATGACTTGCGGACTTCAACTCCCAGAATTCCTCAGCTAACGTGACTGGCTGAGGAATTCTGGGGGTTGAAGTCCACAAGTCATAAAAGGGCCAAGTTTGAAGACCCCTGCTCTAAAAGAATACAAGCGCCATCTAGCTCAGGGGGGGGTCTTCAAACTTGGCCCTTTTATGACTCGTGGACTTCAACTCCCAGAGTTCCTCAGCCAGGCATGGTGGCTGAGAAATTCTGGGAGTTGAAGTCCAACAGTCATAAAAGGGCTGAGTTTTTGAAGACCCCTGAGCTAGATGGTGCTTGCATTCTTTTAGAGCAGGGGTAGGCAACCTCAATGCACTTTTGTCAACAAAAGTACGTATAGTCAAAGCGATGGTCTTCCCAGTTGCAATGTATGGCAGTGAAAGCTGGACCATAAGAAAGGCTGAGCGCCAAAGAATTGAGGCCTTTGAACTGTGGTGCTGGAGAAGACTCCTGCGAGTCCCTTGGACTGCAAGGCGATCAAACCGGTCAGTCCTAGAGGAGATCAACCCTGACTGCTCTTTAGAAGGCCAGATCCTGAAGCTAAAACTCAAATACTTTGGCCACCTAATGAGAAGGAAGGACTGACTGGAGAAGAGCCTAATGCTGGGAAAGGTTGAGGGCAAGAGAAGAAGGGGATGACAGAGAACGAGGTGGCTGGATGGAGTCACTGAAGCAGTAGGCGTGAGCTTAAATGGACTCCAGAAGATGGTAGAGGACAGGAAGGCCTGGAGGAACATTGTCCATAGGGTCGCGATGGGTCGGACACGACTTCGCAACTAACAAGACAAGACAGGCAACCTCGGCTCTTTTATGACTCATGGACTTCAACTCCCAGAATTCCTGAGCCAGCTGGCTCAGGAATTCTGGGAGTTGAAGTCCATGAGTCATAAAAGAGCCGAGGTTGCCTACCCCTGTTTTAGAGAGACATTGAAACCATTTTCAATGGCTGAAGAAGCTTCTTGGGTGAGAAGCAAACTGTCTTCAAAAGAAACGCAACCCAAAAGAAACGTTTTGGGTTTCCACTGCAGGTGGTCCTCGACGTGCGACCACAATTGAGCCCAAAATTTCGGTTCTTGAGACAGTTAAGTCAATTTTGCCCCATTTTGCAACCTTTCTTGCCACAGTTGTTAAGTGAACCACTGCAGTTGTTAAGTCAGTAACACGCTTGTTAAGCGAATGTGGCTTTCCCATTGACTTTGCTTTGTCAGAAAGTCATAAAAGGTGATTGATCACCTGGGATACTGCACCCATCCTAAATATGAGTCAGCTGCCAAGTATCTGGATTTTGATCACCTGACCATGGGGATGCTGCAATGGTCATAAGTGTGAAACACAGTCATAAGTCACTTTTTATGCCATTGTAACTTTGAATGGTCACTAAATAAACTGTTGTAAATCGAGGACTGCCTGTATTTTAAGATGACCAGAATGTAGAACATGTGAACAGGAGCGCATAGTTCACATTGTACAAACCAGTTACATGGATTTTGCACGAGTTATTGCAGTTTCTGGAAATTTGTCCTGAAAGAGAGTTTCCTGAGATAAATATAGACTTGATGTTCAGGCTGCAACGTTCCTTCAGAGAATTTCCATCCATTTTTAATCATGCCTTGCGGCATCTGGCACAGAGTTGGTTGATCTCTAGAAGAACCTGATCTGCTTTGTACTTGGAACGGGAGACCACGGGGAAATCCCATGGAGGCTGGGAAACATTAAAAGAGATTATTCAGAATAGAGATGGGAAATCACTTCTTTAGCATTACTAGGAAAACTCCAGGAAGGGAACAAGAGCTGGCTTTCTATCACCTATTTCGTTAAAGGTGGTCCCTTCACTTACTGCTATTTGTGTAGTGACTGTTGGAAGTTACAGTGGCACTGTCTATGGCACGGGTGTCAAACTCGCGTCACGTGACGTGTTGAGACGTATCACAACTTTTTTTGCATTGCCGCAGCTGGGGTGGGCATGATGCAACCAGCATGATGCAACCAGCCCATGGGCCAGCAGTTCGACACCCCTGGTCTATGGAGTTTCTTTAGGATGAACACCCTTCAAATGGTGCGTGAGTGTGAACAGATTTCCACAAAACATTGCAGACTGCAGGAACCATCTGCGCTTCAGTTTGAGATGCAGACAAAGCAGACTCATCCCCAACAGCCCTGTGCCTGTCTCCAACAGTGAAAGGGACACAGGGCAGAAAACAGCCTGCAGCCAAGAAGCTCCACACACATTTGCACCACTCAGGTGACCCTGAGGACATAGATAAATCTCCTAATGACCTCAATGACTTTCTAAAAGAATGCAAATTACCAATGAATATAAATCCTTTCATTCCCCACCCTCCAGTCAGAGCTGAAGAAGCTTCTTTGATGAGAAACGAAACATCTTCAAAGAAAAAACAAGATAGTCCAGTTGCCTCCTGGGAAAAAAAGCACTTTTCTTACAGTGGCACTGAAAAAAGTAACTTTCAACCGGTCCTCAGATTTACAACCATCATGGCATCCCCCTGGTCATGGGATCAAAATCTTGGTCTTTGACCACTGGCATATATCTATGATGTTTGCAGTGTCCTGGGGTCATGTAATTGCCATCTGAGATCTTCTCACCAGGCTTTTGATAAGGAAAATCAGTGAAAGAATGGATTTGCTTAATGACTTAATTGCAGTGACTCACTGAACAAGTATGACAAAAATTGGGCGTTGTTAAAGTTGTAAAATGGGGTGCGACTCACTTAACAACCACAATGCCTAGCAATGAACATTGTGGTCATAAGTCAAGGACTACCTGTAATCAGGGCTAGACTTACACCTACAGTATTTGGATTGGACACCGCCAGGAAATTCCAGGTAGGCGAGATTGGAAAGCCAAAAAAACGTCCTGGAATAAGGAAATAGTAAATCACTTATTATTGCCAAGAAAATTATGAGGATATTCATGAAAGCACCAGAGACTGAGATTGACAGAAGGGAGAATTTATAATGTTACTTACAAAGTAGTTCATCAATGAAAGCAAACAAAGAGATAAAATTCAGGAAGGTGCTTTGAACTGCTTAAAATACAATTTTAGTATATTTTTTGGAAGATGCCAAAATAGTTTTGGAGTTTTCTGCAGGGTGAGGTCAAAAAAATCAGAATGGTGGCTAGGATGTGGTGTGACGCACATACAAAATTCGGAGAGCTTATGACTGTACCATTGTAGCCATCATCTTGACTTTTTGGACTATACCCTGTGGATACCCCTGGTCCTGGATAGTTTTTTTTTCAATCAAACCACTCTCATATTTTAATTTTGGGGTTTTTTTCTGCTTTCTGCCTCTTTTATTAATATCTCTGCATGCTAAGCTGACATGTGTTTTTATGTTGCTAAGAGAGAACTTTCTTGAGTGAATTTTGTTCATTTTGTGACCTTTCTTGCCACATTTGTTATGCACATCACTGCAGTTCTTAAGTTAGTCACACGGTTGCTAAGTGAAGCTGGCTTTCTCTTTGACTTTTGTTTGTCAGACCATTGCAAAAGATGATCACATGACCCTGGGACTCTGCAACCGTCATAAATACGAACCATTTATCAAGCGTCCAAATGTAAATCCCCTGACCATGGGGATGCTGCAATGGTCATAAGTGTGAAAAATGGTCATAAGTCGCTTTTTCCAGTGCCACTGTAACTTCCAACACTCACTAAATAAACTGTTGTAAGTTGCAGACTACCTGTATTGGGTGTCCTGGATATATCTTTAATTCCATTCCCAAATTCTCAACATAAAATTTACATAGATTTACATTTATATTATGTATGACAGAAGTCCCCTTATACAGGAAACAAATTTTAATTTTGTATCCTGCTGTTTTAGTATTTGGCAGTGTGGGTGTTTTGTGTATGTAGTCTGAGCAGTTCTATGCAAATAATGTATATAACCATTCCTAGGTTTGTCCTGCCAATTTATTATCTATCAGGTTTCAGTCTTCAAATTTTGTTGCAGATAGCAACAGCGCAAAGCACCTGCTTGGCATAGGCACAATTCCAGAATGAAACTCCCAGAAACTCTAGTTTAAAACTAAATAAGTTAGCAGATGATCTGAAAAACTTCCATCCGTGACGTTGGGGATCTGCCAGTCAGGGCAGATAATACTCGGCAAAACCTCAGGCTAAGAAAGAATTATTTTTAGGGCTGTGCTCACTTCAAAAATAATTGGGGAGGAGTGCTTTTGACTTTGTGCAGTCCCTGTATTTTTTTGCTTATTTGTTCAATAAAGCAGTCTGGTTTTTAAAAAAAGGCTTCCGTATCAGCTTTTAAGAAAGGATGCTGCCCCTTTAAGGAGTCAATTTTGGGGGATCCTTCATTGTCATTGTTGTTGTTGTTAGCTGCGAAGTCGTGTCCGACCCATCGCGACCCTATGGACAATGTTCCTCCAGGCCTTCCTGTCCTCTACCATCTTCTGGAGTCCATTTAACCTCATGCCTACTGCTTCACTGACTCCATCCAGCCACCTCATTCTCTGTTGTCCCCTTCTTCTATTGCCCTCAATCTTTCCCAGCATTAGGTTCTTCTCCAGGGAGTCCTTCCTTCTCATTAGGTGGCCAAAGGATTTGAGTTTCAACTTCAGGATCTGGCCTTCTAAAGAGCAGTCAGGGTTGATCTCCTCTAGGACTGACCGATTTGAACGCCTTGCAGTCCAAGGGACTCGCAGGAGTCTTCTCCAGCACCATAGTTCAAAGGCCTCAATTCTTTGGCGCTCAGCCTTTTTTATGGTCCAACTTTCACTGCCATACATTGCAACTGGGAAGACCATAGCCTTCACTATACGCACTTTTGTTGACAGGGTGATATCTCTGCTTTTTAGTGTGCTGTCTAGGTTTGCCATGGCTTTCCTTCACAGGAGCAAGCATCTTTTAATTTCTTGGCTACAGTCCCCATCTGCAGTGATCTTGGAGCCCAGGAAAATAAAATCTGTCACTACCTCCATTTCTTCCCCATCTATTTGCCAGGAATTGAGAGGGCCGTATGCCATGATCTTGGTTTTCTTAATGTTAAGTGTCAACCCAACTTTTGCACTCGCCTTCTTCACCCGCAGCAAGAGGCTCTTTAGTTCTTCTTTACTTTCTGCCATTAGAGTGGTATCATCTCCAGGGGGCTCCTTCAGAAGCCCTCAAAATTCAAGCTACTTTAATGAATAGTGGCTATTGCTGCATAGCAGCTAAATAAATCCAATCTTCTTAACTTCCTCTTATACCACTTTGGGTGTCTAGATAGATAGGTACAGTGGTGGTATTCAGCCGGTCCGCACCGGGTCAGTAGAACCGGTAGCTATTTTTTTTTTTAGTTCAGCTGGAGGAGGCCTCCCAAACCTAGAAAGGGCCCGCCGGAAGTGCATGGATGCCACTTCCAGAAGTCCGTTCTAGGCCTCGGAGACCTGGAGGAGGCCTCTCAGGTCTAGAATTGCTCCCCCCCTGGAAGTGTGTGAATGCCACTTCTGGAAGTCTGTCCTAGGCCCTGGATGCCAAGGCCTGCATCCACTCAGAGAACTGGTTGTTCAGGTATTTGAATCCCACCACTGGATAGGTAGGTAGGAATACAGGTAGTCCTTGCGTTACGACTGCAATTGAGCCCAAAATTTATGTTGCTAAGTGAGACATTTAAATGAGTTTTGCCCCATTTTATGACCTTTCTTGCCACAGTTGTTAAGTGAATCACTGCAGTTGCTAAGTTAGTAACATGGTTGTAAAGTGGCTTCTCCATTGATTTTGCATGTCAAAGTCAGAAAAGGTGATCAGATGTGACACTGTGACATCATAAATATGAACCAATTGCCAAGCATCGGGATTTCGATCATGTGACCATAGGGATGCTGCAAGAGTCGTAAGTGTGAAAAATGCTCATAGGTCACTTTTTCAGTGAAGGTAGGGGAGGAGAAAAATCAGGAGGAAAATATGAATGTTGAAAAGCTAAAGAGCATTTTTTCTCAATTTCCTTTGGCTTCAGCTTAATGCACAGTGGTTTTGGTCCAGTGGCCTATGGCCCTTCCCTCCCACTGTTATTCTGAGAAAACAGTGTTAGCAAAATTTAACACTAGGAAGAGATCAGATAATCTGTAGCCATGAATTATAGCTTAACTTTTAGCAGAAACAGAGCCGATTATATAAACTGCACTTTTAAACCATGGTTTATGACAGTCTCTTGTGCTAATCTAGCTGTGATTGATTGTCTACATCACATTAACATAAATTATGCATAGCATATATGAGTTTATTTTAAAAATAATAATCCACCCATTTAAATTAGGGAAAAGGTGAAAGTTCTTTGGGCCATCTTTTAACTTTCATCCACAATTATCTTCTTATGGCTGCTAATGTTCATTTTCTCCCTTGTACAACTTAAAACACAACATTGTGATTAACCCTATTAATGCTGCGTGTAGATAAAAATAAAAGTTATGTGGGGTTTTAAAATGAGCAGCACTGGGAAAAGCAATTACAGATATGTTAATAGGATATAAGTACATTGAAAAACAAAGGGCATCTTATTTGTCATATTTAGGATCCCCCTCAGAGGGACTCTAGGTGGTGAAATATAAAATTTCATCTTTAATTCTAAACTTTATCACACAGCTGGCTATTGGCTTAATTCACCAGGAAAATGAAACAAGTTTTTTTTAATCAGTAAGATCTCTCTATGCAAATATATTTTGAATATTATAAAAGCCCACGTGGAAACTTCAGGTGCATCACAAATATAACAATATTGCAGCTGAAGTGTTCTTGACTTGCATCAAGCATTAGCATAAATAAAGAGAAATGTCACTGTGTTCAGGCAGACTATATCAGGGCTTTTCAACCAGTGGTACGGGTACCACCTGTGGTACATTGGCACCTGGCAGGTGGTACACAACCATCCTAGAAAAGTGGTAGCGGGGGAGGGGAATGAGCTGAACCGGTGGCAGCACCGCATAAGCCTGAGTGAGAGACGGCTGGAGCTGCAGGGCTGTCAGGACTCAGTGGAAGCGCCAGGATCAGCACCAGGCTCCAGCTGGAGCTCGGCGCTGATCCTAGTGCTTCTGAGCCCAGAAGAAGAGCCAATCAGATGGAATGTTGCAGCATCTCCAGGGTCTTGTGATTTACATTCAAATGCTTGGCAACTGATTCATATTTATGACGGTCACAGTATCCCAGGGTCATGTGAAGTGACCAAAACCTGCTGCAACCACCCAATAGACGGGGGGGGGGGAATAAAAACCAAACACCCCCCCCCACCCCATCCCCACTGCCGATCCTCAACACAAATGCTCACAACAATGAAAACCTCGGATAGGAGGAAGAGCGCCACCGGGCAGGCAGGCATCTTGCTCGGCTGTAGCTTGGGGGGCACTTTTTTCAGCGACATTGTAACTTCGAACAGTCACTAAGTAAACTGTTGTAAGTCGAGGACTACCTGTACTTCATCACTTTTTTCCTTTTTTTTTTGGTCATCAGGTTTTTGACACCTTGCTAGGTGACTGGTGGTACTCAGATGTTGCCATATCCTAAAAGTGGTACAATGGGTGAAAAGGTTGAAAAGCCCTGGACTATATAGTTGACTGTGAAATAATAACATTAATCATGTTTTAACCATGGTTTGTTTGAAAAGCTATGATAGTTTACTCCACACAAATGGCTGATTCAAAAACCACAGATTGACAACAACCTGTAATTGAATATGCTTATTATACAAAGACAAAGCCAATCATATTATGGCTTTGTATGATGCATGACCCTACACATATGTGGTAAAAACATGCAGGGGCTCTGATCTTATAAGATGCATGTAAACAAATCATATGTCTATGGCCAAACTAGGTTTATTTAATCAGAAGAGCATGTTTTATTTCATATTTAATTTTAGCATAAGTAAACAAACTTTAAAATCTCACTGCCTTCATCTCAGAGCGACCAATACAGGACTACCTGTATAATTCTCTTTTATGGGATAGTTTAACTTGCTAGATACTGTATGTCTTTCAAATTTGTTTTAAATGAAATAGAACAGCTGATTTTATCTTTTATACTAGGAGGAAAGCTGGGGAACTTGCCAACAGATTGTTAGCCATCAACAGGCATACAACGTGTCCCAATTTTATGAAAACAACAAAAAAGAAACAAAAATGCAATATTTGGCAGATAAAAACTAATTTTGAACAAAGCTATGTTTTTGAATAGGATGTGCAGAGAAAATATATTGGCTTTATCAGAGCTTAAGCCAAGCATCCTGACAAAGCAGCATGTTAGGTGAAAAGGGGCAATGGGTTTTCACCTTGTGTTTGAATTTCTTTCAAAAACCCTGTACAGATTTGAAAGAACAAGGAAATATGATAAAACATCTGGTTCAAACCAAACACCTCTAATCCAGAATTATATTTCCATCTTGGCTGGATAGATGTTTCAAGAATGCCTGATAGGCTGGACATCTGGAATTTAAAAGGATTCTAATGCCTAGAGAGAGTTCCAGTATTTGAGGGGCTGCCACAAGGCAGAGGGGGGGCCAGGTTGTTCGCCAGAGCACCAGAGGGAAGGACGAGAAACAATGGCTGGAAACTGACCAAAGAGAGAAGCAACCTAGAATTAAGGAGAAACTTCCTGACAGTGAGGACAATCAACCAGTAGAACGGCTAGCCACCAGAAATTGTGGGCGCTCCATCAGTGGAGATTTTTAAGAAGAGACTAGACGTTCACCTGTCTGAAACAGTATAGGTTCTCCTGCTTGAGCAGGGGGCTGGACTAGAAGACCTCCAAGATCCCTTCCAGATTCTATTCTATTCTATTCTAGTCTATTCTAGTCTAGTCTAGTCTAGTCTAGTCTATGGAATAACCATTTTACAGGCCTCTACTAACTGAACCTAATATTTTTGTTGCTAAGAGAGAGAACATTATTCAGTGAATTTTATCCCATTTTACAATCTTTGTTGCCACGGTTGTTAAGTGAATCACTGGAGTTGTTTAGTAACACGGTTGTTAAGTGAATCTGGCTTCCCCACGGACTTTGCTTGTCAGAAGGTCACAAAAGGTGATCACATGACCCCGGGACTCTACAACCGTCATAAATATAAACCAGTTGCCAAATGACTGCATTTTGATCACGTGACCATGGGGATGCTGCAACGGTCGTAAGTGTGAAAAACGGTCATAAGTCACTTTTTTTCAGTGCCATTGTTAACTTCGAATGGTCACTAAACAAACCGTTGTTCGTCAAAGGCTACCTGTATTTCAGAGCAACAAGAAGCCGCCATCTATGTGTTATAGAAAATGTCACTTTTCTGCAGCTGAAGCAGTAACTTTTGGGAAAACATCTGGATTGTGCAGAACAACAGATGAAAAACAACTCTGCGAAGAAGACTGCTTTGAAAAACGCAGTTGGGAGAGGCTTTGAATCAGAAACAACATACTGTCAGCAGTCCCATGTGACATATCCATAATTCAACTGTACTGACTCAGAATTTAAATGGGAAGATGGACACATGAGACCAAAGCCCTCTGGCTGGCTACAGGGGCAAAAAGAGGCATGTTTTATAGTACAGGTTATTTTTTTTATTTTATTTTTATTATTTATTATATTTTTATACCGCCCTTCTCCCGAAGGACTCAGGGCGGTGTACAGGGCAATAAATACAAAAACAGGATACAAAAGTTAAAAGCGATTAAATAAATGCCCAAAGTTAAAACAATAATTAAGACGTATTGAAACCCCAACCCTAACCCATCAGACCAGGTCAGATTGCTCAAATAGATACGTTTTTAGATCGCGCCGGAAGGAGCGAAGGTCGGGGGCCATCCGGAGCTCAACCGGCAAGCGGTTCCACAGGTCTGGCGCGCCCACAGAGAACGCCCTCCCCCTGGGGGCCACCAATCGACATTCTTTGATCGGAGGCACCCTGAGGAGGCCCTCTCTGTGGGAGCGCACTGGACGGAGGGAGGTTGACGCCAGCCGCAGGTGTTGCCGTAGGTAATCCGGACCCATGCCATGTAGGGCTTTGTAAGTCATTACCAACACCTTGAATCTCACCCGGAGGGCAACCGGCAGCCAATGCAGCTCGCGGAGCAAAGGTGTAACATGGGAGTATCGGGGAAACCCCCAGCACAACTCGCGCGGCTGCATTCTGCACCAGTTGGAGCCTCCGAGTGGACTTCAAGGGCAGCCCCATGTAGAGAGCATTACAGTAGTCTAGACGAGAAGTCACGAGCACATGAGTGACTGTACGCAAGGCATCCCGGTCTAGATAGGGTCGCAACTGGCGCACCAGGCGAACCTGGGCAAAGGTAGGACTCGACTTACAACCATTCTTTTAGTGACCGTTTGAAGTTACAACGGCATTGATTGTTCTTCAGACTTAACGACCATTGCAGCATCCCCCCGGTCACGTGATCGAAATGCAGACTCTTGGCAACTGGCACGTACTTGTGACTGTTACAGTGTCCCGGGATCGTGTGATTCCCCTTTTGCAGCCTTCTGACGTGCAAAGTCAATGGGGAAGCCAGATTCCTAGAGCAGCTGATTTGCCAACTGAACAACTGCAGCGATTCACTTAGCAACGGTGGCAAGAAAAGGCATAAAATGAGGCAAAACTCAACAAATTATTCAGATAGCAACATAGATTTTGGGCTCAGTTGTGGTTGTAAGTTGAGGACTACCTGTACAACAAATGCTTCCTTGGCAAAAGGGTATACACAAATGGGACTCAGAATCTTGGTCATTGAATGAAACAGTCATTAAGTGACTGCTTTGCTCAATAATATCAATCCAGCCCTCCTGGTTGTGATCAGGAAGCAATTTCACATTCTTGATCCATCCATTAAGTGGACGGAATCCCAAGTAAGCAGCATATGGTGCTTCAAAGGCGGTGGGGACATTAAGGGAGGCTGTGGTCAGGAGCTGAAAATCCTCCCTGCTGAAATCCAAGTGGGATTTTTAGCCCCTGAGCAGAGAGACATTTGTGTGCAGCCTGCTCTGGGCTATCCCGGGCCTTCATACTTGCTTGAGAATCCCACACTCCTTACCTTACAGTGCTGCCTCTCTGCTCTCTGGTTGGATTTCAGCTCCCTCTCATCTCTGTAGGCTGCCTGAAAGAGTTGCCTTTTGAAGGATTTCAACTCCCCTCTGTACACAGAAGGGAACTCCTTCTGTGGGGAGTTTCTGCGACCTGTTGAAGGACCTTAGCTGCTTTCAGCAGGCAGTTCCTTTGGCCACCTCTCAGAGAAAAGTGAGAGTCCTCTGAGTAGCTTGCAACTTTCCCACCATCTTCCCCATTGACCTTCTGGGGAAGCTGGCAGAGAAGATTGCAGAGGGCAATCACATGATCATATAACACATACCTGGCATTATTTTTCCTTGCTGTAAAATATTTTTACTCCATACAGCTCTATCTATGCATTAGCTCTAGAGCAGGGGTGTCGCAACATCACGTGACGTGTCGCGACGTATCGTGACTTTTTTTGCCATTGCCGGCAATGGGATGGGCGTGGTTTTGCTATGATGCATCCAGCCCACAGGGCTGGCAGTTTGACACCCCAGCTCTAGAGGAAATAGCAGATATGTATGTTTATTTCATTTCATGTTGATTTGCTCAGAGGAAAAAGGGCCACTACTTTCTCACAGTTTGAAGTAAGAGAGTACGTAACAGCAGCTCTCAATAGCTTCAAAAAATCTAGAACTCAAAGTGACCCTGTATATCACAACATAGGATAGGTTTATGCAAACTTCCTCCAGTTATTTTTATTTGTATCCCACCATTATTATTTTTATAACTAACACAAGGTGGTGAACATATCCAACACACCTTCCTCCTCCTATTTTCCCCACAACAACAACCCTGTGAGGTGGGTTAGGCTGAGAGAGAGGGATTGGCCCAAAGTCACCCAGACAGCTTTCACGCCTAAGGCAGGACTAAAACTCACCATCTCCTAGTGATTGACTTCAAGTCACCCAGCTGGCTTTCATACCTGAGGCAGGACTAGAACTCAGTCTCCTGGTGATTGTCTAAAAGTCACCCAACTGGCTTTCATGGCTAAGACGGAACTAGAACTCACAGGCTCCTGGTTTGTAGCCTTATTCCTTAACCTAACTGAACTGGCTCTTCCAAAGTCTACATTTTGGGGAAAAAGGACAAATTTGCTGAAGTTCCCTCCACGAAAAAAGCCCAGGAATCATGACAAATAGCATCATAGTAATATGGGGCAAATATTCCCATGTTTTAAACATGAACCACATGCTATAAATTCATTATATAGGACTAAAAAAATAGATTAGGGCATAAAAGTGAGGTATGCTTGCAATGATTAGGGCATAAAAGTGAGGTATGCTTGCAAGTTGAATCGCAGAGTGTACTGTATTTTTTTTTTCTGGCAGAACAACTTCACTCTTACCGAACGGCCCCCGTGGGAAATTCTAGACATCGAAAACTAGGTCACGAGGAATAAGATGTGGCTAAAATTTCTTTGAATTATCTTTTTGTATGCAAAAGGTTGTAGCTCTGAAGGGCATTTCTGCATATGTTTATGTTCTATTTTGAAAACAGCTCTGCTTTGTCCCCTGATTCTGCCTTTCTTATGACCACTGTTGGTGGTCATAAAGTTGAGTCATTTTCCTTCTGATTTGGAACGGATTTACTTGCAACTAGGAAAAATTATTATTATTATTATTGGGGGGGGGTGCGTAGCATGCAAGCCACAGTGCTTTCTTTCATTTTCAGTTATTGGGAGTCATTTTTTTCTACTTTTTCCCCCCCAAGGTGATATGGTTAGAGTGTTGTGTCACCATCTTGTCGCCATCTCAAATCTTCTTCCTTCTTTGCACCTTCCTATGAAACCGCAGAACCTGACTCTCTGTACTGCAAACATGGGACATATAACTAAGAGAAAAATGCCAGTTTGACTTCCTCCTACTTCATAGGGTTGGCATGGGGAAGAGATGATACAATAATCCCTCAGTGTTTTAAGTTATAATTTCAATTTTTTCAGAATTATTCAGGTCACAGAACCGGTTACTGTACTTAAAAGACGCAGAATTCCTGTTCCAGAGGCCTGGCTTTGGTGTTACAAAATTACCTGTGTTTGAGAAAAATTCTTTCTCTTGCTCTAAGTCTTTCGGCTGTTACAGTCCTTACATTTACAATATGTTGTGGATGACTCCTGTTTTTTTTCTTCCTGGGTTCCTGGGTCTTTTGATTTACTTAAGATGTCATGGAGGTTTTTACAGGTAGTCCTCCAATTATGACCACAATAGAACTCATAATGTCTGTTGCTAAGCAAGACAGTTATTCAGTGAGTTTTGCTCCTGTGGGAAGTCAGCCCCCCCACCTCCAAGAAGGAAATATTAAAAGGGCAGAAAAATATATTTCCTCAAAGGATCTTAAAGAGGCAGAAAAGCATGCCCAGTTTTTTTAATAGCCCCAAGTCTCCCTCCCCCAAGCAGAAACCAGCTCTGTAGAAATGCAGATGTAAATAATCCAGGAAGGTTGGATGCCCCCAGCTAGATGCTTAGGAAGACAAAGACTCTTAATATCTACATACCCCCCCAAACTCTAAGACAGGACATAATAGGATTAACCCACAGATGCCAAAGGGCACACCCAGACTCAGGTCAGAATATGTGACACAGGAAATAGAAAGCCTCAAACGGGAACAGGAAACAACTCCAAACAAAAGATCCAGAGAGTATAAAAACCCACTCCCTACATGTGTTCTCTCTCTCTTTTCTTCCAGAGCCATCTTCCTGTCTGGCTCTCCTCTCCAATGAACTGCAACCTGCTTTCTAAAGCAGTCGCCATGTTGTTTATTCCCGGCTTGGATAGAACCATGATGGAAGATTTTTCCTTCAACACTCCATTTTACAATCTTTCTTGCCACAGTCGTTAAGCGAATCACGGCAGTTAAGTTAGTAACACGTTTGTGAAGTGAATCTGGCTTCCCCATTGACTTCACCTGTCAGAAAGTCGCCAAAGGTGACTCTGGGACACAGCAGTCATCATGAATATGAGTCAGTTGACGAGTGTCTGAATTCTGATCACATGACCCTGTGGATGTAAGTGTGAAAAACGGTCATAGGACACTTTTTTCAGTGCCGTTGCAACTTCAAACAGTCATTAAACAAACTGTTGTAAGTCATGGACTATCTGTAGTTGGTTTGCGTGGTACAATGATGCTGTGCAGCTGTAACAGTCTGATGGTAGTTTGGTAGATGGTAGTTCTGAGATGGTTTGATGTATGGTAGTGTTATCCTTTTTCATAGTTCCTGTTGATTGTAGTAGGTTAACACCAGACAAACAAGCAAAAAACAACACCCTTATCAAGGAACCACCAAAGAGAAAACCACACCCCACTAACACTGGCAGGAAGAGATACTGTATACTGTGTAAACAAAGAGCAAACTGTACATTCACTCATACTGATTATGTTACCTAGTGAGGTAATGAAAGGTCTGCAAGCAAACAACCAAGCTCGGAAGAGCACCAATGATCCACAGTTCAACTCTGAGCTGCGTATATTCTCAGCTATGGGAAGTCTTTGTTTTACTATTTCGAAGTCATTGCTGTACACTACCACACACCAATATATTGCATCTTGAGCTCCTTTAATATTATTTTCTGTCACTTACATCAGGGTTTTTCAACCAGTGGTACGGGTACCACCTGTGGTACATTGGCACCTGGCAGGTGGTACGTGACCATCCTAGAAAAGTGTTAGTGGGGGAGCGGAAGGAGCTGAACTGGTGGCAGCACTGCACAAGCCTGAGTGAGAGACGGCTGGAGCTGCAGGGCTGTCAGGGCTCAGCGGAAGCGCCAGGATCAGTGCCAGGCTCCAACTGGAGCTTGGCACTGATCCCGGTGCTTCTGCTGAGCCCAGAAGAAGCGCCGATCAGCTGGAATGTTGCAGCATCTCCAGGGTCTTGTGATTTACATTCAGATGCTTGGCAAGTGATTCATATTTATGATGGTCACAGTGTCCCAGGGTCATGTGAAGTGACCAAAATCTGCTGCAATCACCGAGCAGATGGGGGGGAATAAAAACCAAACACCCCCACCCCACCCCCGCTGCCAATCCTCAACAATGAAAACCTCGGGCAGGAGGAAGAGCACCACCGGGCGGGCAGGCAGATGTTTTGCTCAGCTGTGGCTTGGGGGGCACTTTTGTCAGTGCCACTGTAACTTCGAACAGTCACTAGGTGAACTGTTGTAAGTTACCTGTACTTCATCACTTTTTTCCTTTTTTTTTTGGTCATCAAGTTTTTGACACCTTGCTAGGCGACTGGTGGTACTCAGATGTTGCCATATCCTAAAAGTGGTACAATGGGTGAAAAAGTTGAAAAGCCCTGACTTACATAATGTGCAAATAAGCCCCTTATTTCACATTATTTCTAGTAGTATGCAATTTTCCAGGGCTCCCTACCCATTATAGAAGTGTTGTGTTCCATTTCCTATCCTTTACACTCTATGCAAAATTGCTGGCATACGAAACAGATCTGCTATATTTCCTCCCACAGAATGGACCGCATTCCAACGCTGGCAAATATTCATAATAACCTTGGCTTCCTGTGTTGTTGTTTTTTAACTTAATGAAAATTGCAAGGGTGACAGCGGCATCCCTCTGCCAAGGACAGGATTAAAGATGGCCGCTGGATCCTTGCCATTCTATAGAACGCGTGCAGTCTTATCCTAAGAA
Organism: Vipera berus; assembly: GCF_964194415.1. Taxonomy (NCBI): domain Eukaryota; kingdom Metazoa; phylum Chordata; class Lepidosauria; order Squamata; family Viperidae; genus Vipera; species Vipera berus. Next base: position 9,315,668 of record NC_138206.1, read on the forward strand.
TTATGCAAAGAATTTAAGGCAGGAGTTCTAAATATACGCATGAGGCAATCCCTCAAACTAAGTGGCATTAGGACAGGATAAAATAAAATAAAAAAAGAACATCTGCTCTCTCTCCTGGATTATATCTTGTTGCCATAATATCAGCTAAAGCAACCCTGTCATTTTATGATGTTGAGCTGGGTCTGTTCTTGTCCCATCAGATGGGGCCCCACGAGTGTTTTCTCTGCAAAATTAAAAGTGCAAGTGAGGAGTCAGGGATGCTGTTTCTGTTCTGGAAAATACTTCTTTAATTGTCAACTATTCGAAACCCTGCCTAGGACTTTTTGCTGGTGAAATACAATGAGCATACTCAGAGGCACCACCTTGTTTGTAAGTCAAACAGTTTGCAGAAAGAGTAGACAGGTGTGGGTGGTGTAAAGCTGAGGTCTTCTGTTTCCTTAGCATACCCACCGCAGCAAACACACAAGCTGTCTCATGTAGCTTAATCCCTATTCAAAATGCAGTTGTCTCGTGTTCTTTGAACCTTACCTAAAGCAAACCAGAATTTTCTTGTAACAATATCTTATGAGAGGGCTAACAAAAACTTACGAGAGTTCGTTTAATGTCAACCTCCAGCTTGAATATCCAAATAAAGTCCAGGATTTCTTTCATTTCTGAAAATCTTGCTGGTTTACTGAATACATGGCATGGCATAGGATAGGCAAAGGGAAACTAAAATCTCAAGACATTTAACCAAAGCATATAATAATGACATTCCCAGCCAACCTTCCCAGATGTCCACGTAGCTCATGTAAACAAATTCTCACTGTTATGAGAACCGTCAGCTATCTTCTTCATACCGGTTAGAACAGGGATCTTCAAACTTGGCCCTTTTATGACGTGAGGACTTCAATTCCCAGAATTCCTCAGCCAGCGTGCCTAACTGAGGAATTCTGGGAGTTGAAGTCCACACGTCATAAAAGGGCCAAGTTTGAAGACCATTGAGTTAGAATATCCTTGAAAAGTTTCCATGCATCTTCTCTCAGCAAATGTCTGCAGAACTGGAGAGGTTTCATTTCTCTAACTAACCCATTTGAAGCCTCATCTCCCCTTCCCCCTGTTACTCTAATGTTAAGATGAAAACAAGAAGCCACATTTGTTGTTGGTAGATGCGAAGTCGTGTCCGACCCCTCGTAACCCTTTGAACAACCTCCAGGCCTTCCTGTCCTCTACCATCTTCTGGAGTCCATTTAGGTTCACACCTACTGCTTCAGTGACTCCATCCAGCCACCTCATTCTCTGTCGTCCCCTTCTTCTCTTGCCCTCAACCTTTCCCAGCATTAGGCTCTTCTCCAGTGAGTCCTTCCTTCTCATTAGGTGGCCAAAGTATTTGAGTTTTAGCTTCAGGATCTGACCTTCTAAAGAGCAATCAGGGTTGATCTCCTCTAGGACTGACTGGTTTGATCGCCTTGCAGTCCAAGGGACTCGCAGGAGTCTTCTCCAGCACCATAATTCAAAGACCTTAATTCTTTGGTGCCCAGCCTTTCTTATGGTCCAACTTTCACTGCCATACATTGCAACTGGGAAGACCATAGCCTTGACTATATGCACTTTTGTTGACAGGGTGATGTCTCTGCTTTTTAGTGTGCTGTCTAGATTTGCCATGGCTTTCCTCCCCAGGAGCAAGTGTCTTTTAATTTCTTGGCTACAGTCCCCGTCTGTGGTGATCTTGGAGCCCAGGAAAATAAAATCTGTCACTACCTCCACTTCTTCCCCGTCTATTTGCCAGGAATTGAGAGGGCCAGATGCCATGATCTTGGTTTTCTTAATGTTAAGTTTCAACCCAACTTTTGCACTCTCCTTCTTCACCCGCAACAAGAGGCTTTTTAGTTCCTCTTTACTTTCTGCCATTAGAGTGGTATCATCTGCATATCTTAGGTTGTTGATATTTCTAAGGAGGCACATAGCTGCCAGATTTTCACTCTTGACATGGTCCTTATGTTCAAGATTTTCATGATTTCCACTGCTCTGAAATTTAAAGGAAGGTGGATCCTATTGATGATTCTAAGAATAAATTCTACTTTCAATACTGTCTTCCAATATTGGATGCGCTACTAGAGAAAGGAATGGGTTGATCTATTCCCCAAAGCACCTAAGGGCAGGACAAGAAGCAATGGGTGGAAGCTTATCAAAGAGAGATCCAACCTAGACATAGAGATTTCCTGACAATGAGAACAATTAATCAGCAGAATAGCTTGCCTCCAGAGGTTATGGGCGCTCCATTGTTGGAGGCTTTTAAGAAGAGATTGGACAACCATTTGTCTGAAATGGTAGAGGGTTTCCTGCATGAGCAGGGCGTTGAACTAAAAAGACCTCCAGGATCTAATTCTGTTATTCTGTTCTGTTATAGCTTATTCATTCTTGTTTGGGCTAGCCAGTAGACCCAATGATGGAGATCCCACAGGGTTAGCAATGAAGACCGACAGGAACTACCACTGCCTCCATGTGACATATTGCATTAGAATTAGAATTACGAAAAAGATGTTTACCTAAGTACCTCCATTTTCTAGTCTTTCCTCAGTTGGCGTTTACATGGCACCAGAAGGCTGTGAAAACTCCAATATTGCCCTTGATTATGTCACAGTGCCCTTATGTTACCTCAACTCCATGTCTCAAAATATTATGCTGAGCCTTCTTGCTGAGCCGATGAAATAATTAGCTTTTCCAAGCTAAACTATCAAAGGATCACGCTGAGTAAATTTCAAAAAAAGGCATTTCCCCCTGTTGGTTTCTTTGCTCTCAGACCATTTAATAATGAAAATAATTCACCCTTATCCATCTTAAAAAAAAAGAATCTGATGCTTTTAGCCAGAAATTTCAGCTGAGACAAACATCAAGAAGTGGAAATTACAGGGAAACGTTTAAGTCAAGCCAAGAGTTGGGAGACCGATAAATAGCAGAGCTAGAAGTTCTTCCTCTTCCTAAAATTGTCAAATCTGGGAAACAGAAGCCATAGATGAAATGGTGAAAAAGTCAACTTATATTTTACAGTTGCAATAGTGGAGGATATACGGTATCTAGTTCAGAATAGGACTGTTGAGTTCTTGGTGTTATCTCAATTTGCTTTTCTTCCTTTGAACGTTTCGTGACCTGACTTGGTAACTATCAGAATGGTACATATACAATGCACATAAGGTCTCGGGGGAAAAGGCATCCTGATGGACCTTATTCATCCCCCTATATCAGGGGTAGGCAACCTTGGCCCTTTTATGACTCGTGGACTTCAACTCCCAGAATTCCTCAGCCAGGCATGCTGACTGAGGAATTCTGGGAGTTGAAGTCCACGAGTCATAAAAGAGCCAAGGTTGCCTACCCCTGTCCTATATACTCTACAGATAGTCCTCGACTTACAACAGTTCATTTAGTGACCATTTCAAGTTACAACTGCAATGAAAAAAGTGACGTGACCATTTTTCACACTTAACAATTGTTGCAGCATCACGGGATCAACATTTGGATACGTGGCAACTGGCATGTACTTATGTTGGTTGCAGTATCCTGGGGGTCACATGATCATGTTTTGCAACCTTCTGACAAGCAAAGTCAATGGGGAAAACAGGGTCACTTAGCAACTGTTTCACTAACTTAACAACTGAAGTGATTCACTTAACAACTGTGCCAAGAAAGCTTGTAAAATTGGGCAGAATTCACTTTATAAACTGTCTTGTTTGGCAACAAAGGTTTTGGGCTCAATTACGGTCATAAGCCATAAGTCAAGGATTACCTGTACATAACTCTTGGGGTGGGGACATTTCTCCATTTTAACTGATCACATGGTGTTTTCTGGTGTTCAGTGTGGCTGAAAACATCAGATAGTCCTCAATATAAAGCCATAATGGAACCTGCCCATATGATAGTTGTATGATGGGTTGATCACATGATTTTACATTTTCTGCGGCAGTCATTAAGCAAACGGCACAATTGTTTGAGAAAACCCATGGTTTGCTGTGGGTGTGGTTTTGCCAAAAACTGGAAGTAACTATCTGTTTTCTGCAACAGCAATATAAAACATGGTCACATTACTGTGGGATGCTGCAAACAGCTGTCAATGCTGCTGTGTTGCCAAACATCCAAAGTTTGGCTATATAACTGCAGAAGTGGCCTGACCATTGGAACTTCATATCCAACCCATAAGACCCCTCTTTTTTGGCTTGGTTGTAACTTCAGCTACTAAGTGATTGGTTAGTGGGGACTGGAGGCTAAAACATATAAAGAACAGTTGCTGGAAGGTCGGCAGTTTGGCAGGTCGAATCCCGAGTGCCGTGTAACAGAGTGAGCGCCTGTTACTCGTCCCAGCTTCTGCCAACCTAGCAGTTCGAAAGCACGTAAAAATGCAAGTAGAAAAATAGGGACCACTACAGTGGGAAGGTAACAGCGTTCCGTGCGCCTTTGGCGTCCAGTCATGCCGGCCACATGACCACGGAGACGTCCTTGGACAAACGCTAGCTCTTCGGCTTTGAAATGGAGATGAGCACCGGCCCCTAGAGTTGGAAACGACTAGCACGCATGTGTGGGGGAACCTTTATCTTTTAGTTTAATGAAGAGAAGGATGAGGGGTGACATGATAGCAGTGTTCCAGTATCTCAGGGGCTGCCCCAAAGAAGAGGCAGTCAAGCTATTCTCCAAAGCGCCTGAAGGCAGGACAAGAAGCAATGGATGGAAACTAATCAAGGAGAGAAGCAACCTAGAACTAAGGAGAAACTATCTGACAGAACAATTAATCAGTGGAACAACCTGCCTCCAGAAGATACGAATGCCCCAACGCTGAAAGTTTTAAAGAAATGATTGGACTTATTCTGTTCTATTCTGTTCTGCTCTATTCTATTCTATTCTATTCTATTCTATTCTATTCTATTCTATTCTATTCTATTCTATTCTATTCTATTCTATTCTATTCTATTTTATTCTCAAGGATCACCTGTATAAGCAGGTATTCAAATGTGCAGAAATGTGCTATGTTTAACTTTGCACCATATGGAAATTGTGTCAGGTTTTTGGGGATACCCTGAAACATACAATTTGAACTGGACTGCCTAAACCCTAAATATTTGCAACATCTCCCTGGTCACTGGAATAAGAGACAACCAAGCCCTGATATAAGAGTCTGGGTACCATCAGCCTTTCTGGGAAGTTGGGTGACATCTTTGGCCTCTTTTAGGGTCTATTTTAAATTGTAGCCTCATATCCTCTTTTGGTTTTGATGAATTTCATGGAGAAAGCCAGTTTTTTTTACTCAGACCTGAAAAGAGAAATCCTGAAAAGCCATCGCAGACCCCCAACGAAGAAGATTTCAGAAGCAAGGTAGCAGTTTACAAAACTGCTGTGGAACAGCTGGGCAATTAATGTGTCTCCTTTTGAATCACATCCAAAGGAGATCAAGACCTCACATTATTATGCTATGGCTTGCGTTCTTCACAAAGAGGCCTCTCAATAAATATTTTCCGGGAGCTTTAGTATTTATATCCTGTTATAATTGTGCCTTACAGGGGGGCCTTGTGAGAGGCAGAAAAAAGAAGGAGGCATTAAGTACGACTTAAAAAAAAGATTGCCAGATGTTTCCAAAATTACTCTTATGAGCCTGAAATGACAAATTCTAATTAAGGCATACAGTATAAGTAGTCCTTCAGTTATGATCACAATTGAACCCCCAATTTTGGTTGCTAAGCAAGACAGTCGTTAAGTGACTTTGGCCCCATTTTAAGACCTTTCACAATTGTGAAGCGAATCGTTGCAGTTAAGTTAGTAACACGGTTGTTAAGGGAATCCAGCTTCCTCCATTGATTTTGCTTGTCAGAAGGTCACAAAAGGGGATCATATGACTCCAGGGACACTGCAACTGTCATACATACATGCCAGTTGCCAAGTGTCTGAATTTTGATCATGTGACTGCAACTTGTCGTAAGTGTGAAAATCAGTCATGTGGCACTTTTTTCACTACTGTTGTAACTCTGAATGGTCACTAAATGAATGGTTGTAAGTTGAGAGCTACTTGTATATCTTTATTCTTCCCCTTCAGCTCCAGTTTTACCTTTGGCTGCTTTCAAGTAAGTGGAAACGTCATTCTCTTACATTTTGTTGCCTCACAAGAAACATTAAAAAAGCAGCACAAACTGGATATCTTACTGCTCTATTCCATGTTTACAACAAATATAAAGAACCACTTACGTAGTCTTAACAAGCTGTCTCTTTCTATCTATGTTTCGATTTCAGTCTATTCCCAAGAGGAAGTTTCTTTTTTAAATCAAGAATTAGAAAATTCACATACTGGTTTCCAAAGAACTCTACCTCTTGATGCCATATCTAAATCCAGATATTTAAAAACTAAAACACAGATCGCGGATGCTGACGAAAGCTAAGTTTTTAAATAAATTTTTAGTCTCGGCGATCTGTGTTTTTAAATATGCACCTACCCGAGGTTCACATTTTTAAAACTATTTTAGATAAATCCAGATATATGTTTTTCTCTTATTTTTGCACCAGTGTATAATTTCTTCACGGCACTTGATCAGAGATACGTTCTCCCCCCACCTACTTCTTTAGTTCCTTTGAATCCATCTATAAACTGTTCCTTCCGCAAATATGTAGATTAAGATCTAGGAATGCGATGGTTGTCTGCAACTTGCATGGGATTCCACATTCCAACTTGCTTCTTTCCATGTTTTATAAACATTTCTTTGCTCATCTTTCATAAAATAGCAGCTGATGGTAATCTGCCTCTCAAATATTAGCCCATCAACAATTGTGCTGGTAACTTTTTGTTGACCTATTTTTATAAGTCAAGAAACCCAAGTAAAAATAAGAATCGACCAAACCTGAGAATGGCAAGATTGATGTCAGCCTTATCAGGTAAACCACACAGGAAACGTAATTAGAGGACCTAATTCAGTGATGGCAAACCTTTTAGAGACCAAGTGCCCAAACTGCAACCCAAAACCCACTTATGTATCATCGGGTGCCGGGTGGGCGTGGGCCACTGGATGGGCGTGGCTGCGGTGGTAACGGCAGACTGGGTGGGACTAAAAAGTTCAATCAATCAATTCCAACTTTGCAAGATCTTTTTTTTTCTTGCGAGAAGTTGAAATTGATTAATTGATTAAACCTTTTTTTTTGCACACGGCGGCAGAGGCCTAAAGCGGAAAGGTTTTATAAAAACCAGCTGAAGGCCTAGGATTGGGCTGACGGCGTGCGTGACCACAGAGAGGGCTCTGCGTGCCACTTGTGGCACCCGTGCCATAGGTTCACCACCTCGGACCTAATTCTATATTATTGTAAGGCTACATTAACAGAATCGTTTGTCTGAAGGTACAAACTTCCCACTGCTACTTTTAAACTAAATGATTTAGGGCAGGTCTTTCCTAATTTTTTCCTCTGACTGTTAATTCATTAGCAGCTCCCTTCCTCTCTTATCTGATCATTTCCTAAGCAGCTTCTCTCCCCCTCATCCCGCAAGCCATTCACATTCAATTACAGAAGGAATTACAGAAGCCCTTGTGAAGGACTAGGCTGGGCATTTTTGGTTAGCAAGGAGCAAGAAGGTGGTGTTGAAGGAAAAGTCTTCATCATGGTTCAGTCCAAGCTGGGAATAAACAACAAAGTGACTGCTTTAGAAAGAAGGCTGCAGTTTATTGAAGAGGAGAGCCAGACAGAAAGATGGCTATGGAAAAAAAAGTGAGCACATGTAGTAGGGCAGTGGTGGCGAACCTATGGCACGGGTACCAGAGGCGGCAGTCAGAGCCCTCCCTGTGGGTACCCGCGGTATGCCTCGATGGTGGCAACTGTCCGTCTTCAACCAGCTGCCCTCCACAGGTGTCCCTCCCCACGAGCGACATTGAGGTGACCACACCCACCTTGGCCACACCCACCCAATCTTCCATGACCACCACAGCCACGCCCACCAAGTAGGCCACGCCCACCTGGCACCCAGCGATAAATAAGTGGGCTTTGGGTTGTAGTTTGGGCACTCGGTCTCTAAAAGGTTCGCCATCACTGTAAGTAGGGTGTGAGTTTTTATACCCTCTTGGGCTTTTGTTTGGAGTCTGAGTTTGCCTTTCTGGTATTCTGATGGTGGTGGATAAATCCTATTATGTCTTATAGGGTATGTAGATTTTAGGGGTCTTTGTCTTCCTGATCTCTTCAGCTTCTAGCTGGCGGGCTCCAACCTTCCTGAATGGATTATTACATCTGCATTTCTAAAAGCTGGTTTCTGCTGAGTTGTCTGGCTTGGGGGCGGTGTGTGTTTGTGTGTGTGTGTGTGTGTGTGTGTGTGTAGAAGTTTCTGCCTTTTTAAAGATCTTCTCCATGATTCCTTTGGGGAAATATATTCTGCCTTTTTAATATTCCCAAAAATATTTCTTTCTCTGGATTATTCCCACAGTGGTGAAGGCCAGTTTCAGGTGACAGAGGCTGCGGAGTACAGATGAGCAAACGGGCATTGAAGGGGTCCCAAAGGTGCTTTTCAAAAGGCAACTGGACTTTCTTTGGGGTGTTTTTGGCTTAAAGATGTTTCGTTTCTCACCCAAGAAGCTTCTTTAGCCCTTGAAGCTTTTTCAGCTTCTTGGATGAGAAGCGAAATGTCTTTTTTTTAAAAAAAAGGCAAGAACGTCCAGTTGCCTTTTGAAAAGCACCTTTAGGGTGTAGGAAGACCCCCCCACTCCCCAGAATAAAATATTGTTTATTCTTAATATTAAAAAGAGGCTGAAGGAGAAGGCAGAAAGTAGCCTTGGTCGTCCTGCTGTAAGAAAACAGCCTCAAGCAGAAACCAGAAGGTTAAGGAATGGAGATTTTGCAATCCATTCAGAAAGGCTTGGTCACACTATTCGTAAACAAAGAGCAGCCAGAAACCCTAAATAGGCAACACAATAGGCAAGACCAAATGGACAAGATTAGCTCAGACGAACAAAACACCTCCTAGGATTTGCATTTTGTATCTAAGGGGCTGCTGCAAAGAAGAAGGGAGGATCAACCTATTTTCTAAAGCACCTGAAGGCAGGACAAGAAGCAATGGATGGAAACTAATCAAGGAAGCACCACCTACAGCAGTGATGGCGAATCTTTTAGAGACGGAGTGCCCAAACTGCAACCCAAAACCCACTTATGTATCGTCAGGTGCCGGGTGGGCGTGGCCCATTGGGTGGGCGTGGCTGCAGTGGTAAGGGCAGACTGGGTGGGACTAAAAAGTTCAATCTATCAATTCCAACTCTGCAAGATCTTTTTTTTCCCACGAGAAGTTCAAATTGATTGATTGAACCTTTTTTTTTTTTGCACACGGCGGCAGAGGCCTAAAGCGAAAAAGTTTTATAAAATTCAGCTGAAGGCCTAGGAGTGGGGCGACGGCGCGCATGCCCACAGAGAGGGCTCTGCGTGCCACCTGTGGCACGCGTGCCATAGGTTCGCCACCAGGGATCCAGATCTCAGGAGAAATTTCCTGACAATTAGAACAATTAATTAGTGGAACTGCTTGCCTCCAGACGTTGTGGGTGCTCCAAAACTGGAGGTTTTTAAGAAAAGATTGGACAACCATTTGACTGAAAAGGTATTGGGTTTCCTGCTTCAGCAGGGGGTCGGACTAGAAGACCTCCAAGGTTCCTTCCAACTTTGTTATTCAATCCTTTCAAACAGTGTGGATGCAGGAAAAACCAGCAGTGCCTATTCTGTGCCAAGTCTAAACAAGACATGCCCAAACTTCCTTATGATTGTTATGAGTATAAACAATGCCTTGTCAGCTTCTGCGGCAAGCTACAGCCAGGAAATCTATCTTTATGAGATTTTTTTTTAAGATAGCAAATGCTGAGGCCTTCAGGGCAGTGAAGAGGAGTGGATGGCAGAGAGCTAATGTGCAGCATCCATTTAAACTTGTTGGCTAAAACCTTCTGCCCTCAGGTGTAATGGAGGACACTACTGCCACATTTTCAGTGCAGGCCAAACTGGTTGCTTTCAGTACATACTGTAGCTTCTCACATATCTTGTCTTTTGCCACAGGCAAGAAACGCCTGGGAGCTTTTCTTACTAAGGAAGCATCCCTCATCTCTTGCTCTACTGTTATAGGCTTATGCCTGAAAGCCACCACTAAAATGGATATAGGTAGTCGAGTTACAGCCATAATGGAGTCTGCTCATCACAGTCCTAACTCATGATAATTTTAAAGTGGATCATCATGTGACTGATTTGATTTCACCACCTTTTTTGCAGGGGGCATTAAATGAACGCAGTAGTCTTAAAGTGAATGCCACAGTTGTTAAGAAAATGCTGTTGCTGCTAAACGAAACAATGGTGTTGACAGAAAAAAAAAATCTTCATCAGGGTCCAGTCCAAGCTGGGAATAAACAAAATGGAGACTGCTTTAGAAAGAAGGTTGTAGTTTACTGAAGAGAACAGCTGACCACATGTAGCTGGGAGTGGTGGGTTTTTATACCTTCTTGGGCTTTTGAGGTGGTTTCCTGTTCCTGTGGCATGAACTTTGACCTGAGCTTCAGTGTGCCTTTCTGGTGTTCTGATGGTGATGGGTTAATCCTATTATGTCCTAAAGCTCATGAGTTTGGGTGGGGTATGTAGATTTTAGGGGTCTTTGTCTTTCTAATGTCATCAGCTTCTAGTTTCCTGGCTCCAACCTTTCTGAATAGGATGGTCACATCTGCATTTCTAAAAGGTGGTTTCCTGGGGCTATTAAGAAAAACCGGGCCTGTTTTTTTGCTTTTAAGATCCCTTGGGGAAATATATTCTGCCTTTGAATATTCCCTAAATATTTCTTTCTGTGTGTGTGTGTGTGTGTGTGTGTGTGCTGTCCTCCCACAATGGTTTGCTATGGGGAGGCTTTGCTGAAAACCAGGAGTAAATGCTGATTTTTGTAAAATGCGGTCACGATTGCAGGAGCTGCAAACAGCTAAGCTCCCAGAATGTAGTCACATGGCGGCGGCGGGGGGAAGACTGTTGGGACTTAAAATCTGGGTCATAAGTACCCTCCCTCCCCCCCCCCCCGATGGGTCCATTGGAACTTTGACTGGTCACCAAGAAAACAGACATAAATCAAGGACTAACTAAAAAAATCTTTTTTCCCCCAATTGATACCGCTTTCCACACATGCTGGAACAAAATTCACAAGTCTTTCTTTGCTAAGTTTCTTGAGCTGAATTTAGGCTTTGCTGCTTTAATTCTTCCATGGGTAGGCAACATCACATGCCCCAAACAACCAAGTTTGTCCTTGCAGATTGTCAACTCAAGGGATCAATTAGCTTTTGCATAGACCAGACTAGATGGATTGGTTGTTTTATGGTCCATGGTACTCTTAATAATTGTTTCTAACTGAATAATTTGAAGGTTTCTATCAATGAAGGAGACTTATTTATTTATATCCAGCCTTTATTATTTTTATAGATAATTCAAGGTGGCAAACATACTTAATACTCCTTTCTCCCATTTTCCTTTCAACCCTGTGAAATGTGATAGATAATAAATACACCTGTCAGATTAGATTCCTACATCATTGCACTTGCCATCTTTTATCTTTTTTATTATAATTTCTTGGGATTGTTGCGAGCCACCCACAGTTGTGGAGAGACTGGCTGCACAGAAGTTTAATAAAATGGTTTCTCACACAGTCAGCCAGATATTCAGACTGGATTTGGAATTCTGGGATAGGGAAATATGGATGTTTGATGGCGTTTTACAGCTATTTTTAGCAGACGGAAGTGTTGAAAGAAAAATCTTCATCAGGGTCCAGTCCAAGCTGGGAATAAACAAAATGGAGACTGCTTTAGAAAGAAGGTTGTCATTTATTGGGGAGCCAGACAGAAAGATGGCTCTGGAAAAGCTGATCACATGTAGTATGGAGTGGTGGGTTTTTATACCTTCTTGAGCTTTTGTTTGGAGTTGTTCATGTAGCATGAATTTTGACCTGAGTGTACATTTCTGGTATTTTGATGGCGGTGGGTTAATCTACTATGTCCCCAAATTCATATCCTGCTTCCCTGGGGCTGGGGCTGATGACTGTTGGGATTTTTTTTGGTGTGAAGGGATTGTTGATTCTAGGGATGTTTGTCTTTGTAATCCGTTTCCTGGCTCCAATCTTTCTGACAAGATTATCACATCTGCATTTCTGCAGACCTGGTTTCTGTTTAGGTCAGAGTGACTTGGGGAGGCTGGGTTGGTTTCTGCCTTTAAAATCCTATGGGGAAAATATATTCTGCCTTTTTAATACTTCCCAAAATATTTCTTTCCCTGAATTCTTTCCTCAGAAGTGTTGTTTCCTCTTCCTCTTCTATTTTTTTTTGTAAATTAAGAAATATAACCAGCTGCTCTTAGGGTTTGTTTGTTGTTGTTTTTTAAAAAAAGTCCTCCCAAAAAATAAACCCTACAAATACAGGGCAGGGGTTTGTTCTTTCTGAGCGCTAAAACAAACGCTTTGTTTTGAAAGCAGCCCTCCAAAACGAAGCAACGAACGCCCTAACATTGAGGGGAAAAGAAGAAACAGGCGCGAAAAAAAAACAGGCATGAGGCGATGAGGCGGCGCGAGCGCGGGCGGCCCGCCTACTCCGGGCCGCTTGCGCACGCGCACCGGGCCGCCTTGCACATTTTCCGACAGTGCGGCTTCTATTTCCCCCCTCCCCGGCCTCCCCTTTGGCTTTGCGACAGCAGAAGAGGGCGACAGCCGTTTTCGCTTTACGGCGGAAGAGCTTATATAGTGCGTCCCCGCTAAGTCTTCGAGGCTCGGCGCCGGGGGGGGGGGGGTCGGCTTCCTTGTCCGCGCTTTACGGTCGGGCGCGAGGGGCGGGGAAGATGTCTGAGAGGAGGCGTGGAGGCGGCGGGAGAAGCGAGGCGCCTGAAGCGGCGGCGGGGGGAAGCGAGATGCCGACAAAGAAGCAGAAGCTCAGCAGCGACGAGAACAGCAACCCCGGGGACCTCTCGGGAGACGAAAATGTGAGCGGCCCCGGCGGGAAGGCAGCGCGGGGGTGACCGCCGCGTGGCTTTTCGCCTTCCAGGCCTCCTTGGGAAGTCCAGGGTGGTCGAGGCCCGGGCCTAGCGCGTCTCCTAGCAACCATAGGGATGGAGTGGGGTGGGGTGAGACCTTACAGCCTTTCAGACAGGTCGGACGGCCAACTCACATCACTCCCGCCCCAGATATGGGGCGAGCTTTCCGGCCCAGGCTGAGAGTTTTAATTGGGGTTTTTATATTCTTTCAGGGATTTAATTGAATCTTTTTTTAATTGTTTATAATTTTTGTATCGATGTTTTGAGTACCCTGTAAACCGCCCTGAGTCCTACGGGAAAGGGCGGTATATAAATTCCATAAAATTCAAATTCAAAAAATGATAGGTCAGGAGAGTGGAAAAAGGACTTCATTCTCATTATTCCCAGCCTTGCTATGGGATTGTGGGGTTGATAGGGCTGGAAAGAGAAGGTAGAACTGTAAATCCCATCACTCCCAGCCTTCTGTTGGTGGGGGTTGATAGGGCTGGAAAGGGAAAGTGGAACTCTAATCCCATCATTCCCAGGCCTGTTACGTTTGGGATGATAGGGCTGGAGGGTGAAGGTGCCACTGTAGTCCCATCACTTCTAGCTCAAATATCTTGACTGTGGATGCTAAAGACAGGAAGGGCTGGAAAGAGAAGGTGGAACTGTAAATCCCATCATTCCCAGCTCTGTTATGTTGATGGGGTTGAAGGGCTGGAAAGAGAAGATGGAACTGTAAATCCCATCATTCCCAGCTCTGTTATGTTGATGGGGTTGAAGGGCTGGAAAGAGAAGATGGAACTGTAAATCCCATCATTCCCAGCTCTGTTATGTTGACAGGGTTGAAGGGCTGGAAAGAGATGGTGGAACTGTAAATCCCATCATTCCCAGCCCTGTTATGTTGATGGGGTTGAAGGGCTGGGAAGAGAAGGTGGAACTGTAAATCCCATCATTCCCAGCTCTGTTATGTTGACGGGGTTGAAAGGGAAAGTGGAACTCTAATCCCATCATTCCCAGGCCTGTTATGTTTGGGATGATAGGGCTGGAGGCTGAAGGTGCCACTGCAGATTCAAGAAGAGGTTTTTTGTGTGTGAGGTTACCAAAGATTGTAGATTTCCCTCTATAAAGTATTCCTTTTTTTCCCCTTTCCAGAAGGATCTCTTAAGTTTTTGAGTTGGTTGACACAACTGAGAATTATAAGAATATAATGTGAAATGTTCTTCCAAAGTGGTGTTAGTTTTGCTCATGAATAAACAGGACTCGCCACCAGTAATTTTCAAATTTGGCAACTTTAAGATGTGTAGAGTTTAAGTTCCAACATTCCATAGCTTCAGGTTGGCTGGGAAATTCTGAGAATTGAGGACACACATCGCAAGTTTGCCTAGTTTGAAAAAGCTGCACATCATGAGGCCATCGCTAATTAAAAAGAGCTATTTATCAACGTAACTAATCTCCCTCTAATATTTACTCTTAAAGGACATTTTGTATTACCTTTGACTAGTTTTTCTTTCTTGATGCATATTTCCTAGTAAAGCCATCCATTGTTTTTATTTTCTTCAAAAGCTTGGGTGCCTACAATCTAAAAAAGATGCTGGAACCTATTGCTTAAACTTGTAGCATGCCACCTTCCCATTCTGAATGTTTTTAAAAAATGAAACAAAACTTTGCAAACATGCTAGTCCCTACTGGGTGCATTATTATTTTCAGTTTTTTGTTTATAAGTGCCAGTATTATGAAACAGGATTATAAAAGGCTGAGTATCTAATCTACTCAGAAACTTGCTTTTTCAATAATTCTGGAAAATTTCTGCATTTCAGATGCTGCTCTTTGCTGGTTTTGGTTTGTTATGAAATCCATTTTGTTTTATGTTTCCAGGACGATGCTGTTAGTATAGAGAGTGGTACTAATACTGAACGCCCTGACACCCCTACGAACACGCCGAATGCTCCAGGAAGGAAAAGTTGGGGGAAAGGAAAATGGAAGTCAAAGAAATGCAAATATTCATTTAAATGTGTGAACAGCCTCAAGGTATTTGCAGGCTTTAAGTATTTCGTGGAGTTTGCTGCTGCCTGATTAAATATTTTTAAATCAAATTTGTATGTCACAATATATTTTGATGGTTAAGGTAAAGGGTACCCCCACACATGCGTGCTAGTCGTTTCCGACTCTAGGGGCCGGTGCTCATCTCCGTTTCAAAGCCAGCATTTGTCCAAGGACGTCTCCGTGGTCATGTGGCCGGCATGACTAGACGCCAAAGGTGCACAGAACGCTGTTACCTTCCCACCGTAGTGGTCCCTATTTTTCTACTTGCATTTTTACGTGCTTTCGAACTGCTAGGTTGGCAGAAGCTGGGACGAGTAACAGGTGCTCACTCTGCTACGCGGCACTCGGGATTCGACCCGCCAAACTGCTGACCTTCAGATCGACCAGCTCAGCGTTCTAACCCACTGAGCCACCGCGTCCCTACATTTTGATGGTTAACAAGGCATAAAAATACAATAAATACAAACATCCTAAGACAGGCAAAAGCTGAGACAAAATATTTGGCATCAAGATCTTGCCAACGCTCTCTTGAAAGTTCCACTTTTAGCTTCTTCTGGGTGACAGGCAATGTTGGAAACAAATGAATCTTCAACAGAGGGTCAGCTCCATCACCTCAAAACAGGGCTTTGATTCCCCCATACCTCCTTAAAATGGACACTGGTCTGACTTAGTAAAAAGCAGCTTCTCGTGCTCCTAAAATTAGGAAAATCTTTAAAACAATTTTAGTGTACTCCTCATAGTGTGTTCTCTACCTGACATAAGGTTGTTCGAGATACTTCTCCAAGTACTAAACTTAGTTACCACATTGTTACATTTTCAGAAAATTCATCTCTTCATAGTTTTTTTTAAAAAATATATCTTTGTTACAAGTTCAGATGAGCTTGTTATGGGAGGTATACCTAGATATAACTGGAACAACAGGAAATTGTATTTTAGCTGTTGACAGGAAATTAAAGTGTGCACTTTGTTTTTGGGGAATGGCTAAGAACAGCAACTGAACATTATCACTTGGGTTTCCTTCATGACTTCATGGAGAGGACTGTAGAAGCATAGCCCTTATACACAATACAGAAGCGATAGCAATTGTTTTTATTTTAGATAAAAGATATATAAGCAAAACAGATTCTGGAGTTTTTTCTGGACTCAGTTGTTGAGCTCAGTGTCTAGTCTTTTCATTTTAGCCTCTTTTTTCCTAAATCTTATCTTCCTGTTCCTCAAATGCCGCTTAAGAATTTTATATAATATTAAAATGCCCTAAAAATGACTTGGTCTCTCAGGCATTTCAGGAACATATTGATAGAGATTGGAATTGGCTCACCACTGCTGTTCTTCAGGTTGCTTTTCTTTATCCCAAGAAAGTCTACTGCCTTGGTTTCCCCTAGTTGTCTTTCATCCAAATACTGGTAGTCCTTGACTTATGACCACACTTGAAACCAGAATTTTTGTTGCTAAACAAGGTAGTTGTTAAGTGAGTCACACTCAATTTTATGGCCTTTCTTGTTACGGTTGTTAAGCAAATCACTGCCGTTAAGTGAATCAGGTGCTTGTTAAGCAAATCTAGCTTCCCTTACTGCTACGATTCCAGGATGCCGCAATAATCATAAATACGGGTTGGTTGCCAAACTCCTTAATTTTGGTCACATGACTGGGGAATGCTGAGTGCAGACAGGCCTGTGAGCGGCAAGGATGGGCAAAAAGAAGTGTGGGAAGGCCAGTGGGAGCATTTACAGAGCAGGAGTGGGCAGGGGTGTATTATAGAGTATGAGGTCCCTGAGATCCCGTTCTCCAAAGTGGGGCTTCATGGGGGAAAATTTAGTAGGAGCAACTTATAGGACTTTGGGAGGCCAACAGGAAAAGTCACAAATGGCAGTCATGTGACTGCAGCTCACAGCAATGTCATAATTGCAAGCCAGTCACCCAAACACCTAGGTAATGACATTGTGATGGCCGACTGGTCATAAGTCCCCCTTGTTCAGTACTGTCCTAATTTTGAAGGGTTCCTAACAAATGGTTGTAACTTGAGAACTATCTGTATGGTAATCTTGTTAAGCATACTTGTTTTAATGCTGAACGAAAGGCTGTGGTTTGAACTTGTGGTTTCTTTATCAGGAGGATCACAGTCAACCGTTATTTGGTGTGCAGTTTAATTGGCACAGTAAGGAAGGTGATCCCCTGGTTTTTGCCACCGTTGGTAGCAACCGGGTGAGTAGCTTCTTAAAATTCATCCTGGGCGTCTCTCTTTCCCGATAGAACAGATTGTCTGTAGCTTAGGGTGGAACTTGGTACTTCTCCAAGCTTTATTGCTTGCTTGCAAATGTTTCATTACTCAGCTAGGTAAACTCAGCCAGCAGCAAACCTCCCACTCACTTGCAGTAATGATGTTACCTAGTTGGGCAATGAAACGTCTGCAAGCAAACAGCCAAGTTGAGAGAGCACAACGAGCTCCACAGCTTTCCACCTGGTTTCCTGCAGGCCTGCTGTCTCGCTTTTGAAGGTTACAGACTGCTGCTTTTCGGAAAAGTTGAACGGTGCTTTTGAATTCATGAGCTGACTCTTGGATGAGTCAACTCATCACAAGATGGCAGCAGGGAACAAAGCTGGCCATGGTTGCTGGCTGCAGCCAATGCAGTGTGCCTCAAAAACACAGGCTTTTGAATGAAAAGCAGTGGACTTGTTCCACCGAGGAGCAGAGAATTTCACCGGATTTTAAAAATACCGTCTAAGCTGACTGAATTGTGACTTGTTTGTTTATTTATTTGTATCCCACCTTTTAAAATTTTTTACAAATAGCTCAAGGTGGCAAACATACCTGTTGCCTTGTTTTAGTTAATTTTTGTGTGTGTTTTTATTATACTGTACAATGCAGTTTTGCAATGAAAAGATCATAGGTTTGCTTGCCTCCCTCAATACTTATACTGTAGCTGTTGGTAAACAAACGTATGCATCTATATGCTTAGATCATGGGTGTCAAACTCACAACGTCACATGACGTGTTGCGACGTATCGTGACTTTTTTTCCCCATTGCCGGCAATGGGGTGGGCACAGTTTGCCATGACGCATCCAGCCCGTGGACCGGCATTTTGACACCCCTGGCTTAGATATTCAAGGTTAAATTGATAGAGCTGAGCAGGTCTACAACAGGTGAAAGAGGTTATGGTTGGATACATACATTGTGGTCCCGTTTAAGTTAAGCTGCTTGTGTACCTTTTATTTCCTTCCTGCTGCTGACAAAAGTTAACACTGAAGTTTTTAACTTTGGTTTGGAAGGGCTTGACTTTGGGAAACAGGAGCGTTAACCTCTTGCGTTTTGTCCATGCACAGGTAACTTTATATGAATGCCATTCCCAAGGAGAAATACGGCTACTGCAATCCTATGTGGATGCTGATGTATCCTTTATTCCATACGTTTCTAGAATTGTTTTCAGGGAGGCACCCTATTTATTTATTTTTAATTAGGCCATATCACGAGATCTGTTTATTTATTTATTTTTTTTAAAAAAATTCTCCAGAGGGGGTGATGTAAAATGATGCTCTGCCCTGTGGGTTTTGGATCTTATAGCTTATTAGTCCCAACCACATAATGATGCCTGCTTTCTTTTCCCCCTTTTGTCCCCTTTTCTCATTTCTACATGACACATGGCCTTCGCCTGAGCCAGGGGTCTTCAAACTTGGCCCTTTTATGACTTGTGGACTTCCAACTCCCAGAATTCCTCAGCCAGGCACGCTGGCTGAGGAATTCTGGGAGCTGAGGTCCGCAAGTCATAAAAGGGCCAGGTTTGAAGACCCCTGAACTAGGATGTAGCTGAGAAAGAGAACGGAAGGAACACTGGAGGTTTTTAAGAAGAGATAGGATAACCATTTGTCTGGAATGGTATAGGGCAGGGGTAGGCAACCTTGCCCCTTTTTATGTCTTGTGGACTTCAACTCCCAGAATTCCTCCGCCAGGCACGCTGGCTGAGGAATTCTGGGAGCTGAAGTCCACAAGTCATAAAAGGGCCAGGTTTGAAGAGCCCTGGCCTAAAGCTGTGGTTCCAAAGGGATTGACGGCATCACTGCAGTTTTCCTCTATGATCTCTTAGGGTGGTTTTGAGCACATCACGCTCTCTGAACCCACCTGGAAGAGCCCGTCACTTTGTCAGTTTCTGTAGGCTTTAGTGGTGATAAGGGCTTACAAACAATGAGAAATATGCTGTCACCTGTTCCATATTGAAGATGCCATTTTAAGTATTTTGAATGCTTTGCCAAAATATTTCTTCTACTGGGAAGGGCTTACAAACAATGAGAAATATGCTGTCACCTGTTCCATATTGAAGATGCCATTTTAAGTATTTTGAATGCTTTGCCAAAATATTTCTTCTACTGGGAGGAAAGCATCTACCTAGTTAAGAGTATTGCTGGGGGGGGGGGGAAGGTAAATGACATACCTTTGTGATTTACAAATGGTCCTAAGTATTTTGTGCAGTACTTCCTACGTTGTCATTTCTTCCTTAAAAGTTTTTTTTTGTTTTATCTCTTCTGCCTTTTTTTTTCTTTTTTCTTTTTTGGACTTAGTGCCGTGTTTTTGTTTTTGTTGTTTTAAGGAAAAAGTACTTGAGTCAGGAACCTGCCTGAAATGATAATAGGGTCTTCTGCTTGAGCAGGGGCTTGGACTGGAAGACAGAGGTCCCTTCCAACTCTGTTATTCCGTGCGGAGTTGCTCTGCCGGGCTTAATTGTGGGAGCTTGTAAGTCCCGCATGTCAATTTCCCAAATTAGGAAAGGCTGGCGTAACAATATAATAGATTGGAGTATCTGGGAAACCTCTCTGCA
The DNA here is from genome assembly GCF_964194415.1 of Vipera berus. Taxonomy (NCBI): domain Eukaryota; kingdom Metazoa; phylum Chordata; class Lepidosauria; order Squamata; family Viperidae; genus Vipera; species Vipera berus. The sequence continues at coordinate 9,335,504 of NC_138206.1, forward strand.
TTTCAAAGTCCCGAGAATGGAAACACGGCTAAGTAAGAACTATAGTTAAGAACAGGATAAGGACTGAAATTTAGAGAAATGGGTTTCAGAAGGATTGAAATGACACCCAGGGATCAGTTGAATAGCTGTTTTGCAATTTCTAGCAAGCCTTTCACTCATTTTCCAGCATGCAACCTCTGCTGCCTCCAGATTTTATTCATTCCCTTGACCTCATGTGAACTCCCTGGAATAGCCGCTGCCATCTGGTGTCCTTGGAGTGAATCAATAACTATGCAGGGAATTTATGGGAATTGTTCTCCAAAACATCTGGAGAGAAGAACTAAGCCAGAGAAAGCTGCTGTAGAGCTATGGGCTGTTAATACTTTAATGGCTGCTGCACATGTCGAACATAATTGTCCTTTGGCTCCTATCTATTTTTATGGCAAATGGCAAATCCTTTGTGCAAACGACTGAAGGAATAAACCACCACTAACACATTTTTTAAGCTACCACTTTTCCCAAATGAGTGTCCTTAAGTTGTGCAAGCATTTTTCTACCACTGTCAGGGGAAAGTCCGCAGTTGTGTGTATTGCACTTAACCATATAATTTAGGCAGATGAAAACTTTTATACTTGTGCCTGGACTTATGACAGCAATACAAGCCATCCTCTTCTGGCAGTGGCTGGCTCCCGAGGCATTATTCGAATAATTAACCCCATTACGATGCAGTGTATAAAGGTGAGATGATAGCAGAGGTAAATACGAGGTTCAGATATTGTCTGGCTTCTTAGTAGAAAATACGTAGAGTGAGATGCTTATTATGCAAAAGGTTGAAGTTCTGCCTCCAGGAAAATCTCTGAAATAATTCTGCCTTAAACCTTGACTATTGCAACGTGCTCTACGTGGGGCTGCCCTTGAAAAGCATCCAGAAGCTCCAGTTGGTGCAAAATGCAGCAGCCCGCATGGTTTTGTGCAGACCTTGGTGTGTCACCTCACACGTGTCACCTCTCCTGTGGGAGCGGCATTGGTTGCTGATTTGCTTCCCGGTGGAATTCAAGGTGCTGGTTGTCACCTTTAAAGCCCTTCATGGCTTGGGACCAGGTTATCTGAGGGATCGTCGCTTGCAGGCTACATCCATCTGACCCACTAGAGTGGGGAGGAATGTTGCGGGTCCCTTACCCTAAGGAGATACACTTGGGGGCACCCAGAAAAAGGGCCTTCTCCGTGGTGGCTCCCTCCCTTTGGAACATGATCCCTGCAGAAATTATACTGGTCCCTACTCTGACACTCTTTCGGAAGGCCCTGAAGACGTGGTTTTGCTAGCAGGCCAGGGAACCCAGAGCAGAATGAAGCCCGTTAAATGGCTGGTATGAGTGTGTGATGTCGCCAGGGTGGAGGGTTATTTTATTATTGTATGTTTATTTCTTTTATATTGTTTTTATTTCCTGGAAGCCACCTTGTGTCCCCGTGAGCAAGTAGGCAGCAATATAAATTTTCCAAATAAACCTTTAAAGATTAACTATAGATAGTCCTTGAGTTACAACCCTAATGGAGCCGTCACAATCATAATTTGTGATAGTCACCCCCCCCATGACTGCCCTATTTTATGACTTTTTTGCAGCAGTGGTAAAGCACTGCTACAGTCATTAAATGAACCAACGGTTTGCTATGGGCCACTTTGGCTGCAAACCGGAAATAAATGCTGGCTTTTGGCAAAACATTTGTAAGATGCAGTCATGTGATTGTGGGACGCTGCGAACAACTGTAAATGTGGGCCTGTTGTCGAGTGTTCAGTGTGGTCATGTGACGGGGGGGCTGATCTTTGGAAATTAGTGTTAAGTACCCCCCCATGCACTAGTTGCCTGGGATGAGTCGAGGTCATGCGTTGCCACAAGGAGACTGATCTCTGAATTTTATTGCAGCACTATGTGGGCCACGGAAATGCAATAAATGAATTGAAATTTCATCCAAGGGATCCAAATCTTCTTTTGTCTGTTAGCAAAGGTAGGTGAATAAATCAGTGGTGGGATTCAGCCTGTTCGCACCACTTCAGCAGAACTAGTAGCTAATTTTTTGTCGCCCAGGCCCACAATGGGCTTCCAGAAGCGGCATCCACACAGATGTTCACATCTTTGAATCCCACCACTGGAATAAATTCCTTTTTAATGTTTTTTATGAGTAATATACCGTATTAGCAGCCTGCTTTCTGTACCAACAAAAAGGGGAACAAGGATGGCTAGGGTAATGGCGTTAGTGCTGGAGCTGGCAGAGGTGAGCTCTGAGGGTATTTGAGGCCCTCAGTGGTACATCTTTGGGGTGTGGCAGTGAACTTACTGACTTTTTAAAAACCACCGGCACATGTTCTGTAAGGCTGCTCCAGATGTTGCTTATTTACATCTATTGAAGAAGCAAGGTCACTGCTGAAGGATGCTGGGACGTGTATTCACCAATATCAGGAGAGCTGTCAGTTGCTGTCCTTCAGGCTAGTGAAATAAGATAGGATCGAACTATGGTTTTGCACCTCGTGTGATTATAGCAAATGATCCTTTTTGTATTTCAAAGTAAATTGGGAATTATTGGAAAGCTCGCTTTATTTTAGAGAGACTAGCACATGCTTCTTGTAGCTGCACTGAAGATTTATACTTAACTTTTTTTTTTTTTTAGAAGTAAGCTATGGTTATTAAAGAAGCCTTAAAAGATGGAAGCTCTTTGGCAGCGTAGATGCTTGAAATCTCATGTGAGATCTTGGCCTATTCCTTTTAATTAAGCGTTTATACCTCTCTCTCTCACTGGTATCTCCAGCTAACCCTGGATGTAGTTCACTGTAACGTGTAGTTATAAATGAGGGATATGTTAATGGCGAGTTACATGCGGATTACACAACCTAACCTGGTTTATTGGATTTTATTAGATCACGCACTCCGATTGTGGAACATTCAGACAGACACTTTGGTTGCAATATTTGGAGGGGTCGAAGGACACAGAGATGAAGTTTTAAGTGCAGTAAGTCCCAATACTATTACGTGGTTTGAGAAACCCTTTGGAAATCATTTTGACTTCGATTTCCGTACAGACTTGATCAATTTCAGAAAACTTAAAAAAACAATCACAAACACCGTGATAAGGTTTATTTGGAGATGAGAGTGTTCTCTGGGGTGTTGTCTTGCTTCGATTTGAGTATTGGATTGCAAAACGTAAAAGCTATGACTTTGTGCCTTTTGCATACAGGATTATGACCTGCTCGGCGAGAAGATAATGTCCTGTGGCATGGACCACTCTCTAAAGCTCTGGCGGATCAATTCAAAGAGAATGATAAATGCCATCAAAGAATCCTACGAGTACAATCCCAATAAAACGAACAGGTAAGAAACAGTCCTGACCCCAGGGTTATTCTTCCCTTCTGAGTCTGTGAAATCATATATCCTCCAATGTAAAACTGGTAAGCGCACGGGTTTAGAAATGGGTTAATCTCAAAACTTAGAATCCGTGTGGTGTAATGGTTAAGGGGCTGGATTAGGACTAGGGACACCCAGATTCTCATCCATTTTCAGTCACGAAACGTACATTGGACCAATCACTGCCTGCCTGTCCAACTATCTACAAGGTTGTTTTTTGGGAGGGGAGGGAGGAAAACTGGGTTTATACTACTATCTGGTGTGTAGGATTCAGACATTTGCATATGTGTTTCATTTTATTTGGTTATGTAAGACCCGCTTTATAGAATTTTTATAAATGGGTCCTTACTGAAACACTGAAAGGGTTAAAGCTTTATAAATCAATCTCAGCATTAAAAACCAGCAAAATAATGTGCTTTTGTTTTCATACTCTGGTTTAATCCTTAAATCAATTCCGTGGCTCACGTAAAGGAAACCGTATTCCATACATAAGTACATGCACAGTGTGCTGTTGCCTTTGGGGGCAAGCAGTGTTACACAGAGACAGAAAACGAGTAAGAAATAGTGAAAAAAAACAAAAAGACAATAGACTAATGGTATTTTACCAATGCCATTCATTATGTCTCTCCATGCCTTTTTGTCATTTCAAAGTTCCCTTTTTTCTGCCATGTACTTTACATTGCCTTTTGTTTTTTAAAGTCCTCAACCTCTTCCTGAGGATCACTTAAGTATTTCATTCCTAGTGCATTCATCTTACTCATGTTTCTTCTGACATACCAGTTTTCTTAGATATTCTAGAATAGTTTCACTGAATCTGGGACATAACAGGAATTGCCTTGTAAATAATAATAATAATAATAATAATAATAATAATAATAATAATAATAATAATAATAATAATAATAATAATTAGTAGTAGTAGTAGTAGTAGTAGTAGTTGGAAGGGACCTTGGCCGTCATCTAGTCCAACCCCCTGTTCAGGCAGGAAACCCTATACCATTTCAGACAAATGGCTGTCCAGTCTTTTCTTAAAAACTTCCAGTGTGGGAGCATTCACCGCTTCTGGAAGCAGGTTGTTCCACTGGTTAATTAGACTTACAATATATTACAGGTAGTAGTCCTTGACTTATGACCACAGTTGAACCCAATTTTTTTGTTGCTAAGCGAGACAGTTGAGTTTTGCCACATTTTACAGTCTTTCTCGCCACAGTTGTTAAATGAATCAGTGCAGTTGTGAAGTTAGTAACACGGTTGCTAACTGAATCTGGCTTTCCCAATGACTTTTATCAGAAGGTGGTCACATGACCCTGGGACACTGCAACTGTCATAAATATGAGTCAGTTGCCAACATCTGAATTTTGACCAAGTGATCAAGGGGATGTTGCAATGGTCATAGGGGTGAAAAACGGTCATAAGTCACTTTTTACAGTGCCATTGTAACTTCGAACAGTCACTAAATGAACTGATGTAAGTTGAGGACTACTTGTACATATTGTGTTTAATCAGAGACCAATAATTGAATTTAAACATACCAATAATTTTTGCATTCAGTGCGGGCCTCTTCTCCAAATTTTCCTGGTTTTTTCATATCTCCCTTTTGTCTGCAGGCCATTTGTTTCTCAAAAGATTCATTTTCCTGACTTCTCTACAAGAGACATACATAGAAATTATGTAGACTGTGTGCGATGGCTGGGTGATCTGATTCTTTCCAAGGTATTTCTTGCATTATTATTTTTGTTTCCATTATATATGTTTTGATATCTAGAAGACACTCAAAAATTGTTTGCTGTCTGAAGTAAATAAATTGTAGAGTATAGAGCCATGCCCTATTGCTCTTTCTTTCCAAAATAAAAAACAGTTAATATATGTTAAATATTCATATTAGCTGCAGTTTGGGTTAGTGAGAACGTTTTTGTCACCAATATTGCTTTTTTTTTCCTTTTGATTTCTCTCTGCAGTCCTGTGAAAATGCCATTGTATGCTGGAAACCTGGCAAAATGGAAGACGACATAGATAGAATTAAGCCCAGCGAGTCTAATGTGACTATATTGGGGCGATTTGATTATAGCCAATGTGACATTTGGTATATGAGGTTTTCTATGGATTTCTGGCAAAAGGTAAAAATCATATAAGATTGAGTAGTAGAATAATACAGGTAGTCCTCAACCTACAACCACAATTGACCCCCAAATTTCTGTTGCTAAGTGAAACTGTTAAGTGAATTTTTGCCCCATTTTAATGACCTTTCTTGCTATAGTTATTAAGTGAATCATTGCACTTCTTGAGTTAATAACCCAGTCATAAAGTGAACCTGGCTTCCCCATTGACTTTCCTTGATAGAAGGTAAAAAAAAAGGGATCACATGACCCCGGGACGTTGCAACCTTCATAAATATGAGCCACTTGCCCAAGCATTCAAATTTTGATCACGTGATCATGGGGTTGCTGCAAAGGTCATAAGTGAGAAAAGTGGTCATAATTCACTTTTTCAGTGCCATTGTAACTTTCAACAGTCACTAAATGAGCTGTTGTAAGTTGAGAACTACTTGTATAAGGAGTAACCCGGAGCTTTAATTGAATATGGTATTGTGAAATAGCTTGAGTGTATGAAGGCTTCATCAGGATTAAACAGTCCATTTATGTATAGGAGGGGTCTTCAAACTTGGCCCTTTTATGATTTGTGGACTTCAACTCCCAGAATTCCTCAGCTAGTCCTGGCTGGCTGAGGAATTCTGGGAGTTGAAGTCCACAAGTCATAAAAGGGCCAAGTTTTTTTTTTTAAAAAACCAAGTTTTATTAATTTTCTAATTTTACATCCAAATATTTATGAAGCAATGTGGTGATTGGTAATCAAAAGTCCAATAACAAAATCTTTTTGTACATAGCTTACTCAAGGTACATCAACAAAAATTCCCTCTCCGCTTCCCTTAGTCACAATATCAAGATCAAATTAATACATTTCTGGTTGTGATAGAACAATTATCAATACATTTTCACATATACTTATCCACGTCCTGTTTTTAAGTTTTATCTAATTTCAATACAGTGCTCCAAATTAGCCTATAGTATCTAAAAAACTTAATTTTTGGGTAACCCACTTTCCCCCTATTTCATTATATAGTAATTATATCTGAAATACATTGTTCATTTAACTGCATTCTTGTTATATTTCAAAAACATATTCTATTTGTCATTTTTGTAATTCATCAATGATTAACAAAGTATATTTTGTTGTGTCCTTCCAAGTTCTATGATATAATTCAAAGTTATGCTCTAGTACAGGGGCAGGCAACCTTGGCTCTTTTATGACTCGTGGACTTCAACTCCCAGAATTCCTGAGCCGGCTGGCTCAGGAATTCTGGGAGTTGAAGTCCACGAGTCATAAAAGAGCCAAGGTTGCCTACCCCTGCTCTAGTAACTAATTTTCATTCCCTTAAAAATCTAGGTCCTAAATATAAAATCAGAGATTTTAAGCTTTATCATTACAAATCCCAACATTAACAAAAAACCCATTTTTTAAATCTAACTCTAGCTTTCTTTTTGTGCCAGGCAGGCTTCCATATTATTGCCTTTAGCTTCTCAAATGTGTCTCCCTTTCTTCCTACACACGTCGTTTGAATCCAGGGAGACCATCCAGTTGTCAATTTTTCAAAGAGAGCAACCCCTTTATAGTCATTAAATTGTCGTTCTAATAGATCAAATCTCCATGTTTGGCGTAGTATAGTTGTCATTAATTCAGTCTGGTCTTTCAATCCCATCTGGCTGGTAAGAGGTCATGTCCGGTGTTATAGTTGTTGTTTGGTTGGTTAGAGTCTTAATGTACTGTATTTGAAGGCCTTTGGCTTCCTCCATCTTAGTATTGCTTTCTTCAGCTTCTGTAGTTTGTTGAATTGTAGATTTTATAGTTGAAATCGAAGTTTGGGCATCAAGGCTCTCAGGAGATTGTACTTGGTGTTCTTTAGAGCCCCCTATTTTGTTGTTGATTTCCTCCTCTTCTGTTAGTTTTTGGGTTGTCAGTTCATCAATTGAAGTCAGAATCTCATTTGGTGAGTTTATGTTGTCAGATTTATCTTTAAGTCTGGCTTTCATTTGTTCAGTCATTGCCAGGATTGTTTCCAGTATAAGTTTATAGTCAAGTGGTGGAATATATTCCTCCATTTCTTTGATGTTTAGTTAGGTCTTTAGTGGAGGCTATTTTGATAAGAGTCAGTGAATGTCCACCTCCACTATTCCTAAAGGTTGTTTTTGGTGCCAGGTGTTCCCAATTCTTATTTTTAAAGATAATGTCAAGGACAAATCTGTTATAGCCAGATCTCACAGTAAAAAAAAAGGTTTACTTGCTATACCACGTTTCGCCACAAGATGTCCTCAATAACATGTAAAATCTTTTTCCAGACTAATATGAGGCTTTTATCCAATTAATCCATTTTTAGCAGTAAATAGGGTAGTAGGTCCCTGCAGAAATAAAAACTTTTTAGTGGCCCAAAAATTCCAGCAGTACAAATAGGATTGCTTAATTATTTAGCTTAGTCATTTGATTTCTTTTGAGGCTTTAAGGTTTTAGTTCCCCAAGTAGGCAGTCGCTGATCTTTCAAGATGGGGGGGGGGATTTTCAGAAAAGTCCCACAGGAAAGTAATTAGGGAAATAAGAAAGGTAAGGTCTCACCCAAATCCTCCAGATTGCTTCGTTGTGCTTGATGGTGATTTTGGCTTTCGGCAGGGAGTGGCTTAGTGATCGGCCATGTTAAAGGCCAATCTCTTCTTCTTTGGGCCAGAGGAGCTGCTCCGGATCAAATGGAGAGCTGCCACCCTTCCATGATCGCAGGAAGAGCCTCCTCACGGTGGTCGCCCCTCCAAGGTGACTTTTGACCCTTTTCAGGGTCCTCCAAGGAAGAAAGACCGGATTGCGGGGAGAGCATCCTTCCCATGTGTCTGCTAGCGCTGCCGGCGCAAACTGGAAGCCATAAAAGGGCCAGGTTTGAAGACCCCTGATGTATAGGGATTAATGCTGAATAGGGGGGAAAAGGGGGGTGAGTGACTGAGTCAATCAACTGTAATACGCCATGGTCCTGGAGATGAGAGGGCAGATTTCAGGTTTTTGAGTGTGTTATGATTGGATGGTGCTCTGAGGTATTCATTACTGAATGCCTCTGGGTGATATACGGGTGAGTGAGAAACTAAAAGTAGTCTTCAAGTTACAATGGTCACTGGGACTGGGACATCACATTGCTGCTTCACATAGCAACGGAAATCCAGGCAATCCTAGTTGCCGTCATAACCCTGAGACGCATAGGTTGTTAAGCAGAAAGCATTGAGAGCCGCAGGTAAGGAACACGGGGATACTGCCAGAAGGTATGACAGGCCAGACGCAGGGCAAATGCAAGTTGCGAGAGGGTTTGTTTAAACCTCATTGACGTATTTCAGATGATTTTTCTGGGACCCAGGAGAAGCAATTCAGGTGTTTAAAATAATATTGGCAATGGAATTGAGAAAAGTAAGTCAACAGAGCGGATCATTCAGACTTAATTCTCACCAGTAAGCAGTGCTCTCTGTTGTGCCAATCCTGTGTTTCCAATATATTTCTGACCTGAAAAATTCAGTCTCTTGATGACTATAAAGAAGTATTTCCACTATGGAAAAGAAAGCTTAGTACAGTACATTTTCATGACTGGGGAATGGGATTTTTATGGAATGAAGAATGCTAGAGGTTTCCAGGTTTTTTTCCCCCCCTGCAGTTCAGAATCTACATATGTTCTTAGTAGAGAACATGCTTGGCTGTAGCAAGCTATGACCTTATTAGTACAGAATGACCTACTTTTATATGGTTGAAGCCTTTGAATCAGCCTTGACAAATTTCTACAGCTTCCTTGGCAACATTTTTAATAAGCGGCTTGCTATTGCTTCATTCCTAGGACAAGACAGAGTGATTGACCCAAAGTCACCCAGCCAGTTTCCATGCCCAAGGCAGATCTCGAACTTGGCCTTCCTGATTCCTACTCCAGCGCCTGAACCACTAGACCAGGGGTAGGCAACCTCGGCTCTTTTATGACTCATGGACTTCAGCTCCCAGAATTCCTGAGTCAGCCATGCTGACTCAGGAATTCTGGGAGTTGAAGTCCATGAGTCATAAAAGAGCCGAGGTTGCCTACCCCTACACTAAACCAAACTGCCTCCATATCTTATTGTATATGCAGGCCCCCAAAAGCAATATTAATTACAATGGCTTCTTCACTTTTCAGACCCTTATCAAATCTGGTGTGTTGCAGCTGTGTTGGCAATTTCAAGGCAGTAGTCTACACTTCTGGAGATCACTGAGCAGGAGAAGGTTGACCTCAACCAGGGCCCCCCAACCTTGGCCACTTTATGACTTGTGGACTTCAACTCCCAGAGTTCCTCAGCCAGCATGACCTCTGAGTTAAACCACAATGCGTAGTGTTTTAATGAATTTCTTCAGTTGAATGTTCAGTACTGCAAAATATTTTATTCTTGTTAGCCTTGCTGGAGAAATTGGGAGAAGGACATGAGCATAAAGTTCATATATAGAGTAATTCTCAGCTTACAGCCAGAGTTGAGTCCAAAATTGCTCAGCGTAGTTATGAAATGGGTTTTGCCCCGTCTTGCAACGTTTCTTGCAGCTTTTCTTGCCACAGTTGTTAAGTTTATCCTTGCAGTTATTAAGTTAGTAACACGGTGGTTAAGTGAATCTGGCTGCCCGCTGGCTTTGCTTGTCAGGAAGTCACAAAAGATGACGACGTGATCCAGGACACTGAAACTATGAGCCACTTCCCAAGCATCCAAATTTTGATCAAGTGACCATGGAGACACCGCAATGATTGTGTGAAAAATGTCACTTTTTTCAGTGCTGTTGTAACTTCAGTCACGGCTGACTATTGAGAATCAAGCCTGATTGAATTATCTGCTCTGTTGACTTACTGTTCTCATTCCATCGCCGGTCTTATTTTAAACACCTGAATTGCTTTTCCTGTTTCCCAGAAGTCATCTGACATCAACGAGTTTTAAACAGCCCCTCCCACAACTTGCATATGGCCTGCACCTGGCCTCATCTACTCCCCTGCAGCACTGTGTTTCTTACCTACCTTGTAAGACAAGGTAATCCTTGTCTTACAACGGGGGTCTTCAAACCTGGCCCTTTTACGACTTGTGGACTTCAAGTCCCAGAATTCCTCAAGCCAGTGTGCCTGTTTGTAAGCCCTTATCGCCACTAAAGCCTACAGAAACTGACAAAGTGACAGGTTCTTCCAGGTGGATTCAGAGAACGTGATGTGCTCAAAGCCACCCTAAGAGATCATAGCGGAAAACTGCAGTGATGCTGTCAATCCCTTTGGAACCACAGCTTTAGGCCAGGGGTCTTCAAACCTGGCCCTTTTATGACTTGTGGACTTCAGCTCCCAGAATTCCTCAGCCAGCATGCCTGGCTGAGGAATTCTGGGAGTTGAAGTCCACAAGACGTAAAAGGGCCAAGTTTAAAGACCCCTGTCTTACAACCACGATTGAGCCCAAAGTTTCTGTTGCCAAGCAAGACAGTTAAGTTAATTTTGTTGTTTAGTACCTTGGTTACGTAAATTTGGCTTTTCCATTGACTTTGCTTGTCGGAAGCTCACGAAAGGTGATCACATGATCCTAGGACATTGCAACTATCATAAATATGAGCCAGTTGTCAATTGTCTGATCACATGACCATGGAGATGTGATAGTCACTAAGTGTAAAAACGGTCATAAGACACTTCAGTGCCATTGTAACTTCAAACAATCATTAAATGAAAGGTTGTAAGTTGAAGCCTACCTTCACATTACTAAACCATAGTCCAGGAACATGGATAAAGCCATTTCTTCAAAATTCTTATAATGATGATTGTTATTAAAATGTAGTATACGCCTTGGAACCATTTACTTGCTACAAGAATTAAGCTCTAGGCATTTATTGAGTTGCCTGAATAAGAAGGGTTTAGATATAGGTTTGTTGAAGTAAATATGAATTACAACATCTCTATAACACCAGGAAGTAGGCTGTGGTATTAAACAATATATTTTAGATCCTTTGATCCTTGTCTGTAATACGGGATTGACTTCATGTATCTTCCAGATGCTGGCATTGGGCAATCAAGTTGGTAAACTCTATGTATGGGACTTAGAAGTAGAAGATCCACATAAAGCCAAGTAAGTATATATAAACCTTTGGTATGGTTCCAATTCTTGTAAGCACTGAAGCTTGCATTAAACATTAAACTGTACTGTTTAAAATTGTAGTTGGAAATATTGTATGCCTTTTGACAATTAAGGGAGATACCAGTATAAAATAACTGGGATACAGGAACCCATATGCGTCCCTTAATAACTTAATCTTATGTATGGTCACCCTTTTATTTCTGATTGAGAATATACAATAAACCCTCAGTGTAATCAGCTGATGGGAGTGTCTCTTAAAACGGTATCCATTAAATCTAAATACAACTTCACACATGCAGTGCATTTTATGCATATGCAAAATGGGAATGGAATTTTGTCCACGTGGATTTTTCACGTTTTATATGTGCTTAAAATAGCGACTGGCCTTTATGAATCCAGTATATACAATGTCTATTGACACATTTTGGCTATCGCATCTGAATTTCTAAACAAGCATTTGATAGATAAAAATCAGCGCTTCATGATTTTCTAATACACCTGTAACAAATTAAGGATTTCCAGAACCTGAACCTTTATAGAGGGCATAGATTTACCTGATGTAAGCCTTTCAGGGTCATTTACCAGGGCATACCTTTATCACAATTCCAAAAATTGAAGCCTAGTTTACAGCATATATATGCAACAATACGGTAGAAGTATTTTTTGCATCAGCTTTTTTTTTTAGCCTGGAGAAATACTTCTTTTGGGATTAATCCATGTCTTTTATCTGAAGTTATTAAACCAGGATCCAATTTTTCAAATTCATTAGATTTTGATGTATTTTATGTGTAGGCATAGTATTCAGTGAGGCGGTGGGAAGATGACCTGTTAGTGGTGCATCAATTAGAATGCAGAACTGCAGGCTACTTCTGCTGCCTGCTGGTGCCAGCAGTCTGGCAGTTTGAGTTTCACTGGCTCAAGGTTGACTCAGCCTTCCATCTTTCTGAGGTCTTTAAAATGACCAGATCAGGGGTAGGCAACCTCGGCTCTTTTATGACTCATGGACTTCCAACTCCCAGAATTCCTGAGTCAGCTGACTCAGGAATTCTGGGAGTTGAAGTCCATGAGTCATAAAAGAGCCGAGGTTGCCTACCCCTGGACTAGATTGTTGTGGGGCACTATGCTGACTCTGTAAACCACTTAGAGAAGGCTGTAAAGCACTGAAGCGGTATTAAAGTGAAGTTTAAAACATTTAGCTCCTTTCCCATGTGGTTCAAAATGCTTGCTTTCTTGCAAGGAGACTTAACACTTAAAATTTCTTTTCATAGGTGCACAACTCTTACTCATCCGAAGTGTGCTGCTGCTATTCGACAAACCAGCTTTAGCAGAGACAGTAGTATCCTTATTGCTGTGTGTGATGATGCCAGCATCTGGCGCTGGGACAGACTTCGATAAGTTACGGCTTCCTGAGACCTACACTGCTTGTTTTGCCATAACTTCTCACCTGCTGATCCTCTAAACCCATGGTGGCGAACCTATGGCACGCGTGCCACAAGTGCCACATAGAGTCCTCTCTGCGGGCACACGTGCCCTCGACCCAATCCTAGCCCTTCAGCTGGGTTTTATAAAACCTTTTTGCTTTAGGCCTCTGCCCCTCCCCCCCCCCCCCCCGTGGGCAAAAAAAAGGTTCAATCAATCAATTTCAACTTCTCGCAGGAAAAAAAAAGATCTCGCAATTGATTGAACTTTTTATTCCCACCCAGTCTGCCGTTACCACCGTAGCCACGCCCACCCAATGGGCCACACCCACCCAGCTGCCGACGATACATAAGCGGGTTTTGGGTTGCAATTTGGGCACTCGGTCTCTGAAAGGTTCGCCATCACTGCTCAACGCTTTCAGAGTAATTTTACTTTGCTTCTGTCAACAGCTGAAACTTTAGAGATGTTTACATTTGATTTGATAGCATTGCCCTTTTTTAAAAAAATACTGCTTTTTTAAATAAAAATTATTTTTGTACATTTAAAAAATTATTTTACTTTTGGTGTTTGCAAGCTGGAGAATTTCCTCTGTATTAAATAGATATTTGCTATTTTGGATGTTTGTGAGCTAAAAGACAAACAGATAAAAAGTTTGTGCATTTGAGAGAGACAGATATGATAAGATTAAAGAGAATGTTATTTTATGCAGGATTCTAGTTTCTTCGATTGTGGGCCTCATTTTCAAGTAGCTAGTTTTTAACAATGAAAACCTGCTTGAAAGCATTGTGTTATCTGAAAAGTCAGATATTGTGACTGAATCAGGCTTACCATAATTCAAGCAAGGTTCTACTCATGCCTTTTCCCCTTTATTACTAGAACTTTTTTTAAAAAAAGTATATAAATTAGCCTAGAATGTATACAGGTTCCAGCATTTAGCTCTCTCTTGTAGGGATGAATGTTAAGGATACAGGCTTATTTTAATGTGAATTGGCATTAAACCTCAGAAACAGCTGATTGGAGTGGTCACTTTTATTTTACTCCTCTCCTGCAGCCCCTACTTTTATTTCATTCCCCCCTCTCTCTAGTTTTTCTGAAAGTTGTGCATTCAGTCAAAAAATAAGGGATAAGGACTTTATTGAAATGCAACATATTTACAAAAGCAACTGAAAATGTGTTAAAGCTTCCATGTGAACTTGAAAGAAAAGATCTAGCTGTGTTAGTAGTTGCACTATGGAATCAGCTTCTCAATATATTTTGAGAAGACACCCAAAATAAAGAGGTACAGTTCTGTTTTCTATATATTCTATTTTCTTTCAGCAAATCAATGTTAATATATACAACACTTATTACTCCTTTCCCCCAGCAACAACCCTATAAGATTGAATGGCCTGAGGGAGGTACGTTACAGATAAAGGTAAAGGTAAAGGTTCCCCCACACATGCGTGCTAGTCATTTTCGACTCTAGGGGCCGGTGCTCATCTCCGTTTCAAAGCCGAAGAACCAGCGCTTGTCCGAGGTTGTCTCTGTGGTCATGTGGCCGGCATGACTAGACGCCAAAGGCGCACGGAACGCTGTTACCTTCCCACCGGAGTGGTCCCTATTTTTCTACTTGCATTTTTACGTGCTTTCGAACTGCTAGGTTGGCAGAAGCTGGGACGAGTAACAGGCGCTCACTCTGTTACGCGGCACTCGGGATTCGACCCGCCAAACTGCCGACCTTCTGATCGACAAGTTCAGCGTCCTAACCCACTGAGCCACCACGTCCCTCTAAGTTACAGATACATGTAAGATAAACTACTTGCCAGGAAGAAAATGTGAATGTGTGTAGTTTGGCAATTAAATAAAAATTGGAGGAGTATGTATAATTTGTAATGTTTAAAATTGCTCCTTTTGAATTCAGTTGTAGTCACATCATTTTTTCTTTACTTTTCTTGCTGTGGGTAAAGCAGAACAAGCAGTGTAAAGCAGCTGCTCGGTTAGCCCAAGTATATAATAACATTAATTCATTAAAATATTTTTACCTTGTTTAAATTGGGATTTGAAAAAGGCTGCAATTTTTGATTTTTAGGTTAATCTTGTCTAATACATTAAGTAGAAGTAGTCCTAGACTTACAACAAGGGTCTTCAAATTTGGCCCTTTTATGACTTGTGGACTTCAACTCCCAGAATTCCTCAGTCAGTGTGCCTGGCTGAGGATGTCTGAGAATTGAAGTCACAAGTCATAAAAGGGCCAAGTTTGAAGAGCCCTGACGTACGACTACAATTGAGCCCAAAATTTCCATTAATAAGGAAGACAGGTGAATTTTGCCTCATTTTATGACCTTTCTCACTAGTTGTTAAGCAAATCACTGTAGTGATTAAATGAATCATGCGGTCATTTAAGGGAATCTGGCTTCCCTCATTGACTTTGCTTGTTGTAAGGTTACAAATGGTGATCACATGATCCCACGACAGTGTAACTGTCATAAATACATGCCAGTTGTCAAGTGCCTGAATTTTAGTCATGCGACTATGGAGATGCTGCAATGGTAGTAAGTGAAAACACACAAGAAGTCACTTTTTCAGTGTCCTTGTAACTTCAAATGGTCAGTAAATGAATGGTTGTAAGTCAAGGTCTACCATAGACGTGCTGTTTTTACACAAGACCTACGTTTTCATTTTGCTTCAGGGAGAATGAA
Organism: Vipera berus; assembly: GCF_964194415.1. Lineage (NCBI taxonomy): Eukaryota > Metazoa > Chordata > Lepidosauria > Squamata > Viperidae > Vipera > Vipera berus. Next base: position 9,351,161 of record NC_138206.1, read on the forward strand.
CAATTGACAAAAATTGGATCAATAGGTATGCTTTTTGACAGCCCGGAGAACCATTATAGGGACAGGGGGGGAAATGGTAAATACGGAGACTTCCACTCTTGATGCTTTGTGCAACCAAAGAATTCTGTAAAATCGGAAAGTTTGTGCGCTCCCCTGACAGTAGAAAGGGATAGCAAGGTTTCTATTTGCAGGGTGATAATAAAGCTGCAGTCCATACGTTTCTTTTCCAGGACGGACCAACTCTTAAGTCGGAACATAAAAGTAATACAAAGTTTTACAAAAGAACATTTCTTTTATCTCCGTGCGCACACGCGTCCTCCGCCCTTTCGAAGGCTCAAGACTACATTTCCCAAAGGACTCTTCGGCCTCCGGAGCGGAGATTCCCGTACAAACGAACGGAGTCGTCCTGCGCTGCATGCTGGGATATAAAGTCTTTTCTTCGTGTGCTTCAACCTATGCTTTCAATAATTTTCTCCTTCCGCCTGCCCCGGATGTACTTCCTTGGGGCGGGGTGGAGTGGGGGCATCACGGAGGGGCATTGGGGTGTTCGTTCGGGCCGCTTGTAGGTGTCTAGAAAGGCCACCTCGGAGGACCAAGCCGGGGTGCTGGCGCCGCCGCCATGTTTGGTTGCTTGGTTGCGGGGAGGCTGGTGAGTGGCTCCCGCCTGTGGCCGCGGAGGATGGAGTGGGCGGGCTGCTCGGCCTGGATCTCCATGGAAACGAAGGGGAGGGGGGAGAGAAGGAGAAGAAGAGGTGACCATGGAAACGAGAGGGCCAGCTGGCCCTTTGGGGTTTCTATGGTGAGCGATGCGCGGGGCGACGCTAAGCACCGCCTCTTGCGGTTTGGGACTCGATGGGACGACGAGGCGCCGATCCGATGCCTTGAAACTACAACTCCCATCAGCCCTTGGGCAGCAGAGGCTGTTGTGGGTTGGTAGGAGTTGTAGTCCCAATGCATCAGTTGGTGCCTGAGTGGGAAAAACGAGGCAGGGTCTGAAGTGATGTGCAACGTGTGACGAGAGTTTACAAACTTACATTGCATTTATGGAAGTTCTCGACAGGACTTATGCCTTCCTTAACTGAGTGTGATTGGGGGGAAAAACAGCTCAAAAGATGCAGTCCCTTATTTTATGTATTTCTGAGGGGAAAAGCCTGCACCTGTTGGAACTTCTGCATTGGACATGAGGCTCCTACTGCTGCCTGCTTCCTCTCAGCTCTTCCATGGCCTTTTTATAGAGTTGTCCGAGTCTAAATTCATCCTTCAGGGATGACTTCAGAAAGTGACCTCCTTCACCGCTATTTGCACAATTTGCATTGCAAATTGGGGCTTTGCACGAAAGATTGCAGCCCAATATTCGCAATTAGATGTTCTGCTGCAATCTTTCGTGCAAAAACCTCCACCTTTTCAAGGTGGGGTTGTGCGAGTGAACCCAATGCTTGCATTCTACTGTAACTAATTTCAGTGTAAAAAAAATGGGTCTGAACAGTGAAGTACAACTTTTGGTAGTTGTTGCAGACATGGCCATTACGTTCACTGGCCTTTTCCTCGCCGAGTTTGATACATCTGCATTTTCAGTGGAAGTCACTTTTTCATGAGTTGGACTGATTTATCAGGTAGTTTAGCATGTTTGACTGCTAAAACCCAGAGTTAGGGTCACACTCAACCTGCTAATTGTGAGGCGTTGTGTTGGAGAACGTTCTCTACACCTGTTATATGTGGATTATACTTAGCTGATCTGTCTTCTGTGCAGAAGGCTAAAGCAGGGATGAATCAAATTGTACAAAATGATGCATTGGCATCATGTGAACCAGTTAGCCTGACTCAAAATTTATTTATTTATTTATTTATTTATTTATTTATTTATTATTGGGACTTATATGCCGCCCTATCTCCCGAAGGACTCAGGGCGGCTAACAACAATAACATACAATAAATACAGAAGTTAAGATAAAATTAAAATTAAAGGCCTCTGTACAATAAATTAAAATTAAAATTAAAATAAATTAAAAATTAGAGTTAAAAAATTAAAAACATAATTAAAATCCCTGTCAGTCCAGGTCAGCCAGGTGGAAAAGGAGTGTTTTGAGGCCGCGGCGAAAGGACTGGAGATCTTGGGCCATCCGAAACTCATGGGGGAGCTGGTTCCACAGGGTTTGCTCAGTGGGAAAAGGGAATCCCGTTTAATGCCCTACATGGAGCTGCCCTTGCAAACTATCTGGAAGCTCCAATTAAGCACAGACTCTGCTAGAGTTCCTGAAGATGGACTCCCAGCACAAGTCCGAAAGTTTTGACAACAAAAACTCTGGTCCCAGTGACTGACCCAGATTGGATCCTGCAACATTATCCTGGGACACATATGTTTGCTTTCATCCATGAAGCTTCAGTTGGTTCAAAGTGTGGCAGCTTGCGTGGTTTTGTGCAAATCTATACTTGGACATGTGTCACTTCTGGGGGAGCTGCATTGACTGCAAATTTGCTTCCGGGTTCAATTCAAGTTGCTAGTTGTCACCTTTAAAGCTCCTTCATAGCTTGGGGCCAGGTTATTTGAAGGATTGTGTTTTTCCGGTTACATCTACTACCAGAGCAGGGATGCCGGGGATGTTACGGGTCCCCTATCTTAGTGGAGCCAAAAATAAGGGCTTTTCTGTGGTGACTCCCTCCCTGTGGAACATCATCACTGTGGAAATAAGATCCCCCCCCACTTGGACACTCTTTTAAAAGGCCCTGAAGACATGATTTTGCCTAGGACCCAGGGTAATATGGAGCCGTTCAAGCGACTGGTTTAATTGTTGTGTTCAGGGCTTGGAGTTTATTAGGTTTTTATTGGGGTTTTACTTCTGTAAACCGTGCGGGAACACTGATCATTGGGCGGCCAAATATATTTTCCAAATAACTAAATAAACTTCTTTTATAGGTTCAAACAGTGGCACAGCAAGTAGCAGAGGACAAATTTGTGTTTAACTTGCCCGACTATGAGAATATCAATCATGTGGTGGTCTTTATGCTGGGGACTGTACCCTTTCCAGAGGGCATGGGCGGATCAGTCTACTTTTGCTACCCTGATGAGAATGGTGTACCCGTCTGGCAGCTCCTTGGATTTGTCACAAATGAAAAACCAAGTGCCATCTTTAAAATATCTGGTCTAAAATCTGGTAAGAGAGGGGAATACAAGAATTGGATCCTGTATATAAGTGTGTGTTACTACAGGGCAAAGATGGGTAGTCTGCATTTTTGCAGATTCCTGAAGTCCCCCCCAGGATTGTACCTGCCCACAAACTTTAGAAATTAGTGCTAAACAGAGGTGCCTCCAATAGAACTAACACTGTATTTGACCAGGAAACATTGGAAGCCTGTTTGGTGTAATAGCTAAGGTGCTGCATAGAAACCAGGAGACTGTGAGTTCTAGTTCGCCTTGGGCCTGAAAGCCAGCTATTGTAGGTGACTTAGGGCCAATCACCAGGAGATTCTTGAGTTCACAATTGAGCCCAAAATTTATGTTGCTACGCGAGACATTTGTTAAGTGAATTTCGCCCCCATTTTACGACCTTCCTTAAGGCGATCGCATGATCCCAGGACACTGCAACCGTTATAAATATGGGTCAGTTGCCACGTGTCTAAATTTTGATCATGTGACCATGGGGGTATTGCCACAGTTGTAAGTGTGAAAAACGGTGATAAGTCACTTTTTCAGTGCCATTGTAACTTTGAATGGTCACTAAATGAACTGCTGTAAGTCGAGGACTACCTGTATTTTAATGTTTCATTAATCGTGGCGGTAGGCTTTTGTTGTTTCATACCCATTGCAGTAACTGATGTGTTTCCCTCCCATGCAGTCTTGTGTATATTTGAAGTTACTTCAGAATTGTGTTTGCTTTGAGAAGACCAATCAATGCATTAGGGTCGCTGTGGTGTGTTCCTTTTAGGTAAAGGCAGTCAGCATCCATTTGGAACCATGACCATCCCCCAAATGGCATCTGTGGCCCAGATTGGGATTTCGGTGGAGCTGCTGGAAATCTTGGCTCAACAGACTCCTGTAGCAAGTGCTGCTGTATCATCGGTCAATTCATTCACAGAGGTGATTGCAAATATAGTTTTTTGTTTCCTTTAGTAGAACAGTGTTTTTCAACTTTGGTAAAATAGAGCAGAGTAGAGCAGAACAGAATAGAATGTAGAGTAGAAAATGGGATGGGATGGGGTGGGCCGGGACAGAACGGAACAGAACAGAACAGAACAGAATAGAATAGGGAATAGAAATAGAATAGAGTAGAGTAGAAAATAGAGTAGATAATAGAGAATAAGAATGGAATGGAATGGAACAGAATGGAACAGAATAGAACAGAACAGAACAGAATAGAATAGAATAGAATAGAATGGAAAATGGGATGGGATGGGATGGGGTGGGAGGGAATGGAACGGAACAGAATAGAATAGGGAATGGGAATAGAATAGAATAGAATATAGAGTGGAAAATAGAATAGAATGGAAAGGAACAGAATAGAGCAGAAAATATTTTGAACAGCATTTTGGGAATAATAGGGATGGTGTTACATGTTGGTTTTCTACAGTCTATCATTTGGTTTATTATTGTCTTTATTATTGTTTTGTTTCGTTGTTGCTATTAACCATGAGAGGTCCTTACGGCCATGTTCAAATGCATAAAGAATAGCTCGCTGTTCTAAGAATTGCAGCAGAGATGATTACATATGTGGAAATTGTTAACACGTTTTGATTATTTTTTTTCAGTTCACTCAAAAGATGTTAGACAATTTTTATAACTTCGCCTCATCCTTTGCTGTTACTCAGGCCCAAATGACACCCAACCCGTCAGAAGCTTTTATTCCTGCAAATGTAATTCTGAAATGGTAAGCTACAGTACATGTCTTGGCATTACAGCCATCACAGCATCTCCTTGTCACATGATCAAAATTTGGGCACTTGACAGCCGGCATTTATTTATGACAGTTTTCAGCATCCTAGGGTCATGTGACTTCCATTTCTAGATGGCTTCTGATAAGCAAAGCTTTTTTGGTCTAGTGGGTAAGTCACCAGGCTAGAAAGCAGGAGACCATGAGTTCAAGTATTTATTTATTTATTATTGGGACTTATATGCCGCCCTATCTCCCGAAGGACTCAGGGCGGCTAACAACAATAAAACACAATAATACAAATGTATTATTTGCCTTAGGCATGAAAATAGATTGAGAAATAGATTGACACACACACACACACCCTTCTTTGTGACAGCCCCTTAGATATTGGGAAGGGAAACATTATGCTTAACTTGAGATTGCCACCAAGCTAAACATACAAATAGCTTTGTTATAAAATTTTAATTTATCCACACCTTCTGTCTCTCCCCCTTTCTTTCAGGTATGAGAATTTCCAAAGAAGACTAACTCAAAACCCTTCGTTTTGGAAAACATAATCCCGAGTCACTTTTTGGAAAGTTCACTCAAGCAAGCAGATAGAGCTTTAAAAGATGCAATACGCCGGGCCTACTAAAGAGCATCTGGATGAATTCATAAGTTTTGAGATGAAGGGAGGAAAAAAACAACCACCAACCCTCAGCTTTTCTAACACTTCTGGGACTTTGCTTTAAAATTAAACCGTAAAGGGTAGTCGTTGCAGCGGTGTCCTGTTTTCAAGTTCAAAACTGAGAAAGCGGTGATGTGTACAGAAAACATGGTCAATGATATCAACACGCATAACCCTTTTGATTTGGTTTTCCTTTCAGACTGAAGCTGTGATGCAACGTGTTTGTACCGAAAGGTTTGTTGATGTAGCTTGTATAATTTCTAAATGCCCTGTTCAGTTAATTCTGCATACAATAGTTGATTTGATTACTTTAGTATAAGTGTTCAAAACAAGTGGTTTCCTCAGTAGCCATGACAAGCATATCTTTCTGATTAATATATTCCTACTTAATTCTGTCTGGGTCCTTGTTTAGCATGTTGTTGTCAGCTGCGAAGTTGGTCCGACCCATCGCGACCCTATGGACAACGTTCCTGCAGGCCTTCCTGTCCTCTACCATCTTCTGGAGTCCATTTAAGCTCAGGCCTACTGCTTCAGTGACTCCATCCAGCCACCTCATTCTCTGTCATCCCCTTCTCTTGCCCTCAACCTTTCCCAGCATTAGGCTCTTCTCCAGTGAGTCCTTCCTTCTCATTAGGTGGCCAAAGTATTTGAGTTTTAGCTTCAGGATCTGGCCTTCTAAAGAGCAGTCAGGGTTGATCTCCTCTAGGACTGACCGGTTTGATCGCCTTGCAGTCCAAGGGACTCGCAGGAGTCTTCTCCAACACCATAGCTCAAAGGCCTCAATTCTTTGGTGCTCGGCCTTTCTTATGGTCCAACTTTCACTGCCATACATTGCAACTGGGAAAACCATAGCCTTGACTATACGCGCTTTTGTTGACAGGGTGATGTCTCTGCTTTTTAGTGTGCTGTCTAGATTTGCCATGGCTTTCCTCCCAAGGAGCAAGCGTCTTTTAATTTCTTAGCTACAGTCCCCATCTGCAGTGATCTTGGAGCCCAGGAAAATAAAATCTGTCACTACCTCCACTTCTTCCTCATCTATTTGCCAGGAATTGAGAGGGCCGGATGCCAAGATCTTGGTTTTTTAGCATAGATGGGGACAATGGAGAAAGGGTCAATGAAACTATTATTGTCTTGGGACCTGCTCTGAAGAATTGGCTGACAATATGAGGACTGATCCATTAGTTGTTTCTTCTTTAAGGTTGTAGAAAGTTGCAGTTGATGACTTATCAACCTAGTGACCAAGATTTCTCCAAGCATACAATTATACAATTCGGAAGCATTGTGTGTGCAATGGCTATCAATTCATTGTTTTTTATTTCTTTTTTTGAGGACAACTGAGAGCCACCTCTAAAATGCAGTGGGCACATTCTGTGGGGAGAGGGCATCAAAATGCCTCTTGATTAGAGAAAGAGGGAAATTGATCCTTGCAAAATGGTCAGTCTGCCACTTCAGAAGTGAAACAGATTCTAGTCCAGGGGTGTCAAACTCAATTTCATTGAAGGCCGCATCAGCATTGCAGTTGCCCTCACGGGGCCGGGTGGGTATGGCCTGGGTGGGCGTGGCTAGAGTGCATATGGCCTACTGGGTGGGCATGGCCAGCTCTACATCATTGGCATCAAAGGTGCCTATGGGAGCCTGGGCTGGAGTGGGACAGATATGAGGGTCTCTGGCAGAAGGAGGGTCTCTGGGCCAGGGCCAAGGCAGTGGGGACCATTCCCTCACTGTTTCCAGGATGGTTTCGTGGGCCGCATGAAACCACTGCGCGGGCCGGATCCGGCCCCCGGGCCTTGTGTTTGACATGTCTGTTCTAGTCGGTTGTCCATAGGCCTGGCTTACTATCTTAAAAGCTATAGAGGAGGGCTGTCCAACATTGGCAACTTTTAAGACTTGTGGACTTCAATTCCCAGAATTCCCCAGCCAGCCTGGCTGCTTTTGGGAGTGGGGGGGGGAGAAGAGGAAATCAACAGCAAAAGATTAGATACTGCCCCAAACTTTTATAAGACTTGGGAGAATTTCTTCCAGCCCCATTTTCAAACCATCCTCCTGTCCTGCCATGTGCTGGGCTCCATTGCCTCTTAAGTTTTTAGTGTGGATGGACTGTGAAGAATGTATTTCTGAATTCTGAACATTAGGTTCAACTGTCTAATTAGGTGTTGCCTTGGGAGATTCCCACTCTGTGGTCCGTCCCCCCCCCCTCTGAAACAGAATATCAAAGACAAGATTTAAAAGCCAAGCTGTCATAACCATTTAGGACATTCCCTGTTTTTATGTATGGAATAGGCAATAGTAAAGATAAATACACAAATACCTTTTTTAAAAAACCGAGCAGTGTTTTTCGCTGGTGGAAAAATATAATTTGAGATCTGTAGTCTTACGTCTTCTAATTTTTGCAGCTGCGGTATAGCGTTACTCAAAGGTTTGCATACTTATTTCAGCAGAACCAGACAGTAAGAGTTTGGCCCATCTGTCCATCCATTTAATTTCTACGCTGCCATCTCAGCTGAGTGATTCAAGAGAGATCAACCAAGCAGGAAAACCGTAGTGGTCTTAGCTTAATCTTGTATATCTGCGCATTTCGAATAATTTATCCTCCTTAGTGAAACATACGCCAAACTGATTTAAGGAGAGGATGAAACTAATAGGTTGAACAGAAATGAACAGAAAAAATAACAACTAAGAAATTAGTATTTTAGATTTCTCATTTTTTGCTCCACTTTTCTTCAGTTGTACTATACTCCAAGGTCAGTTTCCATTGTTCAAAAATAATTGTAACCTATTACAATGAATGTATTCATACCAAGCTGATGCATGACTGCCCTTATCCAGTTTCTATTGACAGAAGGTTTAGAATTTTCAGTTTGCTAGCAACTATTACCTTTATGTTAAAAACACCACGTTTTCGGTAACATAAAAATATAGTGAGAATATTAATACTCAGAAGAGGTTTTTTTAATTTCAACTGCATGTTCATTCTTTAGAAGAGAGTAGCAGCATCTTAGCCGAGATTTGCTGGTATGTCACAACAGACAGCAGCAGCTAGCAGATCTTGGCCAGTCTCAAAAAAAATTTAAGGAGTGTGGAGTTTCATTAACGGATGGAAGACCACTGGGAAAGGCCAAGTGTGTAGATTAGACCAGGAAGCTGGGAAAAAAAACATTCCAGAAAAGACTGTTCATATTATGCTGGGAAAGCTGGCCATATCCATGATGGGCCAAGGTGGATTAGAATGGGACATTTATTTATTTAGATACTGTATAGGGCTGCCCATCTTACTAATTCTGCGTGACTTTTCTTTGAAGACATAAATTAGAACTCACCCATTGGGATGCATGATCAAGCCCCACCTTCAGCTGGCAGAGAGAATCAAATCATGTGGCCTAAACAGTGGATTCTCCAAGATATAATAAGCTTGCATCTTACATATTCCATGGTTACTCTTATTTTATGTATATTTTTCGTTACCCCATAATTCAGTGAGCAGGCAAAACGCTGCACTTCAAAAACACACCTTTCGTATAAAATCTGCCTCTCTCATCCACACAGCTGGTGTCAGGAAGATGTAAACAATCATAACATTGTCAGTTTTAAGGTGCCAAAACATCATTTTGGGTTTGTTTTTGCTGCAAAGGAGCAACATGGCCACACTCCCGTAGTCTCCATTCAAGTATTGACCGCTTACAAAAATTGGCAGTTCGCACTGAACTAAGTGTGAGTTTTCACATCTAGGTCTTCCTTGATATGAAAACCATTTATTGGCTTTTAATGTTTGTAAGCTGCCCAGGGTTGCTTCTAAGTGTGATGGATGGCAAAGAAACAGATAAATGAATAGATATAGATATAGATAATGATAGATGATAAATAGATCGGGGTAGATATAGATGATAGAGATAGGTATATAGATGATAGATACATGATAAATATATATAGATGATAGAGATAGATATAGATAGATGATGGATAGAGGGAGAGGGAAAGAGAAAGAGATAGGTAGGTAGATAGATAGATAGTTAGATAGATAGAGGAAGATAGAGTAGAAGATAAATAGATGATAGACATAAATGGAGGGAGATGATGGAGAGGAAGATAGATAAATATATGATAGAGAGGGAGAGAGGAGGATAATAGGTAGAGAGGGAGGATAGACAGATGGAGATGGAGAGAGGAAGAGAAGATAGATAAATAGATATAGATGATAGGGAGAGGGGGAGAGAGAGGAAGATAGGTAGAGGGAGGATAGATGGAAACGGAGAGGGAGAGAAGATGATAGGTAGATAAGGATAGGTAGGTAGATGATAGATAATAAGATAAGGATAGGTAGGTAGGTAGATGATAGATAAGAAGGATAGGTAGGTAGGTAGGTAGGTAGATGATAGATAATAAGATAAGGATAGGTAAGTAGGTAGGTAGGTAGATAAAGATAATAAGATAAGGATAAGTAAGTAGGTAGGTAGGTAGATGATAGATAAGGATAGGTAAGTAGGTAGGTAGGTAGATAAGGATAATAAGATAAGGATAAGTAAGTAGGTAGGTAGGTAGATGATAGATAAGGATAGGTAAGTAGGTAGGTAGGTAGATGATAGATAATAAGATAAGGATAGGTAAGTAGGTAGGTAGGTAGGTGAGAGAGAGAGAGAGAGAGAGAGCAGAAGGGAACAACCAGAAGCAAGGTGGAGGGGCTGCTTTGGAAGACCTGAAGGACCAACTTAGGAACAGATCTTCTCGAAGAACCTCTATGTATGGGGTCGCTAAGAGTCGAAACCGACCTGATAGCCCATAATCAATGAATCAAACAAACTCTCTCTCTCTCTCTCCCTCCCTCCCTCCCTCCCTCCCTCCCTCTCTCTCTCTCTCTCTCTCTCTCTCTCTCTCTCTCTTTCTTTCTTTCTTTCTTTCTTTCTTTCTTTCTTTCTTTCTTTCTTTCTTTCTTTCTTTCTTTCTTTCTTTCTTTCTTTCTTTCTCCCACCCAACCTCGAAAGAACGTCTAAAAAGAAGACGGGAGGATTCTAAATCGAACCGCGGGACAATTCATACCAAAGCCGGGCGGGGGAAAATCCTCTATTCTGACGTCACTCCTGGTAACCAGTGAGTGAGAAGCGCGTCCTAGCGACAGCCCCGCCCCCTCCCGTTCATCAGCCCCGCCCCCGGCGCTGTGAATGCCCTGCGTTTCGCAGAGTTTCGCTCTTTCCCCCCTTCTCTCCTTGGAGGGGCCGAGTTTCGCTTCTTGCATTGATGGGGAGGAGGAGGAGGAGGAGGAGGAGAGCAAGAGAAGGGAAATGGGGCGAGCTCGCTGAGGCCCTGCTTTAAGAATCAAGTCAACCGGAGGGCGAAACTGAAGAAGAATGTGACAGCAGCATTTCCCACCGCGAATTAAAAGATCAGCTTCTGTGCCCCTCCATCACTGCTCGGCTTCGTTAGGATAAATTGGGCCGAGAATGTAAAAATGTTGGACACGATCCAGAATGCAATCACAGAGGCTGGCAAGAATTTGTTCATAACCCTCCCCAAGCTCACTTCAGAAGGTAAGGCTTATTTAATTGTTGCATATATATATATATATATGTGTGTGTGTGTGTGTGTGTGTGTGTGTGTGTGTGTGTGTGTCAAATGTTAACTATTTAGATTACCTTGCTAGGCCCCAAACATGGGGCGAATCTTTATTTCCTGTTTTCAGCCTATCTTGAAGGCCATCGAACAGGCTGTAGTCACACCGGACAGTTGATATTAGTTAGTAATTTACACAAATACAAACACACACACACACACACACACACACACACACACACACACACACACACACACACATATATATATATATATATATATATATATATATTCCCGCGTAGAATTGACGGTGTAGGAGCAACGTTTCGACGGAATCCCATCTGTCATCCTCAGGCTGGTGGCTTCAGCTTCCTTCTTCTGGGAGAAGCATGTGGTAGATGTATATATATATGTGTGTGTGTGTAAATTTTAAATTGCTAACAGAATTAAGGGAGACTGATATGCATTTCAAACTTATTAGTTTTGATCAGTCAGCCATACCCTTCTGAGATTCGAACCTGTTCTTTGTTAGCAATTTAAAATTTACACAAATATGAGCTGTCACCGGTGTGACTACTGCCTGTCGATGGCCTTCAGGTTAGGCTGACACAGGAAATAAAGATTTGTCCCATGTTTGGGGCCTAGCAAGGTAATCTAAAAATAGTTAACAAGCATTTGACATATATATCAGAAAACATATATATATATAAATGGGAATGTACTACCTTTTCTGGTTATATCTGTAAAAAAAAATCCCTAGTTTTTGATCTCCCAGTGTTGGAACAGAGCATGAGATTTCCCAGAATATGAAATGGAAATGAGGTTTGCTCCTTTGCAAAAGCTTGCGGAAGTTGGATGGTGGACCTAATTCTCAATTAGCACTTCTTGGTGTTATTATTCTTGGGTGAAGTTTATTCCCATTTTTTACTTGCTTAACTATTTATTATTCATTGATCTCTTCTGCTAATTTAATTCTGTTAATTTCTCCTCTTTCAGTACCCTGAAAGGTACGGAACTCAGGAGAGTTTGCCTTAGTTTACCACTAGATGGCAGCAGCAAGCTATTGTGGCTGCCCACAAAAAGCTAAGCAGGGTCAGTCCTGGATAATATTTGGGTGGGAGACAACAGGGAGATTTCAGGGCTGTGAATTAGACTGGAGGCAGATAAAGGCCATTCGGCAAGAAAGGGAGGGCAAAGCAGAAAGGACAGCAATGTGTTGGCTTCTCAGTAGAGAGCTGCACAACATACTCTTATCAGGAGTTGAATTTGATTTGAAGGAGGGTTTATTATTATTTACTTACTTTGTTTATTTGAAAGAGGATTTATCTGTTTATTTGTATGCAGCCTTTATTATCTTTACAAATAACTCAAGGTGGTGGACATATCAGGCACACTTTCCTCCTCCCAGCTGGCTTTCATGGCTAAGGATGGGACTAGAATTCAGATTCCTAATGATTGGCCCAAAGTTACCCAGCCAGCTTTCATGGCTAAGGTGGGACTTGAACTCTTTTGGTCTCCTGCTTTTTAGCCTGGTGCCATAAGCACTAGACAAAACTGTCTCTATTGGGTTAATTGGCCCCTTGCTTGCAATCCCAAGACATCTGGATCACCCCTTGAAGACCATCAGCATTGACAAAATCCACATCGGCCAATTGCAAAAGGCAGCGTTAACAGTTTACACCCTTCAGTGATGCCTTTGACACCGTCAAATAAGACCTGCCTATCCCAGGCCCTTGGGAAGGAGTCAGTAGATGGATAAAAATGCCAAACCCTATCTAAACATCGCTCTGACTGTGCAATGAGCCGTAATAATAAATAATAGCTGGAGAAAATCATAAAATACAAAGACCTGCAAATAGGAATTGAGTGACTGTGGCAAGAGAGAGCAAAGATAGAGCCAATAGCCCTAGGCACCTTGAGTGCGATAAATAAATAAATAAATAAACCTTTATTGTCAAAGTACAACATGTGTACATTGAGATTAGCTGAGCCTCCCCCCTTTGAACTGCATCGGCATTGACAAAATCACCATTGGTCAATTGCAAAAGGCAGCTTTCTTTGGAACAGCTTACATCCTATGAGGATTGCAGTGCTTATTTTTTCAGGGTCAGTCCCTGCTGTGTGAACTAGTCTCCCTGTGCAATTGAGATGGTTCCCACATGATTGACCATCTGGAAACTTAAAGACCAAATTGGTCCATAGAGTCAGTGGTGACTGAGAAGACACCAGTGAGATTGATTGCTACATTTTTTTTAATGCTGCCTTTACCATGAATGTTTGTATGGAGTTGTCATTATCTATATAGGTAGTCCTCAACTTACAACAGTTCATGTAGTGACTGTTCAAATTGAAAAAAGTGACTTACGGCCATTTTTCACACTTGTGAACGTTGCAGCATCCCAAGAGTTACGTGGTCAAAATTCAGATGCTTGGCAATTGACTCCTATTTATGACAGTGTCCTGGGGGGCCATATGATTACATTTTGTGACCTTCTGACAAGCAAAGACAAAGGGGTCTCCAGATTCACTTAACAACCATTTGACTAGTGATTCACTTAACAACTTTGGCAAGAAAAGTTGTCAAATGGGGAAAAGCTCACTTAACAGCTGCCTCGCTTAAAAACAGAAATGTTGAGCTCAATTGTGGTCATAAGTCAAGGACTACCTGTAGTTATAAACCATTCTAGAGTCTGTCTGATTGATTGTCATGGACAGAAATCAAATCCATCCAGCAATAAATCAGTTCCGTGAGCTTCTATCTAGGATTGAGGTTTTTCCTCTGTGTAGAGCAGACATGTCAAACACAAGGCCCGGGGGCCAGATCCAGCCTGCGAAGTGGTTTCATGTGGCCTGCAAAGCCATCCTGGAAACATTGAGGGAACGGCCCCCTCTGCTTTGGCCCTGGCCCAGAGACCCTCCTTCTGCCAGAGACCCTCAGATCTGTCCCACTCCTGCCCAGGCCCCCATAGGCACCCTTGATGCCAACAATGTAGAGCTGGCCATGCCCACCCAGTAGGCCATACGCACTCTAGCCACGCCCACCCAGTAGGCCACGCCCACCCGGCCCCCTGAGGGCAACTGCAATGCTGATGTGGCCCTCAATGAAATTGAGTTTGACACCCCTGGTGTAGAGCTATGTAAAAATTGTGCTGAAAAATAAATGTGTGTGCATTACATTTCAGAGGTGGTTAATATTTGGGACACCGTTTCTGAGTTTGTTGAGAAGCAACTATCGATGAATAAGGTAGGACTTTTTGTAAATTTTTCTACTTGCATTCCTCAGATCTAGGTGTTTATTACCTGCATTTGTATCCTGCCTTTATTTTTTTTTTTTACAAATAATTCAATACGGCGAACATATCCAGCGCACCTTCCTCCTATTTTCCTCGCAACAACAACCCTGTGAGGTGGGTTGGGCTGAAACAAAGAGTGATTGCTCAAAGTCACCAACTGGCTTTCATCTTGGCTAAGATGGGCTTGAAGTCACTGTCTCCCTGTTCTAGCCTGGTGCCTTAACCAAGGCTCTAGTAGACTTTGTGCGCATGACTTTTTCTTTTTTTTTAATGTACGGGAAGGAAACACTCTTTCGTTGATAAGACTAGGTGGTGAGGAATACCATAGTCAAAGTTAAGGTTGGCTTCCTTGAGAAAGATAACTTACCGTTATGGTTCCAACTAATGAGACACTTCAAAGAACATTCAGGCATTGTTTATTCTAAAAAGTCTATAATAATGAGAATGAAGCATTGGCACTCATGGATAGATGCCAAAATCTGAATTCTCCTCCCCTGAACACATCGTATCAAACGCAATTCCCTCCCTTAATTTCAATGTCATAAATCACGTTCTCCAATTAGCTTAAAATGCAAGCTTTGCATTCTCTTCCCCCCTAGCTTCATTTTATTCAGAGCAAAACAGTTTAAAGGAAAAGGCTGCCTCTTATATTGTCAAAGCAAAAACATCCAATGTTTGCAGCATTGACACTTAAGTTATGTGCAGCCAGAATCTGAAGATTACATTTAACACAGCACAGTAAGCGAGCAGGATGGTTCGGCTGAAATTGGCATATGTGAGATTGATTGGGGTAGATTGCAGGGTTGATAGTGAAATATAATTTTATCACATTTTACCTATCTGCATCTTAAATTGCCATCCTTGATTCTAATTTCATTTTAAAAATGTATTTTATCCCAATTTCATTTTAAATTGTATTTTATTTCTATTTTATTCTAAATTATACTTTAACTAATTCCATGCTAAATGGCTTTTACTGTATTTTAGGATGACTTGTGTTTAGAACTCTGCACCTTGATATTAGCCACGGGCTAATCAATAAAGGTTATTATTATTGAGAAAGAGGAGTTACTGTGCCTCCCTGACAATAAGGGCTATCCTGAAAATAAACCCTAGCTTGATTTTTATGCGTGTGCCTAATACAGGGGTAGGCAACCTTGGCTCTTTTATGACTCTTGGACTTCAACTCCCAGAATTCTGGGAGTTGAAGTCTAGAAGTCATGAAGGGACCATAGTTGCCTCATGTTGGCTCAGGAATTCTGGGAGTTGAAGTCCACGAGTCATAAAAGAGCCAAGGTTGCCTACCCCAGGCCTAATGTAAGCCCTATCCACCCCCAAAATAAGCCCTAGTTAAGGGCCTGTGCTGCTGGCCGCCTGCCCATTCCGTCTGGTTGTTTGCGGTGCTGCCGTCACGAGGTGAGGCAAAGCAGGTGGCGGAGGGGGTGGAACTGCCCTACGTGCCTCGCACACGCTTCCTCAGGGCCCCCGCAGCCAGGCCTTCTACATCCCAACACCTGCCTCACCTCATGGTGGCGGCACGAACAGCTCCGTCCAGCAGGAGCCTGCATGGCCACCACCAACCCACCACTTCTGTGGCCGCTCGCCATTGCTTGTGCGCGTGGCCCCCGACCTCCATTTCGCTGGCAGAGGCCTTCAGGAAAGGCTTCTGCAGCCGAAAATGGAGCCCTGGATCTTATTTCCGGGGAAACACGATACTAGA
Organism: Vipera berus; assembly: GCF_964194415.1. Classification (NCBI taxonomy): domain Eukaryota; kingdom Metazoa; phylum Chordata; class Lepidosauria; order Squamata; family Viperidae; genus Vipera; species Vipera berus. The sequence goes on from NC_138206.1 coordinate 9,367,250, forward strand.
GACCAGCAGGAAGTCTCATGTATCTTCAAACCAGGCATATGGTCACCACTTTCAAATAGGTCCTCAAAGACAGACATAGCATTTATCTCAGCTATTACTCAATTTGCCCTTCCTTCCTTCCTTCCTTCCTTCCTTCCTTCCTTCCTTCCTTCCTTCCTTCCTTCCTTCCTTCCTTCCTTCCTTCCTTCCTTCCTTCCTTCCTTCCTCCTCCCTCATTTATTTCCCACACAAATTTTAAGATCTTTTCTCAGTCAGAAGACAAGGGACTAAGAATCTATAAGCATAAACTGTGTTAAATGGTACCCAAGGCTTGCTTACTTCATCCATGAGAAGTTCTCATTCAGAGCAATCAAGACATTTCATTACTGACTCAGCTGGTGCTGCAGTATTAAAATTCTTTTGTTCTGTGATTTATTATTCCTTAAGAGCAAGCCTTCCAATTCTCTCTTTGCCTGTCTGCCTGCCTCCCTATTGTTACATTTTCAGAACAGACCAGTGTTTGTTCTGATATTTATGGGGGAAAATGCTGGTTTGGTGAGTTAGTTTTGTACAAAATGTCAGAGCTGAAATATGATTTTTCAGTTAGTTCTGTACAGGTAGTCCTCGACTTACAGCAGTTCATTTAGTGACCACAGCACTGGAAAAAAAACTGGTCACTGACTTCTGACCAGTTTTCACACTTATGACCATTGCAGCATCCCCATGGTCACATGATCAAAATTTGGGGGCTTGGCAACTGGCTTGTATGGGTGACGGTTGCAGGGTCCCGGGGTCACACGATCATCATTTCTGACCTTCCCAGCTGGCTTCCAACAAGAAACATCAATGGGGGAAGCCAGATTCACTTAATAACTGCATGATTCTCTTAACGACTGAAGTGATTCACTTAACAATGGTGTCAAGAAAGGTCATAAAATGGGGGCAAATGTCACTTACCAACTGTCTTAGCAGCTGCAACGTTTGGCTCAATTGTGGTCGTACGTCAAGGTCCACTTGTACTGTAGGTTGAGAGCCTTCAACGTTTTGCTGTTCCAACTCTCACTTAGAGCTCTTTCTTTTCCAGGGTGTCCAAATTCCTGGTCTTGGGACATTCTCCTTCCTTAGAGAGAAACTGCAGGTTGGCAACAACAGATCCATCCTCCTGCAACGGCCTGTCTTCCTTCTTTCTGAGAAACTTGCCCAGATCCATGGACTAAAATTCAACAAAATACGCATTCCGGGTGAGAAATTCCATTGCAAGCTTTTCCTGTTCCTTCAAATCTAAAACCTTTGCTTGATACAATCAAGTTACCCACTGAACAACAGAAATCGTTTTTAAAGGATCATTTATTTATTTTATCAGACTTGTTGTCTAGGTTACAGCTCCTCTTTCTGTCTCCCAAGGTCATTCCTGCACACCATTACAGTGATTGATTGACTGGATCCCTATGGCTCCATAAGGACGGGCTCTAGGTGTCTATGGAGATTCTCAGTCGTCCAAGTCATAGTTGTCTCAAAGTTGCTTTTTCAAAAGGCAACTGGACTGTTGTTGTTTTTTTGTTATTGTTTTGAAGAAGATGAAGACGTTTCACTTCTCATCCAAGAAGCTTCTTCAGTTCTGTTGGTGGAGGATGGAAGCATAGATCTCCTTCATTCCCCCCTATCGTAACAACTGATGAAGCTTCTTGAATGAGAAGCGAAATGTCTTCTTCTTGTTCCTCAAAAAAAACAAAAAACAGTCCGGGCTTTTTTCCCTTGAAAATGTTTCACTTCTCATTCAAGAAGCTTCTTCAGTTCTGAAAAAGAAGGGAAATGCTTTCAAGAAACACCCCGCCCCCCTCTGAGAAAGTCATCTTGCCTTTTGGAAAAACACCTTTGGGACCTAAAGTTATCCTGCTAACATGTTATCTAGAGCCGTGGTGTCCCAGTGGTTAGAATGCAGCATTGCAGGCTAAACTCTGCCCACAGCCTGGAGTTCGATCCTGACTGGCTCGAGGTTGACACACCCTTCCATCCTTCCAAGATCGGTAAAAGGAGGACCCAGATTGTTGGGTGGGGGGGCAATAGGCTGACTCTGTAAACCGCCCATAAAGCATTATGGGGTGATACATAAGTCTAAGTGCTATTGCTGTGACCGTAGTGGTGAACCTATGGCACACAGAGCCCTCTCTGTGGGCACGTGCACCATTGCCCCAGTCCTAGGCCTTCAGCTAGGTTTTATAAAACCATTTCGCTTTAGGCCTCCGCCGCTGTGTGCAAAAAAAAAAGGTTCAACCAATCATTCAACTTCAACTTCTTGCAAGGAAAGAAAAGATCTGGCAAAGTTGGAATTGATTGATTGAACTTTTTAGTCTCACCCAGTCTGCCGTTACCACTGCAGCCACGCCCACCTAGTGGGCCACGCCCACCCAGCACCCAACGATACACAAGTAGGCTTTGGGTTGCAGCTTGGGCACTCGGTCTCTAAAAGGCTCACCATCACTGTGATATGATATCAGTTTGCCTATAGAGTATTTCTCCCTTCCATACCTTCTTAGGTGATATCCCTATTGTCCAGCTGAATTTCATTGTGTTGTCCATGGATGGCCCGTTCAACAGGGACACAGTAGAAGGATGCGTCCGAGAGACCCTCCTGTCTTTCTCGAGGTCCATTGCCACCAAACAGACGGTCGAGTTCACCTTCAAAGGGATTGGCGTCCTGATCATCCGGGATAACAAGGTGAAAATGAAGTTTTATAAAGATTTTCTTCACACCATGGATGGAAGCGGAACACTCTTAAAAGCCCTGACAAATGTAAGTTGGTTAGGTATTCATTATGTTCTAAAACTCGATAGCCTTATGGTTAAAGGTAAAGGTAAAGGTTCCCCCTCATATGCGTGCTAGTCGTTTCCAACTCTAGGGGCCGGTGCTCATCTCCGTTTCAAAGCCGAAGAGACAACGCTTGTCTGAGGACGTCTCCGTGGTCATGTGGCCGGCATGACTAGACGCCAAAGGCGCACAGAACGCTGTTACCTTCCCACCGTAGTGGTCCCTATTTTTCTACTTGCATTTTTACGTGCTTTTGAACTGCTAGGTTGGCAGAAGCTGGGACGAGTAACAGGCGCTCACTCTGCTACGCGGCACTCGGGATTCGACCCGCCAAACTGCCGACCTAACCCACTGAGCCACCACATCCCTGTGCCTTATGGTTATATCTTAATAAAAAAACCCTGCTAAATGATAAATTCAGCGTGACGATGGCACCCAAACGACCAAGTGACGGGGGTTCAAGCCAAATCAGGTTCAAGTCAAATCTGAGATGCCTGGATTTGCATTTTTGTAACAATTAGGTATAATTAATTAAATTAACATAAGTATTTGAAAAATTACAAATATAAAATTAATATAATGAAATTAACATTGTTATGTTTTATAAACAGCATGTTATAATTTTTCTCAGCTGCCATATATGTTTATTTTTCTACTATATTGCAATTGTTTCCAATCATTTTTAGACTGGTTTGCTACTAGACTCACATGCCTGAGATAGGTGGCCATAAAAATTAAATAAACAATGAGAATGAGAGTGGGAATGTGATGTTTTTGGATGATTGTTTAAGGCCATTCTTCATGAATACTAGAGGGAGGAAGATTATATATCCATCCATCCATCCATCCATCCATCCATCCATCCCTCCATCCATCCATCCATCCCATAATGTTGTAATAGCTTTACAATAAAGTAGAATTACAGTAGCTCTTTGGGTGGTCTAGTCCAGGGCTTTTCAACCAGTGGTATGGGTACCACCTGTGGTACATTGTCACCTGGCAGGTGGTACGTGACCATCCTAGAGAAGTGGTAGCGGGGGAGGGGAATGAGCTGAATCGATGGCAGCACCACACAAGCCTGAGCAAGAGACGGCTGGAGCTGCAGGACTGTCAGGGCTCAGTGGAAGCACCAGGATCAGCGCTTCTTCAGGGCTGTCAGGGCTCAGTGGATGCGCCAGGATCAGCGCCAGGCTCTAGCTGGAGCTCAGCATTGATCCTGGCGCTTCTGAGCCCAGAAGAAGCACTGATCAGCTGGAATGTTGCAGCATCTCTAGGGTCTTGTGATTTACATGCAGATGCTTGGCATCTGATTCATATTTATTTATTTATTTATTTATTTATTTATTTATTTATTTATTTATTTATTATATTTGTATACCGCCCTTCTCCCGAAGGACTCAGGGCGGTGAACAGGGCACATATAAAAAATACAGGATACAAAAATTAAAAAGGAATTAAATAATAGCCCAGCTAAAACAATCGATAACAATATAAAAATCCCCATTAAAACCTCAACATATCCCCCATCAGGCCAGGCCGGCTTGTTCAAATAGATGGGTCTTCAGACCGCGTCGGAAGGAGCGAAGGTCAGGTGCCATCCGGAGCTCGACCGGCAGCTGATTCCATAAAGCCGGAGCGCCCACAGAGAAGGCCCTCCCCCTGGGGGCCACCAGCCGGCATTCTCTGACCGGAGGCACCCTGAGGAGGCCCTCTCTGTGGGAGCGCACAGGGCGGAGGGAAGTTGACGCCGGCAGCAGGTGGTCCCCGAGGTACTCCGGACCCATGCCATGTAGGGCCTTAAAAACCATTACCAGAACCTTGAATCTCACCCGGAAGACAACTGGTAACCAATGCAGCTCGCGGAGCAAAGGTGTAACATGGGAGTACCGGGAGACTCCCAAGACATCTCTCGCGGCTGCATTCTGTACCAGCTGGAGCCTTCGAGTGGTCTTCAAGGGAAGCCCCATGTAGAGAGCATTGCAGTAGTCCAGACGAGAGGTCACAAGCGCATGAGTGACCGTACACAGGGCATCCTGGTCTAGATAGGGCCGCAACTGGCGCACCAGGCGAACCTGGGCGAAAGCCCCCCTAGTCACAGCTACTATGTGATCTTCCAGAGTGAGCCGCGAATCTAGGAGGACTCCCAAGTTGCGAGCCCTATCTACGGGGGGTAAAAGCTCACCCCCCATAGAGAGAGGTGGAATATTCTGAATATCCTGGGATGCCGAAATGCACAGCCACTCAATCTTGTCAGGGTTGAGCTGAAGTCTGTTCCTCCCCATCCAGACCCGAACCGCCTCCAGGCAACGGGACATCACGTCGAGGGCATCACTGGGGTGGTTTGGGGTCGAAATGAAAAGCTGGGTATACGCTGATGATACCCAACTCCAAAACCACGAATGATCTCACCCAGCGGTTTCATGTAGATGTTGAACAGGAGAGGCGAGAGGACCGACCCCTGAGGAACTCCACAAACGAGAGACCTTGGGGCCGACCTCTGCCCTCCTGCCAACACCGACTGCGAACGTCCCAGGAGATAGGAGGAGAACCACCAAAGAACTGTGCCTCCCACTCCCAATCCCCTGAGACGCCGCAGCAGGATACCATGGTCGATGGTATCGAAAGCCGCCGAGAGGTCTAATAGGACTAGGACAGAGGAATATCCCCTGTCCCGGGCCCTCCAGAGATCATTCACCAGAGCGACCAATGCCGTCTCCGTGCTGTACCCGGGCCTGAAACCTGATTGGCACGGGTCTAGATAATCCGCTTCATCCAGGACCAGGGGGAGCTGATGCGCCACCACACTCTCAACAACCTTCGCAAGAAAGCGAAGGTTGGAGACCGGACGAAAGTTATTTAACACAGCTGGGTCCAAGGCAGGCTTCTTGAGGAGAGGTCTCAAGACGGCGGGGAAATTACCCTCACTCAAGGAAGCAGATATAACCGCCTGGAACCAGCCTCGTGTCCCCTCCCGAGCTGCATAAACCAGCCAGGAAGGGCATGGATCCAATAAACATGTGGTGGAGCTCAACCTCCCCATAATGCTGTCCACTTCCTCAGGGGTCACAGAATCAAACTCCTCCCAGATAACATCGACAAGACCGCCTGTGTCCTGATCGTCAGACTCTGCCCAGTTGGAGTCCAGACCGGTCCGAATCCGAGCGATTTTATCCAACAGATGACCGTCACAGTGTCCCAGGGTCATGTGAAGTGACCAAAATCTGCTGCAACCACCCAGCAGACGGGGGGAATAAAAACCAAACACCCACCACCACACCACCCCCGCTGCCAATCCTCAACAGAAATGCTCACAACAATAAAAACCTCGGACAGGAGGAAGAGCGCCGCCGGGCGGGAAGGCAGGTGTCTTGCTTGGCTGTGGCTTGGGGGGCACTTTTTTCAGTGCCATTGTCACTTCGAACAGTCACTTAAGTGAACTGTTGTAAGTCGAGGACTACCTGTACTTTATCACTTCTTTCCTTTTTTTGGTGATCAAGTTTTTGACACCTTGCTAGGCGACTGGTGGTACTTGGATGTTGCCATATCCTAAAAGTGGTGCAATGGGTGAAAAGGTTGAAAAGCCCTGGTCTAGTCTATCTTGTAAGGCTAATTGTAGGTTTTATCAATCTCTGGATGCCATGTTGATTCTCCTTTTCTTCAACAGAGGCCAGGAACTGTGGACTCTGTATTGTCAACCAGAGACTCATCCACTCCACTATTTTGCTCTTCCAACACTGCGGTGTTTCCAAGGTGGGTGTGTTTCTCTAATCAGCCCACAAGTTCTCTAACCCAGGGGTCTGCAACCTTGCGAACTTTAAGACTTGTGGACTTCAACTCCCAGCTGGCTGGCTGAGAAATTCTGAGAGTTGAAGTCCACAAATCTTGAAGTTGGCAAGGTTGGAGACCTCTGCTCATCTGCAGAATAAAACCGGCAAGCGGGGTTCAATGATTTGGAGGCTGGTCCAGAAAGAGGAACCATCTTTTAATTTACATTTTCATTAACTGCTCCCTGCTCCCTGGTGGGAAATGGATTGTAAAGTGGAAGTAACAGATGGGTTAGTGAATCCAGGGATGAGGTTTGGTGGCCTTTGATGTTGGGCTTTGGACCAATGTGACGGATGCCTAAGCACACTATGGCTGGTCCCAAAGATAAAATGAATGCGCTACCATTAAAAAGGAATTGTGCCTTCTATGACCAGAATGTGGAATTTATACATTTTAGTGATTGACTTGCTGCAGGTTTAGATTTGCATGTACAACCCCTTTAACCCCTTTAAATGACATTTTGTGTACAGGTAGCCCCTGACTTACAAAGGTGCTTTTTCAGGAGGCATCTTTCTTGTTTTTCTTTGAAGATGTTTTGCTTCTCATCCAAGAAGCTTCGTCAGCTCTGACTGGATGGTGGAGAATGGAAGGATTCATACTCCTTGCAGACAGCTGGTCATTTGCATTCTTTCAGAGAGTCATTGAGGCCCCTTGGAGGTTTACCTGTGTCCTCAGGGTCACTTGAGTGGTGCAAATAGGGGTGGAGCCTTCGTGGCTGGAAGATGTTTTCTGCCCTGTGTCCCATGACTGTTGAAGACAGACGCAGGCTGTTGGGGATGAGTCTGTGTTGTCTGCATCTCAAACTGAGGCGCAGATGGTTCCTGTTGTCTGCAATGTTTTCTGGAAATCCGTTCATGCTCCCACACCAGAGCCGAAGAAGCTTCTTGCTTGAGAAGCGAAATGTCTTCAAAGCAAAACAAGAAAGTCCAGTTGCCTCCTGGAAAAGCACCTTTGGGACAACCATGACCTGGATGATAGAGAATCTCCATAGACAATTGAACCCCAAATTTCTGTTTCTAAGCAAGACAGTTGTTAAGTGAATTTTGCCTCATTTTATGACCTTTATTGTCACAGTGGTCGGGTGAATCACCACAGTCATTAAGATAGTAACCCGGTTGTTAGGTGAATCTGGCTTCTCCATTGAGTTTACTTGTCAGAAGGAGATCACATGACTCCGGGACACTGCAACCGTCATCAGTACATGCCAGTTGCCAGGCACTGGAATTTTGATCACATGACCATTGGGATGCTGCAGTGGTGATAAGTGCGAAAAACAGTCATAAGTCATGCTTGTTAGTGCTGTTGTAACTTCGAAGAGTCATTAAACAAATGGTCGTAAGTCAAGGGCTATCTGTAATGGGAAGTAAGAAGAACTATGAGGAACAACTGGAAAAGGCGCAGCTAGGACAACATCAGATAAAAGAAATTTGATTCCAGGCCAGAATGTAACCTGAGTAAGCGTCTTAGGTAAGACTCTTCCTATTACTCAGAAAAATAAAGGCAGGTAGGAGAGAAGGACATTCAGTCTTGCAAAGTCTGTTACCCTAACTCAGGGGTCTTCAAATTTGGCCCTTTTATGACTTGTGGACTTCAACTTCCAGAATTCCTCAGCCAGCATGCCTGGCTGAGGAATTCTAGGAGTTGAAGCCCGCAAGTCATAAAAGGGCCAAGTTTGAAGACCCCTGCCCTAACTTTATAACAAGAATATTAGTATGCACGACTAAGCGGTGCAGTGGCCTAGAGGTGGAGTTCTCACCTCACAATCAGGAGGCTGTGAGTTTGATCCTAAGTAGTGGCAGATATTTCTTTCTCTGGGCTGAATGAGTAGTCTGCTGCAAACTCTACATAGGCCTCAGGAAGGGCATCCATCCAGTAAACACTCAGGCTCCATTCAGTTGCCCCGACCCACAAGAGATTACAGGGTCATTAAGAAAAAAATTAGCATACATGACTTTGGTTTGCTTGTCTGGTCCATCTTGTAGGGCTAATATTTTCAGACTCTTGAAATGCAAAGCAGCCAATGAACCCTTTTAGTGTGATTGATTCATTGATTCAGTTTCCCCCCCCCCCCCGATAGGTTTGAGGTAAAAGAAATGGAAACCATTGCTGAAGAAGGCGAAAAGTCGAGCAGACAGCAGGAGCAGCTGGACAAAGAGAGCTCTAAAAAAGGTTGGATGAGAATTTTTGTGAACTGTGTTATTGTTATTTACTTCACAAGTAGCAAGGATAAGCATGTGTAGATGCTGTTTTTCTGAGATCTGATTGGAAACGGGCTGTAGAGAAATCCAAGTCCTTGTAAAATCGCTGAAAAACGTAAATCAGGGGACTTCAAACTTGGCCTTTTTATGACTTGTGGACTTCAACTCCCAGAATTCCTCAGCCAGGCACGCTGGCTGAGGAATTCTGGGAGTTAAAGTCCACAAGTCATAAAAGGGCCAAGTTTGAAGACCCCTAATGTAAATCATGGCTGTAATGCAGTGGAGGGAGGAGGAATAAATGATCACCCCATCTCAGTTCTGGTGTCCTCTTCTTTTTATTGGAAGGTTTAAGGAAAAATAAAATATTTGCGATATTTCAGTTACCAGACATACTGTTCTACTTAAGAAAATGAGGTGTCAATAGAAGAAAATATATGTAGCTCAGTGAATAGAAGAATAACATTATTGTCACTGAATGTACACTAATCAGCAAACATTAAAATGAAATTTCATCGCATTCAGCTCTCAAAGGGTTACCACCTCTGATATACACTACATAAATATGACAAAAATAAATAAATACAGAATTATGCTTATACCCACATATATTATATGCACAGAGAAACAACAGTCTAGTTTGGATTATGTATACATGTGCATGGCGAGAGAAAGGAATCTTGCGAGTTTACCAGACGGATGGCATAGGGAACAAAGCTATTACAGAATTGGGTAGTCCTGCTATAAATACTTCAAAACCTCCTCCCAGAGGGGAGCAACAGAAAGACTGTAAAGTGGATGTGTGGTGTCCCTAACAATGCTTTGAGCTCTAAGCACACAGTGCTTATAAGCAGCATCCTGAATACCAGGGAGCAAACTCCCTATGATCTTCTCGGCTGTCCGTTCCATTCTCTGTATGGACTTTCTATCTGAGGTACTGCTGCCACCAAACCAGACAGTGATGCAGTTTATTAAAATGCTTTCAATTGTGCCTCTGTAAAAAGTGGCCAGGACAGAAGGAAAAAGATGTGCTCTCCTCATCTGACGCAGGAAATGCAGACACTGGTTTGCACGCTTCAATGATGTGGAGAGGTGAATTCAGATTGTTAGTTATCTGCACCCCCAGGTACTTAATACCGTTGACCACCTCTACAGCTCTACATCCTTGATACTGAGTGGAGTATGACTCTGCCGGCTCTTTCTAAAATTTACAATGATCTCCTTTGCTTTATCAACATTTAGAACCAGGTTACTTTTAGCGCAGCAGTCCACTAGAGCCTTCACCTCTTCCCTATAAGCATCTTCATTGTCATCCCAGATAAGACCCACCACTGCCGTGTCGTCTGCATACTTCACAATATGATTCGTCGCGGATTTGGTACAACGTTTGTGGGTTATCAAGGGGAATAGTAGCGGACTCAGGACACAGCCCTGTGGAGAACCTGTACTCAAGGAGATGGAATTGGAAACTTTCTTTCCAACTTGCAGAACCTGGGGCCTATCAATAAGGAAATCAAGTATCCAGTTACATAAAGGAGTATTAAAACCTAATAGGCCCAGTTTGCTCACCAGATGTTGAATGTGTTGAATGCTGAACTAAAATCCACAAACAGCATTTGCACATGAGTATTCTTCCCCTCCAGGTGCTGTCCTGGAGTGTTGTCATTGGTGCTCTGCTCTATGAGCTTGATTGTTTCCTTGCAGATGTTTCATTACCCCACTAGATAACATTATCAAAGGTAGTGACTATAGAGTTTGCTCCCTGTTTATATACTATAACTTGCCCTGCCAGTATTAATGGGGTGGTGTTTTCTCCTTGGTAGTTCCTTAATTAGGGTATTGTTTTCTGCTTGTTTGTCTGGTGTTAATCCCTGCTTATATGGGTATTGGCTACTGGAAAGAATGTGTTCTGGTCTTGATAGACTCGGAAACTGTGAGCATCCTAAGGTAAAAGGTAAAGGTTCCCCCGCACATGCGTGCTAGTCGTTTCCAACTCTAGGGGCTGGTGCTCACCTCCGTTTCAAAGCCGAAGAGCCAGCGCTTGTCTGAGGACGTCTCCGTGGTCATGTGGCCGGCATGACTAGACGCCAAAGGCGCACGGAACGCTGTTACCTTCCCACCAGAGTGGTCCCTATTTTTCTACTTGCATTTTTACGTGCTTTCGAACTGCTAGGTTGGCAGAAGCTGGGACGAGCTCACTCTGTTATGCGGCACTCGGGATTCTACCCGCCAAACTGTCGACCTTCTGATCGACAAGCTGAACATCCTAACCCACTGAACCACCACGTCCCTAGACCAGTTCAAATCCAAAAATGCTAAGGAATTCCTGGAAAATTGGCATTCAGACAAATCAGCCCACCAATATAGATATAGAACTAAACTGTATTTACACGGTTCAAAAGAAACAACCAAAAGCTAACAAGGAAACAAAAAAAGACCAGCATATATCCCCTCCAAAAAGGCCTGTAACATGCCCTTTTATCTTTTTTAGGACCAATGGTATAATAAGATGACTTCAGATATTGGACTGAGAGGCCTTGAGAATAAAAGTGCTTTTTAGATGGCCAAGTCCTCTGTTTTAATTCCTTTTCTTATTTTGTTGAGGGAGTTCTAAACGTTTACCCCCAAATTCCCCTTCTAATGACACTCTTTTGTAGAAGGGTGATAGAAGTATCTGGTGCTAGAAGAGAACCAGTGATGCTGAGAGACTCAGACAATATATGAATTTAAAATGGCAGCCCAGTTCCAAAACATCTGGTCCAGAGTGGACCACCTTGGCACTGGTTGGGTTGGAAGAAGACTAGGTTAAAAGACGGGATCATATAGAGGTGTTGTGGGCAGACTGTCGAAGAAAAACTTGCTTTGGATCCCAAGTTCTCTTACCTCTTCCATCTCTGTACTTCTTGAATCTAGAAGGTCCTCAGTTAGCGTGAAAGTTCTTTCATTGACAGCTTGCTGTTGTGTCCTAAAGTTCCCAGATAACCTCTGCTTTATTTACAGAAAACGTGTTCTCCAAACGCTTTCTCTCCCGTCAAGCAATTTTTCCGGCCAAAGTGACCGGGATCAGTTTGACTGAGGAACTTGAGAAAAACCTGAAGCCCAAACCACCACCACCTTCAAGGTAGATCTTAAATCTGAGAGCATCGGTGAGATTCTTCTCTTAAGATTCAAGGTGCTGGTAATGACCTTTAAAGCCCTACATGGCATGGGTCTGGAATACCTTAGGGAGCACCTGCGGCCGGCATCAATTTCCCTCCGCCCAGTGCGCTCCCACAGAGAGGGCCTCCTCAGGGTGCCACCGGTCAGAGAATGCCGTCTGGTGGCCCCCAGGGGGAGGGCCTTCTCTGTGGGTGCGCCGGATTTGTGGAACCGTTTACCGGTTGAGCTCCAGATGGCGCCCGACCTTCGCTCCTTCCGGCGTGATCTGAAGACCTACTTGTTTGAACAAGCCGGCCTGGCCTGATGGGTTTGGGTTTTATTATTGTTTTTAACGTACTGTATTTATTGTTGTTTGTATTGGACATTATGTTTAATCTTTTTTAATTTTTGTATCTTCGCATTTTAGTATATATTGCCCTGTTCACCGCCCTGAGTCCTTCGGGAGAAGGGCGGTATACAAATAAAATTATTATTATTATTATTATTATTATTATTATTATTATTATTATTATTATTATTATTATTATTATTATTATTATTATTATTATTATTATTATTATTATTATTATTTATTATTATTATTATTATTATTATTATTATTATTATTATTATTATTATTATTAAAAAAAGAAGGAGAAGCTAGATATCTTCCTTTTCTCTAATTAAAACAGTCATTTTTTTGCCATTTCTGCTAGCTCCATCACTTTTCTCATCTATTGGAGTGTTGGCGCATCTTTCCATCTCTGTGCGTAAAGAATTCTTGCTGCAGGCAAGGTCATTTTGCTCTGGCCTTATGAAACAACCCTGCACTGATTCTTAAAGTGATTATAAAGATAAAACCAGAGAGTTTTCTTTGGATTTAATGGAAAAACACTTGGGGGAAAAATATGGGTCTTTGATGTTATATATGTTGATGGCAGCAAGATTACTTTATCCACAAAAATGGAAGGACGTTTTGATTCCCACAATGGATGAACGGCTGCAAAACTTGATGGAGTTGGCAGAGATGGCTAAACTTGACTGCTCTGATTAAAGAAAAACAACAACACACAATTACTTTTGTTTCTGCTTGGAAACGGCTTCTGGATTTTGTGCTTGAGGTGGGGGAGAAAATGAAACTTTGATTTTGGGTTTTGCCGATTAGATAGGTTTGTTCTTATAGAAATGACTAGCTTATATTTATTATATAAAAATAAAAAGCTGAGGTTTGATGTATTCAACTGCAGCAAAAGGAATCAGAAGTCGGTGCCTTTTCTTACTTTGCCCTATGCTTTTCCCTCCCTTATTGTCCCACGATTTTCTTTTGTATTTTTTGCATTTTATATAACATTTGGATAAACTAATAAAATGTTGAATAATATATAAAAAAGAAACAACCTTGCATTGAGGGATGCTGTTGCTTCTCATCCTTTTTGGCCTGGTGGTCCCATTATTTTGATTTGATTGTACTTTATTTAAGATGGCGAACAGACGGGAAGAGAGATATAAAAGTGAGGAAAGTAATATAAAAATGTGTTAAAACTAATTTTGAAACAACAGCTCTGATCCAAGTCAGATCCCGGTTGATCAGACAGGCAAGGCTTGGAGTCCCATATTTCACCTTGCATAATTCATCTCCCTTTGTTGCTTTTCAATTCAAGTTTGGTGGTGGTTAGCATTATTCATGAGGTCCAACTGAATTCTATCCTTCCTCTTCATCGCAAGCCATTGTTGAGCCAGCGTCTTGCGCACCGGTTGGCTTTTAAATATTTTAGAGGATCGTCTTGAGTAACGGAGCCTGCCAACTGTTGATCTTTTGTCTGTTGGAAAGTACCTCTGAACAGCTGGCTTGCCTGCAATTTACAGTAATATGTAGGGGCCTCTTGGTGTTTAGTTTAAGGCACGCCTTTGTAAAAAGGAGGTAAAAGGGAAAGGTTTCCATGTCAGTTGGGTCCAGCTCTAGGGCATGGTGCTCATATCTGTAAGCTAGAGAGGTCCATTTAATGATGATGATGATGATGATAACTTTATTGTCACTTTGAATGTACACCAATCGGCATACATCAAAATGAAATTTCGTTGCATACAGCTCTCAAAGGGTCACCACCTCCGATATATTTATTTTATTTTATTTATTTTAATTCCATTTATATCCCGCCCTTCTCCGAAGACTCAGGGCGGCTTACAAGCTTAGCAGTAGCCTTCATTCTATGTATATGCCTGCTTATTAGGGCTTTCGGCCCCACCCAAGCGGCATTATTACAAAGTCAGCTTAATTGCCCCCAACAATCTGGGTCCTCATTTTACCTACCTCGGAAGGATGGAAGGCTGAGTCAACCTTGAGCCTGGTGGGATGCGAACTTGCACTAATTGCAGGCAGCTGGTGTTAGTTAAGGAGGCATTAGCCCACTGCTCCACCAAGGCTCCTTGTTTGGGGCCCGCTCAAGTTTCACATTGTCCATTTTAGTCTCTAGGGAGTGAACGATGGCAAACAGGACAGATGGAAACGGGGCTCCATGTGGATTAGCCCTCAAGTTAGCTTGTATTCTGACAGCCTTGCCTTCTTTCCTTTTTCTGATGCTGACTCTTCCACCCTTTCCTTAAAGAGGCCTTGCTTCTTTTCGCCCCTGGAGCACACTGCTGCTGCCGCCGCCACCAACTCCTCCAAAAGCCTCTCTCTCTTCCTCTGGGCCTGCCAACAGCCTCATACAGTTCCTTCGCTCCATAAGCTCCAGGTCCTCTCCTCCTCTGCCTCCTCTGGAAACAGCCCTGATTTGCAGTAGAATCCATCACTGGGCCAGCAGTCAGATCTTGCTGCTGGTAGAACAAATTCAAACAGCGCCAACGACTTTTAACGGTCTCACCAACAGTTCCAAAATAACTAGAAACTCGCCAGGCCAGCAAAGATTGTCGGTCGTATGTTGTATGTTACCTTAGTTCCACTATGTTGCTCAAACACATTAAAATCTTCCTGATCATGTGGCCTATAGCTCTTACTATCCCTCCCAAAACTATTTGCCTTCAAGAGCCAATGCAGCCGCAGCCATTCCAGGCGCCGCCATCTTAGAATAGGGAATATCCTACAGCCAGTAAATGGAATTTAATGTTACAATCAAAATTCATACTTTGCTAGTCACTCTGAAAGTTGTCTTTCTGTGATCATGTGACCAGCGTGGCTGTATGCTAAAGGCGCACAGAACACTGTTATCTTCTCACTGAAGTGGTACCTATTTATCTACTTGCATTTGCACGTTTCCGAACTGCTAGGTAGAGCAGGAGCTGGGGTAAGGAAAGGGAGCTCACCCTGTTGCATGGTGCTCGGGTCTTGAACCCGAGCTTTCAGCTCTCCAGCTAAAAGCTCAGCATCTTTAACCGCTGAGCTATCGCGGCCCCTTGTAAAAGGAGGAGTGAAATGGAAATAAACCAAAATCCACCTCCATTCTTTATACTCGGGAAGAGTTCTCATTTCATTTGGAGCCACCTTTTCCACCCCAAACAAATGATTTTAATTGTCAGAATCCATTTATATCATATTCATAAACATAACATTATTCCATGGATCCTGCCATCTCCCGAGGAGGAGGGAACGGATGTGTGTTGGGCCTGTATTAGGCATTTCAAAGGAAAAGAGAAGCCTTTTGAACTGGAGGAACAAAAGAGGGGTGTTAGGGTAGGATCATCTGGCTTGTGTCACGGAAGAGAGCAATAAACATAAAAGGTCCTAAGTTCCTTTTTCCCACGAGAGGGATGATACGAGGTAAATGATGGGGGACTGACCAAATGGGGTTAAGGGGGGGTTGAACCGGGAACTCTTTATAAGGGTTTAGTTTGTAGAACAATATTAAGTCCTGTTTTGTATTCCTACAACCAAGCATGTCATAGTAAAGATTTCTTTTGGACTAAGATTTGGCTCCAAGAGTTTTGTCTTCCTAAGACATGGTTTGGGGTGGGTCCTGACATTAATGTTTACAGGCCTGTGGAGTCCCCCAAGGCTGAGCTGCTAAATTTGTTAGTAGAGGACCAAAGCCCAGTAGTGGGACTTGCCGAGGGTTAAGCCACATTTCTGGGACAATAATTAATATAGAAAGTTTGCATTAAAAATGTGATCCCTGAATGCAAATTGCTTGCCTTCTGAGACTTAGACACTGATGTTAAACACTCCCTGAGTGCTGAAGAGTTTTTGGGGTGGCATGATAAGAAATACAGGTAGTTCTCGATTTATGACTGTAATCCAGCCTTGTGACTGTGGTCTTGTCATGACAGTTGTAGAATGGGACATCACATGACTGGACCTAAATTTACGACCGTTTTGTGGAGGTGATTAAGCAAATGTTATTCAGCAAACTCACTGTTTGCTATGGGCATTTTCGCCAAAATCAGGAAGTAAAAGGCAGCTTCTAGAACAAATGTTGTCAATTGGGGTCATGTGACTGTGGGACACTGCAATGTGTCTCTCAGTGCGGGACAGTTGCTGAGCTCCTAAAATACGGTCACATGACCTCGGGTGAGGGTGGGGAGACAGTCATCAGAACTTCAGGACCAGGTGGTAAACATCTTCTGGCAGATCCATCATAACTTTGAATGGTCACTAAATGACCAGTCATAAATTAAGGACTACCAGTAGTGTCCTATAGGATGAGGGAACTCTACAAAAACATGCAGAGCTGGAAGGTGGAGTTAAATGCACTATCAGTTTAGGGTCCTTGTGTTGCCACAAGAGACCTAAATCCAGCTCTACTTGAATTCAGTTGACTCTTATCCAGCAACAATAATAACAATAACAACAATAATACTCGGAACATCTTATATTTTAAGGAGGTATCTGGTTGATACCTAGGATCCTGGTAGCAACCCGTGTCAACCATCAGCACCAGCCAATTTGAATGTTCAGTTGGCTGAGGTTCATGTTTAATGAATAAAAGTATAATAATAATAATAAAGTTGGAAGGGACCTTGGAGGTCATGTAGTACAACCCCCTGCTCAGGCAGGAAACCCTCTGCCATTTCAGACAAATGGCTGTCCAGTCTCTTCCTAAAAACTTCCAATGTTGGAGCATTCACAGCTTCTGGAGGCAGATCGTTCCACTGGTTAATTGTTCTAACTGTCAGGAAGTTTCTCCTTAGTTCTAGGTTGCTTCTCTCCTTGATTAGTTTCCATCCGTTGCTTCTTGTCTTGCCTTCAGGCACTTTGGAGAATAGGTTGATCCCCTCTTCCTTGTGGCAGCCCCTGAGATATTGGAACATGCTATCATGTCCCCCCTCGTCCTTCTCTTCATTAAACTAGACATACCCAATTCCAGCAACCGTTCCTTATATGTTTTAGCCTCCAGTCCCCTGATCATCTTTTTTTGCTCTTCTCTGCACTCTTTCTAGAGTCTCAACATCTTTTTTACATCATGGTGACCAAAACTGAATGCAGTATTCCAAGTGTGGCCTTACCAAGGCATTGTAAAGCGGCATTAACCCTTCACATGATCTTGATTCTATCCTTCTGTTAATGCACCCTAGCACTGTGATGGCTTTTTTGGCAGCTGTAGCACACTGCTGGCTCATACTGTATTTAAGTGATTGTCCACTAGGACTCTGAGATCCCTCTCACAGTTACTACTATTGAGCAAGGTACCACCTATACTATACCTGTGCGGTTGGTTTTTTCTGATTTAATGCTGATCATCAGTTGTCTAGATTAATGACAGGTGCAACAAACCAGGATCACATGTTGAGATTAAGCACAAGGGATTTATTATTCCAGCCTATACCCAAGAATCTAGTCAATTAACCATCTCTTGTGCCACTGGGTCTCTCTTGGCCACACAAAGACCAATGACACATTGAATTCCACCTTTCTGCTCTGCCTGCTCTTGTCCAACATCAGCAATGGCAAAGTTTAAACTCTGTGCTCTTTGTTACACACTCATACGCTGCCCATTGTGTTCTGCAGGCAACAAACACCCATTCCGGAAGCCTTGAAGACAGAACAGGAAGTGAGCCGTACCCAAACTTCTGCCCCCAGATCGCAGACTTCATCCCCCATTTGTGATCAGCATGATAGGGCAGGACAGGTACTGGATGTAGTGCCTTTCATATTTTTATCTATAGCTACTTATAACAACTCTGGAAACGATGTTTGCTATTAGGAAGAACTGGATGGTTGGTGGTCCCTGCGCCATGCTTGGCTCTGCGCCATGTCCCTGCGCCATGCTTGGGCCTACCATGCCCTATAATTATTTAGTCAATGAGAGATGATTCTGATCTCCAGTCAATTTTATTTAATATACTTCCTTTATTAATTATTATAAACAAGGTGGTAAGTATATATCCAGCAAACCTTCTATTTTCCCCACAATAACAACCCTGTGAGCTGAGGTAAGCTAAGAAAGAGGGACTGGCCCAAAGTCCTACAGCTGGCTTTCATGCCTAGGATGGGACTAGAACTCACCATCTCCTGGTGATTGGCCCAAGTCCCTCAACCAGCAATTATTCTTAAGGCGGGACTAGTATTCAGCCATCCATCCAATTCTGATATATGGACCCATTTCTCTCTCTCTCTCTCTCTCTCTCTCCCTCTCTCTCTCTCTCTCTCTCTCTCTCTCTCTCTCTCTCTCTCTCTCTCTCTCTCTCTCTCTCTCTCTCTCACACACACACACACACACACACACACACACACACACACACACACACACACACAGAGTATTTATATGGAAAAATGGACAGAATAACCTGGTCCTCTCATGGAGGTGATTATGCAGTTATTACCATTTGTTTTGAGACTGTCTCATACTGGAAGCTATTCTTTAGAGATCACAATCTGTCCATTTTCTCACTTTCTGTGGAAGAAGGTATAATTTCAGTCCCAACTAAGAAACCAATGCCACATAGGCCGGGACTAATTTTATTGTAACACGTATACTGTAGTAACAGAATCTTGCAACTTTGAATATGCTTTCCTTTCCCTCACTGATTTTCTTGCTCTGGGCTCAAGCCCCGCTTATCTGATTATTGTCTCAGTACTGGCTCTTTCTCCTGTCTTTTAAAACCATTCCCTCCACAGGTAGCCTGTTTTGACTCATTGTTCCTTCACTTAGGCATGCCATGAGATGCAAGGAAAAACAAAACCCCCAAAGTTCTAAATTGCCTTTAGAGGATCTTGATTGATTGATTGATTGATTAGATTTGGTTACCAGTTTGTGAAAGAAGAGATTTGCTGTAGAATTAGAATAGAGAGGCAGTCGGGCATAGAGGTTTACACTGTTCTTTGCCTTGTGTACCTCCAGGAGATGTGCTACCTATGCATGCAGCGTGCTCAGAGGAACGTTCCTGTCTACTTGGGTGAGGAGAGAAGAAGGAAGGAGAAGGAGGAAGACTGCATCCTGGCCCAGTATCAAGCCATAAAAGATCACGAAGCCCTTCAGAAGCAGCTGGTACTGGGGCCGAAAAACTGATTTTTTGCTTTCTTCCGACGTAAATAAAGCAGGACTTTTTTTTTAGAACTTTTGGAAACAGAGAAGAGCGCAGTGCCCTAGAGTCGGACACGACTGGATGGGGGGAAACTTTTTCTGTTGGGTTTTTATTTTTGGCCAGCTGCCCAGAGTCACTGAGAGCGAGTGGGCAGCTGTATAAATTTTATAAGTAAATAAATGACAGGAAGGTTCTTAGCCTGATGTGCCTTTGCCAGAATAAAACCCAAGCCAGAAAGGTACGTAGATTTTATGCAGAAGTTGGAAGAGCCTTGGTGGAGCAGTGGGCTAATGCCTCCTTAAGTAACACCAGCTGCCTGCAATTAGTGCAGGTTCGAGTCCCACCAGGCTCAAGGTTGACTCAGCCTTCCATCCTTCCGAGGTAGGTAAAATGAGGACCCAGATTGTTGGGGGCAATAAGCTGACTTTGTAAAAATGCCGTTTTGGGGGGGGGGGCGAAAGCCCTAATAAGCAGGCATATACATAGAATGAAGGCTATTGCTAAGCACATTGATTTGTGCTTCTTAGATTGTAAGCCGCCCTGAGTCTTCAGAGAAGGGCGGGATATAAATGGGATTTAAAAAAAAAGAGTTCTCCCATGAATTCAAGGCGAGAAGCTCCTTAGAAAGATTGGGAATCCCCCTGTGTACAATTCAAACGGACGGAGTGTGCAATGAGTTCTTTCACTGATCAGCATCCTTTGACTCATCTGTCATCTATAGCCCAGGGGTCCCCAACCTTGGCAACTTTAAGACTTGTGGACTTCAACTCACGGAATACCCCAGCCAGCATGATCTAGCCCTTGTAACATGAATTATTTCCTAGCATCCCATAATATTCCTAGCATGATCTTGTTAATGCTCTCTTGCATGTTCAGGAGGTGTAATGTGTTTCCCACATTACACTGAGTTTTCAGATTATTAAAGTTCAGCTCTTTCTGGGCAATTGTTGTCTCTGGCTGGTTTGAACCGGTCCTTGTCATTCTCCAAATTCCAATGGGGAATTTGCTGGTTCTTTAAAAAAACTAGAAACATTACTTAAAAGTGCTCCTTGTTACTGAAAGCAGTACTCAAGGAGGCCCCCGTTTCCTGCTCCCATCAGAAGGAGGCTACCTACATAGAAGATGTTACCAAGAGGGATCTACACCATCCATAAAAGATCTTACGGATTCTGAATCCTGGTTTCTCCAATTTGGTCCAGCTCAGCAATTCTTTCCCACCCTTTTCAGCTCAAAAGCATTTAATTCTTTCTCCAAACTGCAGATGAAAATGGCGGCAGCTCGGGAGCAGAACCAGAAAGTGGCATCTTATAACCTGAGCATAGCGGAAGCCATGCGACAACACAAGAATGAGAAGCCGGCCGAACCTTTTGTAAGAACTCCCATCCTTTGCAACACTATAGCTTGGCCTTTTCTCTATCTAGGCATTTTTTTTGGATCTGTTGGACTATTGGGCCCATGTTCTCAATCGGATGGTGAATGGTTGAGGAACCTAGGTAAGTCTAGCCCAGGGGGTACGGAACCTTGGCTCTTTTATGACTTGTCAATTTCAATACCCAGAATTCTTGAACCAGCCATGCTGACTCAGGAATTTTGGGAGCTGAAGTCCACAAGTCATAAAAGAGCCAAGGTTGCCTACCCCTGGGCTAGCCTGTCGAAGAGAAGGATTAGGGGGGATGTGATAGCAGTCTTCCAGTACTTGAAGGGAGAGGGAAGATTTATCACAGAGAAGAGGGGATTGATTTATTCTTCAAAGCATGAGAGGGCAGGACAAGAAGTAACGGGTGGAAGATCATTAAAGAGCAATCCAACCGAGAAGTTAAAGAGAACTTTTCTGACAGTGAGAACAATTATTCAATGGAATTGCTTGCCTCCTGGTGTTGTGGGTGCTCCATCACTGGAGGTTTTCAAGAAGACACTGGACAAGCCATTTATCTCGAATAATATAGATCTCCTACCATGGGTAGGGGGGGGTTGGATTAGATGATCCCCAAGGTCCCTTCCAACCGTATTGTTTTATGTTCTATGCACATCAGATAATGGCCAGCAGGCTCTTCCTGTCTTGTTAAAGGTAAAGGTAAAGGTTCCCCCAAGGGACGCGGTGGCTCAGTGGGTTAGGACGCTGAGCTTGTCGATCAGAAGGTCGGCAGTTTGGCGGGTCGAATCCCGAGTGCCGCGTAACAGAGTGAGCGCCTGTTACTCGTCCCAGCTTCTGCCAACCTAGCAGTTCGAAAGTACGTAAAAATGCAAGTAGAAATATAGGGACCACTCCGGTGGGAAGGTAACAGCGTTCCGTGTGCCTTTGGCATCTAGTCATGCCGGCCACATGACCACGGAGATGTCCTTGGACAAGCGCTGGCTCTTCGGCTTTGAAACGGAGATGAGCACCGGCCCCTAGAGTCGGAAACGACTAGCACGCATGTGCGGGGGAACCTTTACCTTTACCTTTAAAGGTTCCCCCGCACATGCGTGCTAGTCATTTCCAACTCTAGGGGCTGGTGCTCATCTCCATTTTAAAGCTGAAGAGCCAGCGTTTGTCTGAGGACATCTCCATGGTCATGTGGCCGGCATGACTGGATGCCAAAGGCGCACGGAACGCTGTTACCTTCCCACCGTAGTGGTCCCTATTTTTCTACTTGCATTTTTACGTGCTTTCAAACTGCTAGGTTGGCAGAAGCTGGGACGAGTAACAGGCGCTCACTCTGTTAGGCGGCACTCGGGATTCGACCCGCCAAACTGCCGACCTTCTGATCGACAAGCTCAGCATCCTAACACACTGAACCACCGCGTCCCTTTGTCTTGTTAAATACCCTCTGTCCAAGTGTTGCTTTTGTTCACGTCAAAATTTGTGCCTCTTTTCAGAGGTCCTTCATTTTTGAGAAGAGGCCACCCAGTTCTACGCCTCATGAGAAGCAAGAGGAATATGCCCAGCACTTGGACAAGCAACTGGAGTGCAAAAAAGCCAGAGAAGCAAAGCAAAAACAGGAACAAGACTTCATTGACCGCTTGCAGCAAGTTCAGCTGGCAGAAGAGTGAGACCTTTGGGAGAAGTTGATCTCCTGCCTCAGTATTTATTCAGTCCAAGTTTTAAATGCCTCTTTCCCCAGCCTGCTGCCTTATAGATGTCATAATTATGAGTCTGAAAGCACAGCATTGTATATATATATATATATATATATATATATATATATATATATATATATATATATATATATATATATATATATATATATATATTTTAAAAAGATAAGGGTGGGGGAATTGGAGAAAAAGGACAACAAAATTTTACCCAGTGTTCTCAATGAGTTGAGTTCTGGAAATCTTCCCCATCATATAGACTCACCCAGATATTTGGGATCGTAAAGGTAAAGGTTCCCCCGCACATGCGTGCTAGTCTTTTCCAACTCTAGGGGCCGGTGCTCATCTCCGTTTCAAAGCCGAAGAGCCAGCGCTTGTCCGAGGACGTCTCTGTGGTCATGTGGCCGGCATGACTAGACGCCAAAGGCGCACGGAACGCTGTTACCTTCCCACCGGAGTGGTCCCTATTTTTCTACTCGCATTTTTACGTGCTTTCGAACTGCTAGGTTGGCAGAAGCTGGGACGCGTAACAGGTGCTCACTCTGCTATGCGGCACTCGGGATTTGACCCGCCAAACTGCCGACCATCTGATCGACAAGCTCAGCGTCCTAACCCACTGAGCCACCGCATCCCTTATTTGGGATCATATCCTTCTGTAAAATTGTAAGCACAGTTGCGTTAATGTGCTTTTTCACTTCGTAGCTGCTTTGCTCAAGGAGAAAGTTGGTGGTCCCAATTGTATTCACCAACACACTCACTAAACCAGATTTACCTTTGGGCGCTCAGCTGTTAACAATACTGGGGCTTTCAAGATCCGAGGGAAATGCTATAGATTTAGGCAGCCTAATCCTCACCCACTGCTTTAGATCAGGGGTAGGCAACCTCGGCTCAGGAATTCTGGGAGTTGAAGTCCATGAGTCATAAAAGAGCCGAGGTTGCCTACCCCTGCTAGATGAACCTGCTAGGTCAGGGGTGTCAAACTACCGGCCCACGGGCTGGATGCGTCATCCGGAAGCCGCGCCCACCCCGTTGCCGACAATGGCAAAACCGTCCCGATATGTTGCGCGATGTCACATGACATCGCGAGTTTGACCACCCAGGATTAAATCTTACTGAAATCGTACTGGCTGATTCTTAGTCTTCTGTCTGCTTTCTAGATTAGCTGCCCAAAGAGCCAAATATCTAAAAGAGAAGATGGAAGAAAAGCAAAATTATAAGACGGCCCTTGATACACAGGTAAATCGGCTGGTTGCCAATAGAAGCCATTTCAACCTAGAACAAGCGTATACGAGAGTGTGATCATGAAAGGAACTGTCTTTTCCAACACACACACACACAGAGAGAGAGAGAGAGAGAGAAAGAGAGAGAGAGAGAGAGAGAGAGAGAGAGAGCTCCTTAAATCTAATTGGATTGCTTTTATGTAAGCAACTGCAGCATCCCAGCCCAAGGGAATCATAAGAGCAATAACTGACAATTTATGATCGCTTATAAGTTGTGCAGCTGAAAAGAAAGTGGTTGGCCTCTCTTTTTTAGCGAACAAAACAAAACTGAAGATTAAATGTGGAAGTTAGAGAAAAAAATAATTTATCAGAGCCTCATGAGTTGCTGGTTTGGCAGCATGTCTCTCCTCTCCCCCATCTGTTTATTGAACAAATACAGGTGGTCCTTGACTTATAACAGTTCCATTCAAAGTTACAACAGCATGGAAAATGTGACCTGTGACCATTTGTCACGCTTACAACCGTTGCAGCATGATTACATGATCAAAATTCAGATGCATGGCAATTGATTCATATTTATGTTGTTTTCAGTGTCCCGGGATCGCGGGATCCACCTTTTGCAACCTCCCAACAGGCAAAAGTCAATGGGGAAGTCAGATTCACTTAACAGCTGGGTTACTAACTTAACAACTGCAGTCATTCACTTGACAAATGTGGCAAGAAAGGTGGTAAATTGGGGCAAAACTCACTTATCAAATGTCTCACTTAACAGAAATTTTGGACTCAGTTATGGTCGTAAGTTGAGGACTACCTATGTAGCTTTGCTTTTGCAAATGACGAGTTCCATTCGAGTGGAACCAACAGGGATGCTGATTCTGAGGGCAAGGCTGGCTCGTGAATTAATTCTTGGAAATTTAATTAGCAAATCTTGGAAGAAATTCCCATCACGATCCAGCCCAGATGTTCAGATAGTCAGTAGTAAAAGAGGAGGCAGATGATCTTTAAACTCTTTCAAAGTCTGTGTTGGCCCATACAAGCAGAACGTTTGCAGGCATTACAAATTATTTGGCGCAGGATTACAATGTAATCCAAACCGAGTTTATTTATTTATTTTATTTATTTTATTAATATTTCTATACCGCCCTTCTCCCAAAGGACTCAGGGCGGTTCACAGGGCAAGAATAAAATACAAAGTTACAAATATTAAAAGGAGATTAAATAGTTGCCCGTTAAAACAATTAATATACTACATTTATAAAAACCCCAAAAATACTACAATAAAAATACAAGAATAAAACCCCACCAATCCCCCATCAGGCCAGGCCGGCTTGTGCAAACAAAAACGTCTTCAGATCGCGGCGAAAGGAGCGAAGATCGGGCGCCATCCGGAGCTCTACCGGTAACTGATTCCATAGTTCCGGAGCGCCCACAGAGAAGGATCTCCCCCTGGGGGCCACCAATCGACATTCTCTGATCGGTGGCACCCTGAGGAGACCCTCTCTGTGGGAACGCACAGGGCGCAGGGAGGTTGATGCCGGCAGCAGGTGTTCCCTGAGGTACTCCGGACCCCTGCCATGTAGGGCTTTAAAGTTTGCCCGGAAGCAGACCCCACTAGACTCAAAGAGGCTTATATTTCAATTAGTCTGCTTAAGATCATAATATTCGCTATACAACACCAGCCTTCACTTCTCTCAGTTTTTCAGGTCCCCGTTTAAGTGCTTGATTTTAAAGCGCGGTGTTTTTACTTTGTACAGATATCTGTAATGCTGTCGTCAGCCTTGTGTTTTCCAGATGTCTGGGACTGCAGCTTTGTGGCAGCTTATTTCTTTATTTACATTTTTTTAAATCCCATTTATATCCCGCCCTTCTCCGAAGACTCAGGGCGGCTTACAATCTAAGAAGCACAAACCAATGTGCTTAGCAGTAGCCTTCATTCTATGTATATGCCTGCTTATTAGGGCTTTCACACACACCCCAAGCGGCATTATTACAAAGTCAGCTTAATTGCCCCCAACAATCTGGGTCCTCATTTTACCTACCTCGGAAGGATGGAAGGCTGAGTCAACCTTGAGCCTGGTGGGACTCGAACCTGCACTAATTGCAGGCAGCTGGTGTTACTTAAGGAGGCATTAGCCCACTGCTCCACCAAGGCTCTTTATTTATAGTCTGTTTCAATCCACAAGGATTCTGGGCAGGGAGAAAGAGATGTATATAGGTAGTCCTCAATTTATAACAGTTTGTTTAGCGGCCGAAGTTACAATGGCACTGAAAAAAGTGAGCTATGATCGTTTTTCACACCTGCGACCGTTGCAGCATCCCCAGGGCCAGGTGATCAAAATTCAGCCACTTCGCAACTGGCTGGCATTTATGACAGCTGCAGTGTCCCGGGGTCATGTGATCCCCTTTTTGCGACCTTCTGACAAACAAAGTCAACGGGGAAGCCAGGTCCCGTTAAGAACCGTGTTATTTTTTTTTATTGAAAAGTTTTACAGTACATTTTATTTATAACAAAACAAAACAAAACCCCTCCCAACCCCCTCCCCTCTTCCCAACCCTCCCCAACACCTCCCTCCCTCCCCCTCCCCCCTCCCCGACTTCCCAGAGCTCAATACAAGGTATAAAAGTAAAAACAATCATAATCTACCATATGCAAACAACAATAAACTGTTAAATCTATCACACTTTAACTCTTATAAAATGACTACAAGCAATATAGATATCACATCAGTACTTATTCAAATGCTAAATGAAACTTTTTAGTCCCATATTTATTCTGGATATAATCAATCCATTTTTTCCACTCCACAATATATCTCTGTTGCGAATGGTCTTTCAAATACGCTGAAATCTTTGCCATTTCCGCCAGGTTGGAAACTTTTAAAGTCCATTCTTCTATAGTCGGCAGTTCTTCCTTCTTCCAATATTGCCCTATTAAAAGTCTTGCTGCCGTAATTAAATTCAACATCAACTTAGTGTCCACACCAGTAGTATCAGTAATAATGCCCAGTAAAAACAATTGCGGACAAAACTTTATCCTTTTCTTAAATATCTTCTGCATGGGGTTGTTTTATCTTTGGTCTCTTAATTTTATCTTGGGGTTTTTAGAATTGTACTTCTATTGTTTTAACTTGGGCAACTGTTTAATCTTTTTTTAATGTTTGTATTTGGTATTTTATTCTGCCCTGTGAACCGCCCTGAGTCCTCAGGGAGAAGGGCGGTATATAAATGTTATTAAATTAAATTAAATTAAATATTCCACCAAATAAGAACCGTGTTATTATCTTAACAACTGCAGTGATTCACTTAACAGCTGTGGCAAGAAAATTCGTAAAATGGGGCAAAATTCACTTTAAAAAATGTCTCACTTAAGCAGCAGAAATTTTGGGCGCCATTGTAGACTTACCTGTACCTAAAGAATGAATTGCTATGAGTAAAGTGTCTTTTTTAAATTTAAATTCTCTCTCCTTTTTGTACATAGCTAAAATTAAGACCGGCTCCCTTGCCTGAGTTTGTGCCTAATTCAACGGAGGTCATTTTTGGGAAGAACGACATGAATGAAGAGAAACTGGAGGAGAGAAGGAAACGTGCTCGGGAATATTCCAAATATCAGTTGCAGGCAGTTGCAGATCGTAAGAGAGCAGCCATTCTTAACCAGCTGGTGGATCAAAGGAGAGCTGCAGACATGATTCAAAGAGCTAAGAAACAGTAAGATGGAAACTGTAAAGGGTTAATACTACTTTATAATGACTGGAATATTGCATCCAGTTTTGGTCGCCATGATATAAAAAAAGATGTTGAGACACTGGAAAGACTGCTGAGCGGAGCAGCAAAGATGGTTGAAGGCTAAAACATATGAAGAGCAGTTGCAGGAATTGTGTATGCCTAGTTTAAGAGCCGTGATGGCGCAGGGGTTAGAATGCAGTACTGCAGGCTACTTCTGTTGACTGCCAGCTGCCAGCAGTTTGGCAGTTCGAGTCTCACCGGCTCAAAGTTGACTCAGCCTTCCCTCCTTCCGAGGTCGGTAAAATGAGGACCCAGATGGTTGGGGGAAATTTGCTGACTGTGTAAACCGCTTAGAGAGGGCTGTAAAGCATGTGAAGCGGAATAATAATAATAATAATAATAATAATAATAATAATAATAATAATAATAATAATAATAATAATAATAATAATAATAATAATAATAATAATAATAATAATAATAATTTAATTTCTATACCGCCCTTCTCCCGAAGGACTCAGGGCGGTGTACAGGGCAATAAATACAATAAAAATACAATGTACAAAAGTTAAAAAAGAATTAAACATTGTAGCCCAATTACAGTTAAAATAATAAAATTAATATTAAAATATAAGTCTAAGTGCTCTTGCTCTTGCTATTAATGGAAAGAAGGTGATCACAGTGTTCCAATATCTCAGGGGCTGCCCCAAAGAAGAGGGGGTCAAGCTATTCTCCAAAGCGCCTGAAGGCAGGACAAGAAGTAACGGATGGAAACTAATCAAGGAGAGAAGCAACCTAGAACTAAGGAGAAATTTCCTGACAGTTAGAACAATTAATCGGTGGAACAACCTGCCTCCAGAAGTTGTTGGAGCACCCAATACTGGAGGTTTTTCAGAGGAGATTGGACAACCATTCCTTTCCAGCTCTGCTATTCTGCTATTGTGTTAACTGCAGTGCTGAAGCTTTTCTGGACAAATTTGGCTCCTCTGATAGGTTACATGGCCATTCTGGATGATTGTGCTTCTTAACAAGGTGTCCCATTCTGGGCATGCTCCAGATGGATTATGACGAAATGGGGATGGCTATCAAGACTTTACTTGAAATAGGTGAAGACAGTCACGCTCCAAACCATAAGGGATTTTAAAGGTGATCTTGGAACCAATACAACTCCTATAATATTGACTGAATGGTGGAGAATGGAAGGATTTATATTCCTTGCAATCATCCGGTTCTTAGTGCTAACGACCAGATGAATGCAGGGAATATAAATCCTTCCATTCTCCACCATTCCGCCAGAACCGAAGAAGCTTCTTGGATGAGAAGTGAAATGTCTTCAGGGAAAAACAAAGAAAGTCCAGTTGCCTTTTGAAAAAAGCACCTTTGGGACAACCATGACCTGGATGACTGAGAATCTCCTTAGGCATTTAACAAAAAGAAGTCTCCTGGTGCATTTTCTACCAGTGAGTACCCACTTAGGCATGGTTGACAACATAAGATGATGGTGGCGACCGTAGAACTAATGAATATGCATACATTTTAATGCTCATTTGTATGATAACATTGTATAACTGTTAGAACTTCAATTTCATCAAAGGGAAATCAAAGAATCCAGATCCACCTAAACAGGGAGTAGGATTTCATTCATTCCTTGCTTGCCCTGGTCACCACAATGTAAAAAAGATGTTGAGACTCTAGAAAGAGTGCAGAGAAGAGCAACAAAGATGATTGGGGGACTGGAGGCTAAAACATATAAGGAACAGTTGCTGGAATTGGGTATGTCTAGTTTAATGAAGAGAAGGGCAAGGGGTGACAGGATAGCATGTTCCAATATCTCAGGGGCTGCCCCAAAGAAGAGGGACTCAAGCTATTCTCCAAAGCACCCGAAGGCAGGACAAGAAGCAACAGATGGAAACTAGTCAAGGAGAGAAGCAACCTAGAACTAAGGAGAAACTTCCTGACAGAACAAGTAACCAGTGGAACAACCTGCCTCCAGAAGCGGTGAATGCTCCAACACTGGAAGTTTTTAAGAAGAGACTGGACAGCCATTTATCTGAAATGGTATAGGGTTTCCTGCCTTAGCAGGGGGTTGTACTAGATGACCTCCAAGGTCCCTTCCAACTTTATTATTATTATTATCATTATTATAGCTTCTGTGCAGTTAATTTAGCAATCCCTGCATGGCTTTTGAACCATCACCTCCGTCTCTCAAACTGGAAGTAGATAAAAGGTGAAACAGAATCATGCAAGCAGGACATGGACCTACAGGTAGTCCTCAACATACGATCATAATTGAGCCAAAAATTTCTATCGCTAAATGAGGCAGTACCCCATTTCACAACCTTTTTTGCCACAATTGCTAAGCGAATCACTGCAGTTGTTAAGTTAGTAACACGATGGTTAAGTGAATCTGGCTGCTCCGTTGACTTTTCTTGTCAGAAGGTCTCAAAAAAAAGTGATGACATGACCCCATGACAGTGCAACCTTCATTAATATGAACTGGTTGCCAAGGAATTTTGATCACGTGACCAGGAAGAGGCTGCAACGGTCGTAAGCGTGAAAAATGGTCATAGGTAACTTTTCCCCCAGTGTTGTTGTAACTTGGAACAGTCACTCAAACCAACTGTTGTTAAGTCGAGGGCCACCTGCATTCTCCTTGCCTTCAAACCCTTTTGATATACTCCTAGGTGGATGGTGGAGAAGGGTGAGCGAATGGAGAGGCTCTTCCAGATGAACTTGGCTATTCAAGAGGACTGGCGGAAAAGCGCAGGGCTGAAGCGACAACGAGATTACGAGGAGAAGCTCTTCCAGCGGTACGCATCCAACTAGAGCAGAGTTCCCCAAAATTTCTGGCTTTGTGGACCGGTGTGGAGGGGGGAGACGGGAAGAGAAGGGATGGTTCCGCCCGAGCAGCGGGCAAGGGCATGCACGCGAGCAGCTCCATTTCTGCCACTTCTGCAGCCTGGTTTCAAATGGCTCCCAGACCGATAATGGGCCACAGCCCGGGGGTTGGGGACCCCTGATCTAGAGTATGCTGATGATACTCAGCTGTACTCTTCTGCCCATGGTGAACTAAGTGATGCTGCCTCTGTCTTCTCTTGGTGGCTGGAGGCTGAAGAGGTCTGGATGGGGAGCAACAGACTAAAACATGGCTCCGGGTTAGAGGCTCTTTGGCCCTTGGAGAATTACCATCTTTGGTCATGGATGGGGTTACATTGCCTCAGACTGATCTGGTGCATAATCTGGGAGTTCTCCTGTATTTGCAACTTAAGGTTGCTTGCTGGGTCTAGTATCAAGCCTCTGAAATTGCAAACAATTTTTTTTAGGTCAGCAATACCTAGCACCATTGCTGCTACTGAAAAAGACTTACTTTGTGCCCTTCCCCAAGACTCATGACTTGGGGGGAGAGGGCGATACAATTGCCCTGTGGGCCTGCACTCCTAGGATCTGCCATGGACCGCTTACCTTCCGGCACTGTTGTCTTTCTGTTCTATGTCTATCCATGTCTGCTCTGAGTTGCACGAGAAGCGGCTTTGGAGAATGCTTTTCTGCAACCTCTGCAGCCTCCAAAAATTGTGCAAAAGCATGCCCAATTCTCGCGCAATTTTCATTACATTACAGTACAACCCTTTTGGATGATCTCTAGAAGCTGCACGAGAGCACAGACCCCATTGTTATGTGGCTTCTGCAGACTCCAGCAATCATCCAAGAAGAGGGCACGCTTTCAAGTATAGTTACTATTGGAAGTTGGTGAATGCTTGTGTGTTCACCTTCGACACGCATGTCATAGGTTCGCCATCAGTGTCCTAAGTGAATGAGCAGCGGTATGGAAGAGATGACCAGGCTGAGCCTGATGTGGCTGGGGGATGGAGAAGCCAAACACATCATACATCATGAGTCCCTGCACACCTGCAAGAGATCTAAGCCCAACTCAGCTTGAATGCCTTTCTTATCTCCCACTCATTTCCCTTGACCCTTAGTTGGTCAGATTCTTGTAGAGAGCTTAAGTTGGCAATACATCTTTATACAGCCTGAATCTCCTGATTTCCCCCACATTTGAAATAGAAGCCTTTGAGGAAAACTGAATTATTGGTCTTTCTTCTCAAGAAGCTGATTTTTTTAAAAAAATTTTTAAACGTTTCTGTCTCTTTGAACTGCAGGGCGGGAGACAAACTTATGCTCCTGGATCAGTGCGCGAGATATCGTCGTTGTTACCAGTGCAAGAAAGGCCTGAACAAATTTGGGGAAAAAAATATATGGACAGACAGTAAATATATCCCTGGATCTCGGTTAATCGTTTGAAGCAGCACCATTTGTTCATGCCTTTTCTTCTTACGTGCTTTTGAAATTGTTTTTTTTTATAAAAAAAATCTGATTGTATGAATGTGCTTATGATTTGATTCTTGTGGCCCTGTGACATGAATTTCTACGTTTTTTCTTTTCCAGTGACAGGATTTTGTCCTCTCACTTTGGAATGTGTTTTTCTGCATTAAAAGATATATATGTATGTGTGTGTGTGTGTGTGTATTATGAAATACATCACCCCCCACACACACAGACCATAAAACAAGCGTCTTTATTACTTTTTAGTAAGTGGGCGGGTTGATCTTCTCAGACAGAAATGCGAGGGTGGCGTGTTTGATTTACAGGGACTGATGCCTTTTTGTACATTTGTGGGGTTTTTTTTTGTTTGTATATTTATTTTAAAGTATCAGTGTTTTGTTCAAATACAGTGAAGGATCTGGGACTGAGAGAAGAGAGAGGATTTTGACACACAGGAATGGAACACCATCAATGGTGAAAGATCTAGGTCCCTTGAGGAAATGGCAAGGATAGGGATTGTTAGACCTGCTGCTTCCCACGTGTCCAGCATTGAGGCCAACGTGTCTACCTGTCATCAGAAAATGTTAGCCACTCATGCCTGGTCCAACCCTGCCCACAGACACCCCACGTTTTCTGAGATCTTTTGTCATGTTTGTTTCTAACTATTGTGTCTTCCAATAATTTTGGATGAATCTTCCAACGTTTCTAGTAGATTCTGTTGGTGGCCCAGGTGGCCCAAGAGTAATCTCAGACACACTGTGAAGCCAATAGAAATTTGGTCCTTAGGAGCAAAGTCCTTGTCTGGGTATAGGACATTCAAACCATGCCAGTCATACCTCTTTTATATTTTCCATGCGGGAAAACTGTGGTCTCCTGGATCAGTAAGGGGCGATCAAGGTGACTTAAGCGAGTAACTACGCTTTGCAGATCATTCTATGAGGGTCAGCAACCCATTGTTGAAAGTTTGGAAAAAAATTTAGAGAAGAGAAATCAAGATGATCAAAGGCCTGGAGACTAAAACATACGAAGAACGGCTACGGGACTTGGGTTTGGCTACTCTAAATAAAAGAAGAAATAGGGGAGACAGGATAGCAGTATTCCAGTATCTGAGGGGCTGCCACAAGGAAGAGGGGGCCAGGTTGTTCACCAAAGCACCAGAGGGAAGGAGGAGAAACAATGGTTGGAAACTGACCAAAGAGAGAAGCAACCTGGAATTAAGGAGAAACTTCCTGACAGTGAGGACAATCAACCAGTGGAACAGCTTGCCCCCCAGAAATCGTGGAGATTTTTAAGAAGAGACTGGACATTCACCTGTCTGTGAAGGTGTAGGTTCTCCTGCTTGAGCAGGGGGCTGGACTAGAAGACCTCCAAGGTCCCTTCCAGCTTCTATTCTATTCTATTCTATTCTATTCTATTCTATTCTATTCTATTCTATTCTATTCTATTCTATTCTATTCTATTCTATTCTATTCTATTCTATTCTATTCTATTCTATTCTATTCTATTCTATTCTTCCACATACGATTCCAAACATCATTTGCTTCTGCTTTCCTGAAAGCAAGCAAGATAACATTCTTAACCTGCCAATATTTTCTCTTTGTGACGATGTTGACATTTAGGGTTAATCTGGTGGAAGTTTTTTTGAAACTTGAGCACTGTCTCCTTGCCACACATGCTCCTGGCTCAGCCATTCTACCAACACATTGGCTGAGCCCTTAAAGTATTCTGTTGCGTAAACCGGAGATACATCTCTACCCAGCTTTTTGCAAACCGCTGAGTCTGCCCCTGTCCAAAGACTTGTAGGACTGAGTTACTTTAATGAGATTTAAAGTAGATGCTTTCATTAGATTTCACAATAATGTCAGGGTATGCTGACTCAGGAATTCTGGGAGTTGAAGTCCATGAGTCATAAAAGAGCCGAGGTTGCCTACCCCTGTGTTAGGATGTTCCACTAAGACGGTGAAGATGACCAGCCTCCATCAACTCTTTCAGCCCATTCAACTTCTCAGGTTTGGGATTGGGAGAGTACAATGGAGATTTTTATTTTTTTAAAAAAAATCTTAATTGCCTTCTAGAGAAAAAATGAGCTAGAAGGCAAGGTCAAGTTTTACCTTAAGAAGGTACCACACTATACAGTCAATTGCATAACCGACTTACCAGGATATACTGCTAAGAATATCTTTAATGGTTAATCAATCCCTTTAACACTACATTCAAGAAAGACCAACTGCTCGTGGCTCTTTTATTATGTGAAATCTTTATTCTGGCTCAGAGAGCCAGCTTGGTCTAGTGAATAAGGCAGGGGATCTTCAAACTTGGCAACTTGTAAGACCTGTGGACTTCAACTCCCAGAATTCCTCAGCCAGCCCTGCCTGGCTGAGGAATTCTGGGAGTTGAAGTCCACAAGTCATAAAAGGGCCAAGTTTGAAGACCTCTGGATTGAGGCAACAAGCTAGAAAGCAGGAGACCGTGAGTTTGAGTCCCATCTTGGCCTTGAAAGTCAGCTGGATGATTTGGGGCCAATCATTAGGAGACTACAGTATGACTTCAAGTCCTGCCTTAGCCATGAAAGCCAGCTGGGTGATTTTGGGCCAGCCGCTCCTTCTCAGCCCAACCCCACCTCCACAAGATGGTGGTTGTGGGGAAAATAGAAGGAAGGTGTATTGGATATGTATCAACGCTGCTAACATCGAATGTTCTTGCTTGACAAGAGATGAAGAAGCAGCTATTTCATACGTTAACCTTGTGTATTGCTTTAAGAGATTGGATTAAGGTTGGGAGGGGGGAAGAGGAGGATTGTAGCTCAAGGCCATCTGAAGTTAAAGAAGATAAGGACTTGGCGGGTTGTCTAACAGAAGGGAAACTGATTCTTTAAATTAATTGGAGAATATGATTAATGACAAAATTAGAAAGGTGGAGAATTGTGTTTAATATATTGTGCAAGGGGGCGGAGGTTTCAGATTCCAGCTTCCTTCCAGCAAGCATGGTTTATTAGGCTAAATAAAGGACTTTTAAGGTAAACAATGCCTCAGACTCACTTGAAAGGCCCAGACGTGGGAAACTTGACAATATGTTTTGCACCTTGAGTTATTTGCAAAAATAATACAGGTGGGATACAAACCAACAAATGGGTGCTTTCTCCTGTTTCACACAGAGACTGCTGCTGAGCTGAATCTCAGTCTCACAATAGCTTTAGCTAAAATAAGACAACTACTCGTGGTCCTTTATTATGCGGCAATCTTTATTCTAGCTTTAATACATACCAAGTCGGGACCATTCACAGTGCTAGATTCATGGGCATTGCTGAAGTAGATTTTAATAGGCACAAAAGACCACAGTAGGATTTCAACATATGACATACACAGCGTTTTTGCAATGCAAAACTCACAGCGTAGGCATTTATAGAGGTTGTGCTTTCTCAGTTATTTAGACACAACACATTCATTCTGGATGGTTTGGATGAATCAAGGAGGACACACGTTCTAGAGGTTTTGACTGCAGATGACACAGAGCGCATAACAAGGGTTGGCTGACATCTAATTGCTAGGTTCTCTGCCCTAGGAAAACATTAAATAGACCTGTCCTAAAGATGCTTTTCCAGAAGGCAACTGGACTTTCTTGGTATTTTTCCTTGAAGACGTTTCACTTCTCATCCAAGAAGCTTCCTCAGTTCTAACTGAATGGTGGGGAATGGAAGGACTGATATTCTTTGCAGTCATCTGGTAGTTAGCAGAAGAACTGAAGAACTTCAGAAGAACAGAGGAAGCTTCTTGAATGAGAAGCAAAATGTTTTCAAGGAGAAAACCAGTGGCCTTTTGGAAAAAAGCACTTTTGGGACAACCATGACCTGGAGGATTGAGAATCTCCATAGACATTCAATAGGCCTGTTGCTGAATAGATCTGAAGACCAAAAGCCTAACTCTGACCTGGACCTTAAGGCCCCTTATGATAGCTAGAAAGTGCATTAATCATGGAGATCAGGATCCAACTTCCTTGGTAAATTCAGTTTGGTTACGTCACCTAATCCAAGACCTTCAAGCAGCTCATTTGGGTCAGAATAAGAGAAGAGTTGTAAGAGACCTCAGAGGTCCTCTAGTCCAACCCCCTGCTCAAGCAGGAGAACCTATACCATTACTTAGGAATTCTTTTGTTCTTGGCTGTGCAGCATTTCACTCTTATATTTCTGCAGTGATCTTGAGCTCGCTTGATAATCTTTCAAGGACATTGGAAAAGAACATTCAAGTTACAGGTAGTCCTTGACGTATGACAACAATTGAGCCCCAAATTTCTATTGCTAAGTGAGACAGTTGTTAAGTGAATTTTGCCCCATTTTACGACCTTTCTTGCCATGGTTGTTCAGTGAATTACTGCAGCTGTTAATAACACGGTTGTTAAATGAATCTGACTTTCCCATTGACATCGCTTGTCAGAAGGTTGCAAAAGGGGATCACATGAACCCGGGACACTGTAATCGTCACAAATATGAGTCAGTTGCCAAGCATCTAAGTTTTGATCATGCATCAAGGGGATGCTGCGACAATTGTAAGTGCAAAAAATGGTCATAAGTCACCTTTTCAGTGTCCTCGTAAGTTGGAACAGTCGTTAAATGGATGTGTGTTCAAAAAATGAGGCAAGGGAAGGATCATGGTGGCATCTTAATTAAAAACAATAAAAATAGCACCCAGTTACCAGCTTAAACCTCACGAAGTTTCTGTATTTATGTGACAATATATAAAAACAATTTCAGTTGCATCAATAATTCTATACTATTTCGTTGCTATTTCCCTTGGGAAATGACTATTGCTTTGATGGTGGCCTCTGTCTTCAAACCTATTCATTTTTTTTAATCAAAATTCAGAACAAGCAAGATTAATGCGACCAATTTAATTTAGGTCTTTAGATAAATTCTGGGATGTAGAGTTGATTTGTCCCTTCCTTTGGGACACATGGCTGAGGGGTGATGACAAAGTTACAATGCTTTCCTACAGACATTGTCCCTCTGTTTTCTACATCCCTTAAAGTGCTTGATAAATACAGTATAAAGTATGCAATTGCTCTAGGTATTAAATATGAAGATAATAAGCAGCAGTTGCAAATCTGGCAATAGCACTTAGACTTATATACCGCTTCGCAGTGCTCCACAGCCCTTTTTAAGTAGTTCACAAAGTCAACATATTGTTCCCAACAATCTGGGCCCTCATTTTATTGATCTCAGAAGGATGGAAGGCTGAGTCAACCTTGAACAAGTCGAACTCTAGACTCTGGGCAGAGTTGACCTGCAATACTGCTTTCTAACCACTGCACCAGCAGAAGGGTTAAATATATTTAGTAAAAAGGATATTGCTTAATTTAGATTTTAAAGCTCAACAATGACTTCATTCTCACTGAGGTAAAGAAGGGAAAATCCCTGATATTTTGAGGTAAAAGACAAGATTAAGGTGGTAGCTGAGGATCAAGAGAAAACAAACTCAACCGTTTATGGAGGGAAATAAAGAGTTTAGTGCTCTCTCCATGTAGCCACTAAAACAAAGAGTAACATTGGGGAAAGGGTTTTCTGTTTTACAGGTAGTCCTCAACTTATGACCACAATGGGGACCAGAATTTCCGTTGCTAACCAAGGCGGTTGTTAAATGAGTCAAACCTAATTTTACAACCTTTGTTGCCATGGCTGTTAAGTGGATCCAGCTTCCCCCACTGACTTAGCTTGTCAGAAGCCAGCTTGGAAGGTCTCAAATTCACATGACTCTTGGATGCTGCAACTGTTGTAAATATATTCTGGTTGTCAAACACCAGATTTTGATTATGTGACCGCAATGGTCATAAGTGTACAGACCAAGTCATAAGCCACTTTTTCCAGACCCATTTAATTTCAAGTAGTCATCAAACGAATGGTTTTTGGTTTGGTTTTTAAGAAGAGACCGGACAGCCATTTGTCTGAAATGGCATAGGGTTTCCTGAATGATCAGGGAGTTGGACTAGCTGACCTCCAAGGTCCCTTCTAACATCATCATCATCATCCATCTCAGTCAGCC
This sequence comes from Vipera berus, assembly GCF_964194415.1. Classification (NCBI taxonomy): domain Eukaryota; kingdom Metazoa; phylum Chordata; class Lepidosauria; order Squamata; family Viperidae; genus Vipera; species Vipera berus. The sequence continues at coordinate 9,405,024 of NC_138206.1, forward strand.
AGATGTTCAGACTGGATTTGACATTTTTGTCTACCTATCGAGTCCTTATCAAGGACCTGAGATAGGCAGATGTGGATGTTTGATGGTATTACAGATATCGTCGCAGGATGGAAGCAGTTCCTAGTAAGGCTGCCTTTTGCAACTGACTAATGGCGAATTTGTCAATGCCAATGGTGTTCAAGTGGTGCTCGAGTTGTTTTGGGATTGCACCCAAGGTGCCTATTACTACTACTATCATCATCATCATCATCACCATACCTGTCGAGTCCTTACCAAGGACCTGGGATAGGCAGATGTGGATGTTTGATGGTATTACAGATATCGTCGCAGGATGGAAGCAGTTCCTAGTAAGGCTGCCTTTTGCAACTGACTAATGGCGAATTTGTCAATGCCAATGGTGTTCAAGTGGTGCTCGAGTTGTTTTGGGATTGCACCCAAGGTGCCTATTACTACTACTATCATCATCATCATCATCACCATACCTGTCGAGTCCTTACCAAGGACCTGGGATAGGCAGATGTGGATGTTTGATGGTATTACAGATATCGTCGCAGGATGGAAGCAGTTCCTAGTAAGGCTGCCTTTTGCAATTGACTAATGGTGAATTTGTCAATGCCAATGGTGTTCAAGTGGTGCTCCAGTTGTTTAGGGATTGCACCCAAGGAACCTATTACTATTATTATTGTTGTTGTAATTTGAGGACTACCTGTAACACAGCAACCAGTGTATTTTGCACCTTTCTCATTTGATACTGTCTCTTCCACAAATGTGATAGATACCACCACGTTTGCATGCACACAACATACTGGGAAGCTTTACTAAATATGTGAAAGGGATCCTGTTGGGTCACAAGGTATCTAAAGCCTTCTGGCTACCATAGGAAAATAGAAAAAGTCATTTTAGGGAAATAACTTCTTCATCTTTTCTCATTAAAACTAAGAAACATCCCCGACTTGTATTTTTATCACTTGCATTTTAATTCTATCAAAAATTGTTAATATAATTGCGCCGGGGAGCAAACACTTGCCGGGAATAACTGAGAAAGCCAAAAAAAAAAAAAAAAAAAGAATTTGGATGTTCACCTGTTCTGGTTTGTAAGAAAACTACCCTCTGTTCAAAATACCAATATCAGCAGTTGGTCTTGTCCCTACAATTTAGGCGAGGAATGAATATAATTATAATGCCATTGTGCATTAATTTCCTTAGCAAAGGGGCAATCATTTGGGTCCCTAGCATTTAAAGGTCAATCATTCATTTAGTGGCCATTCAAAGTTAGAACATCCCTGAAGAGTGACTTATGTCCGTTTTTCTCACTCGTGACGGTTGCCACATCCCCGTGGCCACGTGATCAAAATTCAAATGCTCAGCAATGGACTCCCATTTATGACGGTTGCGGGGTCCCGGGGTCATGTGATTGCCATTTGTGACTTTTCTAACGAGCAAAGTCAATGAGGGAACTTAATAGGTGCAGTGATTCACTTCACAGCTGTGGCAAGAAGTGTCATCAAATGGGGGCAAAACTCAATAACTGTCTCGCTTAGCAACAGAAATGTTGGGCTTTATTCTGGTTGTGAGTTGAGGACTACTTATCTGTGGAGAGGGGAGTTATGGGAAAAGAAACAAAGCACACACAAAGACAAATATCAGCAGCTGTTTGGCCAAATATTTGGCACCGTTCATAATAGTCTTTCTAAGGATTTGGTAACCATAATTTCCTCCTAGAGATTCCAACAGGAGACAGATGCCATCACACAGCAGTTAGTCGTGAAGTATTGACTGAATCTACAGCCCATATTATACTACAGTCTTTTATAAGAGATGGGTCCCTGGATGGATTATTGTTTGTAAATTAAGAGCAGGTGACAATTTACTAAAATGGTTTATATTTGTAATGAAGGTTGGAAGCCACTTCTTTATATATTTCCTCCTTTTTTCTTCTTATTTTGTTTCTTTCTTTCTACACTCTCCATCATTTCTTTCCTTGCATTTTTTATCCTTTTATTTCTGAGTTAGCATCAGTTTTTATTACTGAAGATATAATCTTTAGTAAAATTAGTTAAAAAACAACAACCGCTGCAATGACGCCACTTAAACTCCACACTTTTAAATGCATCAGATAAAGAGGGTGGGGCTTCATTTGCCCAACCCAGGATTCCCCTCTGAACCTCTTTGACCACCCTAGGGACCAAATTCACATTTTAAGAACAAAACGAGAACAAGTTGCTTGATGCAATTGAACCCCAGTGTTGTCCCCCTGCTGTTTTCTCAAACTATCTATCTCTGTTCTTTGATGAGAAAACAATGCTGCAGACTTTAATAGCTTAAACCGTTAGAAAACCCTGATTTTTTTAAAAAAAATCCATGAAATTGTTCTCCAAGAAAAGCATCCATTTGTTTTTAGGACAAATCAGAATAGAAGCAGACAATGACTCGGTGAATTTTGAACTTCCTGTGGTCTTTGATCACTTCCAGGAACAGGACAAAAATGGAAGACCGTTTGCAGGTTATAGTAGCTGCATGTGAAACTGCGAAGAAAAACAGTTCTTTTAAAACACCATGTCCAGGATGGTTAAATACAGGATACTAGCTAGATTTTAGGGACTTTGGGCCTGATTCAGCAAGATCTGTTGGAAGGAATGACAATCAATTTTCGATGAATGACCAGTGGGGTGAAGCATTACCTGAGGAGGACTCAAAAGCTTTTAGCTTTGGCAGAAGTTATCTGCCATTTCTTTTCCTTTTTCAGGTTTCCCAACCGTCGCAACTTTAAGACACTTGGAATTCAACCCCCAGAATTCCATGAGTCCATGTGTGTTAAAGTTGCCAAGTTTGGGAAAACTTCTTCATAGGCATATTTTCTCTGATGGGGTCCAGCCAACCAGAGAAGACATGGCGGCACTTTGGGCTAAGGGTATACAGTACAAGGAGAGGCTAGACGTCCATCTGTCTGGGGGTGCCCTAATTTGGATTCCTGTATTGGTCAGGGTTTAGAGCCCCAAACAGCCTCTTCTATGATTTTAATTACAATACTCCCTTTTTATGGTTCTGTAATCCCATAATTCAGGGTAGAATCAGGGCGACTGGATGGAGCTGAGCATTTACTAGCCGGATGCCCTTCCTGACACCATGCAGAGTTCACAGCAGATATTTTTTTCTTTGAGCTCTAAGAGAGAAACATCTGCTAGCTACCTAGAATTGAACTCTTAGGACGGGAGCATCTTCAACACTAGGCTACCACTAGGTTCATGATTTTAAATAAGGTAAAGGTAAAGTTTCCCCTGCACATGAGCGCTAGTCGTTTCCAACTCTAGGGGCCAGTGCTCATCTCCGTTTCAAAGCCGAGGAGCCAGCGCTTGTCCGAGGACGTCTCCGTGGTCATGTGGCCGGCATGACTGGACACCAAAGGCGCACAGAACGCTGTTACCTTCCCACTGCAGTGGTCCCTATTTTTCTACTTGCATTTTTACATGCTTTTGAACTGCTAGGTTGGCAGAAGCTGGGACGAGTAACAGGCGCTCACTCTGTTACGTGGCACTCGGGATTCAACCCAATAAACTGCCGACCTTCTGATCGACAAGCTCAGCGTCCTAACCCACTGAGCCACCGCGTCCCTTTGCTTTTAAATACAATACCATTAAAGCAAGAGAGAGAGAGAGAGAGAGAGAGAGAGAGAGAGAGAGAGAGAGAGAGAGAGAGAGAGAGAGAGAGAGAGAGAGAGAGAGAGAGAGAGAGAGAATAGTCCCTGAGATTACAATGTCTGGGTTGTGTTTGATGGCGAGGCATGTGAATTAACAGATGACTATTTTTTCCCCTCAAGGCATAGTAGTGATCGTCTCATGATTTAAGCTTAGGACACATCTAAAGGAACTTCTGCAGGACCTTCTCTAATCCGCATCCTCTGGGTTCCCTTGCCACCAAAATAAAATAAAAACGTTGCAATTTGGAGCAAGGCTTTGCCTTCTCTTCCTCAACACTCGAGGTTGAAATTGCAGTTCATCTTTTATTAGAAAAGCTACATCCGTTTCTTTACGACTGGGTGAAGCCAGGATCATCCTTAATGGGAAGGTCTGAAGACTAGCTTAAAATCCCCACTCCTAACTCTATCCTAAGCTCTAACCAGAACCCTTCAGATACTTCTATTTCTACAGAACAGGCCTGGGAAAAAAAGCTATAATCTACAGCAATTTTAAGATGCGTGGACTTCAGTTCCCAGAACCCCCCACCTATCCTTGATGGCTAGGGAATTCTGGGAATTGAAGTCCACCTATCTTAAAGTCGTCAAGTTTGGGAAACACCGGTCTACAGTCACCATCAAAGCCCCCTGTTTTAATTGTATTAGCTACAGATGGTCCTCAACCTACGACTATTCATTCATTCAGCAACTGTTTGAAGTTTGAACAGCACTGAGTGAATGATGGCTGTGACTGGTCCTTGGGATGCTGGTTGTGCCAGCATCTCCACAGTCACACGATCATGATTTGGGCCCTTGGCAACCAGTTTGCACTTACAACCGGTTGCAGAGCACACAATCATATGACTGCCATTTGGAACCTTCCCCTGCTGGCTTTCCCAGGAAGTCAATGGGGAAGCCAACAGGGAAGGTTGCAAATTGCTGGGTTACGTTTCCTTGACTGATGCAACCTTCCCACATCCCTTCTACCTCCCTCTACTCAGCACAAGCCTCTCACCTGCCTGCTGGCCCAGGACTTACAATTCCCCGCCAGCTTCCCAACTGACTTTGGTTGTGGGCAACTGGCAGGAAGATGCCTCATCTAACAACTGTGGGATTTGGTTGACAAAGGCAACAAGGACTCCAGAGATTGCTGTTGCTAAACTATGAGGTCTTGTTTTAACGAAAGAAAAAACTGTCCCCATTGCCGTTGTAAGCTGAGGATTACCTGTATTCAAACTGGAGCATGAAATGGTCAGCCATATTTTGTTTGATGTCGCACGAATCCACCTTATGCTATTATTATCTTTCGGCATATCGTGCAACCTACACACCTGGGGTACTTGAGTAAACCGGGACTTAATTAACTATGGATATACGTATTGTTGTGACCATACACTTGGAGTGCTTCTTGAGTTACTCTATGTGGCCAACCAAAACATAGGGAGTTTGGTAGAACTTTCATTGTTATATGGTAATAGGACGTTACATAAGCTGGTTAGAGAAATATCAGTTATCTGGAAACTTTTCAGTAAATTGGGCTAGTGGGAACTCTGCGTGACTACTAATACCACCCTACACATCTCTAATGAGGATCAGGGTTAGGATCAGGGCCCCAATGATAGTTGCTAAGACCGGTAGAAGCCATGCAGAACTCTGGGCAAGAAGTCACTTCTGAACTGTATGTCATGGCTGTTCCATGGGTATTTTGAAACAGTTGCATTCTCCTAAACCAGGGGTAGGCAACCTGGGCTCTTTTATGACTCGTGGACTTCAACTCCCAGAATTCCTGAGCCAGCCAGGTTGAGGGAAAAAGGAGAGGTTTCCAAGCTGAGTCACGCTGGCTCAGGAATTCTGGGAGTTGAAATCCACGAGTCATAAAAGAGCCAAGGTTGCCTATCCCTGTCCTAAACCCATGGATGGTAACCTTTGCTGTGAAAGGCCATAGCAATTGCACCAGTTTAATAGGTATGCTTTGGGATGAAGCATTTTCTATAAACTCTGGAGAAATTCTTAATCCAGCTTTCATCGTCCTGGAAGTGAACCTTGCTGACAGGGAATTTGGAGAGCTGAATTTCTAATACATTTGGAAAAGACCCAATAAGGGAAGGTCAGTTTCACTTCTGAAAAGAGATTCAAGAATACTGGAACTTGGTAAACTTCAACTAATCACAACAATTGGTCCTCGTTTACTCTGTATGATTTCCGGGTCAGATTTTTTTTTTTTAAAGGAAGCTGCTCATAGAAAGGATGGGTACTTGCTCTTCTCTCAATTTATAACTGAAGATCCTACAAGCCTGAAGGTCAAGACACTTTAGCATCTTAAGGTTCACAGCCGCTTGAAGATTCCCTCTTGCCTGCTTTCACAAAAGAGAAGAATTAAATATTTTGAGTCTTCATGGCTTCCTCTGGCCACTGGTAACTATCAATAATGAAGGAATCATAGTCAGGGCTGTAAACGAGGGATTTCACAAATGCTTCTTTGTCCTCTGGCTCTGGATACCAGGAGGCCAAGTTGTGTTTATAGGCGTAGTCAACCACCTAGGAACAAGAGACAGAAGAAAAACAAAAAACATTGGACAAAGCCATTTATTCCAACTAGATGCCATCTAGATTAGAATTCCCCAACCTTTCCGGGTTGGCAGCCCGGGGCGGGGGAAGGGCAGACGCGTGCGCATGCACGCATGCCCACATGAGTGCCCTTTGCTCACGCAAGTGAGGGCGAGAGCACCTGTGATGCTCGCGCAATTGGGGCTGCGGGAGCCTGCGACGCTCACGTGAGTGGGGCCCCGAGCACCCGTGACCCTCACGTGAGTGGGGCCGTGCGCACACGTGCATGCGCCAGCCAAGCATTCATGTGACTTGGTTGCGAACAGGCCACAGACCGGCAGTGGCCCACAGGTTGGGGACCTCTGATCTAGGTCACTGGTTCTCAACCTTTTCTTCAACACAGACCCTCTTTAAATAACTTCTGTGGACCACCAAGACTTAAGATTCAAATCATAACATTTCTTTAAGCTTTCATGGACCCCCCTGTGACGACATCACGCCCCCCCCCGGTGTCTACACATCACAGTTTGAGAACCACTGATCTAGATCAGAGGTCCCCAACCTTTTGGGCACCAGGGACTGGTTCCGTGGAGAGAAGTTTTTCCGCGGACTGGAAGGTGTGTGGTTTTGTGTGCTGCCTGCATCCCACAGCTGAGGCTTTGCTTGTTTGTGTGGACCGGTTGTTGGCATGCCGCAGACTGGTACTGGTCCGCGGACTGGGGGTTGGGGACCCCTGACCTAGATAACTCCCAGCCTCCAAAGCCAACCACGCTATGATAGGTATTGCAGACGACTTAGCCATTTTGTGACTTGCTCTATGGATGTCACTTAGCAACCATTTGAAATTATAACAAACCTAACTTGGGGCTACTTTTGACCCGCATTTGAAGATCAAACTGCTCCCTCCCCTTGCTCACGTGACTGAACTTCAGGCGCTCGGTAACACAATTGCATTTACGGCCATTTGCAGCATTGCATGGTCACGCGGCTGCATTTTACGACAGTTTTGCCCCAAAATGTACTTCCAGTTTTGGGCAAAACTGTGGCCATAACGAACGACTGGTTTGCTTAACAATTGTGGCATTGCTCAACTGATGCGGCGGCCACTTTACCACCACAACGTCATAAAGTTGTCTGTCATGTGACTGACTCATTTTATGACTTTCAACCATGATGTGAAGGCTCCATTTTGGTCCTATGTCGAGGACTACCTACGAAATAGATTTCTTTTGTTTAGTGACATTTAGCCGGAGGCTGAAACATTCATTGTTTCAAAACAGAGAGGAAACAGGAGTTTGTTTTTCAAGAGCAGGAACTTAAATCTCTCATACCAAGGAACCTCACGAAAGGTCTTACTTTAACGGCAATTTTGAAGGACACGTCTCGAATGCAGCTCAAAGGGGGATAGAGTCTCCCTTCGTCCAGATGTTCCTGTGTAACCTCTTCTGCAATGGCCTAGGAGAGAAGAAAGACAGTGTGCATCACATTAGGAAATGTTTTGCAACAGGGACCATCTCCTCTCTTTGTGTATCTAGTAGTACTTAACCTAAGGCAGTGACGGCGAACCTTTTAGAGACCGAGTGCCCAAACTGCAACCCAAAACCCACTTATGTATCCTTGGGTGCCAGGTGGGTGTGGCCCATTGGCTGGGTGTGGCCCATTGGGTGGGCGTGGCCCATTGGGTGGGCCTGGCTGCGGTGGTAACGACAGACTGGGTGGGACTAAAAAGTTCAATCAATCAATTCCAACTTTGCGAGATTTTTTTTTTCCTCGCGAGAAGTTGAAATTGCTTGATTGAACCTTTTTTTTTTGCACATGGCGGCGCAGGCCAAAAGCGAAAAGGTTTTATAAAACTCAGCTGAATTAATTAAAAATTAAAATTAAATTAAAATTAAATTAAAAATTAAATTAAATTAAGGCCTAGCACTGGGGTGAGGGCGCGCGCAGCAACAGAGAGGGTTCTGCGTGCCACCTGTGGCACGCGTGCCATAGGTTCGCCACCACGGACCTAAGGCATCACAAGTGTCTAGATTCTAGTTCTTCCTAGGGAAGTTGGCTTATTCCAAGTCTGACTGTTGTTTCATCTACCCTACATGCAGGGAGTCCTCGACCATAACTGAGCCCAAAATTTCTGTTGTAAAGTGAGACATTTGGTAGCTGAGTTTTGCTCCATTTTGTGACTTTTCTTGCCACAGCTGCATGCGCTCACCTGCCACTTCTGTGGGCCAGTTCTGAATGGGGTGCAGCCTGGTTAGTGGACCGTGGCCTGAGACTTGGGGACCCCTGGCTTATCATATTTAACAATCCACCACTTAGGACCCAGATTGTTGGGGGCAATTAAGCTGACTTTGTAATAATGCCGCTTGGGGGTGTGTGTGTGAAAGCCCTAATAAGCAGGCATATACATAGAATGAAGGCTACTGCTAAGCTTGTAAGCCGCCCTGAGTCTTCGGAGAAGGGCGGGATATAAATGGAATTAAAATAAAAAAATAAAAAATAAAAAAAATCCCATAACCCCCACCCCCCACCCCCATGGCAACAACACAATAGCAATAGCACTTAGACTTATATACCGCTTCACAGTGCTTTACAGCCCTCTCTAAATGGTTTACATTGTCAGCATATTGTCCCCAACAATCTGGGTCCTCATTTTGCTGACCTCGAAAGAATGGAAGGTTGAGTCAACACTTGAGCCCCATCAGAATCGAACTGCCAAACTGCAGGCAGCCGGTGGTCAGCAGAAATAGAACTGCAGTACTGCATTCTAACCACTGCAGCACTACAGCTCAATCAATCAAATCAACACTTGATCGGCTCCGTCTTCTCAGGCCCACCGACAAAACCAGTATCTCCAAAAAGCAACACGGTGGAGGCCAACCATACTTCAGGGAGAATGACATTCCAAAGGGAAGGGGCCGCCACCGAGAAGGCCTTTCTTTGTGGTCCCACCAGATGTACCTCCCCAATCGATGGGACCCATGACCTACCCTCTCCTTGGAAGTAAAATGATAGTTAAGTGGAACATAAGAGCACAAACCTCTGCTGTGGTGAGAAAGATTTCCTCGGTGATGTGACGGACTCCACAGGCGATGACTCCTAGAGCAACTCCAGGGAAAACGTAGGCGTTGTTTCCTTGACCAGGGAAGAAGATCCGTCCATCGGAGAGGGTTACCTTCGGAAACGGGCTCCCACTGGCGAATATGGCCCGGCCCTATCCAAAGAAATGCAAGATGAAAGTCCAGGCCCCGTCTGATAAGAAGTCAAGGTATTTTGTTTTATTATTTTATTTTATTTTATTATTCTATTTTGTTTTATTATTTATTTTTTACTTTATTATTTTATTTTATTATTTTATGTTATTTTATTTATTTATTTATTTATCATTTTTTATTTTATTTCTTATTTTTATTTTACTATTTTGTTATTTTATTTTAATTATTTATTTTATTTCATTTATTTCATTATTTTTTATTTTTATTTTAATTTAATTTTATTATTTTATCTTACTTTTTATTTTATTTAAGGTAAAAGTAAAGGTAAAGGTTCTCCCGCATATGCGTGCTAGTCGTTTCCGACTCTAGGGGCCGGTGCTCATCTCCGTTTCAAAGCCGAAGAGCCAGCGCTTGTCCGAGGATGTCTCCGTGGTCATGTGGCCGGCATGACTAGACGCCAAGGGCGCACGGAGCGCTGTTACCTTCCCTCCGTAGTGGTCCCTATTTTTCTACTTGTATTTTTACGTGCTTTCGAACTGCTAGGTTGGCAGAAGCTGGGACGAGTAACAGGCGCTCACTCTGTTACGCGGCACTCAGGATTCGACCCGCCAAACTGCCGACCATCTGATTGACAGGCTCACTGAGCCACCGCATTCCTTATTTTTATTTAGTGTATGGCAAAGAAGGTGAATGGAACATGGAAAAAGGAAGACAAGGAACGGGTGCAAAAGGCTGCAATGTTAAAAGACGTCAGACGTGAAACAGCTGCTTTGAAGTGAGTGGAAATCTTCTGATGCTTTTTGTTTTTTGACCATTCCAGCAATGTTTTAAGCCCCCAAAAGCTCCAAACGCTGGCTTGGAAGTCTCCATTCTGAGTTTGGCTGTTCCAAGCATGATGTGTTTCATATCTGACACCTGAGAGACAAGCTTGTCCTCAAACAGTGGCCTCCTCAGTAGCAAAGTTGCCTACAGGTGATCCCTGACTTAGGACTGGCCACTTAGCAACCGTTCAAAGTTAGGATGGGCCCTGAAAAAGATACTGACTACTCTGATCTGAAGTCCCAATGGCTGAGACCACCCGCCCTCAGTCACGTGAAGTCATTTCGGTAACGGGCTCCCCTGTACTGCCATTTGCAGCATCCCGTGGTCACATGACCACAAAGTACAGGCAGTCCACGACTTACGACCACAATTGAGCCCCAAATTTCTGTTGCTAAGTGAAACATTTGTTAAGTGAGTTTTGCCCCATTTTACGACCTTCCTTGCCATAGCTGTTAAGTGAATCACTGCAGTTGTTAAGTTAGTAACCTGATTGTTAAGTGAATCTGCCTTCCCCATTGACCGTGCTCATCAGAAGGTCGCAAAAGTGGATCACGTGACCCCGGGAGACACTGTAGCCGTCATAAATATGAACTAGGCGCCAAGCTTCTGAATTTTAATCATGTGACCATGGGGAGGCGGCAATGGCTGCAAGTGTGACAAACGGTAATAAGTGACTTTTTCCCCGTGCCGTTGTAATTTCGAATAGTCACTAAATGAACTGTTGCAAGTCGAGGACTACCTGTATAATATTTTTGCTAGGAACTTGCGTTAACTTTACGTTTCCTTTAAAAAAAAACCCGGCCATAATGAACAATGACCCTGGCATTTGCTTATTGCACGTTGCACAAAATGTCACAAAATTGGGTATGGTCACACGATGATCCACTTAATGACACCTCAACCTAGGACCGCAATTGTTGGCTCAATTACAGTCGCAAGCGGAGGACTCTGTAGTCGGAAGCTTCGACAAGAGCCGTCTTACGTCTGTCAAGCGGTAACAATCTTCGGCCGTACATTCTGCTTTGCTCGTTGGGTTGCTGAGGGCAAACACAATGGGCTTCTCGTTGAAGGTCCCCATGTCCTTCAAAATCTGGTGAGTGAAGGCACCTGCCACAGCGGCCACACCTGCACGGTTTTTTTTAAAAAAGAAAGAGAACAAACGGAAAAAAACAAGAGTTGGATGGAAATTAATTGACCAGCTCAAGGCTGACTCAGCCTTCCATCCTTCCGAGGTCAGTAAAACGAGGACCCAGATTGTTGGGGGCAAATATGCTGACTCTGTAAACTGCTTAGAGAGAGCTGAAAAGCACTGTGTGAAGCGGTATAGAAGTCTTAAGTACAATTGCTATTTCTTTCTTTTTCTTTCTTTCTTCTCCCTCCCCCCTCTCTCTCCCTCCCTCCCTTCCTTCCTTCCCTCCCTCTGCCAGAGTAGTTAGAATGGAGCATTGCAGGCTAATTCTGCCAACTGCCAGGAGTTCGATTCTGATCAGCTCAAGGCTGACTCAGACTTCCATCCTTCCGAGGTCAGTAAAACGAGGACCCAGATTGTTGGGGGCAAATATGCTGACTCTGTAAAGCATCGTGAAGTGGTACATACGACTAAGTGCTATTGCTAATTTCTCTGTACACTTTACCTGAGAACTGAATGTACCTGTTTTCTCGGTTCACACAAATGCTGAAGGAAAAGCTAAGCAAACAGGTTGGATCTGTGCGATCAATCAGGCCATAAAAACCTCACGCCAATTAAGCATGCTTTTAGAACATGATGTGAAGTGATGTCCCAACCTGCTTAAGTGTTTTGCTATTTGCCTCCCGCCTTGATTAGTTTTACAAATTACTCAAGGTGGTGGACATATGCACCCAAAGTCACCCAGCTGACTTCCATCCTAAGGCAGGACTAGAACTCACTGTCTCCCGGTGATTGGCCCAAAGTCACCCAGCTGACTTCCATCCTAAGGCAGGACTAGTACTCACTGTCTCCCAGTCATTGGCCCAAAGTCACCCAGCTGACTTCCATCCTAAGGCAGGACTAGAACTCACTGTCTCCCAGTGATTGGCCCAAAGTCACCCAGCTGACTTCCATCCCAAGGCAGGACTAGAACTCATTGTCTCCTGATGATTGGCCCAAAGTCAATTCATTGTTTTTTTATGGCTAAGGTGGGACTACAACTCACAAAGTCTCCTGGTGACTGGCACAAAATCACCCAGCCAGCTTTCATGGCTTAGGCAGAACTAGAACTCACTGTGGGGAAAATAGTAGGAAGAAGGCGTATTAGGTATATTCACCGCCTTGAGATATTTCTGTAGTAACAAAGGTAGGATTAAAAAATGTGATAAATAATAATAAACAAATTATTAACAAATTATAAATATATAAGTAAGTAATTGCAGCATGAAAGTGAGAGTTAACAGGAAGGCAAGGAGAACAGAAAGAATTCAACAAGGAAACGAGAACAGTTACCAATAATAGCTGTTGGTTTTATTGTCCGCACCACTTCCTCCAGTGTCTTCACAGTGGGATGGTCATGAGCAAACATCTCCTTCTCGTGGTTCAGATGGCTTCTGCCCTGGGAAACAAGAAAAGCACAGGCAAACATTTTTCCAAGTTAAAAAAAAAGACAAAAAAGACTGGAGCAAGCCATTTTTCCAGCATTGTGGATCTACGAGGATTAGATATATGAAAGACTTGCTCTCCGTGGTTACTCAACAAAACCCGGCCAAACTCATTCTTCTTGGAGAGTCACCAAACCTGAACATTTCCAGAGAGGCAGCTGGTCATTCATTTAATAGGCTGTCTTGGTGGCCATAGCAAAAAGAAAGTCTGAATCATTTTAAAAAAAAATTGGTGAGCTATTTTTATATTTATGGAATATTTCATTCTATTTTTTAAAATATTGTTACTCTCACCAGCTGTTAGTATTAGAGAGGGAAGGGGTAAGAAATCTGATCCCATAATCCTTGTCTCACTCAGAAGCTTTTGGGATCTGGACGCAAATTTTCCAAAGAGCTTGAATGATGGGGTTCTGAGGGTGGCCACAGTAAATTCTTCACTCAACACTGAATTCTCACAATCCAGAGATCGCAATTTTAGTAATGCCATTTGTGACTTTCTTCTGCTGGCTTCTGACAATGTAGGTCAATGCGAGAATAGAATAGAATAGAATAGAATAGAATAGAATAGAATAGAATAGAATAGAATAGAATAGAATAGAATAGAATAGAATAGAATAGAATAGAATAGAATATAGAATAGAATAGAATAGAATAGAATAGAATAGAATATAAAATAGAATAGAATATAGAATAGAATAGAATAGAATAGAATATAAAATAGAATAGAATAGAATATAGAATAGAATAGAATAGAACAGAATAGAATAGAACAGAATATAGAATAGAATATAAAATAGAATAGAATAGAATAGAATATAGAATAGAATAGAACATAGAATAAATAGGATAGAATAGAACATAGAATAAATAGAATAGAATATAGAATAGAATAGAATAGAATATAGAATAGAATAGAACAGAATATAGAATAGAATATAAAATAGAATAGAATATAGAATAGAATAGAATAGAATAGAATATAGAATAGAATAGAATAGAATAGAACATAGAATAAATAGAATAGAATAGAATATAGAATAGAATAGAACAGAATATAGAATAGAATAGAAAATAGAATAGAAAATAGAATAGAATAGAATAGAATATAGAATAGAATAGAATAGAACAGAACAGAATAGAACAGAATAGAATAGCAAATAGAGAATGGAATGGAATGGAACAGAATGGAATGGAAAGGAATGGATAATAATAGAGTTGGGACCTCAGAGGTCTTCTAATCCATCCCCCTGCTCAAGCATGAGACCCTACATCATTTCAGACAAATGGTTCCCTTTTTGAAATCCTTCAGTGATACAGCATCCACAACTTCTGACAGCAAGCTCTTCCACTGATTCCTTGTTCTTAACTGTCAGGAAATTTCTCCTTAGTTCTAGGTTGATTCTCTCCCATCCGTTGTTTCTCATCTTGCCTTTCAGAGCTTTGGAAAATAGTTTGACCCCCCTCGTCTTTGTAAGAGCCCCTCAAATATTGGAACAGTGCTATCATGTCCTCCCTAGTCCTTTTTGTTAAGACTAGCTAGGCATACCCAATTCCTGGAACTATTTTAGCGTCCAGGCCCCCCCTAATCATTTCATGTGAAGTGATAGTACAGCTTTATATTGACCTGGTGAGACCACACTTGGTATATACTGTGTCCAGTTCTGGTTGCCATAATACAGAAAAGATCTGGCAACTCTAAAAATAGTGCAGAAAAGAGCAGCAAAGATAATAAAGGGTCTTAGAGGCTAAGCCACATGAGGAACGATTGAGGGAACTTGGTATGTCTAGTCTAATAAAGAGAAGGACTAGGGGTGATATGATAACAGTCTTCCAGTTGAGGGGCTGTCACAGAGAAGAGGGGGGGGGTCAACTTATTCTCCAAAGCATCTGAGGGCAGGGCAAGAAGCAACGGATGGACGTTTATGATGAAGAAATCCAATTTAGGAAACATTTCTTGACAGTGAGAACATTAACCAGTGGAACGGCTTGCCTCTGGAAGTTAAGAGTGCTCCATCACTGGAGCTTTTTAAGAAGAGACTGGACAACCACTTGTCCACCCTCTTGAGCAGGGGTGGATTATAAGACCTCCAAGGTCCCTTCCAATTCAAATATTCCGTGTTCTAATGGGGAAGCCGGCAAGAGGTTACAAATGGGCATCAGATGTCTGCAGGATGCAGCGTCCCTGCAAAATGTGTCTGACGATGGCACCTGGACTAGCAGAACTGCCATCCTAAGATGCCACAGTCATGTGACATTGTGTCTTAGGACTGCATCGCTTAGCAACAGATTTACCAATCCCAATTACAAATGCTGCAGCATGCCTGGAATCCCTGTGGTGTCTGTTTTAAAGGGGCCGACTCTAGAAAGAGTGCAGAGAAGAGCAACAAAGGTGATCAGGGGACTGGAGGCTAAAACCTATAAGGAACGGTTGCTGGAATTGGGTATGTGTAGTTTAATGAAGAGAAGAGTGAGGGGTGACATGATAGCAGCCTTCCAATATCTCAGGGGTTGCCCCAAAGAAGAGGGAGCCAAGCTATTCTCCAAAGCACCTGAAAGCAGGACAAGAAGCAACGGATGGAAACTAATCCCAAGGAGAGAAGCAACCTAGAACTAAGGAGAAACTTCCTGACAGTTAGAACAATTAACCAGTGGAACAACCTGCCTCCGGAAGCGGTGAATGCTCCAACACTGGAAGTTTTTAAGAAGAGATTGGACAGCCATTTGTCCGAAATGGTATAGGGTTTCCTGCCTGAGCAGGGGGCTGGGCTAGATGACCTCCAAGGTCCCTTCCAACTTTGTTGTTGGTTGTTGGTTGTTGGTTGTTGTTGTTGTTGTTGTTATTATTATTATTATTATTATTATTATTATTATTATTATTATTATTGTTATTACCTTGACGATGAGTCCTTTCGAGTCCACCATCCAGATTTTCTTAACAGCTTCTTCTCTGGGAATTCCTTCTTTCTCGAGTGCCATAACTATGAGGTTGGCAATACCCAAAGCAGCCTGCAAAGAAGTGAAAAGTCAATTGATTATTTCCTTATAACAGGAGGAATGAACAAGTAGGACCACTCAGGGTTACCTGAGCAGTGCAAAGGGGTGTGGAGCCTTTTTGGCTGCAGGATCTTTTCTGCCCTGTGTCCCTTCACTGTTTTTTGGGGATGGGTTTGTGCTGTCTGCATCTCAAACTGAAGCGCAAATGGTTTGGAGATATAGACCAAGGCTTTTCAACCAGTGGTACGGGTACCACCTGTGGTACATTGGCATTTGGCAGGTGGTGTGTGACCATCCTAGAAAAGTGGTAGTGGGGGAGGGGAAAGAGCTGAACCGGTGGCAGCACCGCACAAGCCTGAGCGAGAGATGGCTGGAGCTGCAGGGCTGTCAGGGCTCAGCAGAAGCGCCAGGATCAGCGCCAGGCTCCAGCTGGAGCTCGGCACTGATCCCGGCGCGTCTGCTGAGCCCAGAAGAAGCGCCAATCAGCTGGAATGTTGCAGCATCTCCAGGGTCTTCTGATTTACATTCAGATGCTTGGCAACTGATTCATATTTATGACAGTCACAGTGTCCCAGGGTCATGTGGAGTGACCAAACCTGCAGAGGGTGGGGGGAATAAAAACCAAACACACACCTCCACCCCACCCCTGCTGCCAATCCTCAACAGAAATGCTCACAACAACGAAAACCTCGGACAGGAGAAAGAGTGCTGCTAGGCGGGCAGGCAGGTGTCTTGCTCGGCTGTGGCTTGAGGGGCACTTTTTTCAGTGCCATTGTCACTTCAAACAGTCACTAAGCGAACTGTTGTAAGTCGAGGACTACCTGTACTTCATCACTTTTTCCTTTTTTTTTTTGGTCATCTAGTTTTTGACACCTTGCTAGGTGACTGGTGGTACTCGGATGTTGCCATATCCTAAAAGTGGTACAATGGGTGAAAAGGTCGAAAAGTCCTGAGATAGACAACACAGACTCATCCCCCACTGCCTGTGTGGCTGTCTTCAACAGAGAAGGGACACAGGCCAGAAAACGTCCTGCAGCCATGAAGGCTCCACCCCCATTTGCGCTGCTCAGGTGATCCTGAGGTAAACCTCCAAGGGGCCTCAATGACTCTCTGAAAGAATGCAAATGACCGGCTGCTAGCAAGGAATATAAATCTTCCCATTCCCCAGTCAGAGCTGAAGAAGCATCTTGGACGAGAAGCAAAATGTCTTCAAAGCCAAACAAGTTACAACAGCACTGGAAAAAAAGTGACTTCTGACCGTTTTTCACACTTACAACTATCGCCACATCCCCCAGGGTCACGTGATCAAAATTCGGATGCTTGCGCCCCCCCGACTCCTATTTATGACGGTTGAAGTGTCCCGGGATCACTTGTGATCCCCCTTTTGTGATCTTCTGACAAGCAAAGTCAATGGGGAAGCCACTTAACGACGGTGTTACAAACTTAAGGACTGCAGTGATTCACTTAACAACGGTGGCAAGAAAAATGGGGCAAAACTCACTTAACCACTGTCTCGCTTAGCAACAGAAATTTGGGGGATCTGTTGTGGTTGTGAGTCAGGGACCCCCTGTATGTTATTGCAAAACCAGCCAATAGGTAATGTAGAGGGATGTGAGATGAGGGAAGAACCACGGTCTGATCAGATCACCGTGGCAAACATGTCAGAAGGGATCCTATATAGTTTCTCAGACTATAAAAAGGAGAAACGTACTTTCAAACTTGCAAGATTCTTTTCATGTAATCTTACAACAAAGTGGAGCTAGTCCTTCCAGATGTGCTTCCAGGGTGGACTACCTCGCAAGGCTGAGCAGTGGTTTCCCGCAAACCCTGTAACTTTCAGAAGCAAACCAGAATCCTACCTCGCCGGCTCCTTGGAAGACAAACTTATGATCAGAAAGCTTGTTCTTTGTAATTCTTAAGGCAGCGAAGATTCCTGCTATAGCAACAGAGGCAGTTCCTGCAAAAAAGGAAATATATATATATTGTTCTGTTCCCACCCCCCCGGGGTACAAACAGAGAGACAAGCAGGCATGACTAGCAAGGGTTAATTCCTCAGGCTTTAGTAATTACCTTCTGATAAGGCCTTGGCAGCAAAATACAAACAGTCAGCCAAAATAGGCACGTTACCTCAAGCATCGGCTGGAATGAGATAACTTCCAAACAATTACTCAAAATGAGTCCAAGCATACAGTCCATAAACAGAAGTTCAGAAGCGTTGTCAAGAATTCAGGCCAGGGTTTCAAACAGGTAATAAATCCGACAGTCTTCCGAAGATGTGACCAGAAGTTGATTAAATTATTGTTCGTCACAAAGTCCTGAGAGCAGCCACACCCCCTTTTGTACCTTGTGGGGTGTGGCTCAGTGACTCAGCTAATCCCTGACCCTCCTACTCTTCCTACGTTGCTGTAAATGCTTGGCTCTGCGCCATTCTCGGGGATCTAGCCATGATTCATCTCCGCTACTCTCCATCTGCTGCAGCTGCTCTGGCTCACTCCCAGCCTGGCTAATCACAGGCTGCTCCTGTCAGCCTTCAGATGGAAACGGAGGCCTTGCCAGAGGGGAGAGTCCCGGAGAGGGAGGCCTTGCCAGTTCCTCCCCATCATCCTCAGAGTCCTCTTCCTCGTGTAGGACAGGCTCGGGTCGGGGCCACAACATATATATATATATATCCAGACAAGATAAGATCTTCTATTCAGCAGAGACGAAGAAGCTTCTTGGATGAGAAGCGAAACATCTTCAAATAAAAACAAGAAAGTCCAGTTGCCTCCTGAAAAAAAAGCACCTTTGGGACATTCGTTTAGCGATTGTTCAAAGTTATAATGGCACCGGAAAAAGTGACTTACAACCAAATCCTCACACTTAAAAGACCATCACAGCATCTCTACTGTCAAATGATCAAAATTCAGATGCTTGACAACTGGCAGGTATTTTTGATGACTGCAGGATCATTTGATTTCCGTTTGTGACTTTCCAAGCTGGCTTCCGACAAGGAACGTCAGTGGGGGAAGTCAGATTTGTTTAATAACCAGGTGATTCACTTACTAAGTGTAGCAATTTGCTTAACAACAGGGGCAGAAAGGTTTGTAGAATCAGGTGCGGCCCACCTAACAACCGCCTTGTTTAGCAATGGAATTTCTGATCTCAAATGTGGTCGTAAGTCGAGGACCACCTGTAACTTTGGCGGTGAGAGAGGGGGGGGGTTGGCTCAAAGTCACCCCACAAAGTTCTGTGACTAAGAAGAGTCTCAAATCTGGGTCTTCCCATTCCTGGTCCAATATCTGCATCGCTACAACACACTTGCTGTCTAACCCCAAAACTGAATTACCTTGTATTATAGTTTATAAGACAGATTATGGGTTTTTTTAGAAAAAAATATGGATCGTGGTCATTCATCGATGGCTTTCTTTCCTTGAACCAGCCTGGGGACTTCAGAGTTGGTTTAAAAAAGAATTAAACATCAGCCTATTGTCAGAAGAATAACGTGGGGTTCCAACTTGAGCTGGATTTGCACAGGAACAAATCAAAATGAAATCCAGACACACTGCGAGGAAAGAAGATTTATTTGTTCCCAAAAACAAATAGGTTTAGCCATGGGGGTAGAGAACATGGGGTACACACAAAGAGAGTTTTATAGGGAGACTGGTCCTTAGTGTGGGATGGAGGGGCATGCTGATTCTAGTGTGTGGGGCTTGGGTGTGTGTAGGTGTTGATCCAGAGAAGGGGTTGATTAAATCAAGTGATGCGGATTGAGTTTCTTTGTTTGAACTGTGAGCGTTATGATTGTTTACATTGTGTTGACTCAGTTTTGTGCATTTGCTTGGATGCGTTTACAATTTGAAATAAGTATTTCATTAATTCTTACGTTTGCTGTGAGTTTACAGGATTTGGGGGGGGGCTGTTAATCAGTAACTTTGTTGGAGACCTGAGTTAGTTAACCTATGATTCCCTATAGAATATTGCTAACACAGTTATATAAATTTGTAAATTTTTCCCACACTATCAAACATACATAGTCGGACTGTGCAATTTCTAGACCATTAAGCCAAACTCATCTCTCAGTCACAACGGGGTCTTGTTAAGGACGCTTAGCTCTAATGGATACACCTCTTGTATTACTGCAAAACTAAAGTAACACAGTCGTGCCTTTGCATTACAGATGAAAATGATGGTTGGGCTTGCCACGTGTCTAGACATTGGCTTAGCTAGGCCAGTAAGAAATTGTCTAAATTTCTGTTGAGGCACAAATCAATCTGAATTGAAAGAAAGGAAGGAAGGTAGGTCTCCTAAATCAATCTTTGTAAAACAATCAGGAAGTGTGTAGGGGTACACGGTTGCTCTGGAAACATTTGATTAGGATAATTTAGGATAACCTTCCATCCTTGGGTCAAAACTGGCTTGGTTTTGAGAAGATGGAACAAGCATTTGGATAAATGGTGTGGTCTGTTGCCTGTAACTATGGGATCGGTGCTTCTGACCAATTTTGCAACGTACAATTTCAAAAAAAATAACAGAACCAGTTTATTGACTTGTTTTGGGTTGTGTGAGGCCAACGATGCTTTTGATTTTTGCCCTACAGGGGCTTCTTAGAAAATAAATTTACTATGTTCTGAATTCTGATGAAAAAGAAAAGTTTTCCAATTCACATTTTAGATGGCATTTTCCAGCGAGATGATAAAAGCTGAATTGTGTACCAATAAAGAGGAATATTTGTATGAGTTTTGTGCCTGCTCCTTATTCTATTCTATTCTATTCTATTCTATTCTATTCTATTCTATTCTATTCTATTCTATTCTATTCTATTCTATTCTATTCTATTCCATGATTCTATTCTATTCTATTCTGTTCTATTCTATTCTATTCCATGTTTCTATTCTATTCTATTCTATTCTATTCTATTCTATTCTATTCTATTCTATTCTATTCTATTCTATTCCATGATTCTATTCTATTCTGTTCTATTCTATTCTATTCTGTTCTATTCTATTCTATTCTATTCTATTCTATTCTATTCTATTCTATTCTATTCTATTCTATTCTATTCTATTCTATTCTATTCTATTCTATTCTATTCCATGATTCTATTCTATTCTATTCTATTCTATTCTATTCTATTCTATTCTATTCTATTCTATTCTATTCTATTCTATTCTATTCTATTCTATTCCAATCTGTATTATTCTATTCTATTCTATTCTATTCTATTCTATTCTATTCTATTCTATTCTATTCTATTCTATTCTATTCTATTCTATTCTATTCTATTCTATTCTATTCTATTCCATGTTTCTATTCTATTCCATGTTTCTATTCTATTCTATTCTATTCCATGTTTCTATTCTATTCCATGTTTCTATTCTATTCTATTCTATTCTATTCTATTCTATTCTATTCTATTCTATTCTATTCTATTCTATTCTATTCTATTCTATTCTATTCTATTCTATTCTATTCTATTCTATTCTATTCCATTCCATTCTATTCTATTCCATGTTTCTATTCTATTCTATTCTATTCTATTCTATTCTATTCTATTCTATTCTATTCTATTCTATTCTATGTTTCTATTCTATTCCATGTTTCTATTCTATTCTATTCTATTCTATTCTATTCTATTCTATTCTATTCTATTCTATTCTATTCTATTCTATTCTATTCTATTCTATTCTATTCTATTCCATGTTTCTATTCTATTCCATGTTTCTATTCTATTCTATTCTATTCTATTCTATTCTATTCTATTCTATTCTATTCTATTCTATTCTATTCTATTCTATTCTATTCTATTCTATTCCATGTTTCTATTCTATTCCATGTTTCTATTCTATTCTATTCTATTCCATGTTTCTATTCTATTCCATGTTTCTATTCTATTCTATTCTATTCTATTCTATTCTATTCTATTCTATTCTATTCTATTCTATTCTATTCTATTCTATTCTATTCTATTCCATTCCATTCCATTCTATTCTATTCCATGTTTCTATTCTATTCTATTCTATTCTATTCTATTCTATTCTATTCTATTCTATTCTATTCTATTCTATTCTATTCTATTCTATTCTATTCTATTCTATTCTATTCTATTCTATTCTATTCTATTCTATTCCATGATTCTATTCTATTCTGTTCTATTCTATTCTATTCTATTCTATTCTATTCTATTCTATTCTATTCTATTCTATTCTATTCTATTCTATTCTATTCTATTCTATTCCAATCTGTATTATTCTATTCTATTCTATTCTATTCTATTCTATTCTATTCTATTCTATTCTATTCTATTCTATTCTATTCTATTCTATTCCATGTTTCTATTCTATTCCATGTTTCTATTCTATTCTATTCTATTCTATTCCATGTTTCTATTCTATTCCATGTTTCTATTCTATTCTATTCTATTCTATTCTATTCTATTCTATTCTATTCTATTCTATTCTATTCTATTCTATTCTATTCTATTCTATTCTATTCTATTCTATTCTATTCTATTCCATGTTTCTATTCTATTCTATTCTATTCCATGTTTCTATTCTATTCCATGTTTCTATTCTATTCTATTCTATTCTATTCTATTCTATTCTATTCTATTCTATTCTATTCTATTCTATTCTATTCTATTCCATTCCATTCCATTCTATTCTATTCCATGTTTCTATTCTATTCTATTCTATTCTATTCTATTCTATTCTATTCTATTCTATTCTATTCTATTCTATTCTATTCTATTCTATTCTATTCTATTCTATTCTATTCTATTCTATTCTATTCTATTCTATTCCATGATTCTATTCTATTCTATTCTATTCTATTCTATTCTATTCTATTCTATTCTATTCTATTCTATTCTATTCTATTCTATTCTATTCTATTCTATTCTATTCTATTCTATTCTATTCTATTCTATTCTATTCTATTCTATTCTATTCTATTCTATTCCAATCTGTATTATTCTATTCTATTCTATTCTATTCTATTCTATTCTATTCTATTCTATTCTATTCTATTCTATTCTATTCTATTCTATTCTATTCTATTCTATTCTATTCTATTCTATTCTATTCTATTCTATTCTATTCTATTCTATTCCATGTTTCTATTCTATTCCATGTTTCTATTCTATTCTATTCTATTCTATTCCATGTTTCTATTCTATTCCATGTTTCTATTCTATTCTATTCTATTCTATTCTATTCTATTCTATTCTATTCTATTCTATTCCATTCCATTCCATTCCATTCCATTCCATTCCATTCCATTCCATTCCATTCCATTCCATTCTATTCTATTCTATTCTATTCTATTCTATTCTATTCTATTCTATTCTATTCTATTCTATTCTCAGTATACTGACCATCTTTCTCTGTTCTTATAGTCAGGAAAAAAAACGATGCACCATCTTCACAGGCAATCAGATAATGAGTAATCTTATAGAGGCAATCATAGACAAAATCATGCAGAAAAAAAGATTCTAGTGATACCAATCTCCAGAATAGTTAAATACCCCCATCTCCACTCCTCTCCACACAAATTTATGATTGGACAGCCTTGTTTTGGCTTCAGGACCACACTCAGCCACTTTCAGAAGGTATCAAGGACAGATAGCAAAGAATAAAAAATGAAAAAGGGGAAGCTGGAGGAAGACAGAATGAAAAGGACCACACACAAAGCATAACAGAGCGTAGTCTTCCTCTCATAAATCAATTTGATTCCTTCGCTACAAGTACCCCTCATGACTTTTTTTTAACAAACATTCAAAGTTACAATGGACCTACCTGGGGGGGTGCTTATAATCTGGATTCAAAGTTATGACAGTTGCCCCCCCCCACAGTCACCTGACTTCACTTGAGACACACGGCAATCAAATTGGCATTTATGGCTGTTTCTAGCATCCTGCGACTGCATTTTACGACCGTTTTGCTGAAAACTGGCAGTTATTTTTAGTTTGGGGCAAAACCAGTCCCATAGTGAATTGTTGGTTGCTTAATGACCGTGGTCATAATTTAAGGATTGCGGTGGTTGCTTAATGACCGCTGGGGGAAAAAAAGTGGTAAAATTGGACTGGTCACACGATAACCCTCACGCGTTACGATCGTGATGGGCAGCTCTATTACAATCGTAACTCGAGGACTACCTGAACTCTCTTTTCTCTGATTTTTCTGATATTCTACTTTTCCCCCTCTTAAATGGAAGTTTTGCCTCTCTCTGTATGTTACGCATCTCACAATATCATTATACAAATGCTGTGAATTATGTACTGTGTAGCATTTGTGCCAGGACATCACAACTGGTGAAAATTATATCACCCTATACAGGTAGGCCTCGACTTAGGACAAATAATTGAGCCCAACGTTTCTGTCGCTAAGCGAGACATTCGTTAAGTGAACTTTGCCCCATTTTACGACCCATCTTGTCACAGCTGTTAAGTGAGTCACTGCAGTTGTTGTTAGTAACACTGTTCTTAAGTGAATCTCATTTCCCCATTGATTTTGCTTGTCAGAAGGCCGCAAAAGGGGAACACCGCAACCGTCATAAATAGGAGTCAGTTGCCAAGCCTCTGAATTTTGATCACATGACCGTGGGGATGCTGCAACGGTCGTTAAGTGTAAAAAATGGACATAAGTCAGTTTTTTTCAGTGCCCTGTAATTTTGAACAATTACTAAATGAAATGTTGTAAGTCGAGGACTACCTGTATTCTACCAGACTTCTATGCATGCAAGATGGCATTACCTTTGTCTCTGAAATACGATCACCCCTACTACCCGTGTTGCCCCCAAAATAAGACCAGGTCTTATATTAATTTTTGCTCCAAAAGACACATTAGGGCTTATTTTCCAGTTAGACCTTATTTTCGGAGAAATATTTATTAAATGCGTCCATCTGGCTGACGATCTTAACTGGGGCTTATTTTGGGGGTTGGGCTTATATTACGAGCATCCTGAAAAATCTTGCTGGGGGGTTATTTTCTGGTTGTGTCTTATTTTCGGGGAAATACGGTATTGTTTAGAAAACCAAATAAATAATATTTAGGACAGTGGTCTCCAACCTTTCTGGCTTGGTGGACTGGTGGAGGCAGCGCTGGCCAGAGGGAGGAGATGGTTTCGTACCTGCGTGAGTGCTGCTTTCACAAATGCAGTGTTGCACGCACAAATGCACCCACCACCTCCGTGGTTCGGTTCTGAACGGGCTGCAGCCCAAACACTGGGCTGAGAAATGGGGATTGTGGACCCCTGATTTAGAAGATGTTATCCGATAAGCTTCAAAAGCTCTTTATGCAAAAAATCCATTTTTGTTCCCTTAGTATGATTTCGGAGAATACTCACACATGATTTTCAAAACTCATATTTATCAAAGCTCAATGCACTCCTCTCTCCTCTTGAGGGAGCCAAGAATTAATTTTTTAGCAGCATTGGAGGAATGAACACCCTTTGGTACAAGGCACACAACTTTTCTATAGACACACTTCACGTTTTTCTTATAAAGAGACGAGGGGCGGAAGGGATGCTAAAGGAGGCTATGATTCAACCTCTCCTGTGGCTTTAATAAGTCTATATACTGTATTCCCAAGAGATAGGGTGTGCCTATGTATAATTCTATATTGAATGTTACATGAAGGTGTTGCAGTAATAAATGCCTAAAATGATAATCTTTTCTTAAAGAATGTTGCTCATAGGTCCCATTAGCTCTACTAATTGTTCTCTTGTTTTTCAGTTATGTAATTCCAAACATAGCAGACGTGAAGAACAATGATTTAATATGAAAATTAGGCTCTGCTAATTTTGAAGGAGAAGACTTTTAACAGCCCACAGCTGCTTTTTAAGTAAACAGTCGGGTAGTTTAATATTCATTTAATACCAAAAGGTCATTCTCCAAAACTAAATAGAAATCAATCTTTCCTGCTCAATGTAATTTACCAACTGAAAAAAAAAATATTTCAAGCTTTTATTAATCAATGATACTAAGTAAACTTAACAATCCATTTATTCAGTTGGTCACTTTAAATGCATTGCCAAATATTTATGTTTATTAATGTATTTCATTAAAGTGGAGGTGTCCAAACCACGACCCCTGAACAGCTAGTAATGTGGCCACACAAGACTGCAAACTTTTAACATTATTATGTGATTTATGTACATTAGCTGTATTATATATTTTATATGCAGCCATACAAGACAATTTCTTTTCACTCAATGCAGTTCAGGCAAGAAAAAAAGGTTAGACACAGGAGTGTCCAACCTTGACAACTTTAAATTTTTGGACTTTAACTGCCAGAATTCCCCTGCATGTTTGGCAGTTTCTTGATTAGGGAATTGTTGCTTCTTGATTGTTGGTCTTTATTTATTGTTGATGTTAATCTCTGCTCATTTGGATTCCTGGTATTCTGATATTTTTGTTCCTTTTTTGGCTTGTTGATTGTATCTTTTAAATGGTATGTAGATGTTGTGTATGTCTATGTGCCTGTTGATGCCCATTTCTCAGAGTGCCAGGCTTGGATCAAGCCAGAATTCCTGGAAGCCTGGCAACATTAGACCAACAATCAAGAAGCAAGCAATACCCCAATCAAGGAACTGCTGAATAAACTAAGAGAAAACAGCAGCCTAACCAAGGAACCACCAAGACTATTCCCACCAACAGTACAGAGCAAACCATTAAAATATAAAATGAGAGCAAACCCCACTCCTTATTAGCACTGATGATGTTACCTAGCTGGGTAATGAAACGTCTACAAGAAAACAGCCAAGCTAAGAGAGCACCAAGGACCCCCTCATTCCAACTCTGAGCTACAAATATTCTCCCCTATCAAAGTCTCTCAGTATCAGTAAAAATGTCATGAGCTCTGCTATTCTTGCCAGTTTCACAAGAAACCAGAGATAGAGGGACTTATTGATAAGGAATCAGCTGCGAAGGAAGATAAGTTCCAGCCATGTGCTCCAGCTGCCAAAAAAACCAACACAGTGCTAGGCTGCATTAACAGAGGGATAGAATCAAGATCATGTGAAGGGTTAATACCACTTTACAATGCCTTGGTAAGGCCACACTTGGAATACTGCATCTAGTTTTGGTCACCACGATGGAAAAAAGATGTTGAGACTCTAGAAAGAGTCCAGAGAAGAGCAACAAAGATGACTAGGGGACTGGAGGCTAAAACATATAAGGAACTGCTGCTGGAATTGGGTATGTGTAGTTTAATGAAGAGAAGGACGAGCGGGGACATGATAGCAGTGTTCCAGTATCTCAGGGGTTACTACAAAGAAGAGGGAGTCAAGCTATTCTCCAAAGCACCTGAGGGCAGGACAAGAAGCCATGGATGGAAATTAATCAAGGGAGAAGCAACCTAGAACTAATGAGGAACTTCCTGACAGAACAATTAACCAGTGGAACAACCTGCCTCCAGAAGTGGTGAATGCTCCAACACTGGAAGTTTTTAAGAAGAGACTGGACAGCCATTTGTATGAAATGGTATAGGGTTTCCTGCCTGAGCAGGGGGTTGGACTAGATGACCTCCAAGGTCCCTTCCAACATCATCATCATCATCATCATCACTACTACTACTACTACTACTACTACTACTGAAAACTCCATGCAAGGTTGCCACCTTCCATTTTATCAATGAAACCACTTGGACCTCTTACCTTGAATGTCATCGTTGAAAGTGCAATAACGGCTGCGATATTTCTTGAGAAGCCGGAACGCGTTGGCATTTGCAAAGTCCTCAAACTGAACGAGACAGTTCATTCCATACCTGCAGAGTGAAAAAAGGAATAATAATCAAGAATAGCGACCATTGGCAGAAGACTTCACGGGGAAAAAAGACACTAGCAACTTGCTTGCGGAGAGAAATAGGAAACCCTCTTCTCCAAACTGATGCATTAAAAACTAGCATGGCCTTCTGAACACAGCACCTTTCAAGGATCCCGGAAGCTAATAATGCAGAAATTGCAAAGGGCACCAGATTAGGGAAAATCTGAAATAGAGAGATGTTGGTATTGATAGGCTTCCACAGAGACAAATACAATCGTTCTTGACTTACAACCATTTGATAAGTGGCCGTTTGAAGTTGCAACAGCACTGAAAAAAGTGACATGATCATTTTTCACACTTACCACTGTTGCAGCCTCCCCACGGTCATGTGAACAAAAGTCGGGCGCTTGGCAACTTGCATGTATTTATGATGGTTGCACTGTCCCAAGGTCATGTGATACACCATTTATAACCTTTTCAGATAGCTTGCAACAAACAGAGTCAAGGGGGGGGGGGGAGAAAGCAAGATTTGCTTAATGACCATATGATTCACTTTATGCAGTGATCCCCTTAAGAACTAGGGACAAAGAGATCCTAAAATCAGGCAAAACTCACTTAACAATTGCCTTGCTTAACAACAGAAATTTTGGGCTCAGCTGTGGTCGGTAAGCTGAGGACTACCTGTATGGCTTGAAACTCCGTTTTCATTGCATTTTAGAAAATGGAGCCAGAATAGAATAGAATAGAATAGAATAGAATAGAATAGAATAGAATAGAATAGAATAGAATAGAATAGAATAGAATAGAATAGAATAGAATAGAATAGAATAGAATAGAATAGGGAAAGAAATAGAATATAGAATAGAATAAGGAAAGAATAGAATAGAATAGAATAGAATAGAATAGAATAGAATAGAATAGAATAGAATAGAATAGAATAGAATAGAATAGAATAATACCTTTATTGTCACTTTATATCACATTCATAAATGTATGTTTAAAACATTATCCCCCCGCCCCCCGGATTCTGCCATCTCCCGAGGAAGGAGGAGCGGATGTGGATTCAGCCTGCCTTAGGTTATTTCAAAGACCAAGGGAAACCTTTTGAACTGGGGGAACAAAAGGGAGGGTTAGGGAAGAAGGCATCTGGCCTGTGTCTCCATTTGAATCTGTAAAGGAAGAAGGCAATAAAAGATCCGAAGTTCCCTTTTTCCCATGAAAGGGATGACACGAAGTCAATGATGGGGGGCTGACCAAATGGGGTTGAGGGAAGTGGGGTTGAACTGGGAACTCTTTATAAAGTTTCAATCTGTAAAACAATACCAGGTCCTGTCTTGTATTTCCACAACCAAACATGTCCTAGTAAAAATTCCTTTTGGACTAGAACTGACTCCAAGAGTTTTTGTTTTCCAAGACGTGAATTGGGGTGGGTCCTGACACTAATCGGCATATGTTAAAATGAAATTTTGTTGCGTACAGCTCTCAAGGGGTCCCCACCTCCAATATACACTACATAAATATGACCCCCCCAAAAATTGCATAATGTTAGCAAATTGTGTGATCCAGACCACCGCCTGAAGTATTCATGTGGTGCAAAGTTTTGATTTTTGTTATGAGATGGTTGTTGCTTAACACACACACACACACAAACACAAACTCTGGATTATGTGGCAGACCCTTTGAAAAACCAGCTCACAGAGTGAGTTTCTCTAAAAGCACATGGTTAAACAAACAGTGCTTGGAATATATAATGCTAATAGTCCGAAAGACATCGGTGTTGTGTGGAGACTTACGCTGACAGAAAAATGTGATGAATAGACCCCTTCTGAATAAGTGGCAAAGGGAGCATCTAATAAAAAGAGAAATATTGCCTTTGGGTCCCCAAGCAAAGCAATAAAACCTTGGCATGGAAAAACAATCTTCCATTCAGCACCTCCGACTCACGTGAACAAGGTCAGGATAACACTGAGGGCTTCCAATCAGAAACTGACACCAGGAAAATCAAGCTTTATTTCTACACAAGCTACTGAAAGATCCATTCACCGCTGTATTAAAAAGGGTTCCTGGTCTTTGTTTAGTGCCTCCCAGGTGTATTTTTTTCTTGTTGCTATTTGTCGGGATTTTTTTTTTTTTTTGCCCTGCTAAAAAGTGTCTGTCAACAAGGAGACAAAGGCAGCTAGCTGCCTTTGTGGCCTCTCGCTAGGCATTCAGAGAAGTAATTCAGTCCTATTTCACTCCTTGATTAAAAAAAAAAAAGATGAGAGAGAAGAAAAGATTTACCCATCTCACCTGTTTTTCAGCTGAGCATCTGCTGTTAAAGAGCTTATAATCCATGCCATACAAAGCATATTTTTTAAAAAAAAAATTCTGACAAGGTTGCATCAAATTCCTGTCAGGAATTGGCTTTTATTACTAAATCTTTGCATTTTCAGCTATCCGAGTACAGGTAGTCCTCGACTTACGACCACAAACTGAGCCCCAAATTTCTCTTGCTAAGCGAAACATTTGTTAAACATTTGTTGCCCCATTTTATGACCTGTCTTGCCACAGTTATTACGTGAATCACTGCGGCTGTTAAGTGAGGAGCATGGTCGTTAAGTAAATCTGGCTTCCCCTTTCACTTTGCTTACCAGAAGGTCACAAAAAGGGGATCACAAGGTCCCCGGACACGGCGACCGTCATAAATATGAGTTGGTTGCCAAGCACCTGAATGCTTGACCACGGGGATGCTGCAAAGGCTGTAAGTTGAAAAACAGTTGTAAATTACGTTTTTCAGTGCCTTTGAACTTCGAACAGTCACTAAATGAACTGTTGTAAGTCGAGGACTACCTGTAGTAGATTGATCACAACTTGTATTGACCACATCAACATACCGATAGTGCTCGACTTACAGCCATTCATTTAATGACCTTCAATGTTACAATAGCATTGAAAAAAGTGACTTATAACCAGTTTTCACATTTATGACCATTGCTGCATCCCCAAGCTCACATGATCAAAATTCATATGGTTGGCAATTGAGTCATATTTATGACGGTTGCAGTGTCCCGAGGAAATGTGATCACCTTTTGCGACCTTCTGACAAGCAAAGTCAATGGGGAAGCCAGATTCACTTAACGACTGCACGAATCACTTAAGAATGACAGTGATTGGCTTAATGGTGGCAAAAATGGTTATAAAATAGGGTGCAATTCACTTAACAACTGTGTTGCTTAGCAATGAAAATTTTGGTCATAAGTCAAGGACTACCTATACTTAGAGTCAACTCCTGGTCAACCAAACTTGGCTGGGTGTATTTACCTACCGTGTTTTCCCGAAAGTAAAGCCTACAACAACAATAAGCCCTAGCTTGATTTTGGGGGGTGGGCCTAATATAAGCCCTATCCCAAAAATAAGCCCTAGTTTTGGGGCAAGGCACACACCTAAAAATCAAGCTGGGGTGGGGGTGGGGGGGTGGAGCTGCCCCACCTGCCCCGAACCCACTTAACTTGCAGTCAGGCTTCTCCTTGCGGGCCCACTTCTTCTTCTGAAGCCTCTTCTGCAGCCAGGCCTGCATTTCTCAGTCACAGGGCTTTCCGGAAAGCCTGTGCAACCAAGAACTGAGCTATGGCTTGAATCCATAGCTCAGTATTTGGCTGCCTAGGCCTTCTGAAAAGGCCTGACTACAAAATGCAGGCCCGAATGCAGTTGTAGAACTTCAGCCCCAGAAGAAGTGGACCGGCTGGGTGGGGCTGCCGGTGGTGGAGGTGAGGTAAGGCCTACCCTGAAAATAAGAGCTGGTGCCTCTTTTGGAGGCAAAAATAAATAAATAAATAAATAAGACCCGGTCTTATTTTCGGGGAAACACGATATAAGAAAGGGGTGCCATTCTCTAAGCTTCTAGTAACCATTTCAATGAATTCAGAGCTCAGCTCCTAATGATTACCTGGACGTGGATCAACCAAAGTGGGCTAGGTATAACCACTTATAAGAAAGGGATGCCATTCCCTAAATTGGTCCCAGAGGTAGCTTCCCTGCTGACTCCTTTTTATTTTAAGATGAAAACAGATGACAACAATATCAGCCTTGTAGCAATTTCTTGCAAATTACTGCATTTATCCCCCAAAGGAAAACAGTTCCGAATACAAGACAGCTCCCCATCTAAAGAAAGCTTAGATGGGGTATAAAAGGAACACAGACATAAATGCACGTATGGTATTCTATACACCACCTGTCTTAGCATCTTGTCAAATGGAGTTGTCAAATCCCACAGTAAGCATCAGGGAAGACATTTTCCTCCCAATTTATGAGTGCATACAGCTGGCTGCATGCTGGCAAAAAGCTGGTACAGAATAGTGTTTAAGGGGATAGGACAGGATGAGAGACCGCAGAAATGCTATGGATTGGCCCAATCATCCTTTGCAGCCTGACTTCCAGTGATGGAAATTCTCCATTTGCCACCCAGAAGTGCTGGAGAAAGGCAAGGCATAAATCTGGCAAGTATATAAATATTTAAATGACATACACATACTCCGAAGAAGTCCAGAGAGGACAAAAATAAAATTTTATTAAGGAATGAAAACGAATAGTTTATAAAATATGGTGCTGCATCTGGAAAAATACACATGCTAAAATCTTCTCTCTCTCTCTCTCTCTCTCTCTCTCTCTCTCTCTCTCTCTCTCTCTCTCTCTTTCCCTTATAAATACACTGAGAGGGTGTAGAAACCTAATTTCACCATGCATTATAATACGTTTAAGGGCCTCATTACCAGAAGACAAATGCAGATACGCTTCTAAACTAGATCGGATGATCCATTTAGTCTACCCTGTCTAAGCTTGGATAGAAATTGTGGCAGAAATCCACGGAATAGTCATTTTTCCACTTCTGGTGTGGGAGAAGAGTCCTGAGGATACTGTAGATTAGGGGTCCCCAACCCCCGGTTTACAGCCCAGTGACGGTCCACAGCTCATTCAGAACCGGGCACAGAAGTGGTGGGTGAGTGTGCACGCATGAAACTACATTTGTGAAAGCAGCATGCGCGCACGTGCGCCACCATCCCCTCTCCCCTCCCACCCCGCCACCTCTGCTGTCCACCGAGTAGGAAACGTTGGGGACCCCCACTGTACGTAGCCAAGAAAACAAACCGATATATCATTGAACAAGTCAACCCAGAATTCTCCTCCCAGGCACAAATTATACTACTTTGGACAAACTATGTAAAGACCCAGCTCTCTGGAGAAGATTATAATGGGAATGACGGAAGAAAAGAACAGAAGAGAACAACCAGCAATAAAGTAGATGGACTAAGAGTGGCGATCAATGCACCTTTAGTAGACTTGAAGGAGCAGGTTAGGAATGGATCGTTATGGAGAAAAATCTATGTGGCTGCTAAGAGTTGGCACCAACTTGAAGGCACATAATCAATCAATCAGTCAATCAGAATTGTTGTTGTTAGCTGCGAAGTCGTGTCCGACCCATCGTGACCTCATGGACAACGTTCCTGCAGGCCTTCCTGTCCTCTAACATCTTCTGGAGTCCATTTAAGCTCACTCCTACTGCTTCAGTGACTCCATCCAGCCACCTCATTCTCTGTTGTCCCCTTCTTCTCTTGCCCTCAACCTTTCCCAGCATTAGGCTCTTCTCCAGTGAGTCCTTCCTTCTCATTAGGGGGCCAACATATTTAAGTTTTAGCTTCAGGATCTGGCCTTCTAAAGAGCAGTCGGGGTTGATCTCCTCTAGGACTGACCGGTTTGATCGCCTTGCAGTCCAAGGGACTTGCAAGAGTCTTCTCCAGCACCACAGTTCAGAATTAACAGAAAAACAAAGTGGGGAAGGGACCTTGGAGGTCTTTTAGTCCAAACCCCTGCTCAGGCAGAGAAATAGTTGTCCAATCTCTTCTTAAAAACTTCCACTTTTCGGGCACACTGCTGGCTCATATTCAAGGAGTCACCCACTCCAAGATCCCTCTCACAGTTACTACGTACTATTGAGCCAGGTACAAATCAGTCAATCCATCAGCACACAAGCCCATTTCCCCTGAGTGTCAGGATTGGAAAACCTCTCTCACCACACAGCCTATCCATCAACTGAGAATGCTTAACAGGTCACAACAGTAGGACGTGTTTGTCGTCAACCCATCCAAACAGATAACTTCTCGCTTTCCTCTCTCTGTTTCAACTGTTTTTGCTAGGCACAGCTTACACCTGCCTTCCTTTTCGGTAAAGAGAGCAATCATAAGCAATTCAGCTATTTTCCTGGGCCAACAGCCTGGTTGCCCACTTAAAGTCTTTGCATTTTAAACCCCGTCATTTACGAAGAAAGAATCTGATCTCAAAATGCCCGTGGAGCTATTTTGCTTGCAACTGGAAAAAGTGTAGTTTGGATCAACAGTCTGGATTTAGCAGAAAGAATGAGGAATATAGCCCATAAAGAAGGGGGTTTATGCACAGTACGGGGCCAATTGTTTGCGTTCTTGGCATAACGTGCGAAATCCAGAAAGAGGCATTTAAAAAGGGGATTCAGAAAGCAAAAGAATAATTGAAAATATTTTGCTGAATAAGGAATCTACGCAAAACACACAGGTAGTCCTCGACTTATATCCACAATTGAGCCCAAAATTTATGCTGCTAATTTGTGATGTTAGGTGAGTTTTGCCTCATTTTACAACTTTTGCTTGGCCCAGTTGTTAAGTGAATCATCGCAGTTGTTAAGTCACAGGGTTGTTAAGTGAATCCAGCTTCCCCACTGACTCTGCTTGTCAAAAAGTCGCAAAAAAGTGATCCTGGGACACAGCTCAGTTGCCAACTGTCTGAACTTTGATCACGTGTCCATGGGGATGCTACAACAGTTTGAAAAATATCATAAATCACTTTTTTCAGTGATGTTGTAAGTTTGAATGGTCACTAAATGAACTGTTGTTAAGTCGAGGACTACCTGTACTGAGAAGTTAAAAAAAAAACATCTTGAAAGACAACAATTCCACTTCCATTTTTTTAGCAACTAAACCATGTAGGCATTTTCATATAATCATCAAGGCTTGAGATCTACTTGAGGGAGAATTTACCTCAGGAACTTTTAATTCCCATGTATTTTCTCATCTGAACTCAACATTTCTTGCAAACAGATTGTGCCCATCAAGCAGATGGGCAGGTAGAATCTTTTTCTGTTTTGTTTTGACCCAAATGGAATTCTTCCATCAGGAGAGACAGTGCAATCTGCAAGCTTCTGCTTGTACTCTGTTGCTGCTTTATTACCTCACAAAGAACCAGGCCTTTGTTCCCCTGAAAAATTTAAATTAACCTTTTTCCTAAGCCTCACTCCATTATTTCTGGGCTAACCTTTGTTCGATGGAGCTAAAAGTGTGCTAAGGACCTAAGGCTGAGTTCTGCTTTAAGAATTAGAAAAACAGAATTGAAAGGGATCATCAAGGTCATCTAATCCAACCCCCAGCCCAGGGTTAGGGTTAGGGCTAGGGCTAAACCTTGGACAAAGGGCTGCCCAATTATTTCTTGGAAACTTCCAGAGAAAGAAAGCCTTTGAGAACAAAATCAGTGTAACAGCAGATTCTAGCCATTACATTTTGTAAAATGAATGTTTTCTTTATTTTTCTCCCTCTCTTGCTTCCTATCCTTTATTGGTTCCAAACAATTAGACGACTTTCATTCATGTCTATAAGATCCTTAGATCTAAAGTTTCTCTTTGTTTCATGAACACACAACCCCCTTCCCTTTGCTTGCTTCCTTCTTTCCTCCCTCCCCTTTCTTTCCTTCCTTCCTTCCTTTCCCTTCTTTCCTTCCCTCTTTCACTTCCTCCCTTCCTCCCCTCTCTTCCTTCCCTTTTTCCTTCCTTCCCTCCTTCCCTTTCCTTCCTTACCCTTCTTTCCTTCCCTCCCTTCCCTTCTTTCTTTCCTTCCTTCCTTTCCCTTCTTTCCTTCCTTCGTTCCCTCCCTTCCTCCCTCCTTCCTTTCCCTTTTTTCCCTCCTTCCCTTTCCTTCCTTCCTTCCTCCCTTTTTTCCTTTCCTTCCTTCCTTCCTCCCCTCTTTCCTTCCTTCCTTCCCTTTTCCTTCCTTCCCTCCTTCCCTTTCCTTCCTTCCTTCCCCTTCTTTCTTTCCTTCCTTTCCCTTCCTCCTTCCTTCCTTCCCCTTTTTTCCTTCCTTCCCTCCTTCCCTTTCCTTCCTTCCTTCCCTTTCTTTCTTTCCTTCCTTTCCCTTCTTTCCCTTCCTTCCTTTCCCTTTTTTCCTTCCCTCCTTCCCCTTCTTTCCTTCCTCCCTCCCCTTCCTTCCTTCCTTCCTTCCTTCCCCTTCTTTTCTTCCCTCCCTCCCTCCCTCCCTCCCTCCCTCCCTCCCTTCCTTCCTTCCTTCCTTCCTTCCTTCCTTCCTTCCTTCCTTCCTTCCTTCCTTCCTTCCTTTCTTCCTCCCTCTTCAAAAGTCACTGTTGACTCCTGGTGACCCCCTGGACAGATTCCTCCATTTTCCTTGGCAAACCTTTGCAGAAGTCATGCGCCATTGCCTGCTACCTAGGGCTGAATGGCCGAAGGTCACCCAGATGGCTTTGTGCCTAAGGCAGGAACTAAGAGTCACTATTTATTGTTCCGTTTTTAAAAGTATTTTAAAGTAACCTACATTTCTTCTACTTCCAGTTCCCTACATTGCCCACAGCAGAGGCTGCCAAGAAGAAATGATGATAAAGATCTGCAACGTATTCTCCACTCCAGCAAAACAGACATCAGTAAAATATCTTTTCTTGGAGTATGTTTCCAAAACAGATGGATAAATGCTGGCCTGGGCTACCCTTCCTGTCATATAAACTTATCTTGGGCCTTTATCACGGGGGGCTGAATCTGGCTTTCGGTGCATAATCCCAGGTGTATCCGTCTGCCCTTGCCATTTGTCACATCATCACCCATCAAAGACTGGCAGAAAATGGCACCACCACTTGAGGTGCTTCTCCAGACCAATTAATAACGCCGTCTACGCAAAAGACCCGGCAAGGGAAGGAGATATCAATCTCTTTCTGTCTTAAGTCCTGAATTTATGATGCTGAAAGGACACTGTGAGGACTTCTTGATTTAATCACTCACCAATGTTCGGTCTGGGGGCAGACGCCTGGGCAACTCACCAAAAAGACCAAATTAAGCCTGAAAACGGAGAGCAGCGACTGGCATGGGATTCACTTGCTGAACAGTTGCTCTGATTCAGATCTTTAGTGAGTTTTCTTCAATCCTTTCAAAATGTGGATTTAGAATAGAATAGAATAGAATAGAATAGAATAGAATAGAATAGAATAGAATAGAATAGAATAGAATAGAATAGAATAGAATAGAATAGAATAGAATAGAATAGAAGCTGGAAGGGACCTTCTAGTCCAGCCCCACGCTTAAGCAGAAGAACCTACACCATCTCAGACAGGTGATTGTCCAGTCTCTTCTTAAAAATCTCCAGTGATGGAGCGCCCACGATTTCTGGTGGCAAGCTGTTCCACTGGTTGATTGTCCTCACTGTCAGGAAGTTTCTCCTTAATTCCAGGTTGCTTCTCTCTTTGATCAGCTTCCAACTGTTGTTTCTCATCCTTCCCTCTGGTGCTCTGGTGAACAACCTGACCCCCTTCTGCCTTGTGGTGGCCTCTCAGATCCTGGAACACTGCTATCATGTCTCCCCTGTTTCTTCTTTTCTTTAGACTAGCCAAACCCAAGTCCCGCAGACGTTCTTCACATGTTTTTAGTCTCCAGGCTTTTGATCATCCTAATTGCTCTTTAAAATATAACTTTGTGTCTAAAGGGTGGTATCCAAAGCCATGATTAAGGGTGAATCTTGTTATCCGTAGGAATTTTTCAAATTCTTCATTTTGTAGGTAGCCGGTCCTAAGACAGGCTCAAACGTTTTCTATAAAAAAGATCTCTAACCCCAG
Organism: Vipera berus; assembly: GCF_964194415.1. NCBI lineage: Eukaryota > Metazoa > Chordata > Lepidosauria > Squamata > Viperidae > Vipera > Vipera berus. The sequence goes on from NC_138206.1 coordinate 9,442,510, forward strand.
TCCCGCATCCTTTACACTTCCCATCCACTCTTTTTCTGTCTATACATCCTTGTTCTCCCTTACCAGCTGAGATTCCTAGTCAAGAATGATGCATAAATTATCATAAAGAGCATAAAGAGCAACAAAAATGATTAGGGGACTGGAGACTAAAACATATAAAAAACAATTGCTGGAATTGGGTATGTCTAGTTTAATGAAGAGAAGGACTAGGGGAGACATGATAGCAGTCTTCCAATATCTCAGGGGCTGCCACAAAGAAGAGGGAGTCAAGCTATTCTCCAAAGCACCTGAAGTAAGACAAGAAACAATGGATGGAAACTAATCAAGGAGAGAAGCAATCTAGAACTAAGGAGAAATTTCCTGACAGTTAGAACAATTATTCAGTGGAACAACCTGCCTCCAGTAGCTGTGAAAGCTCCAACATTGGAGGTTTTTAAGAGACTGGGCAACCATTTGTCTGAAATGTTATTGGGTTTCCTGCTTGAGCAGGGGGTTGGGACTAGAAGATCTCCAAGGTCCCTTTCAACTCTGTTATTCTGTTATGTTCTTTCGTTCTAATTATTTGGCTGTAATGCTACAACTGGTGCTGCTACTGTTTCTTTAACGGTACCATTTCAGTAATAGCGGGTTCAATATATTTAATAAATGGTATTTATTATAATCCTTTTAAGATTTACAAGCAATTGCACAGCAATGCCAGAAGACCAATTAGAGCCATATCTGAGGCTATGAATTTCAGATACATTTTCATCTTGCTGGAATATACTATAAACAGCACGTAATAGCTGCATTTCAACAGTTTCCAAAACATTAGGTAAAAGGTAAAGGTTCCCCCGCACCTGCGTGCTAGTCCTTTCCGACTCTAGGGGCCGGTGCTCATCTCCGTTTCAAAGCCGAAGAGCCAGCGCTTGTCCGAGGACGTCTCCGTGGTCATGTGGCCGGCATGACTAGACGCCAAAGGCACACGGAACGCTGTTACCTTCCCACCGGAGTGGTCCCTATTTTTCTACTTGCATTTTTTACGTGCTTTCGAACTGCTAGGTTGGCAGAAGCTGGGACGGGTAACAGGCGCTCACTCTGTTACGCGGCACTCGGGATTCGACCCACCAAACTGCCGACCTTCTGATCGACAAGCTCAGCGTCCTAACCCACTGAGCCACCACGTCCCTTCCAGTTAAAATGCTTCAACTTTTGCTAAAGAATTGTACTGGCCCTGGAAAGACTCAACTTCGCTTCTGCCTTATATGGAAGGCAGGATACAAATTTAACGAGTACAGGTAGTCCTTGACTTGCAACAGTTCGTTTAGTGACTGTTCGAAGTTACAACGGCACTGAAAAAAGTGACTTAAAACCATTTTTCCACACCTACGATTTTTGCAGCATCCCCATGGTCACACGATCAAAATTCAGACACTCAGCAACTGATTCAAATTTTTATGATGGTTGCAGTGTCCCGGGATGTGTGTGACCTGTGAAGTTAATACAACCAGGAGATGGAGTCCTTCACCAAACGTTTAAGGCCTCAGGCCTGGGCACACAACCAAGTCATCATGACCTTGAGGAAGGTCAATAATTTGGGGTCATTCTGATATCTGAAGGGAGAATGTCCCAGGGAACATGGTGTACAGCAGAGAAGGCACATCTCCTGGGTCCTGCCAATGACATTCCATGGCTGATGGGATCCACCACAAGCTCACCTGTCTGATCTAAATAGACAGGTAAAAAGGACTGGGAGAAGGCAGTTTCTTAAGGAACCCAGCCCAAAGCCCTAAAGGGCTTTCACGCTGATAACCAGGATTCTAAATGCTGGCATTCAACCAGCACCCAGAAACATGCTGGCAACCAATGCAGCTCACAAAGCAGTGGTGTTACACGTGTTGAATATTTGACCCTTTTTATTGCCAGTGCAGTTGCACTCTGCATAGTTGAAGCTTTCGAATGCTCTTCAAGGGCAGCCCCATGTAAAGTGCATTGCAGTAGTCCAGATGAGGGGGTCACAAGGACCACCCTGGATAGAGGACCACCTGGAAATCCCAAACCCATACATGATGATGACTGATGATGATCAATGATGATCGATGGTAATGATCTCAATTTATATACTGTAGCCGTCCATCTAGATTAGGGCTTTTCAACCAGTGTTACGGGTACCACCTGTGGTACATTGGTACCTGGCAGGTGGTATGTGACCATCCTAGTAAAGTGATAGCGGGTAACGAGCTGAACCGGTGGCAGCACCGCACAAGCCAGAGCGAGAGACGGCTGGAGCTGCAGGGCTGTCAGGGCTCAGCGAAAGCGCCAGGATCAGCGCCAGGCTCCACCTGGAGCTCGGCGCTGATCCTGGCACGTGTGCTGAGCCCAGAAGAAGCACCAATAAGCTGGAATGTTGCAGCATCTCCAGGTGATTTACATTCAGATGCTTGGCAACTGATTCATATTTATGACGGTCACAGTGTCCCAGGGTCATGTGAAGTGACCAAAACCTGCTGCAACCACCCAGCAGACGGGGGGGGGATAAAAACCAAACACCCCCCCACCCCACCCCCGCTGCCAATCCTCAACAGAAATGCTCACAACAATGAGAACCTCGGACAGGAGGAAGAGTGCCACCGGGCAGGCAGGCAGGTGTCTTGCTCGGCTGTGGCTTGGGGGGCACTTTTTTCAGTGCCATTGTAACTTCAAACAGTCACTAAGCGAACTGTTGTAAGTCGAGGACTATCTGTACTTCATCATTTTTTTTTCCTTTTTTGTTTTTGGTCATCCAGTTTTTGACACCTTGCTAGGCGACTGGTGGTACTCGGATGTTGCCATATCCTAAAAGTGGTACAATGAGTGAAAAAGTTGAAAAGCCCTGGTCTAGATTGGGGAGTTGTAGAACTGGACTTGACATGAAAGAGACTGTTTTAGCTTGAGCACTTCCTCCCCATTGCGTCGCTGGTGGGAAACAATGTGTGAACTTATAAATTCCTTCTATGACATGGGATGGAGCCTTTGGAAGGATATGATCTCAAATAAACTAATTTATATTGAAGTTCCTCAGGAAAGGCAAATCTGTTTTCTGCTCCTGGAGGGACATCTGGCAAAAACTGGTTGGCTTCTGGCTCAGTTTTCTGCCCAGGGAGATCGTGCTGGTTTTGATTTCTAGCTTTTTTCGGCAGGCAAAGACATTTTTTTTTATTATTAAGAAGCTTTTCAGTTGATTTACTGCTAAGTAGCATTTCAATTAATTTATTAAGTTTCAATTGATGTAGTGCTTCACCAAATTCCCTACTTCGTTTCTAATTTGGTCATATTTTTTATTCAATTATATTTCAACTGTTGACATTTAATGTTTTAATTATAATCTGGCTAGGCTATTTGTAATCATTTTTTGTGGGTTTAGACCAGAGTTTTTCAACTTCAGCAAGATTCCAACTCCTACAATTCTGGGAGTTGCACTTCAACCAGCTTAAAGTTATAGTGAAATATTGATTTAGATATTATTTCTTTGGTAGAAAGGCAAAGTATGAAACAGTGAAGAAATAAATACACCTTCATAGCGAATCAAAAGGATTAAGTTAAATTGGACATCATTTAATGCAACTTCAGTCTGGTGCTGGCTTTTGCTTTCGAAGAGAAGGAGGAAACCTTTTGTAAGTTGGATCTACTTGTGAGTGAGATTACTTCCTGAAATGTGACTATGGGGGACATAGAGATCTGAGCATTCATTTGATGAAGCTTTCCTGAATGAATATGGTGATCATTAAGATGTGAATTTTCACTTGCTGTGTGATAGTAGCTTAGCTAGCTAACCCAGACATAAGTACACCCAGAAGGCCTAATTCTACTTTATTTTAAAGATACCTTAGCAGAATTTTGCATTTTGCATTACCTTTTCCATTTACAGCCCATGAAACTACAAAGGTCCCTTCTCAGATGTTCACCATGCCCACATTCCTTCTGCAGTCTCGCATGGAAACTAATCAAGGAGAGAAGCAACCTAGAACTAAGGAGAAATTTCCTAACAGTCAGAACAGTTAAACAGTGGAATTACTTGCCTCTGGATGTTGTGGATGCTCCATCACTGGAAGTTTTCAAGACGAGATTGGACAGCCATTTGCCTGAAATGGTATAGGGTTTCCTATACCTAGCAGGGGGTTGGACTAGAAGACCTCCAAGGTCCCTTCCAACTCTGTTATTCTGTTACGTGAGAACTTTTATATCAAAATACACGTTATTCCCTATACCGTTTCCATCTTCCCTTAGAACATTAACAGAATCCACAATGGACTGAAAATCAGTGTCTCCACTGGATAACTGACAGTCAAGCTGAAACTACGTTAATCAAGTAAAAATAGCAGACGGGGGGGGGGGAAATCTTTTACTCAAACTTCCTCAAAGCGCCCCTCCCCAAATAAGTCACCCAGACCTAATCCACATATCAAAGGAGAAGGTCTGCAAGCACAAATGGAGTTAATTAAATGAGGTCTCTCAGCCGAACTGCATGAACACAAGAATAAACATTATAGATGACTTACCTACCTACAGACACACGCACACACACACACACACACAAACACGCCCCTCAAGTGGCACCCTACAACGGGGCTTTTCAACCAATGGTACGGGTACTACCTGTGGTACATTGGCACCTGGCAGGCGGTACGCGACCATCCTAGAAAAGTGGTAGCGGGGGAGGGGAATGAGCTGAATCGGTGGCAGCACCGCACAAGCCTGAGTGACAGACGGCTGGAGCTGCAAGGCTGTCGGGGCTCAGCGGAAGCGCCAGGATCAGCGCTTCTTCGGGGCTGTCAGGGCTCAATGGAAGCGCCAGGATCAGCCCCAGGCTCCACCTGGAGCTCAGTGCTGATCCTGGTGGTTCTGAGCCCAGAAGAAGTGCCAATCACCTGGAATGTTGCAACATCTCCAGGGTCTTGTGATTTACATTCAGATGCTTGGCAACTGATTCATATTTATGACAGTCACAGTGTCCCAGGGTCATGTGAAGTGACCAAAACCTGCTGCAACCACCCAGCAGAGGTGGGGGGAATAAAAACCAAACACCCCCCCACCCCCGCCGCCAATCCTCAACAGAAATGCTCACAACAATGAAAACCTCGGACAGGAGGAAGAGCGCCACCGGGCGGGCAGGCAGGTGTGGCTTGGGGGGCACTTTTTTCAGTGCCGTTGTAACTTTGAACAGTCACTAAGCAAATTGTTGTAAGTCGAGGACTACCTGTTCTTCATCACTTTTTTCCTTTTTTGGGGGGGATCATCAAGTTTTTGACACCTTGCTAGGTGACTGGTGGTACTGGGATGTTGCCATATCCTAAAAGTGGTACAATGGGTGAAAAGGTTGAAAAGCCCTGCCCTAGAATCAGCATGTAGACACTTTCTATGACAAGCTCCTCTATACAATTGTGTCACTGTAGCCCATTTCTCTGCAGCTGTCCCTAAAGGCAAATACCAAAGCCCTGGTGACTCAGTGGTTGGAATGCAATATTGCAGGCTAACTCTGCCGACTCCCAGCAGTTCGATCCTGACCAGCTCCAGGTTGATTCAGCCTTCCATCTTTCTGAGGCTGATAAAATGAGGACCCAGATTGTTGGGGGAAATAGGCTGACTCTGTAAATCGCTTAGAGAGGGCTGTAAAGCACTGTGAAGAGGTATATAAGTCTAAGTGCTATTGCTATTGTTTTGCTTTTAACAATAAATATTTCTTCTTTCCTCCCAGCTGTCCGGATCTCATTTTTATTGATTCTTGCGCAACCGTGGTTCGAGTTGCAACCCCAATTTATTCTTCTACCAGTTACACGATTGTTGTCTAGCCTGTGACTTTTCCCCCTTTTCCCCAAGATCATTCCCACCACACACCTTAACTGTTGAGCAACTCTTTTAACAAAAAGTACTATTCACTGGGCCTGGCCTTCACCTCAGGAATCCATGCGAGCTGGATTTTTCACATCCTGTGCTACGGATAGGAAATTGTTCCTTCTCCACCACATAAATAAACATGACTTAAGAGGGTCTCTATCCAAAGGGTCATTCCCAGACCACCCAGGGGGGCGTCTGTGGCTAGGATTTTTCTCTGCTTCAATCTGCGTAGAAAGCTGGTTTGTTTACATGCCTCAATCCAATCTCTCACGATAAAGCAGCTAATGGGAGTGAGGAAGCCTGCTCACTTGTTTGTAACTGCTTGCATAAACTCATCCAGCAAGTCGTCGTACTGTTTCCCACGAACCCGTTTGTGCTTGAGGCCAATGTAGAGCGGATCGTTCAGGAGCGCCTAAAACACAGGGAGAGAAAACAAACAATGTCTGCCTGCACCACAGGAGATTTTCTCCTGCTGGCATTAGCAAGAAAAGGAATTATTATCTTCATTGCAAGCAGTTAGACTCAAAGAGTAAGGCTCTGTGGTGGCGGCTCAGGTTTGGTGGCCTCAAGAATGTGGGAACAGGAACCTGGCTCATAAAACATCTGTCTTTTCCTGGGAATACATGGAACAATAGGGTTTTCTGCCTGAGCAGGGGGTTGGACTAGATGACCTCCCAGGTCCTTTCCAACTCTTATTATTCTGTTTGTCTGACTACAGGGCTATGTTGTTTAAAGGAGCTGTCTTTTGAAGCTTCTTTAAAGCAGATGTGTCTTCCTGGGAACATAGGACAATTGCAGTGGGTAACTTTGGAGCATTATGTAGGACAATGTTTTTCAAACTTGGCAACTTCAGATGTATGGACTTCAACTCCCAGAATTCCCCCAGTTAGGTAGTCCTCAACTTACGACCACAACTGAGCCCCAAATGTCTGTTGTTAAGTGAGAGACTTTGTTAAGTGAGTTTTGCCCCATTTTACGACTTTCTTTGCCACAGTTGTTAAGCAAATCATTGCAGTTGATAAGTGAGGAACCCGGTTGTTAAGTGAATCCGATTTTCCCATGAACTTTTCATGTCAGAAAGTCACCAAAGGGGATCATGTGACCCCGGGACACAGCAATGTTCATAAATATGAACCAGTTGCCAAGCCTCTGAATTTTGATCACCTGACTATGGGAATGCTGCAGAGGTCGTAACTTTGGAAAAACGGTCGTTAAGTCACCGTTTTCAGGGATGTTGTAACTTTAAATGGTCACAAAACGAACTGCTGTAAGTTGAGGATTACCTGCATTCATAAGCAGAAATGATATTCAAAGACAGGGGATGTAGTTTCAGAATAATATTCTTGCAAACTTAGTGCTGAAGTGTCAACATCTGAACAGAGATAAGCTTTAAAGAGGTGCAGACAGAAAACATGTTTAATGTTTAAAGCACTTTTTAGAGCATCTGAAGTCCTGCACAGCCATACTAAAGGAGGACTACAAAAGATGAGGGGGTCACGTTATTCTCCAGAGCACCAGAGGGCAAGAGAAGAAACAATGGTTGGAAACTGAACAAAGAGAGAAGCAACCTGGAATTAAGGAGAAACTTCCTAACAGTGAGGACAACTAACCAGTGGAACGACTTGACTTCAGAAATCGTGGGCGCTCCATCACTGGAGGCTTTTATGAAGAGGTTAGAGACAGTCACTTATCTGAAATGGTACAGGTTCTCCTGCTTAAACAGGGGGCTGGACTAGAAGACCTCCAAGGTCCCTTTCATCTCTATTCTATTCTATTCTATTCTATTCTATTCTATTCTATTCTATTCTATTCTATTCTATTCTATTCTATTCTATTCTATTCTATTCTATTCTATTCTATTCTATTCTATTCTATTCTATTCCATTCCATGTTTCTATTCTATTCTATTCTATTCTATTCTGTTCCATTTCTATTCTATTCCATTTGATATTCTATTCTATTCTGTTCTGTTCTGTTCTGTTCTATTCTATTCTATTCTTATTCTTTTCTATTTTATTCTTTTTTATTCTATTCTATTCTATTCTGTTCTGTTCTGTTCTGTTCTGTTCTATTCTATTCTTATTCTTTTCTATTTTATTCTTTTTTATTCTATTCTATTCTATTCTTATTCTATTCTATTCTATTCTATTCTATTCTATTCTATTCTATTCTATTCTATTCTATTCTATTCTATTCTATTCTATTCTATTCTATTCTATTCTACTCTTATTCTTTTCTTTTCTTTTCTATTCATAAAGCTGTCCTTTAGATGTATTTATTTTCCACCTTGGTCCTCATTTGACTTTTACTGTACAAACGGTACCACTTACTGCACAGTCTTTCCCCTTCCTGTGAAAAATACAAAAATGGAACTGTCTTTGTACAAATGTACTGTTTGATTTTAGATATATTTATTAGAAGATACATTTCTGCAAAACTGTTCTTGATTTTGCTCTTGCGCCTTGCTTGGCAAAGCAAAGTTATAAACATAAGCCAATTAAATGCTTAATCCTTATTGAACCTCTTTCAGATTTGCTCCTTTCTGAGGTTGGTCCTTTTGTGTTTTTCTGAGAAAATATGGTCACAGTGGGTTAGGACGCTGAGCTTGTCGATCAGAAGGTCGGCAGTTTGGCGGGTCGAATCCCGAGTGCCCCGTAGCAGAGTTAGCGCTTGTTACTCGTCCCAGCTTCTGCCAACCTAGCAGTTCGAAAGCACGTAAAAATGCAAGTAGAAAAATAGGGACCACTACGGTGGGAAGGTAACAGCGTTCCGTGCGCCTTTGGCGTCTAGTCATGCCGGCCACATGACCACGGAGACGTCCTCGGACAAACGCTGGCTCTTCGGCTTTGAAACGGAGATGAGCACCGGCCCCTAGAGTCGGAAACGACTAGCACGCATGTGGGGGGGGGAACCTTTACCTTTACCTTTATGTGTGTACAGTGCAGGGCTCCTCAACCTTTTCTCCCATTGTACCACTTTTAGGATATGCCAACATCCGAGTACCACCGGTCGCCTAGCAAGGTGTCAAAAAGTTGACGACACCCTCCCCCCAAAAGGAAAAAAGTGATGAACTACAGGTAGTCCTCGACTTACAACAGTTCGCTTGGTGACTGTTCGAGGTTACAATGGCACTGAAAAAAGTGCCCCCCAAGCCACAGCCAAGCAACACACCTGCCTGCCCGCCTGGCGGCGCTCTTCCTCCTATCTGAGGTTTTCATTGTTGTGAGCATTTCTGTTGAGGATTGGCAGCGGGGGTGGGGTGGGATGTGTTTGGTTTTTATCCCCCCCCCCCCGTCTGCTGGGTGGTTGCAGCAGGTTTTGGTCAATTCACATGACCCTGGGACACTGTGACTGTCATAAATATGAATCAGTTGCCAAGCATCTGAATGTAAATCACAAGACCCTGGAGATGCTGCAACATTCCAGCTGATCGGCGCTTCTTCTGGGCTCAGCAGATGTGCCAGGATCAGCGCCGAGCTCCAGCTGGAGCTGATTCTGGCGCTTCCACTGAGCCCTGACAGCCTTGCAGCTCCAGCCGTCTCTCACTCAGGCTTGTGCGGTGCTGCCACCGGTTCAGCTCATTCCCCTCCCCTGCTACCACTTTTCTAGGATGGTCAGGTTCCACCTGCCAGGTGCCAACGTACCACAGGTGGTACCTGTACCACTGGTTGAAAAGCCCTGTATAGTGCTTGTGGCTTATGTGTAAATAAAAAAGCTTCCTCATAAGCAAGGCAAATGTGCATCTCAGTTACAGAGTAATATTAACCCTCAGTTCAGATTTTAGTATTAATAATGAAACTGTGGAAATAACATCCTTCCACGAACTTTATGCCTCTCCATTGCTCTCCTGCCTGGAATAATAAGAGCAGGCAATTAGCAATTTACTAAATACTTTTGACTATGTGGAGGGATGTGCCCTAATGATGTTACCTAGCGGGGTACTGAAATGTCTACAAGAAAACCACCAAGCTCAGTGAATACCAAGGACCCAATAGAAGAGAATATTTGTAATTCAGGGTTGAACTGTGAGATATTGGTTCTCTCTGAGCTTGGTGGTTTTCTTGCAGATGTTTCATTACCCAACATCATCAATGCCCTGATGATGTTACCTAGTTGGGTAATGAAATGTCCAGAAGAAAACCACCAAGCTTAAGGAATACCAAGGACCCATCAGATTTTAAGTAGCATCAAGATAAAAATGTGAAGAATGTATGCTTAAAAGAAATGCTTCGATCCAAGCTCAGTTGCCTCATTTTATGACCTTACTTGCCAGAGTTGTTAAGTGAACCACTGCAGCTGTTAAGCTAGGCTAGTTAAAATGAACCTTTGCTTGTCAGAAATTGTAAAAGGTGATCACAGGACTCAGTCACTGTCATAAAGATGAACCAGTTGCCAAGCGTCTGAATTTGGATTACATGACCATGGGGATGCTGCCATGGTCATAAGTGTGAAAAGCAGTCGTAAGTCCCTTTTTTCAGTTGTAACTTCAAAGTAGATTCTGAAGTCAGGTCCACCATTTTGCTTTTGTTGACTGACACATACACACCCATGCTCCAGACACCCCGGCCAGTGGTGGGATTCAGCCGGTTCGCACCACTTCGGCAAAACCGGTAGCTAATTTTTTGTGGCCCAGGCCCAGAGTGGACCTCCGGAAGTGGCATCCACACAGAGAACCGGTGGTTCACCTATTTGAATCCCACCACTGACCGCGGCACAAATGGAAGGGTTCAGGCCTTGTCTTGTAATCGCAACCTATGTACACACAGACACACAGATCATCCTTTCAACTGAAATATTATTTTTCCAACAGAGCCATAACTCCGGTCATTAGCTAATGATTCATAGGAAGTCCTGGTTTAGGTCGGTGGGAAACAGGATTCTGGACCACATACTGGAAACAGAAGCCATATGCAAAGACCAGGGAGACAATTAAGCAGCCTGGATGACTAAGAGGAAAGAGATTTGTGTCTCAATCAATCGGCTGATTCAGCCACACCGAAAACAGGGGGATGTGAAAACATTTTTCCAAGTGACAGCATTGTTCCCACAGTGCTTTCTCGCTGACATTTCACATCATTGTGTTCGTTGTTTTCCAAAACAGCAAAGGCACAGCTGTGTTTCTCCACCAGGAAACCTAAAAGGGGATTCCCTGGATTGAAAGTCAAAGTTCTTCTCCACTGTAACACAGGGACGTCCACTGAAGACAAGGCCCCGGTTTTGTTTTGTTTTTAAACACCATCAGCTGCACAACTTGACAAAACCCACATATTTTATCCCTCACACTGATCAAGGGGACGTAGCCTCACAACCACAATCAAACCCAATATTTTTCTTACTGGAAGTCAATAAATTTTCCACAGTCCCAAGTATTAAGTATCAACTTGGATCACTTCCTCCCTTTTTTTTTTGTACACCAATCTTTTTTTTATTTTTTTTGCTGTTGTTAGTGCTGGATGTTTGGGGGGGTTTTGGTTGGTTGATTGGTTTTCTGTTCTGTATTTTATTTTTTAATCATAAAACAAAATATATTTATATATGTTTAAATAAATAATTTTTCCACAACCTTGTTGCATGATCATGACCAACAAAACAATAGCTTGCATTATTGCATAATAATAATAATAATAATAATAATAATAATAATAATAATAATAATAATAATAATAATAATAATAATAATAATAATAATAATAAAACCAAAAAAAACCCACAACTGGTCGGAGAGAGATGGTTCTTATTTTCAGCAGCATTTTTGATACTCTCAATAATTGTATTCTTTAGGGCAGGAATCTTCAAACTTGGCCTTTTTATGACTTGTGGACTTCAGCTCCCAGAATTCCTCAGCCAGTGTGCCTAGCTGAGGAATTCTGGGAGTTGAAGTCCACAAGTCATAAAAGGGTCAAGTCTGAAGACCCCTGAGCTAGCTGAACTTAATTTTGACCCTTGCTTTTTCTTTCTACCAGTAAATTTTAAGACTAAAGCAAACTTTGTCAGAATACCAAGGTTGCTGATTTTTACCACTATATTTACCATCACACCGGATAAACAGCCAAGCTCACATCTATCTGGCATGCTGTTGTTCTATTACAGGGGTGGGGAATGATGGCCCCTTTTATGACTTGTGGACTTCAACTCTCAGAATTCCTGAGCTGGCTCAGGAATTCTGGGAGTTGAAGTCCACAAGTCATGAAGGGGGCCATCATTCTCCACCTCTGTTCTAAGTAGAAGAACACTGACACAGCCCTGTAATATACTGTGGGAAGTGTTTTTTTTATAGATAGCCACCATTCCCTCTGTATTGCAATATTAAGAGGATTTTTCTGTTGTTAACAAATGACGCATTTCTGTCTCTACTTTCCTGCACTTACTGACTTTTAACAGCTTTGAGTTCTGCTCTTAAATTGGACTTTTCTTCCCTCAGCCACTTCTTCACAATAACCTGAACATCGCCCACTGTCTTTAAACATTTCACAGAAAAATGAGAAAAAGCAATTAAGAAAACAATGTGACCTTGTCAATTATGGCCGATTCACTGTTTCATCTTGTGCTTTGGGAAAATGGCCTTTGACGCTTACAAGTACATAGCTTTCTGCTTTCCGATTATCAAAACAGGGACAAAAATATACTGATTTATTTTCATCGATTGTTGGAAAAGTAAACCTTCTTATTCAGCTGGAATATTTTTTTAAAAAAATCTGTTGAAGGGTGAACTGGAAGGTCACCTGAGTTTGCTGGCTTTCACAGGATCTCTTGAAATGTTAACTTGTGGATTTCATGTAGAAACAGATCAGATCTATCAGGTAGAGCAGGGTTCTTCAAACGTGGCCCTTTTATGACTTGTGGACTTCAGTTCCCAGAATTCCTCAGCCAGCATGCCTTGCTGAGGAATTCTGGGAGTTGAAGTCCACAAGTCATAAAAGGGCCAAGTTTGAAGACCCCTGAGGTAGAGACGAAGGAAATAAAATCTGGTGTGGAGAAATTGGATAGAGCAATCTCCTTCAACTTGATGTCCTCCAGATGTTGTAGAGCTCCCATACTTTTGGCTGACTGTGACTTGGGGGAGCTGAAATCCTACACATCTGCAGAGCACAAAGATAGAAATGGATGAACTGAGGAGAACTATCTCCTAAGACTAAATATCATGAACTAGCCAACAATACTTTCAGGAAAAAAGTAGTCATTCATGGAACACAGCATTACCTTATAGAATTTGCTGCTGCAGATGGGAAGACGCTAGATTCCTTCCTTCCTTCCTTCCTTCCTTCCTTCCTTCCTTCCTTCCTTCCTTCCTTCCTTCCTTCCTTTCTTTATAACAGAACAGAATAGCAGAGTTGAAAGGGACCTTGGAGGTCTTCTGGTCCAACCCCCTGCTCTGGCAGGAAATCCTATACCATTTCAGACAAACGGTTGTCCAATCACCTTAACCATTAGACTAAATGGAGGATTTTCCAAATTTATGGCAGATTAATGTAGGAAGAGCTGAGTCATTTATAGATGATGTGAGGAACGGACAATCAGCAATCGTGGAATGAGTGGGGCCTATCACAATGAATTAGTTGCTTGCAGAATCCTCTGAAGCAGGGAAGATTAATTTTTTCGCTCTCCTTTTTTATCTAAAATTCAAAGGAATCTTAAAATGAGACCCTTTTTAATACTTGGGGAGGTGTTGGGTTAAGGCAGAATTGATGCCTTAAGTGTTTAAGACCTGTGACATTATTCCTCTAAGGAGTAACAGCCGTAGGACACAAATGCAGCATCATTATTGCCTTGGGATTTAGTTGGTTGGAGTTTAGTTCAGCCCTGGGAAGGAGGATGCTGGCATTAAGCAGATGGACCTCTGGATCTATCCTTTGTGATTTGCAATATAATGCCAAAGTGCGGCACCCTACATCAGACTGCAGGTAGTCCTCGAGCCTGTCCATTATGGTTGTAAGCCGCGGTGGTCGTTTTGTGATCACATGTTGGGAAACTGCTGGCCAGGCAAGGAGGAGGGATCAAGTGAGGAATTAGCCTGGAGTTACTGCGCAGCCGTAAGCGACTGAGGGCTGACTTTGTCAAAGTTCCATTGGACTTTTATCTGTTTGTTCTCAAGAGAAGGCAAGCAGTCTGGGGAGATTCCTGTATTATAGGCAGAATATAATAAAGTAGTTAGCTTGAGCCCTTATACAAGCGGGCCTGGTTGCTTGCATCTGATATCACCTTGCTTAGCAACCGTCTTCCATTGCAGTTGTTAAGTGACTGCCTGGATTGTTAAGCAGAGGAAAGGAACCTCAATGTGTGGGGGAGGCCCTCAGAGGCTACACTTCAGCTCCTCCCCTGCTTCCATGTGGCCTGTCCCAGTCTTTCCAGCACTTTCCGCACTCCTGAGGTACCTTGTACTCTGCTTCCTGCCCCGCTGGGTCCCACACACGTGTGCCTATCTCCCATCTTGCTGGCTCCCCACCGCTCTTCTGCCTGCTTCCCACCCTGCTGGGTCCCCCATATGGGAGCGCCGGGGCAGGATCAGGAAGGAAGAACAAGCCGATCCGCCCTGTGGCCTCCACATAATACAGAAAATTAAATTTAAATCTATATTGTCTTGACATTCCGAGAGAAGTTCCAGCTGACGCTGTTTCTAATTTTTCTTACTAGAGGGTGGTGAGACCATATAGGCTATTGTGAGATCTCAGGAGAAAAGGCTGGATAGTACAGCAATAAAAATTGGATTGGGGCTCCAAGTAAGATTGGAATTACTTTATTTTGCATAGGTCACAAGGCTCAGCCTTTGCTTCGGCCCCCTATTGTTTTAACCAGTAAGTTGCCAAAGGTTTTTTTTTTAAAGTGCTTTATTTTAATGAAAAGCATTTTGTTAGCTAACTTGATCACATCAAATAGCACGAGATATTTGCTGGCCAAAAACAAAGGGGGGGGGGAAGTTACAGATGTCCCTTCTGGCATGGACTTCAGCTGTTGGATTGCATCCTTTTGCAGCCAAAGGCCAGAAAACTGCTAACAGATGCAATCCTCTCATATCATCGCAAACATTAGGGTGTGTGCAAACTGACAAAACACCGAAATTAATTAGGCTTGAATTCTTTATTTGCCGAAATGTGATCGCCTCCGGTCACGCAGAGGGATGTCTGCATTTCCTTCTGACTAGTGCAGGAAAATTCACATCCATCTGATCGACTGGAAAGTTTTCATCACAATCTCTCGTGCTGAAAAACTGAGATGGCCCCGTTGGCTGCAGCAAGTAACGATTGCAATTTTCAGCCAGGCGAATGGGAGGGTGCTTATTACTGATCTGCAATCACTCGACTTGTTGAAATGCTTTAGACAATTTCGATTCTTCTATTCCAACCTCCTGCTCAAGCAGGAGAACCTATACTAGGGGTAGGCTACCTTGGCTCTTTTATGACTCGTGGACTTCAACTCCCAGAATGGCTGGTCAGGAATTCTGGGAGTTGACGTCCACGAGTCCTAAAAGAGCCAAGGTTGCCTACCCCTGACCTATACTATTCCAAATGGCTGTCCAATCTCTTCTTTTAAAAGCCTCCAGTGATGGAGCACCTACAACTTCTGAAGGCAAACCATTCCACAGATTAATTTTTCTCACTGTCAGGAAATTTCTCCTTAGTTCTACGTTGCTTCTCTCCTTGACTAGTTTCCATTCATTGTTTCTTGTCCTGCCTGTAGATGCTTTGGAGAATAGGATGATCACCTCTTCTTTGTGGCAACCTCTAAGATATTGGAACACTGCTACCATGTCACCCTTCGTTCTTCTTTTCCTTAGGAGTAATAAACACTGATCTTTTCATTAGGATCATAGACTCTGACGGTTACCACCCATGATGGTAAATTTATGCTTCTCCATAATGGTTTACAAGTTCAGACCAGGTCAACAGGCTTTGCTATGTCTGTTCTACATTCAGCATTCCCTGCAAATACTAAGGAGGCTATTATTCAGTTCTGACATGTCTTGGGCAATCTTCCCTAAGTGAAACCAAAGCCCAGCAGGCTCAAGATAGGGTTCTAATCTAGAGATTAGCTTTCAAACAAACATACCGTTGACACCGTCCAACGTATTTTAAGGTACATGCAGTCTAATGATATAGTCAGGCTATCCCAAAGGTGCTTGTTCAAAAGGCAACTGGACTTTCTTGGGATTTTCCACCCCTTGAAAACGTTTTGTTTCTCATCCAAGAAGCTTCTTCAGATCCGACTGCATGGTGGGGAATAGAAGGATTTATATTCTTTGCAGTCATCTAGTCGTTAGCAATAACAATAGCACTTAGATACTGCTTCACAGTGCTCTACAGCAGGGCTTTTCAACCTTTTCAACCCATTGTACCACTTTTAGGATATGGCAACATCCGAATACCACCAGTCGCCTAGCTCCAGCCATCTCTCGCTTAGGCTTGTGCGGTGCTGCCACCGGTTCAGCTCCTTCCCCTCCCCTACTACCACTTCTCTAGGATGGTCGCGTACCACCTGCCAGGTGTAAATGTACCACAGGTGGTACCCGTACCACTGGTTGAAAAGCCCTGCTCTACAGCCCTCTCTAAGCGGTTTATAGAGTCAGCCTGTTGCCCCTAACAATCTGGGTCCTCATTTTACTGACCTTAGAAGGATGGAAGGCTGCGTCAACCTTGAGAATTGAACTGCCAAATTGCTGGCAGCCGGCAGTCAGCAGAAGCAGCCTCCAGTACTGCATTCTAACCACTGTGCCACCATGGCTCCTTAAGTAACACCAGCTGCCTGCAATTAGTGCAGGTTCGCATCCCACCAGGCTCAAGGTTGACTCAGCCTTCCATCCTTCCGAGGTAGGTAAAATGAGGACCCAGATTGTTGGGGGCAATTAAGCTGACTTTGTAATAATGCCGCTTGGGGTGTGTGTGAAAACCCTAATAAGCAGGCATATACATAGAATGAAGGCTACTGCTAAGCTTGTAAGCCGCCCTGAGTCTTCGGAGAAGGGTGGGATATAAATGGAATTAAAATAAAATAAAATAAAATAAATAAATGGCTCGCTCGCTCCTTCCTTCCTTCCTTCCTTCCTTCCTTCCTTCCTTCCTTCCTTCCTTCCTTCCTTCCTTCCTTTCAATAGCACTTAGACTTATATACCACTTCATAAGGCTTTACAGCCCTCTCTAAGCAGTTTACAGAGTCAGCGTATTGCCCCCAACAGTCTGGGTCCTCATTTTACTGACCTTGGAAGAATGGAAGGCTCTCTAGAAGAATGTAAATCCTTCTATTCGCCACTATTCAATCAGAACTGAAGAAGCTTCTTGGTTGAGAAGTGAAATGTTTTCAAGGGAAAAAAAAAATCAAGAAAGTCCAGTTGCCTTTTGAAAAGCAGCTTTGGGACGATCTATGACCTGGATGATTGAGAATCTCCATATAGACAGATGTAATTCAGGCAGCTCTGATCCACACTTTTAAGGTAGTAAAAGAGATCTAAAAGAAAACCAGCAAGCCACCTCACCTCGTTGTCAGTGCCAACGTCCAGAAGAACGGGGAGGCACTGCTGTGGGTGAACGCCACCGCAAGCGGTATAGAGTGCGAGTTTTCCGACTGGAATGCCCATCCCGTAGCTTCCTAGATCGCCCAAGCCTAAAATTCTTTCTCCGTCGGTCACCACAATAGCCTGAAAAAGAAGAGAGGAATCTGCTATAGAAAGAAGCATTCAGTGAAGCGTTGATTTCCAAGCGGTTTGGAAGGACAATGGATTGTTTTACAACCAATGGAGCTTTTGTCTGATAAGACTGAAACACTGGTTTTGCACAAACAAGTTGTGGATGACTGGCTTACATGCGTGATGTTCCCTATACAAATTCTGGATTGACTCAGTTACTTATCACAATGGGTTTATCATTTTTACCTTATTTTTTAAAGCAAAAATATTAATAATAAGAATGCAAGGCATCTGTTGATCTATAGAAAGGAATATTTGTAGTTAAGGATAGAACTATGGGGTCCTTGATGCACTGATGATGTTACCTAGTTTGTGTAATGAAACCTCTGCAAGGAAACAACCAAGCTCAGAGAGCACCAACGACCTCTTGTATGTACCCTGAGACACTAATATTCCCCTTTATCGATACGATCACTAATGATCTAAGCTGGTGCGTATAAGAACTTAAAGACGTACTTGTGGATAGACATTTTTTGCTGTGAGGTCCTTGGTGGTCTATGAGCTTGGAGGTTTCCTTGCAGACGCTTCATTACCCAACTAGGTAACAACATCAGGGCAACACGTTTTGCAAAATGTTATCCATCAGGTCATAAAGATTCGGAAATGACTTGAGTAACTGAACCACAAATGTAATAGTGAACTGTGTATTTTGTATATTTTGTCTCTTGAAATAATGTAAAGGGAACAAATATATCCTCACATCGTTGTTGTCATTCCGTTGCTAAGTCGTATCCAACTCTTTGTGACCCCATGGACCACAGCACAACAGGCACTTCCTGTCCTCCACTGTTTCCTGGAGGTTGCCCAAATTCATGTTCAATGCATCAATCACACTATCTAACCATCACCTCCTCTGCCATACCCTTCTCCTTTTGCCTCCAATCTTTCTCAACATCAGAATCTTTTCCAATCAGCATATCTTCACATAGCCCTCCACTGTGTTGCAAGTGCATCAGGAGAAGAAGCCCATAAGTATATGTATGGATTATTTGGACCATAAGAAAGGCTGAGCTCCAAAGAATTGAAGCCTTTGAACTATGGTGCTGGAGAAGACTCCTGCGAGTCCCTTGGACTGCAAGATCAGTCCTAGAGGAGATCAACCCTGACTGCTCTTTAGAAGGCCAGATCCTGAAGTTGAAACTCAAATACTTTGGCCACCTAATGAGAAGGAAGGACTCACTGGAGAAGAGCCTAATGCTGGGAAAGGTTGAGGGCAAGAGAAGAAGGGGACGACAGAGAATGAGGTGGCTGGATAGAATCACTGAAGCAGTAGGTGTGAGCCTAAATGGACTCCAGAAGATGGTAGAGGACAGGAAGGCCTGGAGGAACGTTGTCTATGGGATCGCGATGGGTCGGACACGACTTCGCAACTAACAACAACAATGGATTATAATTTTATTATTTGATTTAGACCTGCCACAATCAAACCAAGAAGAGAAGCAACCTGGGAGCTAAGGAGAAATTTCCTATTAGTGAGACCAATTAACCAATGGAATAGCTTGCCTCCAGAAGTTGTGGGTGCTCTATCACTGAAGGCCTTCAAAAAGAGGCTGTCTGAAATGACATAGGCTCTCCTGGGGGGGCTGGACTAGAAGACCCCCTCCAAGGCCCCTTCCAACTCTATTATTCCAGGTTCTAAGAGGCTTTCAGCAGCTTACTTCAAAAGATCTACCTATTTTAGGGATTGGGTGGAAGAGAATGAGAGATGCTGGGCTTACTTAGAAATAGACTGCTGAGAATTTTTTTTCCCCAGCTGAGAAGGAATTTGCTTTAAAATATTAACATATTACAGATGATTAAAGGGAGAAATCCCAGGAGGATTTAAACATGTGCCATATGGCTTGCGGTGCTGAAGACAAACGGGCATCGCTGTTTGATAGAAAACAATGAAAGCCATGGATGGGAATCAACCTTTTCCATTTCTTTAGATCTCTCCATTGTTTTCAGCTGATGAAACAAATTCCAATGCATCTACAGATAATTGTTTGTGGCCTGGGCTGTGGGTAGAAAAAAAAATCCTTCTCTTTGCACAAAAAGCACCACTGACCTGAATATATATTTGTAGTCTGAGTACTTTGGATTTGCTAGCATCTGAGTCTCACTGGCCTTATTAAACATGTTACAGATGCAGTAAAACCCTCAGTACTGACATGCATTTCTTTGTTTTAAGATGTGGGCAATCAATCACTATCCCAGCAATGTCAAATATTTTTTGGTATTTTTCTCCTTCTCAAAGCAGTTGTCTCGGTCTTGCCCTGTAGCAGCCTTTAACCTTTCAGAATAACAGAATGACAGAGTTGGAAGGGACCTTGGAGGTCGTCTAGTCCAACCCCTTGCTTGAGCAGGAGACTCTATACCATTTCAGACAAATGGCTGTCCAATCTCTTCTTAGGGACGCGGTGGCTCAGTGGGTTAGGACGCTGAGCTTGTCGATCAGAAGGTCGGCAGTTTGGCGGGTCAAATCCCGAGTGCCGCGTAACAGAGTGAGCGCCTGTTACTCGTCCCAGCTTCTGCCAACCTAGCAGTTCGAAAGCACGTAAAAATGCAAGTAGAAAAATAGGGACCACTACGGTGGGAAGGTAACAGCGTTCCATGCGCCTTTGGCGTCTAGTCATGCCGGCCACATGACCACGGAGACATCCTCGGACAAGCGCTGGCTCTTCGGCTTTGAAACGGAGATGAGCACCGGCCCCTAGAGTCGGAAACGACTAGCACGCATGTGCAGGGGAACCTTTACCTTAATCTCTTCTTGAAAACCTCCAGGGATGAAGCATCCACAACTTCCGGAGGCAAGTCGTTCCACTGATTAATTGTTCTTACCATTAGGAAATTTCTCCTAGGTTGCTTCTCTCCTTGGTTATCTTGGTGATAATTACAGTCTAAATTTGGGTATATGTGTGGAGGAAGGTTAAGTAAAGCCGTGCAAATCTTTTTGGAAAGGAACGGTTTATGACAAAAATCATTTAGGTTATCAAACCCAGAGATGTGTCAAAATCACTTTTAAGGAAGATTCACGGAAGACTGACAAGCCTATTTAGGACACGCAATTAGGTCCAGGAAACTGGCATCTTGAAGAGAACTGGAAAAGATTTCTACTAAGAACTGTAAAAAGGCATAATCAGCCAGTAGCCAACACTCAACTGGCTCCACTGACGGTGTGACTCGAGGCAACAGCTACGATTCACACCTCACACAGGGTCTGCCGGGATTCTCTGTATAAATGGGGCATACCATCCTTTCCTCAGAGTGACTGTGGAGCCTCATATCAAATTATAGATCACATCGTGACCGGCTATAAGCTGGTGGCATATACTGGTCCAGTATCTGATCTTTTTTAATATAAATGATGCTGTGCTTCAATGGTTAAATGGCCTGGACCAGGGGTGGGGAATGATGGCCTTTTTATGACTTGTGGACTTCAACTCCCAGAGTTCCTGAGCCAGCCATGCTAGTTCAGGAATTCTGGGGGTTAAAGTCCACAAGTCATAAGAGGGCCATTGTTTCCCATCCTTGGCCTAGACCAGGGGTAGGCAACCTTGGCTTTTTTATGACTCGTGGACTTCAACTCCCAGAATTCCTGAGCCAGCCATGCTGAGGGGAAAGGGAGAGGTTTCCAAGCTGAGCCATGCTGGCTCAGGAATTCTGGGAGTTGAAGTTCACGAGTCATAAAAGAGCCAAGGTTGCCCACCCCTGGCCTAGACATCTTTTTAAATATATAAATATGTAATATATAATATATAAATAAATATATAAACATAATAAAACATATTACATTTTACCAGTCTAGGTAAAATGTTAATATATATTGCTAGTTCATCTATGATATGCCATACGCTAAATAAATAAATAAGGGCAGCAGCTTCACATTTTCCATTTCTGAATCCTAGACATCCCCCCCCCCCCCCCGTATTTTGCCATGCAGGTTAGATGTCTGAATTCTAACCCAGTTTGCTTCGGTGTGTTTTTTGAACTGAACTTTGGTCTTCCATTTGTAGTCAGGAACTGGGCAGCCATGGGATCAAAAAGCTATGAGTCACTCTTTGATCTTAAATCCTGATAAAATCAAAGTATATGCCCAGTCCTACCACAGAAATTGCTGTTTTAAAAGAAGCAAACCCCAGCTTAACCACATGACTGGTTTTAGCTTGATTTGCTTTGATTCTGAAAAGTTCTTTAATTATGCCAACTTCTAATTTACAAATGCTAGGAGTCATTTCTTTAAAATTAATTCTGCATGAGAAGGCTGCCAATCTTTTTTTTTAACTAATAGTTTATTAATTTTCCAATTGTACATTTAAGTATTTAAAAAGCAACACGGTGTCTGGGTTAATCAATAGTTC